>NC_091116.1:370000-1058362 GCF_024713975.1 Paralichthys olivaceus
AATTAGATTGTGGCTCAGCTCGTAATATTCAGTCCAAACCCAAATATCATTTCCAAATGCTCGTCCGAACCTGGTGCAACTCATCTGAACTGTCAAGACGGGTCTGGAATCCACACTCTAGATGAAATGCTTGAAAAATGATATTGGGGCATTATTAAGCTGTTAACAGCAACACCCCTCTGATTCTTAAGCATTTGTTGATTTCAGCTTCAGCCGAATGCAGAAAATGAAACAGAAGAGAGATGACCCCTTTATTATTAAACGGCACCTCTCTTTTCTGACAGGTCGTATCCAGCGTGTAAAGGTCAACCGCAGCCTCTCTGACTCCAGATCAATCAGTAGAGGTGCTGCACAGGGTCGTGTGAGGGCTGCAGTGCTCCTCACCTCGTATACAAATAAAACATAAAACCAGATAACCAGATATGTAAATATTCTGATGAGACAATGATACATCACATAGCATATAATTCAAATAACTTATGAAATGTTGATGAATATTTTGTTCATGTTTAGAAGTCTCCTGGATCAGTGTGTTTTATGTGCCTATTTTGCAAAATTTGGAGAAAACACGTGAGATATTTGTATTTTTTGAATTTGTAA
Source organism: Paralichthys olivaceus (assembly GCF_024713975.1). Lineage (NCBI taxonomy): Eukaryota > Metazoa > Chordata > Actinopteri > Pleuronectiformes > Paralichthyidae > Paralichthys > Paralichthys olivaceus. The sequence goes on from NC_091116.1 coordinate 370,601, forward strand.
CTAGATTTCAGTGCTTTTATCATTATTGACCTATATAACCTATTAGCTTACAGGTTGTTCAGATTTCAGTTCTTACATGTTTAACAGTAAAAGCCTGGTATGACAGAAAGAGGCCATCGCCCCCATAGGGACTTTATTAGAATGGATTGATGTCTTCAAGTTGTTCAACTGAAAGTTTTTACTGGCAACACTTAATCACACATCTATGTGATCTGTATAGAAATCATAGAATAACATTTTTTAAACATATCGACACTGAGCCCAAGAAAAATGTCCCTAAAAGGACAATAAAGTACTGTATTATATCTCTCCTCCCTCCTCTGTCTTTATAACATCCCAACTCAGCGGGGAGGAGGAGAGAGGGAATGGAAGAACTAAATTATTCATTCATATCTCCCCCCTTCCTCTCTTTTCTATCTCTGTCTGCTGTCTCTGGTGTCTTGAATCACCCTCCCCTCTTTCTCCTTCTCTCTGATGAACCTATTCCTCTCCCACCCCGAAGATATTTCAACGTCTCTCCTCCTCACAGCACAAAGACGAGATCTACCTGGTGCTCACAGATAATACACAGGAATACACCCAGTAACACAAACCGTCCTGTGTCTGACTAGAGCCAGACCATTTAAAGTAGCTTTATTATCACATATAACTTTCTGACACAGGAACACCGACTTAATATGTAAAATGGGCCAGCCCTTGTAACCTAGCAACCACAGAAAAAGTTATGTGCATTATTACAGATTCAGAGAGAGTCATCCTGTTTATGTGGAGCCAGAGCCAGTGCAGCAGCAATCATCCAATGTTTACAGCATTGAATAACTAATTAAAAACCAAACTTAACAGAAATTATTACATTTAAACAAACATTAGATAAGAAAATAATAAAATAACATAACGTAAGCTTTTGGGGGGTTTATGGCTGCTGTCCTGATATTTAAAAGATATAGTGACATTCAGTAAATATAATTTAATTGTATGAAGTATCATAATAAGCCAATCAAAAAGCAGCAGTGTAACAAGGTGTTTAGGAGCATATCCCAGAGGCCAGATGTGACAAAGCAGCTGTTGAAGCTGTTACAGTCGGAGGCCGAAGTCATCAGCACAAATGTTCTACTCAAAACGCTAACAGCTGAAAATGGAAGACTTCTGCATCAGACCAGGTTACATAAGCGCCCCAGATCTTTAACCGAAAAAAGTAAGAACTACAGAGGAAGACGAGAGGAGGGGGAAGGAGAAAGGAGAAGAGAGGGGGGAAGGATGGGGGAAGAGATAACTGACTGACGGGAGAAGTCCTCCAAGCAAGAGTCTGAATTAAGGAGGGTTCTGAGAGTCAAAGCTGGGTGGAGGAGGTGGAGGAGCTTGAGAACGTGTGAAAAATAACTGTAGGAAAGAAGATGGAAGCGGAGTCAACAGCTCTACAGTCAGACACAACCTCAGCTTGTTACACTAAAGGTTCTACTGGTTCCACAACTACTAGATGAGTAATAAAAACCGTTGACACTGCAGTACTCTCTGGGTGCATTATCAGAAATGTCTAAACTCAGTGTTAACAATGGCTTTTTTCTTGCATTATATCAGGTTGTTGAAGTTTTGAGTCTATATATAGCTCATGCAGTGCAGCCACTCAAGATGCAAGTACACTCTCACTCCACTGATGCTACAGCTCGCTCAGTCCCTCTTCCTACAGCTGCCATTCATCCAGCGTCATCCTCCGGTGGTGGAGAGTAACTGAGCACATGTACCAAAGTATATTCTTCTTCTTCACCACTACATTTACCAGATTTGCTTTAAGATCTACATTTGACACAATGGGTAAAAAGCTAAGTACAACATTAAACCAGAGATTTGTTAAGGTTTCTATAGTCTGCTCCATTATATATTGATTTCTCTCCTCTAAGCTTCTCACATGGTTTGATGTTGAAATGATCCAATATCACAGCAAAATCAAAGATAAGAGAAAAACTGAAAACTGGTTTGAGAATCAGAGCTCTGCTTCTTCTTTCCTCTTCTATTGATCATCTCACGAGCCCAAGGATTAATCTGCTGTCCCTGTATATAAAGTATAGGTCCAGCATCTATCACAGTGATATGCTGCTGACACTCTGATGCTTCTGTATTATTAATATAATTATGTCATGTACACTGAAATATTAATCAGAGGGACCAAAAAAGCTTTAATACTTTATCTACAAGTTGCTGTTAATATCTTTACTTAAGTAGGATCTAGTTGTAATGCAGTATTTCTATCATTCCCGTACTTTACATAAGGATCTGAATATTACATTACGTACATACATTCATTTTCATGTACTGATCCTTTAATGAATAACCGCAGCGACTTCCTTCTCATTCCTCTGAGCCGTTGACTTCAGACCTCAGTGTAATGAGTCAGTCACATCTTGCATGGCTCATTGTTATTACGTTCGTCATGCTGTCACAACCCAGGGCATCATAGAAAGGTCTGTAGGCTTGGAGCTGGTTTTAATCCCCCCCGACCTCTGCTGTTACAGATCAAGTTTAAAGTGATTTTTTTTGCAAACATAAAAACCAGTGGCAATATGTCAATTTGCACCTTCTATTGGTTGCTGCGGACGACTTATTCGTTATTCTTCTTTCGCTGTGTTTCTTTAGTGCTGTTTCTAAATGTGTGACTGAAACACACATAGAATTAGTTTTTCATTAATAGGAACACAAAGCGTAGGAAGATAAAGTGACAAGAGATAAAACTTTGTCACGCATTCAAGGCTCAACAAAGGAGAATGTTTTCAGTGCCACCCACAGTTGTGCACATGCTGGGAGAGGACTGTAATTGTGCCTCGGCAGCGGCACCAGGCAGTCACAGGCTGAGCAATAAAATGTCTTATTTCAGCTTATTCATAAAAGTGTTATTCCTCAAACCTCCCAAATTCTAGATAAATAATGATAAACATTGGCAGAATACAAATCCAAAATGCACAGATACCAGATAAACCAGATAAATGATGTAAAACACATTTCTGAGGCAGACTAGTGTGCACCAGCCTGATTATAATAATATTACCATGATTACCACTACACTTTCGGGACCTTGTATGCAACATGCGTGTGTACAGTAAATCCTCTGACAATGACAGTTCAGCAAAAATGGTCCAGGAGAGAATCCCATTCTGCTTGTGAGGCCAAAATAAGACTAAAGATACAGTAAGCGTTTTACATCTGTGTCCACTGAGAGGATGAGCTGCTCTTCATTCTGAACTGGACAAACGGGCGTGAAGTTGGATGAATGTTCTCATTGCACAGAGCATATTCTCATTGTACCCTGTTTGATTGTTATAACTCAGCTTTTACTTATGTTAAATATTGTATCGTGATCTAAAACAGTTTATTCCTCCAGCTCCATTGTTCTTCAATAAGTCAGTGAGCGACACTGTGTACTGAGCAACATGTTCCTGACACTGTCGCTTATTTTGTCCAACTCACACCATTCTGCTGCTGAAAATACAGAAAAGTGGGTATAAATCCACAGCTAAAAATAGTCCCTAACAAATGCACCATTCTCTTCTGCCATAAACTACAGTCTCCAGCTGTTTGAGGAAATTACTGAGCGTTTTTAAAACTGCATGTTGTATTTTTTTAAAGATTTATGTCTTCAGTATAGGACCCATTAGGCTTGGGGGTAGGTGCCACAGACAAGGAAGGGAGGTGGCATTATGTTACATAATGGTTTCTAATGCCATTAGGAAATAATACAAGATTTAGGACTACCATTAACCTCTAAATGATTTGAAGTTAGCAGGTTTTCAGACGAGAATGTTGAAGTTTTAGCGTCTGAGGCGTAAACATGATTTGAACCAAGTCCTCAGACTCATTCTAGAGTCGCACTGAACTTCAGCCTTGTCATGCGTCGTTTGTCATGCAATTAATTTCTGTCACGTCAGAATTTGGCTTGGCCGTTTGTCCTCCAGACAGACACTACAGTGTGACGCCTGACTTATCAACGGTGACAAAGAGTGCATCAGTTTCTTTAGTGTCCCTGTGTTTGTTGAGTCCATTCTCAGTCTCTGTCATCATAAACAAACTTTAAACTACCTCCAGATTCACAGACAATACATCACCTTAAGCCCTGACTGGTATGAGATGTGATTAATAGTCACAGTCAGTCATGTCTGTGGTGCTTTTATACGGCAAAGAAATTACAACAGCTTCGGTCCCATAAATTGTTCAGATAAGATTTTGAAAATACTTTTATGAGACAAAATACTGAATTTGAGAAGATCAGATAGACCCAGTCTTCCCTCTTTTGGGACTAATTGGTTTTATTTTAGAATAATTTGGAGTGATTATACAATAACTTCAAATCTGTAAAAACTAACTTTTTTATAAGTAGCATAAAATAAGTCAGGACAGACGTTTCAAGTGTAAAAAGGATCTTACCTGGTTCAGCTTTGCCTAAAGCAGCCTTTATTCTCCGCTCTGCTACCTTCAGTATAAATTCAAAGTCCATTACCAATACACATACACACAAACCCAATGGACTCCTTGGAAAATTCACTCCTTAAATGTGGCCTCATGCACAAACACACACACACACACACAGTGGGGCAGATATGGCGATTATGTCATGCAGGGCTGTCATCAAGCGGAAGGTTAAATGCAGACATGGGAAGACTGAACGTCAGCTCAAGTATGTGTGAGTGAGAAGTAGGATAAAGTTGTTGAGAACAAAAAAAGATAAAAAGAAGAAGCATGACGAAAAAGACCAAGAAGTTTCAGAAGCCGCTTAGCTTTTCCATTAATGTTTAAGTTATGGTTACAATAACTCTATTTGTAAAGCACTTATCTAAACAAGGTGACAAAGTGCTTCACAAAAATCTGGAGGTAAAAAACTCAAGGAATACAGATAAAAGGCCATTTTTTACCTTAACCTTACACATGATAGAGAATTAAAGATATTATATAGACATTATTGATAGGTGCCAGATTCTTAGAATAGATTTGAGCTTTTAATTGGTTAAAAGCACCTTCAGTGGACAGTTCGTGGAATGTCACAGTTGCCACATAAGATTAGATTTTAGCCAACATTATTAACATATAGCGCCCAAGTCGACAAATACTGGAATTCCCCTTTAAGGCCAAACAAAGTGGGGATAACTGTTGAAAACTCTTGCTGATAAATTCAACCTGAGTTATTAATTTGCAAGAAAAATCTCCAGCGTCATCGTTCAGTCCTGTTGCATTCCAGCACAGTCACAATGTTTATTCTGTATTTCCATCCTGGCAAATTAAACAGTTTTATATGCAGCGATTCAGAGCGAGACTGAGTTGTTGTCGAGTGTTTCTCTGCTTCTTATCATTCAGTCTGTGAAAACACGTCTTAGTGGAGCCTTTGTTGCCCTGCTGCTTTTAAAGTGCACTTGGAAAAATATCACTCAGCACTCACTTCTCTCTTGACAGAAACCTGGAGTGAGGGCTGTCCAAACATACATGCACACACATGCACACACATTCACATTATGCTCCCTGCTTTATTCAGAAAATTATACACTTTTAACTGCTCAACCAGAGTTACACTTACTACGTTAATTCTTGCCTCCGCTGAGGTGGTTCTGTTTTCATTTTGTTATCAACAGGATTACGCAAAAACTACTGGACGGATTACCACAAAACTTGGAAGGATAATAATTCAAGCAGCCAAATTCAAATTTAACAAGCCAAATATAATATATAATATATATATATATATATATATATATATATTTGTACAGTTGTGTTGCATTAACCTGGCTTAACAGAACAGGCTGGGGTTGGAAGGACAGCCAACAAATCTATCTCACATCCAGGTAAACCCAGTCATGATTTAATCGCGATAGACTTCAATGACTCTGTAGATAAATGGTTGAATTTAATGCGCAAAGGTGAAAACATGCAGAACACATTAACGGTGGCTGTGTGGGTACTCTGGCTTCCTCCCACAGTCTGAAGACATGCAGGTCAATAAGACTATAAATCATTTATGGGTGTGAATGGGAGTGTGGATGGTTGGTTGCATATGTCAGCTCTGGGATGGGCCGGTGACCTGCTACTTTTCCCTGCCTCGCTCCTCTGTCAGCTGGGATTGGCTCCAGCCACTGGATGGAGGGATGAGAAATACTGCATCATTTTTGGCTTTCGTCTGCGAATTCAATTTCAGTTTATTTCGCTAACAAAGTAGTTTGTTTAGTTATATAAAAGGACGTATGACGGCATTATATGTGTTGCTCATGTGATTAGTTGACATTTTCTGTGAGTGTCTGTATGTATGACGTACATGATGCATTCAGGCGAAAGCAGATCAGACCGGCAAAGTCATAATGTCTTTCTGCAGACTCAGTGTATTTAGACAGTGAGGCCATGAGCTAATGAGCATGCTCACTCTCTTGCTCTCTCACACACACACACACGCACACACCAAGAGAGCATATTAGAGTGCTGCACCAAAACCCTCCATGTGACCTTAGAGGACAGACATCACTAGGACTGTCACTTTTTTGTCAACTCATCACCTTTAGGAAACGTACCAGCACGCAATTCAGAAACAGAGGAAGAGACACACAACTTCACTTTGCTGCAAGCTTGAGGAAAACATGCAAAATGACTTTCGATCTCTGCCACATTTGAGAATCACACACAGAAAAATTAAATACAATGTATTTAGGTAACTAAGTTTGTGTGTGTGGACCTTAGACTTACAGAGACAAATCCAAGTTGGCACTAACCCCATGTCTATTCTCCAGAGTTTAAATAAAATATAAAGTGCGATGCCTTAATGGCAACTCTCCAGAGGAGGTGGCATGTGCGTGCATGTGCGTGCGTGGGTGCAAGTCTCTATCTGGGTCACATCACATGGGACACGAGGCATTGAGCAACATCGAGCCTTATTTATTTTAACAATGAAAGATATTGATGCTGGTTCATCCCATTTAAGACACTGGAACCTCATTAACAAAAGAAGAGATAACTTTTACTAACGACACGTGACCGATGTGTGGTGTGAGATGAACATTCACCATAAAAATTCATATAGATATTCATGCCAATGTAATCTGACCTTTTCTCACACCATCAAACTTTTATTTAAATACTCGGTATATCAAAACTCACATGAGGGGAGTGACTGAGCACCTTCCTGCTCGTATGGGGAGAAGCCTTGACCCTGTGGCCTTTCCTCTGGTGCTGTTCCCAGAACAAAATGAATGTTTCTGTTCTTTTTATCACTTGTTATATTATGAAGTGTTATATATACTGTATATATGTTATATGTATCTATACAATAGCAAAAATGTAAGAAATAAACAAAATTTCTAGCTTGGTTCTAAGTGAATCATCATAAGATGCAACACACACTCAAACATCCATACACACTAAACAAAGCTGTATTTCTGCCCTCCCTGTGGAGCTTCACTAAATAGTGCAATTCAGAGGAAAAACACCAACAAACGCTAAGTCAGCAGAACTCTCCTTCCAGCAGGTCCATATTTCACCACCTACTGAGTGTATTCTCCGTAAACACACACACACACTAAAAAAAGGCCAAGGTAAAGAGTTCATACAGTACGATTTCTTTAATTAAAAGAGGAAGTGACAGCTAGATGTTGCTGGCGGCTATAAATCCACAAGTCTGGCTACTTGTTTCTCTCAGAGGTAGTTTGCAGTGTGTACCGCCAATCTTCTCTGCATCCCCACTGCGTGTGGGGGTGGGTGGGTGAGATATTCTTTCATTAATCACCTCACACACCAAAACAAAATGTGCAAAAGCCAAGTTTCTCAACTCCTGTTTGCAATCCCTTGCATTTCAACTATTTACATCACAGCGGATGGCGTTACACAAGAAAATACGGGCAGAGCATTAAGGCCAATCACACCCACCTAAGTGAAAAATAGTTCTACAGAGCAATTCTGCAGTGGTTTCCAGGACGACTGGGGTCTGCTGGTCATTTCTGCAGTGGTTTCTCTTACATACTAAGGGTGCGGTCTAATATCTCATTTTGCTAACTCAGTACAGTCAGAACATATTCAGAAACAGCAGTTTACCATAGAAAACACTGGACCATCCTTAATAAACGTAAAGGAGAATATGCTGTCCCATCATTCACTGTGGCAGCAACATTTAAAGCAACACAGCATCGTAGTTGCAGCTGGACAGATCCAACATTCAACTGTCTGAAGAACTACAGTCGGTGTGTCAACTTAACCTGTGGCATAACTGTGAGTTTGTTTTAAGTCCCTGTTTAATCCAGTGGGTCTTGCTTCAAGCAATTCATCCAAGAGGAATATTGTGTAAAAGGAAATTAAAGCAGCAACACTGAGCCCAGAGGACGTAAAAGAAAACATAAAGTGAATTCAAGGCGGTGTCGTGTTGGCAGGCAGAGAGAAGAAGCTGTAAACATTTTGCAGTTAACACAACAGTTAACAGTTAAGTGAGCATCTCTGTCCCAGTGCATCAGCTTTAAAGCAGAAGGACGATGCTTTGCAACTAACAGAGAAAATAAAATGATTGTTTAGGGATTCAGGGACAAGGAGTGGACACAGCATAATGTCTTTGACCTCATTACACCATCAGAACTGTGTTTTGTTTGCTGAATGCTTTCACTTGTCTATGTCTAAAATGTGTGGACCTTTTTACACAGAATAATTAAGTCATAGTACTTTTCATGAGTGGACGCACATCTGCATGTTGTCCATTTCTGACAGGGACTGCACGGCTCCATTCCTCAGTTTATACTGCTTCATCAAACACTCAGAACTTATATTTACGTCCCTGGCAGTGGTTTAGGTGTCTAAAGTAAAGTTAATATTTAGACGTCTTGTTGGCAAGTGGAGTTTGCAACTTCTCCCAGTGTCTGCGTGGGATTTCTCCAGGGAACTCCAGCTTCCTCCCACAGTCCAAAGACATGCAGATGGGTGAATGGTTGTTTGTCTCTATATGTCTCAGCCCTGCAAACTATTATTATACAGAATTATTTTTACCTCCTGCTCTAGATCCAAACCAATCCTTTATACCAGTTTAAATAGATTGAAGTAGGGGAAAACCACTTTGTCAAGGGAGGTGAAGGGTTACTCACGCTGGGTAGGACCTCGCTGTGGTGGGGTCTCAGTCCAGAGTATGTCCGAGTGTATGTTAATGGATGATAATGGAGTCCATGCTGTGGGTTAGGGTCTCTACCCGCCGCTGGATGGCGCAACACCTGCTCCTTTCGAGTGGTCCGCTAATTAGCTAGTCGTGTCGGTGGAGACTATAAATATGAAAACTACCGCGTCGCTCCTCGTTCATTTCTCCATCATTACACTCCACTTCCTGTTTATTAGCCACAGGTGTACGGAAGCAGCACAGGACAAAAAGGCAGAGTGTTCAAAACCGCAGGAAAACTGTAAAGCAAACCTCCCAGTGCATCAGAATCATATCCATAACTACAAGTTTCATGTTAAATAGATATTTAATATTTGGAATTATATCTAATAATTAACTTTTTTTTCTTCAATGAGCTGATTAATTATTGAGTTTTAAAATATGTCAAATGTAACAGAGCTCAATGTGACCAACACTCAAAATACCAAACTCATGTCTAAGTAAAATGTAAAAAAAAAAAGTTTGGAAGCTATGGCAAACTTCTGGATGCTCTGTGGACTGATCCATCAAATGAGCAGTCTAACATAGCTTCTTGTAAGTGACACAACAACAGAGAGATGATGGGACCTTATAATTCCAAGTTCAGAGATAACGAAAAGGAAAAACTGTCCTCTCTGTTTATTTAACCCTGGCCTACATCTGACCACAGCTTTTCTTTTGCCTCATGGAGCCTGTTGCCCTCTAAACACTGTGGAGGATACAGAGGCCAACGCTCTGATGCAATGTCAATATCCCAATAGTGTCAACATCATCCACTTCCTGTTACAATGCCAGTGTCAATGTCTGCTCTGCCCTCACCCTGGAGCAGATGGTGGAAGAACTGATGGAAAACAAATCAAACTATTTGGTCAAAGCTTTCAGCAAATAAAAAATCCTTTACTCCATAGAGAGAGAAGAGCTAAAGTGAATTTCCCTCTACATTATTTTGTCCCTGCACCCTGGTGATGAACAGCCTGCAGGGACATGGGACAGAAGGGTGTCCCAGGCCTGATGTTTGACACATCTACACACACATCCATCTGAGGAGGATGGAGAGGTTGTCTGTGCACCAGGATGAGTTTGTGTTTGCAGATGTCTGCAGCCATGAGAAGAAAACAACCCTCAGACGCTTCCTTCTCTTCTGTTGCACACTGCACATCCACGGTGCAAGTCTAAATAAAGTCATGTGCTGTTAAATCATGCAGGTTACTGGAGCCTGAACGGGTCTGCATGCTGCATTAGACTTGATTTTCTGCAGCATCTCCGCCACGCACGCTTTTATTTTTATTTCTTGCACGCACCGCCACTGGTCAGTGTGGGAGCAACCTGTGCTAATAAGTTATCATCCCACCCCTCACTCTGCGCCCCCACCCCACATCATAACTCCCCCTCCCTCCCTCCCTCCCTCCCCTGTAGTGCACTCACTTGCTGCACAATTGCAGAGAGACACCAGCAAGCAGGCGAACAGTGCAGTCTCGGGAGGAAACACACGCACACACTCCAGCGTGCACGCCATGGCTCAGACAAGCAATAAAGTCTTTCTCTGCACCCCCCCACACACGCACGCACACACACACACACACAAACTCACCAGTTGGGTTCTTGTTTTTCTTGAGGCTCCTGCCACAAAGACACTGCAGCATATGCGATCCTTTGCTGAAAATGTTGTTCCAAATAAACCGCATGGATTTGGCCGAGACGGGGGAGGAGGAGGAGGAGGTGGTGGTGGAGGAAGAGGAGGTGGGGGACGAGAGGCGCTCCGGATGCGGCAGCCTAAGATTCACCCACCGCATGGGGGCTGGTCCGCCCCCCTGTTTGCATGCCAGCAGAGCCGGCCAGCTGTTGGGCTCAGTTCGGCGGTGCTTCGGCCCCCCGATCTGCACCATAGACCAGAAGAAGAGCAGGGAACCCGGCTCGTCGCCCGGTTTCTCGCCCGGTTCCTCCACGAGCCCCGAGACCAGCAGCCGCACGTATTCCGCGTCGACGTCGTCCCCGTGCGGCAGGAAAAGAGCGACCGCTGCGGCGCTTGTCTCCGCGGTCGCCGCCTCCGGCTGCCCCAGCGGCCGGTGCTCCTCAGCGGCGGAGGAGCGGTCACTGCTGCCGCCCGGCCGCCGCGGCGCGAAAACCCCGCGGGTGCTCCTCTTCAAATGGCGTCGTCTGCCGCGCGGCGCGGGGAGAGGAGCGGCGGCGGCGGACAGGCATGCGGCGGCGCTAGCGTGAAGTCGGCGGTACGCGGCGGCTGTCGGCTTCTGCACAAAAAACCATTGCATATTAGTGGGAAGCGCAGGGGGTCGGTGCGTCCGTCCGTCCGGGAGGAGGGGAGGGGGTGCGGATACCGGGTTGTCCGTCAGCAAGTCGGTGTCATCCCCGAATCCACACAGCGGGCAAGTACTGCAGCAGAGGGGGGTCCTCTCCAAAAACACACTCAGACACACTGATGCTCACACACAGATGCAGAGTCCTCCTCCTCCTCCTCTTCCTCCTCCTCCTCCTCCAGCGGTGCTTCTCCGCTTCTCTGTGGTCAGTGGGAGCGCATCAGGCATCTGGAGCGGCAGGTGAATCACTGCAGGGAACCTCTGTCCTCTCCCACTCACTGTTTTCTCTCTTCAAAAGAAAGTCCTCATGAATATTTCATCCACGTTTCGGCCTCCACTTCTCAATAATCCATCAGCTCCAGTGCGCCAATATACTGCTGCTGTCTGTCCGTCTCCTCCTCCTCCTCCTCCTCTTCCTCACCTTGCTGTTGAAAAGAAACTGCTGGACCACACGGCTCAGCTGACCCCCCACCACCACCACCACTCCAGAAACTAATCGGATTATGATGAGAAGAGGAAGAGGGAAGATGGAGGAGATGGAGACCGGGCCTGGCTCGTGGTTCCTCTGTGCGCTCCTCCGGTGTTTTCAGCGTCTTTCTACAGGCGCGCTGGAGACGACCGCCGGCCGGTGGCACGAGAGAAGGTGCACTGACTATCTATACCCAACCAGCAACGAAGTCTGAGCACTTCCACACAACACGCGTTCCGCTTGGCACCTTCACAATAAACCACACCGGCGTCAGGATTTAACTTTTGGAGCACATCTCCATTTCAGGCCTGTTTCCTTATGCTACATTTTTACACGGTTTGTGAAAAGACTTTTACTTTCCGGGAGTCTCAGTGGTTAACGAAGGAAAGAAATTGGCTTTTTAAGATGAAACAGTTCGAGTTCTAGATAGGAGCCATTTACTTGCACAAATACTTTCTTAATAGTTGTTCACAGACTGTTTGTGTATGTTACATAATCTAAGATCTTTCACTCAGCACTTGCTGATATTGCTAAGTCAAGAGTGACCCTGGCTTTTGCCATCGGGGCAGCTCTTTACCTGTGCGTAACTCGTGCGTAAAATGTATTTTTTTTATCGGACAGGCCATTGGCAAATGTGCAGACACGTAAGAAGATCCCTGCAAAACAACTCGCACTATATTCTGATCACAGAGGCGCACATCGGCTGCAACTTGAACCTCCCTTCAATCTTTGAATTGAGAGCCTGACTCGCATTACGCACGACCTTTATTCTGAAGGATTGCAGAGCTCCGGTTCGCCTGCGCAACTTGACGCAGCCCCACGGAGAGAGTGTGCTTTTCTTACGTAGACATGTGGTTCCCACACCGTCAGGATCTCGAACCATAACCGGCAACATTGCAGGGAGGTGGGGGTGGGGGGGTCGCGTCACATATGGGTACGAGACCTGTTGCATGTCTGTAACACTGCGGTGTGGTGGTGCCTGTTTTCCTGCGGGTTGGGATGAAGTGTTTGGTGCATTGGACGAATATACAGTGAAAAGATCACAGGCGTCCATCAAAGCTTCTGTCGACGGGTCTCACGTCACGAGGATGAGGCTGCTGCAGTGGTTTACCTGGAGCTGTCCAGAGTGCTGAACCCACAACAGACACGAACACGCGCGTGGGAAACCTCCTCAGTGCATATCACGCGCGTGGGAAACCTCCTCAGTGCATATCACGCACGCGGGCTCCCTGGACTGGAATAACACTGTTAGAGAAATGAAATGTCAGAGAAGTAAGTTGTTGATAGAAAACAGCTGCAGGAGACACACAGTTCTCTATTTTGAGATTTGTGGCATCTCGAAAACACATGAATCCTCCCATTAGTCTTTAGCTGTTGATGTTCACAGATGAATAAAATCCTGTTTCTGAGCTGAGAGATAAGAGAGAACACAAACAGGAATTTATATTTTCACAGAGAAATGATGGCAAACCTTAGAAACATATAGTTTTCTAAGATAATGAACATCTTGTATGTACAGTTGAATCAGCTGTGTGGTTACTGAGCAGTGAAAAATAGCTGTGGGTATAATATTTTCCATTGTTACTGGTGTTCTAGTGCAAATATATGATTAGTATTAGTAAAGGTATTAAAAGATTAAAACAATGCAACCTTTAAATGGTCATAGATTATGTGCTCCGTACTTCAAACTTCATGTGTTGGATAATGATCCATCTCGATCCGTCTCCTGCTTCATGTCGTCTTGTGCATCGTGACGTTGGGATCATGTGAGAGGCGCCCACACACAGTCACTACAGCAGGGTGGCAGATTTTTTTCTCTGCTCTGTTAACGACTCGTTTTGTTTGGAGGCGCTCAAGGCCGCAGCATGGGCCTGCTGTCATCATGGTGCACGGTGAGCACACTGTTGGTGTTGAGGTGTGTTTGCTATGCACAAATAGAGCAGCTGGAAAAGGAAGAAGAAACGCTCCACCGGTTCAGATTCAGTTCACTGGCTTCCTGTCAAATTTAGAATAACATGTAATATTCTTATGATATGGAACCATCACAGTGTGACCAGGAGCCTTCAGCATAGAGCTCATGTGCTGGAAATGGATCTGAAGGGTGAAAGTAGACATTCATGTACAGAATGGTCACGATGGTCTGAATGTTGTAAATATTGTTATTTTGGTTGAAAAGCAAAGGAATGAGAGGAAACAGAGATGAAGGAGGTTCAGGAGAAACCCCTGTAGCCCTGTAGTAAATCCTGGTGGTGTTAAAAGCTTAATCCTGCTGATGTATTGATCTGTTGGCAGCAGCTCAGAGAGAAAAGCACATCACTGCTCCACAAACCAATGTAGAAAACAATTATCCTGATTATTTCATCTGAGTCATAGACTGTATATAAAGAGATCTGAGCCCATGTGATAAAAAACCTTCATTTACATATGACAGAAGAGCTGGTGCTGTGATGGGTCAGCCAGAGTTCAGTATTATCAGGATGTGAAGTTAATCTTCAAAATTATTTCATGAGCTTTCGTATCACTTAAGCACAATGTTTGCAAACTGATGTGATAATCGGTTTGATGCTGAGGATTCAATCCTGAAAACTGATCTGACCTCTGAATCAAATACTGAACACGAGCTGGATAATACAGTATCTAATCTATGTGGTAGTACTCCACCTGCAGGCCATGTGAAATAACAATGTTCAGAAATATAAAGAAAAAAAGTAAAGAAACGCATAATTGGCTCCATGCTGCAAAAAGGGAAAAGTGTTTCTCATGTTTGATCTTTCACATTTCACAACTGATTGTATATATATATATTCACAGAAACATTGGGTTGTGATGACAAAGGTTTGCATTCATCTGTCATTATGGATTTTGGGGGAAAGGGACAAGGAAACTGTGATGATATATTAAAATGCTTTTCAATGGGTGGAGGAAAATAAACAGTTTGGGATTTTTACTACTTTTATTTTAATGATTTAAATATCCAGTTATGGGTAGGAAATGTTTTTGTGGAGATAACTAACTCCCATCTGAAACAATAACACGTTCATTCTAATTGTGAACATATTTCTTGGTATTAAATCATCTTAAGACTTAAAGGTTTTATTCGAACAGTTAATTGATTCCCATCAAAATAAAAGCTCTGGTTAATTGGCTGTATATTATTTTTAAAAAGCACTTTGCTGCCATCTGGTGTCATTGATCGGTACTGCTTCTGAATTAGATGTCCCTGGCTGACCCGCCTCTTTGTTTACGTCAGATGGCGTTTGCGGAAGTAAACCGGAACTGCCAAGCTAACGATCGTTAGCCGGATTCAAAGCAGAACCTCATTGAAATAAGAGATTGTTGTTGGGTGATATTTTATAAATAACACATTGGTGAACATAATTATTTTATTTTATTTCACTTTATCATTTTGATCCAGCAGTTTTCTAGTTTTGTATCGTAGTGCTAGCTTACAGCAGCTAGCATAGTGCTAGTTAGGCTAGAGATGGATATGTATTTGTGTGGATTTCATTAATGATAAAGATTCTTTTCTACACTGCTTCTTATTTGATTTGTCTTACCCGGCAGGTCCGCGATGTTTTTATTGTGAAGGCGCTGGTCGGAAGTCGTGTTGGTCCGCCTGCAGGCTTCACTGAGTGGGAAGCAGATTAATGGTCGCCGGTCGTGTTGTTCTCCGCTCTGGTTCCGCGGGTTTGACATTCAGGGCTGAATGGAAGCGGGCGAGCTGAGCACCAGACCCGATCCGGGCGAGTCCAGCCCGGGTCAGGACACCAGAGACAGCAGCACCCAGACTGACAGCAGGGTGCAAGGTGAGCCGAGAGGGGAACCGCTCAGACTGTGACAGTGATGGTGGAGATCACGTCACAACCTCTTTATATACAGTCTGTGGTCACAACACAGCTGATGAGAGGAAGTTTCCCACTGTAATGTAATGTAGCTACGTGTGACGTGTTTGCAGGTGTTTATCAGCTCGTCATTATCTGTCTGTGTTTATGCAGAGTGCCCAGGAGCATCCTGGTTATGTCATCATGGTATTTGTTTCCTCTAATCAGGCTAACCTGAGGTCCTGGTTGAGGTTAAGATGTGAGTTGTGGTTATGTTAAGCTTAGATCTGGGATAAGGTTGTGGTGAGGCTGTGCACAATGAATGGAAGTCAATGCAAAGTCCCAGTAAGGATAGCTGTGCAAACCTGTGTGTGGAAGGCTGCTGACAGTTCCATCCTTGTTGACAGAGAGGTGTCAGCTGTGGTTCTTGTACAAATACAGGCTTTTAGTGAAGGTTTGCTCCGAGGGTCTCTCTTTAGTCATCCGTGGTGTAGACAGTGAGGGGATGTGGAAATTTAAGATCTTGGTATCGTTTTTGAGAAAACGAAACTCCAGCTCTGATTCTGAGCAGGTTTGTGCAGTTCCTCCTGCCAACATTTTGGATTTTGGGAGTAAGTCACCTTAATGCACGGTCATATCAGTAAGTCAGGGCTTAGGTTTATTCAGGATAATGTTTTTGGAGCCGTGGCTTGTTCCTCTCTGCAGCTGTGTTGTGTGGAAGAAGCCTCAGGCAGCTCTGATGCAGCCTCTCAACACTTGTCCCTCCCTCACATACTTGACAGTATATTGACAGTGAGTAATTACTGCTTTGCATAAAGACAGTTTGCATTGAGAAGATGTTCTGTTGTGCTCCTCTCCCAGGCCATTGCCCCAGGTTATCGAAGGTCAATCTCTTTACCTTACTGAGTCTGTGGATGGAGCTGCTCCCTCAGGAGCCACATGAAGACGAGGACAGTCAGGTTGGTGATGATCATCTGAGAATAAAACAAATACGTGTAGAATTTGCTCGTCACCATCAACACTTTACCGACACTGGATCGTACCTTTTGAATCTGCTGTGTTCCAGATCCGTGGGATGGGTTTGGTGGTGGTTCAGGACAGCAAGGTGCTCGGACTCCACTGTTCGGGCGCTGAGCTCCACGCGGGACAGGCAGCCATCATCCAGCATGGCGCCCGCTTGGCTGACTGTCAGTTGTACTTCTCCAGGAGACCCTGTGCCACGTGCCTCAAGATGATCATCAACGGTGATACTCTTTTATTGCCATATATCCTGTATTCTAGTGTTTTTTATTATTTATCAGCACTGAGTTGAACTTTGGAACTGAGCTACATTCACTTACAGTATCTAGAAATGAATACTGCTTTTTGCTCCTCTCCAGCTGGAGTCAGTCAGATCTCCTTCTGGCCTGGAGACCCTGAGGTCAGCATGCTTAGCTCCACCTCCACAAACCATTCAGACGGCCCCTCCCACAGTCTGCCGGGCTGCGTCACGGAGGATGCCGCGCTGGACGCCATCGCATCAGAGAAGCTGAAGTCCAACAGCCGTCCGCACATCTGCGTCCTGCTGCAGCCGCTGGCGTCGGGCGTGGCTCAGTTCCTTAATGAGACGTCCAGAGAGTGCGACTTCATGGAGAAAGTGTCTGAGGATGAACCAGAGCTGAACACAGAGGAACTCTTCAACAGGTACCAAACATGTTGATGCAGCATAACAAGAAAATATCAAGGAAAATGCTGCTTCTAACACTTATTTTTTTCTTTTGCATTAAAAAATAAAAAATATAATATAAACGATCTGGAACTAAAATGTTTCACTTTGAACCCACACGTTTTTTTTTCTCCGCTCAAGATAAAGTAGTTTCAAATAATCCAAAACACAGTTTTATGAAATTATCTCCAGGACTGAATCAAACATGAGTCAAACATGCATTTCCTTTTAAATTAGCTGTGTTGCACATAATTAGGAGACGTGATTCCTGTTTTCCAGAGAACGGACAAGACACCTGAAGGATTTCTCCAGACACTTCCTGGTCGCGACGCCCCGGCAGCACCGGGATGTCTTGAAGCAAATGGGTCTGGAGAACTTCTGCATGGAGCCATACTTCTCCAACCTGAGACACAACATGATGGAGCTGGTGGAGGTTCTGGCTGCAGTGGCTGCTGGGGTGCCGCTGCGACACCACGGATTCCACAGGTCAGAAACATCCAGACAAATGTTACTCAATCTGGAGTGACCGTGTGCCATCCACAGCTTTTATTCTTTGTGATGCAGGGAAGAGTGTTCGACCCCCGAGCAGTCGCTGCCTCCTCATCATGAGGGCGTGTCCCAAGAAGTGGCTCGTCACTGCATCATCCAAGCCAGATTGTTGGCCTATAGAACAGGTATGGTTGGATGTTTTTCTTTGAGATAGCAGATGGATGCTTCCTGAATTACATGCCTAAAAGCTTAATGCTGCACTCGTCCTGTGTTTTCAAAAACGGTAATTGTCATTCCAGAAGATCCTAAAGTGGGCGTGGGCGCTGTTATCTGGGCCAGACGACCCTTGGTGAGCTCACTTTTCTTGCCTTTGCTTAAATATTTTAAATCCAGTGCAGAATGATATATTTTCTGTTACACTGTTCAACGAGGGAGTTTAGAATATGATCAAATAAATCTACCTCTTTAGCTTTTCAGACCAATGCATGTGGAGAACCTGGAAATTATGCACAACTTCGAATTTGTTGAATTATCCCTTTAGCAAAGATAAACACTTATTTACTTTATTTTCTCTGCAGCTGTGACTGATGTGTACGAATGTGAGAAATAAATACATTTGTTTCTCCACCTGAAACACTGAGTTTTAAAAATATACTTAAATCACATATAATTTTAAAAAAATAAGTTCCACTTACTTCACTTTGTCGCTTTTCCTCTTCGAGTGTTCTGACCTGCTCTCTCGTGTCAAAGGCTGGCTGCAATGGACTGGGACGTCTGTACCTGGTGGGTTGTGGGTACAATGCCTATCCGGCAGGCTCAAAGTACGCTGAGTACCCGCAGATGGACACCAAACAGGAGGACAGACAAAGACGCAAATACAGATACATCGTCCACGCGGAGCAGAACGCCCTCACCTTCAGGTTTGGCCGAGTCCGTACACACAGATGACAGAGTCACGTTAAATTTTAAAAACTCATTCTCTGCGTTCTGATGCTTTCAGGACTCGGGACATCAGACCTGGGGAGGCCACCATGCTGTTTGTCACCAAGTGTCCATGTGACGAGTGCGTCCCTCTGATCAGAGGAGCCGGCATCACACACATCTACACCACTGACCAGGACAGGGACAAAGACAAAGGAGACATTTCCTACCTGAGGTTCAGCAGCCTGAAGGACGTCAGCAAGTTCACAGTGAGCTCACGGAGGGAGGGAAACAAAGTCAAATCAAATGAATTAATTTAAACTGTTCAATTCTGATTTCTACATTTATATCTCATGTACTTTAGCAAAGATTAGCCACCATCACTGCTGTGGTTTCTACAGGTGTCGTTAAGCATCAAGTTTTTAATCCATTGAACTTAACTCAGGTGACTTTCTTACAGCAGTAGAATATATATATATTCATTTATTCAGCTTTTTTACTGAAACATCCTTGAACTCAGCACTTGTTGGATGTGTAGCTGCTGCTGCATTCAAAGAAAAATAAAACTCACACTTCTCTGTCTCCACAGTGGCAGAGGAGCCCGTCACTTTGCTCAGCGTCCTCTCGTCACATTGCCAGTAAGTTCCACGAGGTTCGCACCGCTCATTAAAGAACGTTTTCATTTTCTTATCTTAATTTTCAAATTTCACTATTTTGAATATTTGTTCAACATTTACCAGTAACATGAATTTATTATAAATACTAAAATGTGATGAGGTGTGATGTATATATTTATTAATAATGGCTACAAACTAAAATATACGATCCACAAGTGGAAAAATAAAGGGATGCTCTGACTTTAACAGAGATTATTATGTCGTTGCAGACGGTTGTGTTGGGAAGCAAAGCAGGCAGACGGAGGGGGAGGGCCACAGCAACAAGAAGCTGTGCATCAACAGACCGCACAACTCGCCGTCTGTCAGCTGAGCATCACCTCCGGACACGTGGACGGACGGATGAACCGACCAGAAAGCCACAGAATCCTGTTTTTAGCTCATGTGCCACGGATCAGAACATGACATAGAGACAAGAAGAAGCTGCTGTGCTTACGACACAATGGCCTCAATGGGAAATTGTTACAACAGAGGGATGGATGGATGAAAGAGGAGAAGGGGGTGAGGTTTTAAAATGCATGGGATGAGGGATGGAAATATGGGGACGACAAACAAACACATATTTTCAGAATGGTTATATAATACAACGTGTGTGTGTGTGTGTGTGTGTGTGTGTGTGTGTGTGTGTGTGTGTGTGTGTGTGTGTGTGTGTGTGGTGTGTGGGTGTGTGTGTGTGTGTGAGAGAGACTCCTGTTGAAGAGGAATGAGGAATGTTAATTGATTTCTTTGATTTAATGTTTTGATTCAGTTTCTGCTCCGTTTACCTTTTCTTCTTTTGATACATTTCTATAACTTAAATTATGTCAGAAAATCTGAAATAAGACAGTATAGAGTGTCTCTCTGGTAAAAAAGTAACTACAGACATTTAAGGAAATAAAACATTTAACTCTTAGAGTTAAAAGAGCACAAACACAATCTGCATTCCCATCCTTTTATTTGCTGCGAATGTGGTACAGTAGCATGTGTGGAAAAAAAAGTGGCTGCTTTCAGAGGACAGATAACGTGACAATTTGCTTGACCGTGCTTTTTTATTGTTTTAGCCGTAAAACTGGAAAAAAAACGAAGAGTTTAAGCCTGGTGTACAGCTGGTTGCTCTACGCATTATATTCAATGTCATATAAATACTGTCACAACTTTTAAACATCCAAAAATAGCTGGTATTGTATTTATTTTTCACCCAAAACAAAGAACAAGGATTTTTTTTTTTATGCCAAATGGGAAAAAAGAAAAATGGCACTTTACAAGTTCCTGATTGTTAGTCACCCTACACCTCTACTGCCTTTATTTCAGTTTGAAATTTACTAATAAACGTCCTAATTAAAAGACATATTTATTTATTCTTCATGATAATGCACATCAAATATTGATTAGGAAATAAATTCGAAATTTTACTTTACTTTTTTAGAAAATAAAAAAATGCACAGTAGCGTTTTAATCCTTGCTGATTTAGCTTCTTTTTTTTTTCTCCTTGAACAATATGTGGATTTTTCACAGTTACAGATCGACTCTGCAGCAAAAGATTTGCAGCTCAAACTTCACACATGTGGGCAAAACTTAAAAAGTGACTCCGCTCACTATGGCAACAGATCAGCTGTGAATAAACATGATTCTTGGACAGCGTAACTCAACCGTAGTGAGTTAAGAGGTTCACTGCTTAATCGCAACAAATATGTTCAACCCAGAGCATATTTTCCTTCACATGATTAAGCTCCCCCTGGAGAGATACAGGAAAAAAAAAAGAAACATAAATAGAAGGGAAACACACCAAAACAAAAAGGCACCTCTGAATCTTCTCGCCCGTTTCAACTTAAACACCAACATCTGATCCGAGAACACAAAGAAAACTAAAATCTTTACAGCTCCTCTCCTCCACACAGCAAAGTGCCTCCTCCGTGTTCACGCCCACAGTGACACTTGTGCAAACAATTGACTGTACATGACAAGAAACTAAACTATATATTTATATTTATATATATAAAAAATGCCATCAAGCAGTGTGATCAGCTCAAGATTAAGAAAAAACAAACGGTTCATCAGGATCATCATATTATTTTTTCTTTATCATACAGAAAGTGCTACCAGCCACCAGCGAAGAGAACCAGTGATCCAAATGATTGAAGCTTGCTGTACCGATAGCCGCCCGACATCACCACCTTAAGAAGGCTCCTCGTTCAAATGCGCTTTACGATTAGTGTCTTTTCATCTGCGAGCTTCGGTCGACGGTGACTAAAAGCAACCGTCTGCGAACGCCTCGATTCTCAGTCGTGTTAAGTCAATTAGATTGGCACAGGCGAATTCTTCTAAAGCCGGGGAAGAATGATGTTTGACTCAATAGACACGTTCATCAGCAAATGTTAAACTCCGATTAAAGCTCTTAAACTGCAAATTGGGCAAATTTAAAGCTTAATTTAACTCCTGTAAAATATTTTGCACGCAAGCACCAAGTCCTGGTGACCTCGAGAAGCACTTCTCGCCGCTAAAATCTGCTTTTGTACTGCAGCGTCATCACCAATTAGCTGAAACATAAACTTTTGGAAGACTTTTTTAATTCCAGGGTTGTATTCCAGTCTGACGATGCTTTATAGTTTCAGAAAGAAAACTTTTTTAGGCAATCGTTGGATTCGGCAGGTCAATAAAGAGCTGTTTTACAGAGCAGAAGGTAACATCTTTAGCTCACGAAGCTTTGAGGGGTTACTGAGAATGTGTTCCACTCTGGGGACTTCTTGCCAGAAACGTTGACGCAGCTAAAATAAAAAAAAAAATTAAATAACAAAAGTAGAAATTCTTCATTATCCTTCTGATATGAAAGTACTTCATTTCAACGGTTTAGAGACGAACGCGGGTGCAGCGACTAGTGATTAAAAGAAAAAAAACCAAACACTCACACCTGCTTGTTCGTCAACCGCTCAACCATTCTGTCCAAAGCTTTTTTGTAAACCGCTGGTTCTCCCAACAAAGCGAATCAGCTGCCTCTGACACCACAAGCTGTGGCACTACATGCTACAGATGAAAAAAC
Source organism: Paralichthys olivaceus (assembly GCF_024713975.1). Lineage (NCBI taxonomy): Eukaryota > Metazoa > Chordata > Actinopteri > Pleuronectiformes > Paralichthyidae > Paralichthys > Paralichthys olivaceus. The sequence continues at coordinate 393,135 of NC_091116.1, forward strand.
AAAAACAAAGGATTAAAAATTAAAATCAGTGATTGAGAACTACTCCTGCACACGTTTTTAATGAACCAACAAAAAGAAAAAAGACGAATAACGTCTTGAAGATTTTTTTCTGTTTAAATAGAACAACCATTAATGTTAATGTGTTTTGTTTTCTAAGTCTTCCTATTGATAAAAAGTCGAGGGGCGAGGGGAAAGGAGGGGTGCTTCTCTAGGAGGCCGTCTTCTTCAGATCCCTGATCTGTTTGATTATGTACGTCTTCTCGTTGTTGAACAGCTCGTCGTCGGAACGGTCCTTCTGGAAGTTGCTCAGGAAGTCGATGAGCTTGGTCTGGTTCTTTAGCAGGATGTCGATGATGGGCTGCGTCTTGTTGGGATTGGCAACGAAAACCTGAGGGGAAACAAATAGGTGCGTTTCAAGGAATCCTGCTGCAAAGCTCTCGCCTACATTTATTTTACTAATTCGTGTATTTCAGAGTATCCAGGCATGGACGCAGGCAGGAAAACTTGATTTGCCAACTTGACATTTAAAACACAAACTCTCTTTCATCAATTATTTTAGAATAGAAATGTGAGATTTTTACCTTAAACACGTGGAAGGCCTCAAACTGGATGTTGGAACTCTTGTCTCTGAGCAGATTCATCATCAGCTTAAGATTCTCCGGTTTGCTGATGTAGCGCGTCATCACCGTGAAGTTTTTTCTGTCCAACAACAGCTCACCCAGAAGCTGCAGGAGAGAATATTTCGAAACATGTGACTCGGGTAAAAAGTGGACATTTGGTTTGGATGGTGGTGCCAGGATCTAAACTGAGGGAATGACAGGCAGCAACAGTGTCAAAGATCGGAGATATGAGTCCAAACCTTTAGTGACTGCCTCTTGGTGACATAGTTCTCAGAGAGCAGAAGCTTCTCGTAATTTGCAAACACCTGCAATGACATAAGAAACACACCTTTAAACTTTAACAACCTGAAATCTGAGACCATTCAGCCTGTAGTTTAGAATTTCATGTCTCTCCTCCGAGAAAAAAGAAGCTTTTTTTAAACTTGAATGCTGACGTGTAGACAAAAAACATTAAATATAACAATGAGGAAATTCAGAGAGGTCACCCTCTTCTCCCACGTCCTCAACAAACTCAGGAAACAAACACCAGGCTTCTGTACTGTTTGTTTAATGACTTAAACTAAAACATTCATTTTCAATCACGAGGTAACTTTACCACTTATATTATTAGCTTCATATTATTGCTGAAGCTCTAACTAACTTGTGTAGCTCTACATTTACACGGGCAGGACACCAAAATCGAATCAGTGACTATTTTGGCACCGGCTCAACTTCACCGAGTCAGGGGCACCGTCTCCTGACAGGCAGCGACATCTGTCAACACGCCACATGTTCAGGTAAACAAGGGCACTTTTGTGTGAGGTTACTTAAAGCCGAGGCCTCCAAGGGGGCCCCTGCTTATGAAAGGGACCCCTCTACCTTGGGGAGGTGGACAACATAGAGCCAAGCGTTGTATCTGGAGACGTGGTGACACTGACAGGGGCCTTGCAAGGATTGATTTTTCCTGGAAATGTGAGTGTATTCGTCAAAACTTGAATCCAAGATGTCTGACGATGCATTCAATGAGACAAACCTTTAATGGATAGATGACTGGGCCATTGAGCACTGGAGGGACTTGTACCTTACACCATACAGGTAGTGTCCCAGTCAAGTGCTCATTTAATGTTCGTGGTTTATGCGTCCTCTGTGGCCGATGTTGCGTGACCAAAGAGGGAGGTGTGTGTGTGTGTGTGAGTGTGTGTTGCATGGATGTGTTTAGAGATGTTGGGAACATGTGATGAAATCGTTCGGGAGACTTAGAAAAGTTCCAGCTGGTTGAGAAATAACATGGCAAACCTGCAGTAACATGTGTGACCGCGGTTACAGTCATGTGTTTTCCAGGCTGATCCTCTCTCGGTCAGAGCTAAGGCATTGGGAAACGTGTGTGTGTGTGTGTGTGTGTGTGTGTGTGTGTCTCACAGCATCGTAGTTCTGTTCGAGGAAGTCAGCCACAAGCACTTTGTGTCTTGTCAGGAGATCCTGCAAATTAAGTTGAAAAAATAAGTCTATGGAAAAAAATTCAGGATTGACTTCATATCTGAAAGCAGCTTAACACAGAAACCTCGGAGTTACCTTGAAGGTGGCGAAGGCGTCGGAGGCAATGTCGAAGGGGGACATCTCCACGTAGGTGAAGAAACTGTGGAAATCCTTGGAGTGGAGGACGATCTTGGCGAGCGGCTCGTGGCGGATGCACTCCCGCAGCATGATCCCACAGTTCAGAGCTACCTGAGCCGTATCGTACCTTTGAGCAGACAGAGAGTGTTATCTCTTTGGGAAGCCATGAGATGGTGTAACGTGTGTGTAGGGTGCATTCTGTATGTCTCACCCTTTCAGCAGTGTAAAGAGGACCTCTTGATGGGAACAGAGGTATTCGACTGTGGGGCTCCTCGTCCCGATCTGCCTCCTCAGGATGTTGTTGAAGATCTGACACACATCCTTCTTCCTCTGGAAACAGACGCATAAACCTCTCGAATCAAATAGCAAATCTAGAGTGTTCATTTATGTTTTCCCTGTTATGTTTCTACGCAGCTTAATCATGAGAGAAGGAGCACTCGTGATGTCGCAGGCAGAAGGTTGTTGTGTTTAAGGAGCACAAAGTCACTTCTCTCCTCACCTCAAAGTCTATGACCTGCAGGTTCTCCACCAGCGAAATCAGCAGGCCGCTGTTGTACAGCTCCTGGGCGAGCTGGGCCACAGTCTCAGTGTGAGGCTCCTTGTCATTGCTCCCACACAGGATCTCCTTCATGGACACCAAGCACTTGTTCACCTCCTCCGACGCCTGCAGGAACGAGAAGGTTAAATAGGGTTAATACGGTTCTTTCGTAGAAATGCAAATGCAAATATGGTCCAAAAACAAACACAACAGATTTTGTGTTTTTTAAGGAGGAAGAAAAAAACTGCAACTGACTTGAGCACGAGTTTGGCAAATTTTATCTGTGTGTGTCTGAGAGAGAGAGAGTAAATCGTCTTGACAGTTAAGTGTCAGGAGATGACAGGGCCAGGCTGTTCTATGCTCTCATTTCACAGAGGGCTGTCACCCCTGGACCCCCAGTCTACACAGTAGACACTCTGACACACACTTCTTCACTCTCTCTCTCTCTCACATTTTGACTTGTAACAGTGAAGAGAGCTCCAGGTGTTGCTGATGACACTAACTGCTCTGCCCAGTAATCAACAACATCATTTACCCCAGTGTTCCTCATGAAGTCACCTGATAAATAAACTGTTAAAAAACGATGCTGCTATAAACTATTTTAGGTGTTTTCTTTCTAATTTAGCAAAAGCTACAAATCTTTTGTATTGATCCATCTTGTTTACAGGGCATGTGTCATATGTATGTCAATGAAGCACACTGCTACACACACACAAGCTTGTCCTTCTCTACCTTGTCGGTCTTCCCTTTCTGTTTGATCAGGACGGCCAGGTTTTCCCTCAGGGTCTTGACGATTTCCGCCGGATTCTTGTGGGATTTACCGAACAGCGGCATGACGCAAACAAACTCGACTTAGGACCTGGGAAACGCACACAAGCAAAGACAGGGAAATACGAAAGAGCAGTTAATGACAAGCTTGATGCAATAAATAATGATCAGGATTAGTTTGATGTGAGAGGGTTGTGTCAGAGAAACTGCTTCCTACCAAAGAATACTGAAGCCTAAAAAGATGTCGATATTTGAGGAGTTTTTAAAAGAGAAGGCTCGAAACAATCGAAAGACATTTTACAGTTGAAAATTAGCAATGCAGAACAGAAAATAGACAAAAATGAGTTAATAAAATCTCAAAAATATCAGCCCATCCCAGACAAACCTCCCCACCCTTGAACGAAACAAGCAGTAATTGACTTATCATGAAGAATTCCTGGAATGGATGGATTTTTAAACCTTTGCTCTCGTATGACGACTGAACAAAAGGCAGCACAGAGAGAGACAGAGAGAGAGAGAGAGAGAGAGAGAGAGAAAAGAAGTACGAATATGACGCTTGTTTGTGTTTCAGGATTCCTCTAGCACCTTAGAGACACATTCCAAAGTCATCTCTCGTCTACGTGAGCGACAGCTGCTGCCCCTCCGTCACCGGGCCTCAGTTAATCAAAGTCATAGTCAAAGCATTAGATTGTTGAATAACAGCAGAGACAACAGAGGAGTCGGCCGGGACAGACTGTTACAGAAAAAAATCTAATTTCTTTTACTGAAATCCATTCAGGAATAAATTCTTCTCTCTGCAGCTTTTTAATTTCTACTAATTAAATATTATCAAATAGTCATATGGGCTCTATTTGTTGTGTTAATTGAGTTTTTGGTGTATTACATGATAAAGCTGGCTTCTTGGTTGTATTTTGCCCGGATAACGTAAGGCCCGCCATGGACTGTTTGGGCAACAGAAGTCAGGAAGGCGCCAGAAGACATTGGTTACTACAGGATTCGGTTGCAGTCACATTATGGGTAAACTGGCAAATAACATCCTGACATGCCGAGCGCCAAACAGGACTGTCAGCATGGCAGCGTAAGTGTTGTGCCATACATGTGTCGCTAACTCGTGCAGGACATGATGATAAAGGAAAAAGCACTTCTGCTGTGCACAACCAAGGGGTTGCAGGAAAACTAGAATATATGAAGTAAAAGAAAAGTACATGTACGTAAGGCGTGCACGCCGTGTACATGCAAATGTATGTGACCGAGTGAGAGCGTTCAAAGCCTTCTGGCCTTCCCAATCCAGGCAGGAGAACTTGTGACTGCTAATCCTCATCTGGGAACGTAACAAAAGAAAAAGTGGCATTATACCTCCCTCCCCTTTAACCCTACCTCCATCCACTCTGTGCTATTGGTTGAAGCAGGGGAGGATCCGGTGTGGGTCCCCCTTGTTTTTCTGAGTGTGATACTAAATCACTGGACACACCAACTGAAGGAGTGAATTCCCATCTGATCTTCAAGCTGTTGCTCGTTTTCTGAAAAGTTTCTGACCTTGACCGTGTGTGATTCGCTCTAAAACAACGCCCTCGGTTTGCCCGGGAGAGTCAGGGCACCTAAAGAGGCAATAACAGGAGAATTAAGAGCAGCGAGGAGCGGAGACACTCTAATTTCCCCCAATGAGACTGAAACAAAGTGGTCAACTCTGCAAGAATATCATTAACTTTAGATTTCATGACGTCCGCAGGCCATCACACAAGACAAGAAAACAAGCTGATCCTCTGAGGAGACTGAGAGTGTCAGTGTTTTCCCCAGAAGGAGGAAGAAATTGCAGTTTCCTCAACCTCGGGGATATACCAGGAAAATGTCTGAGAAAATAAAAGCAGGTGTGATTTTTATGGTAAAACAAATGAGAGAATGTCTCTCAGTAGAGTGCAAACCTTCGCCAAGGCCCATCCCCTTAAATACTACACCAAAAAAACTGTTTGTTTGGACTTAATTCTAAAAGTATTGAAAATACATAAAACTGTTGATTCCCTACAGAGGCCATGCTATCTCAGCTACACAATGGTGGTCGTTACAGGTTTCTAGTCCCTGATTTATCCCTGATTTTTATTGTCAAGGAAAAAAAAACTCACAATGTTCAAGAAAGTGATGAAAAAGTCCCGGATGCAACACCTTGTCTGAATCTACGCAAAACTTCAATGGGTTCTTTCTCAGCCAATTTCCCATCCTTCCACCAAGCAGCGGTGAACACATAATGTTGGAGGTTAACTCCAGCAAAAAAACAAGAAAACATCTCGAATCACAAGACAGAAAACGTCAGCTGAGCGTGTTCGCTCACGACCTCTTGGTCTTGGGGAGTAGAGGATGGATTTAAAAAGGTTTTAACAATGCTGTCGTCTGCTCAGCATTCTTCACAACAAGCCTGCGGTCTTGTGTTGTGGTGATGTTTTTCTGACAGGTCAGAGGGAAGACTGCTGATTCACATTGAGCTAATGAAATCACAAGGAGGGAGATGACTTATCCACACACGCACACGCGAACACGCACACACACCTTTATTCTGTCTTTAAGTAATACGAGAAAAGTGTGGAGGTGTGAGACTTCTAAAAAAACCCTGTAATTCAACAACAAGGCTCCTTCTGTTTCCCTTTATTATGACGTTACGACCACGAAACCTGATCCCAGTCAATATTTGTCTAAGGATAAAAAGGCAATGAGGAAGTCGGCCCTGCACTTGCACAACCTTTCCTGCTTTTTTTATCCCATCAATGTGCAGAATGCAGTTTCAGGTAATAACCAGCTACAGTTCTAAGATTTCAGATTATGATTAACAAATAATGTTCGCGACATAGATAGGTGCCTACGATCACAGTGACAAAGCGATTAAGGAGTTTTTTTTAATCACCTAAATTTTCACAATCAACATTTGCTACTTTTGCCTGAAAAATGATTTAATTTCCGTCCGCTGACTGAAATGCATCTATAAACACCACCACTCATATCACCTCCACAAAAGGTTATCACCCGCCTCACTATCAGCACTTTGCCAGCAGATTGTCCGCAGAGCGTGGATGTTACAAAGTCTGATTACATATTTCCAGCTGTGAGCACGCTCCTCCTGGATTATCTGTGACCTTTCACTGCGACATATGGGCTCAATGTAAAAGCAGAAATATAGAATATCCTTCACTTCCATCTGGAGCAGACCTGTGCTGAACACGCACTCAGCATGAATAATTCAAGTCGCCCCCAAGGTCCTGCCAATATATTCGCTCGAGCAATCGTGAGTCAGTCTCAGCTATCAATCATGACGTTTCATTTAATTTCAATAGCATCAAAGAACAAATTAAAAACCAACTTGAATCAACAGTTCCCGATGGGCTCGATCAGGTATCCTCATTTTGGTTTGGTCTCATCTGCTAACATGGAGGAGGCAGAGTTTATGACCTCTACTGCAGCTTCACTCTTCGGGAGCCGTGACTGCACAGTGGTGATGACTACTAAATGTGTAACATGGTGATCAATGACAGTAGACAAAGAGCTAACATAGCAAGATAGTGATGTGTCACACCTACATGCCGCTCAGCCTGCCAGTAGTAGTGACTACAATTTCGGCGTCTCATAGCTTGTGTTTAAAGCAGGTGTCACTTTGGCCCGCAGCTCGTCTTGTCGTGCACTTGACTCTGCATTAAAAATAAATGCACTTACGCACACTCTGCAAACCGTGACTAAGATATATCCTGCATCAGGTAAAATGTCAAAAGAAGTCAAAGATGGCGGCCTCTGATTTGACGGTACTTCTTCTCGGCCAGCAGGAATGCAGAGGCAGCCTTTCATTATGCACAGTAACACATAGAACTGGAATTGAAGTATTTAAGGAGGAGCCAGGAGGGTATTTACCACTCAAACACTCCCTCTGTCTCTCAGTGTAAATGATTACAACACAACATACCAGGGTTTATACTTTGAAATCTCAGTAACCAAACTCAAAACAATCAGAAGCTTTTTAAGTCCTGATCTCAGATTGGTCGTCATGTTTATGCTGCAGTGTCACCACCCAGACAGAGAAACGACAATCTGAGTTAATGAGCTGATGATTCAGCATCACAGCCTGATACCTGCCTGTTTTTGATGCAGAAAGAGGATCCGGTTATGACTCTGTGATTTTGGTTGCTGTATTTCCGGAGGTTTTAGGGCCTCTGCTAAGTCAGACAACAGGTTTGTCTTCTTCTGTATAGCATTATGTCAGACACAAATTCCAACCACACTTTTGACTTAACCTATTTGATTTGTAGAACAAGTACAGAGGACTACATTTCTTGAAATGATATAATGATAAACAAGAATATGGCAAAACCACAAATGGTCAAGGTAATTTATTCCTGCTGGTCATATATTCAATAAGTGTATTACTACCGCAAAACTCCGTAATATGGTTGATTGTCTGTATTTATATATATATATATATATATATATATATATATATATATTGTCTACAAGTCAAGGTACAGGGATGTACACAGAAAACAGGATGTAAGGTGGTGTGGCATTCAGAATAAAAGAAGAGTAGATTTAGGATATTTTAAACACACTAGAATCCTGAAATACTGCAATCATTAAGCTGTTGCCAACTAATAGATTGAATAATATGTTGAATTATAATCCTACATTGCAGATGTAGTGAAGAAATATAATTTCCCTTAAGAATGTCCAGGAAAACCTCTGATACAGCATGGAAATGTTTACAATCAAATTAATAATGAAACCTACACATTTACAAGCAATCTTTTACTATGCACTTGATATATGTGGCTTTGCACAAAGTTTTATTTTCAATATTGAGTATTATTATTAGAATTATTTGATGTAGAAAATGTCAGAAGACTGTGAAAGATGGTCATCACATCAAAAGGATTTCACATTTAAATATACGTCTGTCACAAGCTAAAACGAAATTATTTGATTGATTGTTGTTGGCAACTAATGAGTCTGGGATTCAAGTCATTGCTTTTCATGCAAAGACTTTTTAAAGCTCTTTTATTTGCACATTTATGACCGGAAATGGTTTGGTCTTCATGATGGGAGTCTGGTGGTGGTCGTCACAGAGACATGGGGAGAGAACAAAACAAAAACACAACACACACACACACTGTATCTATGTGCAACTGAGGAGTTAAAGAGCCAAAATGGAGGATGGTGTGTACAGGAATGGTTGCTGGTAACGCAGGCGGCATTTAACAGCGACACAAAGCCGCGTAAACAGCCCCAGACAGCGGGGTTTAACCAGGCTACACCCCTCTCTCGCCTCCGGGCTCAGCTCCCTTGTTGTCGGACGGATTTCCGAAGCTAACCGCGGCTGAGTGCGTCGCTTCGTGGAGATAAACGTGGAGGTGTCGGGCAGCAGCGCAAACACAAACCCAGGGGAAGTGACCGGAGGCTGTCAGGGGGCAGAGGGAGCGGTACTCACGGGGGGGAGGCTGTTCGCTCGGGGGGGGCGTCCGTCAACCGTCTTCCACTCGCTTCCAGGCGGCAGCGCAGCCGAGGCTCCCGGGGCGAAATGCAGGCTTCGGCCGTCACGCCAGGGCCGTTGGCCGAGCAGGGAGGGGGTAAACCCGGCGTGAGTCAAGTGAAGCTGCCGGGGGAACCTGCGGAGGAGCCGGTCGTAGACGCGAGAACAAATAGTCCCAGTTGCGCGTTAATCACGGGAGATATTCGTCTTATTGACTCGACTGCTGTCACACGCTCGCTCCGCAGCGAACATCGCGTCACTTCCGGCTGCGGCGCGACACACCCATGCCAGCTTGACGCATCAGTATCTTTCCAGAGTCTCGTTCGCATCCGCTCACTTTAAACCTTCGTCACCGCCTTTCCCTCAGCTTTTAATTCAATTAAATCACATTAAAATAAGCACAGATGTGTTTTATTTAAACATATTTAAAATCTCTGTTCTCACAAATACACAGTTCACCGATTTTTACCAGGAAGGGGGGGGGACAAGGGAAAGGAGAGGTTGAAGGTAGCATAGTAAACTTATTGGAACGAGACCCGGGCTGAATTATTTCGTGATAAAGGAGGAAAAGCTCATTGGAGGTTAGATGTCACGTGGATCCAACTACACTTCCGGATCAAAACAAATAAAAACATTACCAATATATTAATATGTTTCAAAGCCAATTAATAAACTATTCAAACTAAATGTCTATGATCTTGCTTTTAATTATCTTTTTTAAACACTGTTGTCTTTATTTTACTTCTTTTTATACCTAAAAGTATTTGATTTTATTGCAAAGCACTTTGAGCTGCATTGAATGTATGTAAGATGCTGTATAAATAAAATGCATTATTATTATTATGCATTATATTAAAATAAATAAAATTAAAATTAAAATAAGTCTTATAGAGGAAACCATGTCAGACTTTATTAAAGCTGCTTTTCATTTTACATACAATTCAGAATTACATATTTACAAAATATACACAGATATGTCTCATAATAATATCTTTATATCAACACCATACTCAGTAGATATACAATAGGAAATAAGGACAGTGGTCGCTGCAATGTGCTGCATAAAAAGAAACAAAAAAATAGAATTACCCTTCGGGTCTCTCCACCCCACGCGAGGAGTACAAATAATTCAATAAGATCTATTGCGTGATCACGATCAAACACTGACAAGTTTAGTGCCCGGCGTCAGCTTCACGAGAGGGCAGAAAATAAACTCTCATCATGTACAACAGGGCCTGGTAAAAAATACTCTGACGTGAGAGGTTTGGAATTGAGGCGGATGAGGAGCATGCCACAAAAAGAGTCGATGATGACACAGAGACGCATGAAAAAAAGCATGACCCTCTTCACGATATGCATGCTCTTGAGGAAAACAACTTGAGGTATAGAGAGAACGACATCTGTACAAGTGTAACACAAAACCGACACATACAACGCCAAAGTTTAGTTTGCAGGTTTGTAGCACACGGTTCAAGATCCGAGAGCTTTTCTGCAGAGGATCCTTTTCCTTTCACAAGGGAACGACATGCATTTTCTCAAACAAAAGAAAAAATATCAAGAGCTCTAATCATGGCCAACAAAACCACAGTGGTGTTGAATGTGGCTTTGTTGAGCACAGCTGCTTAGTCATGGGTGCGGCTGGTTTTAGTGCGACATCTTGGTGTGTTTGTGTCAGACATTCAACAGTGAGGGTGGAAAGGAGGATGTGATTGTTTTACAGTGCAGCTTGTGGATACAGCAGAAATCTTCGAGTATAAAACATGTGTGTGTGTTGATGGGTGTGCCACAGCAGCTGTTTGGCAGAGGTGTGCCATTAACTTGTTATCATCTCCACTACCAGGCCAAACTAACCAACCAGGCCTTGACCTTCTCACCCCCTTCTCTGCTATATAACTTACAATCATTATTTGTTTTTTTAACTCCACTAAGATGGTGACTAAGCTACATTGTGGTGGCGAGTAAACACTTATTGCTGTCATGGGTTGGTGCCGCAAACGTGTTGAGCAGGTCTGGGCCCCGGTCGGCCCTGTTCGCTCGCTCGCGGAGAAGTGCCGGCTGTCACATGCCTCGGCGGGGCTGGGAGCAAAGGATGAGGACAAAGCCTGCTTTTGTTCCTGCTGCAGCGCAGAGGGAAGATAGGTGAGCAGTGCGGCCATGACACAAACAGAACAGGAAATGTGCAACAGATTCACGTGCATGTGCACTGGGTTTTGATTTTGTGGCCTTGACTCCACTGATCAGTAGTTTCAATAAAGTTTTGCAAACTAAAAATGGACCCAGCTCAAGAGTCTACAGAGTAAATCTGAAACAACTTCCACTTGAATGTGTTTAACAGCCTTTCTGAGGGCAGGTGTTGAAACACATGTTGGATTTGCATCACACAACACACATATGCAAGAATGCACACATACAAACACATGTAGTCGACACACGCAGGTATGCAGTCACACCTGCTTGCCCACATGACGTCTTCCTGAGAGGTAAATCCAGAGTAGTTCAGAGCTGAGTTAGATAATTCGTATTTAACACAAAATAAAAAGGGAAGGGAAAGACAAGTGACCACGAGGTGGTGCTGTTGGTGACATTCACGTGGTGATTCATTAGACTGTTTCCTTGAAGTCAAAACAAGGGTTGAGGGAAGCTCTTGTTAAAAATGTGGGATGAATACAGCATTCTGAAAAAAACTGCTTCTACACCAGACACCACAGGGTTGTAACAGCCTGTGTGCCGCCCACATTCATATAAAAAGACTTACAGCTACATGTCCACAATGTTCCACCTGCTCAGTGACGCTCAAAGATGCACCAAAAGCATTTCTCTCTCCTTCATGTTGCAGCCAGCTGCCATTTCTCACAGTGTCTGACACTAAAGCCGTAGTATCATGTAATATACCACTCTGAATTTACCTGTGGACGTTGATGCACAGGTTAGTGCAGTTAATTGAATTTCTCTTTAATGCTACATAATCTTATTTTAAATAAATTTTAAAAAAGGCCGGACAGGAGGTGATTGAGTTCTTGTATCTTTTAGGTGAATATTTTAAAATGTAAAACACATAAAAAGAGTAATACTGTCGAGTGGAAATGAGTTATTTTAGAGCTAAGTGGCTGTGAATCCTCAGAAAAACTGGGTGTAGTCATAACTCAGCAGAACATTTGCAGATACCATGATTGTTCTCGAGTTTCTGGTTGGATCAGACAAACTGCAATAAGTGTATGTGAGTGTGTGACCATTGAGAGTCTGTCAGAGGCAGCTTCAGGTTTCTTGAATTTTCACCTGCCAATGATTTCAGGTGGAGTTTGGGGGAAAAAGTGCAGTCGGTTCAGGGTTTGATGTCGGAGTAGCTGGTGTAGGTCTCGCTGCAGCTGGAAGAAGTGCTGAGGTTGCCGGAGACGCTGCCGTCTGTTGGACAAATGCACAAATGCAGGAGGTGTTAAGGGGCAGGAGAGATGGGAACAATGTTGAGGTGTGTGCACGGTGCGCATGCGGATACCTGAGCTGCTGAGCGACTGCGACGACTTGGACTCTGAGATGAGGCTGAGGAGGTTTGCTGCCGCCACCCAGCCCTCCTTACTGCTGCGAAGGTTCCTCACAAACCTGCAGAGAGTCACAAAAACCGTAACGTTACCTGGCAACATCAATATCCGTTATGTAGCTGCAACACACACAATCATTTTTACAAAGTTATAAAGATCCATTAAGGTGGATTTAACTCTGGAATCAAACTGTGGCTACGTTATTGAAGATATTTACCACTGTCCGTCCTCTCCCTCTCTGATTAGCTGCACCACGTCTCCGCTCTTGACAGACAGCTCCTGAGGTCCCGCCTTCTCGCAGTCTGCTACCACCGTGTACTTTCCTGGGGCCTGAAGGAATCAAAGGTCACAGAGGTCAGTCGGGGGTGAGAGGTGTTGAACATCATCAACAGGCATCCCGTTTATATATCTTATATATGTTTCTAAATGTTTTGGGTTTCAGGCTCACCAGCTTCTTTCCTCCGTCATCCTCAGGGTCTGAGTTCATGGGGTCCTCGCCACTGGAGTAGCCGTCATTTTCCTCTGAGGCATCCACCGAGAGAGACGTCTTGCTCCAGCCTGTAAATGGGTGGAGGCGAAGAAAGAGAGGGAGAGGTTCGTGAAATGAGTCATGTGGGGGAAAGTACATCAGGTGAATCTGTATTCACACACAATCACACCCTCTTTCCATGTGGCGTTAAAATGCTTCCTGGGTCACTGGATTGAGCAAATTGTCTTCAAAAACATCTCTACAGGAAGTGGCTGCTTCTCAAGTAGATATTTTGTGATGTTTGTTGTTGGGAAATTAGCGAGACTAAATAGTTTTCTGTTCTTTTTCAGGTTTACAATTTCTGTGCGGACTTTTCTGTTGACTTTTTAACTTTGCAGGACTTTTACATTCACAGAAAAACCTGTATGAACACACAATAGGAAAGAAACATTTTTGAATGTGAGTTTTACCAAGAGCAAACAGAACGCCATTTGGAAAGAGAGTCACAGCCCCACATACATCCATCTCCCCGTGAGGAGCACAAAACCACGAATCAAACCAAAGGCAAGTCAGCCCAAACCCTCCTAAATCAAACAGAGGATGAACGGAGACAGATCCTGGTGAATCACATCAACAAAAATAAAAAATGGATGATCATAGGAAAAAGGTTTGATTCATTTCTTCACTGCCAGTGCTTAAAAATAAGTTGGTTAGCACCTTTTACCTAAATCTCCTTATCCTTCATGCCACCATAACACCCGATGGTAGAAGAAGAGTGAGTGATTGATTGGAGGTAGAGAGTGGACATTTTGCTGCACTTTACCTCTCATTAAAAATCAATCACAAAACCACAGCACACACCCACAGTGGCCCGGTCCCTCAGAGCGGCTCTGTACCTTGCCGCCTGCTCTGTAACAGACTAGAGGTACTCATCCATTTGACTCTGCTCAGTGTGACATGGGCGGCCGGCTCTGGACGGAGGGGAAGAGACAGCCGGGTATAAATCGGTGAGACAGAGCAGGGAGTCGTACGGTGAAGAGGTTTTTTTTTAAAGAGCTACAAGTGGGATCAGACTCTAACTTGTTGCTGTTAGAAACGCAGGAGTGTTCTGCTCTCTGACGGGGTAATAAGGTTAGTAAAACACTCTGACTGCTGGTCAGTTAGTATACCAATCATAAGGAGGTGATGATGGTGATGACCTGTGGATGAAGATGAAAATGTTATCATGCATATGTTAACAGTACAGTTCTGAGAGAAAATGTAAACGATTAGTATTTGCATGTTAAGGAAGTCTTCCATTCATATAAACTTGTACAAACTTGATGCTGAATTATTAAAATGCAAATCTAATGGAGTTTAGGATATTTTAATACCATTTAACACTCTGTGCAACTTTTACAGAGCAACAGCGCCCTCTGCAGGCACAGGGCTCTTCTATTATTGTCCAATAATGCAATATTTTCAATCCCGTACCGGAAATCTTCCAGGACATGTAGATACTCTGTATTAACATTTTTTTCTCTCCACACAAACATGTGATGGTGAATTTAAGATGATCTGTGTAGGAAAAGCTTGTATTGGTGTTGGACGCCATAGAATCCAGTTTCATCGCCTACCCGGGTGAAATCTACATCATAAAAAACCCAGCACTGAAGTCCATTCTCACAACAGCAATGAGGGAGGGGAAGATAATGAATGATGGCCCTCTAGAATCAAACATCTGCTACTGAGGGACAGAAATATACCTTTGAACCCAAACGGCGTGGGGTCACTCTTGACCAGGTGGCGTTTGGTGCCGTGTTCGGGGCTCAGAGCGGAGCCTGGCCACACGGGCAGAAAGAAAGTGAAGAGGGGGAAGAAGAGGAAAAGAAAAAGTGAGGAAGAAGAAGAATTTGACAGAATAACTGAATATCAGTGTGGAGCAGGTGCGTAAATAATGTAAGGACATGTTGACGTCCAGTCAGTGAGCATGAAAAACAACCCTGAAGTCACTTTCTTTTAAAATACCATTTTGGATGAAGAAGATGTGGAATCCGGGGAACACATGTTCTCCTTGCAATGTTTCTTTTAACATTATGACATTTTTCTCAATAAATAACGTCTTTCGAGATTTAACTGCGTGCAGTTCTTATTCAACTCTTCAACTTTTAATTCATGAAGAAGAAAAGGATATTTGATCTTTAAAAAGATGCAGTATCTTAGTATCAGTTGAATTAAGCATTGTGTCTCTGTGACCTCCTGTGTTGCCTCTGTTACCTTTAGGACTCTTCAGATTGCTGAAGCCCTGCAAAGTAAAACGCTTTTTAGCCACCGAGGACCTGTCAGTGGTCGGACTGGTCACCGGTTCATCTGGAAGCGATGGTTTTGAAATGTGGGGGAGAGAGGAGAGCGGGTCAATCATGAAAAGATAAGATGTGGCCCCCAAGAAGTAGAAAAATAAAGAGGCAGAGAGACAGAGAGAAAGATCGTGAAGATGATGGTGATGAAGAAAAGAGGAGTACAGGTTAGTGAAGTTTAGATAAAACTGAGCACTTCAGCCTTAGTTGATGAAGAGTTTTTATGTGTCTGTGCATGAGGATTCAGAATGAATGAAAACAATCACCTTTATGTTTGGGTGAGGAAGAGGAGTTTGCATCGGAGGTCGGGCTCAGCTCTGCTTTCTTCTCGTCCTGCTTCTTCTGGTTCTTCTGACCATTGCTACGGAACGGGCTGGAAAGACAAGAAAGACCTTATCGCAATAAGTAAAGGCGTGTGTGTGTGTGTAGGTGTGTGTGTGTGCAGTGACACCAACCTGAGAGAGATGGAGGTGCTGCTGCTGGTGGGACTCAGAGAAACAGAGTCTAAGTTCTTCTGTTGTCTGGCGTCTGGAAGATACAACAATTTGCTGCAGTTTCCAAAGGGCGTGCTGTGCATATAATAAGCAAACACGGCTGTGTGGTTGTATGTATGTATGTGTGTGTGTGTGTGTGTGTGTGTGTGTGTGTGTGTGTGTGTGTGTGTACCTCTGCATGCTTTGAGTTGCTGGGTCAGAACTTTGCGGATCTCATTCACCCACGCAGTTTTTATCTCTTGCGTTGGAGCCTGGAAAAGACAAGGAATGGTTCTTTCTTACCTCGGCCAAGGAGATCATGTTTTCACCCCTGCTGTTTTTTATTTCCGAGACACTTATATCGACAATGTAATTAATTTGGTAATATGCTAATATTGCAATTACAACACTAGCAACAAGCCATGCCACAGGGTTTTATAAGTTGTTCTTTATAAAATAGTTTCTCGTCCCAGAAACTGCTTCATGGATCTTGATGAAAATATGTTTATGAGTATGAGCAATTTGATCCAAATAAAAGTGACCTCTCACCTGCACAATAAAAACTTCATCTCTGGAATTGCACCAAATCTCAAACTTTTTGTTATCTCCTTTAGCATTCTCTGTTATTCCCACGGCACTCATCTGAGAGAGGAAAGGAAGGAGAGACCTTTAGCAAAGAATATTTCACTGCAAATATTCATCCTTCGAATCTGAGCACTGCGAGCGTACACTGAGCGAGTGTTTGAAGCTGTAGGACGGCGCTTTCTCGTAGCCCTCGCCGTTCTCCTCCCTCCTCTTGCAGAAGAGCAGCGCCTTCTCATGCAGGAACAGGTGCCGCTGCATGGGCTTGAAGCGGGCCAGATCCTTGACCTTGGCGTGGCCTTTTTTGTGCTCCGTCCACACGCTGAAGGAGCCTTGCATGAGCAGACGACCCAGCTCCGAGAGGTTACCCTGAGTGAGGGAAAATACAGGCAGGGATTTAGGTGTTTATTCTCACGCTGGAGTTTTCTGAAAAATCTAAATAAAAAGAAAAGCAAAATCTCACCAACCTCATATCCTGTGATGGCGATGAGGTGCATGGAGTCATTCACAGCTTTCAGGATCCCAAGAATAGAGGAGAGCGCCTCCTGTAGGTCATCACAGCCATCACGGCCTTTACTGTACTTCAACAACTCCTGCAAACACAAAGCAGAGAGCAAAGCAAGTCTTTCTCCATCTCACGTAAAACACAAATACTGCAGGTCCATCCACAGCACCTTATCAAATCTCACCTTAAGCAGTAGCTGGTACTTGGTGATTCTCTGGACAGGTTTTAGGAGGTAGGAGTCCAAACCAAGTTTATGTTCTAGCTTCTTCTGGCACTCCTGATTCACAAAAAACACAAACAGATTAAGAAAAAGTGTATATTGTTGTCGTGGAGCCCCAGCAAAGTTGAGAAGCGAGGGGCCGACCTGGAAGAAGGCACAGTCGGAGCATTGTCTCCACAAGCTCTCGGAGCGAGGTTTGTTTTGGCAGTAGGCCTCGTAGATCTGCAGGTCCTTCATCTGTGCACAGAGAAGTAAACAGTCATTAATAATAAGCCTCATGCAAGGTCTGTTCAGTGATTTAACTTTAGCACTTTAGCAATTAGCACTTTATCTCACCCGTTCTAAAAAGCAGCGGCCCACCAGCTCTGGGTAGTCAGTGTACGCTTCCAGTTCCTTTAGAAACGTCCTGAGGAAATTAGGAAATAGAGATAATGTTAAGATCAAGACAGAAGTAGCGTTGAAATGAATATTAATGGAATATTTTTTAAGACCTAGAATTCAGATTATTGAATTTTTGACACTGGGGAAACTGTAAGAAATATGCACATTTAAAAACATTTATTTTTTCCATAGCCATTACCACAAAGGACATGATAATCAACAGAGGATTTTATTTTCCCAGCTTACCTCTTGTGAAACTGGTAGATCTCAGACATGTTCCCAAACAGGACGTCCTTCTTGCTGAGCAGTGTGCTGGGGATGAGGGGAGCCATGGCAGGGTTGTCCATCTCTGCTGCGTAGCCCTGCAGTTTGAGATTACATACATGTGTCATGCCTGCAAATCAACAAAAACTGTAGTTGTAGTGTGCACAGGAACACGTGTGACTGATGTGACTCACCTCCAGCACACACAGCAGCTCCTCCACGTACGCTCTCTCCGTCTCCAGCAGCTCATTCATCACGTGACTGGAACACCACACAAACCATTAGCATTAATGCAACTACATATTTTACACCTTTAAAGTTGTACAACAAATTCCAAACAGCATCTCTGTCCCTTTAACTGTTTCCTTATCTACGACTCTTCTTATCCGTGACCTTTGACCCCTTACCGCCGAAGCACTGCCAGGTTTTCTTCTTCCTCTGAGAGAGAAGCGTGTCTGGTGCTGCCATTATGAAGAGGAGACTCCACCTGGAGTTTCATCACACACATTCAGGGATTTAAAACATCTTTTTTTAAGATATATTCTGACAATATGAGCACTTGATTCAATATTTCTCGTGGATTAACCTTTTTGCAGATGGCATTATCTGCAGAGTATCTCCTCTCTTTTCTCTGTTGATCTGCAGGGAGAAAATAGAAAGAAAGTGTTATTCATCCCCATACATCACTGATGTATGCTGCACTCTTTCTTTTCTTTTATTCATTCATCAATCCAGGCTTACTGGGCGAGGAGTGCGGTGACTTGACTTCGGGTCGTGGTGCTACTGGCTGGACCGGTCTGGTCTGTTTGGCGGCGAGTTTCTTCAAGCTGATGCGTCTCTTCTCGAACATCTCCTGCACAGAGCCCTGCTTCTGGAAAACTCTCTCTACCTGGTCCTGACGGAGATCGAACACAAGAGGAGATGTCAGGTGAACTTGATCCACAGCAGGAAACATCATGATGGACAAAGAAAGGCACTTTGGACTGACCCTGAGCTGAGTGGTGAGCACCGATTCATACTGGCAGCAGATGGCGCTGCGGTCGGCGAGGGTGTGAAGCGGCGCCGTGTCCAGGTATCGCTCCAGTTCTTGCAGAGCCGCTTCAGCACCGTCCTGGGACTGACAGCGGTCAACAGGCTGGCTGGCCAACAGGAAGATGCCCTCCTCACACCACTGTGACGCCTGAAGGGAACAGCATTGTTGGAAGTGGTGAATTTAACATTTGCATGGTGCTGAGGAGAACCTCCCTGTTCTACACCAGTACCTTCTCCAGAGCGTGGTGCATCTCCATCGCCCTGAGCAGCAGGTTCTTCTTGCTCCTCAGTGTGGCGCTGATCTCCTCGCACACCCCCCTTAACTCGCTGCACTTCGGCCTGATGGAGTCCTCGGCATAGTGCGAGTTTTCTATCAGCCTGTCACCTTCGCTGGACAGGGACAGGGCGCGGTCCAGGACGTCCTGATGAAATATTGGAGATGTCAAAAAATAATTCCAAACATACAGAATATTGGTTCAGCAGCAGTGGGGGCAACAGCGACCTCTTGTGGATGCTGTGGGACACTTGCATTAAGCAAATCAGTTAATCTTTAGGTTTTTAATTAATCCACACGTGAACACACAGGTGCCCAGCGAGGGGGGGGTGGAGCAGGTTGTGAGATTTATTATGTCATTTGCCATATGGCTTCAAGGATGCATCAGAGGTGAAAGTGTTGAGCATGTGTTTTCTCTTTCACGTGAGCTACACTATGAATCGGGATTGTGTGTGTGTGTGTGTGTTTGTTTGTTTGTCTTACACAGGCCTTGTCCTCGTGCCCACCGAGTTCTCGGAGGACATGCTCGGCGTGGGCGGGGCTGACGCTGATCTCAGAGAAACCCGACAGCCTCTCTGAGGTCACATCAAGCTGGGCGCGCACCTAGAAAACACACACACACATTCTCCGTTAACCTTGCGAAGGATCGGTCATCAGTGTGGCTAGGTGGCAACTACATTTCCCATGAACTCACTTCACGGAAGTGCTGTTCAAAATGGCGCAGCTGCAAACACTGTTCCAGCTTGGTGCGGTGGCGCTCCCAAAAATCATCGAACGCCGTCTCGGTCTCATCCAGCTGACCCAGGAGTCTGAGAGGGAGAAGGGAGGGATGAAAAGGAAAGGAAGAGGGGAGAAGATTCATTCATGTGTTCAACTTCTTCATCCACTTGTGCATCCCTTCATCCCTTCCTCTACCTCTGTACAGTCGCCAAATTCTCCAGTTCATCATGGGTCATGCTGTATTCGGGGTCTGTCTGTAGAGGCTCGTTGATGCAGTCCAACAGGCGTCCCCCTTGAGAAAGTGCCACCTGCAGGTCCTCCTGGAAATTGAATAAAACATTTTACTTTAATTGTGACGACAAATAGAAAAACCTAGAGTTTAGGCTTAAAAAGACAGAAGGGACAGAAAAGCCTCTCTGACCTTCATCGTGTCCTTCTTCAGTGTGTGTGTGTGCAGCAGGTTGGTGGTGGCCTCGGCGTCGTTGGGTAATTCTGTCTCTGCAAGCTCAGTGCCAAACGCCTGCAGAGTCTGAGCCGTGGTCTTCACCATGAGGGCAAACGCCTCAATTGCCTGCGAAGGATTCGAAAATGTACACAGAGCCCTTGCTTGCAGTCTGAGGGCCTAAAAAGTGGGAATACATGTGCATGTGTGTGTTTGTGTGTACGTACAGTGCGGTGAGAGATCCAGCTCTCGTGGCAGTACTCCTGTGTGCCTCCCAGCTCTGTGGTGAGTTGTCCTGGGTCAATATAAGCATGGAGCTCAGTCACCGAACTCAGCATCACCACCTATGAAAACATATACACAATAAAACACAATTAAAAACATATAAAATACAAAAAAGAAAGTTCTTTACTGAAATGAAAATGTGGTTTTAGTTTTTTGTCATCTAGGCTATTCATGATCCTGCAGTGACCTAGATAACGCATCCTGAAATACATTCATTATGTAGGATGAGATTAGACACATGCAAACATGAGCAAAAAAAAGAAAAAGTGATGGCCGGCACCTTCATTTTGAACTCGTCCCTGTTGAACTTGAACAGGAAGTCTGACAGAGTCCGCTGGAACAAAGTAGTGGGACGCAACACCAGAACCAAGTGCAAGTTCCCTGGAAATGAGCCCTGAGAGAGAAAACAGCAGCTGTTACCATGTGGAGATTTCAGGTTTGGAGGAACTAAAGTGTAGTGGATGAGGACGTGAGCTGTATTTTGATATATTTACACAGTTAATTTTTTACAGTGCATTTGATACCATATTGAATTAAGTGAATGAAAATAAGATGCCATCAAAAACTGAGCTCATCTTTGCAGCCACCATCCCTCTGCAGCCACCCTGCACCGACCATGACTGGTTTCTTCCAGGATTTAATATCCACTAAATCTCCAATGTTCCATCACACTGCCCCGTCACACCTTCCCTCTTGTGATGTTATTAGTCCCGGGACTTTTGGAGCAGCTACGGCGTTATAGCTCCTATTCCTCTAACAGGTTAAAGCGAGGAATTGCCTTTACACAGACAACAGCCACAGGAGGCCACTCAGCTGAAAGCCTATATTGGTTATGGCTTTCCTCTAAAACCCTGGGTGAATTGCTCAACCCTATTAGGCATCATAAATCAATGAAGGTGACACTTACATGCGTTCATATGGGTACGTGTGTACACACAAGGCCAGAGGCGAGCTCAGGAAATCTTCAGCGGTGCCATAAATAAAGTCTGAAAATATTCAAGAAATTTGAAGCTGGGAGAAAAAGGGGGCTGTTTTATCTTTATTTTTTTATCCCCTTGCTTTGAGCATGCTGTTGTATTTAATCTGCTTTCTTATGTTCACATGCATTTTACCTTCTGCAGATAGAATCGGAGGAGCAGAGCTAAGCTTACTGCTGCTGCGAGTGCAAACAACCAATCGACTGGCAATAACAGGAAAGTTGTTCCGAGGAACATTTCAATGCATCAAGTCATTGAATCAGTGGAAGCAATGTTCAAACTGGTGTCTGCATTTTCAAAATGGCGCCACCCACTGACGTCCTCCGTCATCTCAAAGCGGACGTTCATCACAACCGCAGAGACCATCCCATAAAAAGCAGACACGGCCAAGTGAGCCGTGATAAAGTGATGCGCACGGATCTAATTCAGTCTACAAGGAGACCCGCAAACACACACACAAATACACACATGTTAAAACACACACATACATCATAGTCATGAAATGCATGCTGGTGGTTGCCATGGAAACCATTTCTCCTTGGAAAAGGCATGGAGAGAGATGGAGCGAGAGAGAGAGTGCATGATTGAATAGTGGGGAGAGGCGATGCGAGGGAGACTGAGTGTGTGTGAGTGTGTGTGTGTGTGTGTGAAAGAGAGAGAGAGAGAGAGAGAGAGAGAGAGAGAGAGAGAGAGAGAGAGAGAGAGAAAGAATAAGAGTGACAGTTGCTTATGTCTGTTTGTGTGGAGGAGTCTTGTAAAAAGTGTCAGTGGTGCCCCAGCTCCGCTTTGCTCCTTTTGTTATTTATTTTTGTCTCTCTCACACACATGCACGCACGCGCGCGCGCGCGCGCGCACACACACACACACACACGGCCTGCTGTGATGAAACACTCATGGTTCCGCTCCAGTTTCCACCCAAACTGACAGCTGACGGTTTATTTTAAATAACTCAACATGCTCACGTGCACTATAATACTTGCTGCTCTAATTATAGTGAATCTGTGGATATTGAACTATATGAAAGAATAAATAAACCCAGCTAGTGCACGTGTTTGTATATGAAGCAATTGTAGATACATTTCTATTATTGACTGTACAAAACCCAGCATACAATATATGTGTAACTGAAATCAATTTAATTCAATAAACCCTTTGAGGCCTCGCCTTAATTTGTAAATCTGCATTAACATGACAATACACACACGCCGCTCAGTGCCTCCCCCCTAACAGATGATTACAGACGTGCTACTGCGCTGGAAACTCACTTCTACATCAAATTGATGCTCCCACCTCGCAGATAAAAAAGCATGCATTAATACATGATAAGGTTTTAGAATTTCATTTTCTGTTGACCGGGCTGATTGATATGCGTTTGGCGAGGAGGCAGGGAGGGGAAAGCTCTCCACTCGTGTCCTCTAATGACATCCACGCTGGCCTCATGGGAGTTGGGTATAGCCACGGTGTTAAACCACCTCCCTCCACATGCACAAACCCCCATTTCTCTTGGAAACATGGAAAATTATAACAAAGAGATTAGTTTTAAATCGCTGCTGCACTGCAACAGCTTTTTAAGGCTGTTAAAATGTATTTGTCTTGTTTGAACCGGCTGATAGAACCGTCTGCGTCTCCCCCCTGCAGCAAAACCCCTGTAGTATGCCTGAGTGACTGCATATTTATTACCCTAAATCACAAAGATGAGCTGCTGCTCACATGAAGGCCTCCACATCATCATTTCACTGCAATGAATGTGGTTTACGCTAATTAATTTCTGGTATATAGGTGGATCAACAGTAAGATTTTTAAGGAAACTGTTGATTTAATCCTTCAAATCACTGATAAAGGTCATACAATACTACAATGGGAATGTAAAGTAATTCAGTATAAGTGTGGAAATATTGTAAACAAATTAAAGAAAATAAATTTTATTTCAGCGGTACCATCAATTTGAGGTCAAAGGTCAACACTGTACAGGCGACCAAAACCTACAACCACCAGATTTACATGGCAATAACTGTCTGCTCCTCTTTAATTTTTGTATTATTTCTTCTCCTCTCGGGGCAAGAGAACAAGCGACCAGCAGCAGTCGACCTTGAAACCGCCTCGAACATCTCACGGGTACGACGGACAGACCTTCACTCTCCAGCAAGATGGCGCGTCATTGGCTGGTGGACAAAAGCAGAGCCGGCGCGCACAAGGACATGCACGCGACAGCCACAGGGGGATTGAAGTGAGGGGGACAGAGGAAGAGAGACGCTCCTCTCACCATCTGCTCTCCATGCCTTCAGGTTAAGTTATAATTCACAAACGCCGACTTGGATTTTAGAGGCTTTCCTCACCTGGATCTGTGGATTTAGACGGTGAGACATTGTCTTGGATTTATCCAAAAGAGTCTTGTTTTCTTTTTTTTTTATGTTGTCTCTGTCTGTCACTGTTCTGCATCTAACTTGGCAGCAGGTTAGAATTTAATCTGATATGCTTTACAGCCTGAAATAAAAGAAGCTGCAGAGTTCAACCAAACAGCAGTCGGATGGTGATACATTCTGAAATAACTCATCTCAAGCATCATCTTCTTTCTGATATAATTTTCAACAAGAATTAAATTAGAAAAAAATATTAACAGATGTTTAAAGAAAAAAGCACATTACAGTGTAGAGAGACAGTGTAGAAGAACAGATGAGTGAAGAGAGGAATGGAAGATGAAGAAGAAGAGAGGAGGCGGAGCAAGGTGATCAGCAGGAGAGGTGCAGGGAGGAGGAGAGATCCTGTAGAGCGGCCTCTGCTACCATGCTGATAACCCTCCCTCTATGAATCATGGGTATGATAGAGTGCGAGACTCTTCTAATCTTTTCTTCATCACTTTTTTTTAATCTACCCTTTGCTCTCTTTTTTTGCTGGCAAAAACAAAACGTGTGACAAGCTTTACATGTTTTCTATCAAGTTTTGAATTTGCATTATAAAGTTTCATACATCCTGAACAAGGTGCCAGCGTATCACAGGGCCGACAAACAGAAACATCAAGGGTTCTTTCCCAAAATGACAAAAACCTTTTGGTCGAAGGTAAAAAGTTACTGCAAAACAACAGCCGGACTTTGGTTTGGTGCAAGATGAGGTGTTCTGAATCAGAATTAGTTTGCCCTTTAGAACACTATTTTTACTTTTATCTGGGAGAAACATGTGTTTTCATACATCTTGGTTTGTGTTTAATTCAAACATACATGTGTTTTAACACTAATAAACGGCAGAGAGGCAACTGCTGGTTGGTTCCTTGCCCAGTCCATCAACAACATGGATAAGATAACAGTCCCTGATTGGTCCGTGATGCCTGTAGGGGCCGTGTTCTTAAATGATTGTCACAGTGGAGACAGTTTCTTAGAAAACACCACGGAAAAGCAATTAGGCCTCTTTGTAATCAGTGTCCAATTACCATATATTAGAATACATCTGCATACATGGCAAAACAGTGTAGTACAGGAGGAGCATCGCACAAACAGATGTGGCGAGGCGTCCTCCACATGTTGGCAGACCCGGTTAATCATGAGTCACAGCCGGAGCACAAGGAAGACAATGTAAAAATCAAGAGGAACCCATATATCTGAGGTATCAGAACCAAATGAAACACAATACAGTTTCTATTTAGGAGAGAAATCAACACTTAGTGTTCAATTTTACACTCTCGCCTCACAGCAAGAAGGTTCCTGGTTTGAATCCCAGTTTGGTCTGTTTGCATGTTCTCTAACCTAGCTTTATTCTCTCAAATAAACTTGCTTTTTTCTTATCAAAGGTTTTTTCCGTGGATTATAGATTATTACTATTCATTGCCGCTTGCTGAATAAAACATGAATAAAACTTGTGTCAGGGAGATTTTCATCAGCAACAGCGATGGAAACAACAACTCCCATGATCCCACGCTGCTTCACCAAACTAGGTCTTTTGCTATTGTTTTGATTGAGAAGTTACATATTGTACGTTTAAGGGCCTCAACTTCTCTGGTCTCATTTTTTAGGCTGAGAATAAAAAATGAAAACACACAAAGTTTGGACTTTCCATCTCTGCATCTCACTGCACACACACACACACACACAGCCCCCACCAGCCACTTCACTATAAGATGCTATTATTAACCTTCCTCCAACACCCAGTAAGAAAACATACTTTTGCCTGATTGCCAGTACATGAAACACACACATAATGTTCAGTTTGTGCAAGCCAGCAAGCACACACCAAAGACAACAACATCCATTACTGTAAGTGGTGACAAACCAAATTATACACACACACACAGCTGACACCAGCAACTACACCCGCACACCCACGGTCAAACAAACATTAACACACATAGAGTAATGCACACTCAACAAAACCGCTAATTGTAGGCATCATGAGCAAATGGTATACACAAACAAACCCATCCAGTGCTCGGCTGAGTTTCTGTGTAACAAACACTTACAGCGATGCGGAGCAGGGTAGCCCTGACGGCGGCCCATCGGTCCAGTCGTCTGTCGATGACCAGGATGAAACCCACTCCCGATGCGGCAACGCTGCAGAGAGACACACGCTGTTGTCAGAAGGTAAATTACTTTTCTGTGTGTCTGAAAGTGTTTGTACAGGTCAAACAGCCTTATGGGTAATTATTCCAACAGGGACCTTTACGGAGCTGTTTTTTTTTTTTTTAAATATACCAGAAATGATCATAATCAGTGCACATATAACAATGACCTGTAATATATTGGCACTACATTTCCCAGAGACCCCATGTCCCTCCATCAGCTCTGCATGTGCAGTAAAATCTTTTTCTTTGGATTTGATGAGGATTAATACAAATGTAAAATGCATCATATTCAGTCCTAACAGAGGATAGTTTGCAGGGAACAGCTTCCATAACAACTGCAGGTTGGATCAATAAACATAGCAACATATATGTAACAATATGTATATGAAAAAATGTTCCTAAGGAAAAATAAAATCATATTTCAGGAATAAAAACTGATGCCGGGAAAGGTGAAGCCTTTTTATCTGTAATCATCATTTGTCATCGGTGATGATGATGAGAGGCCCTTGAGATTACCATGGCAACCTGGCCTCTGCAATGATGTGTGTGTTGCTACATATTCCACAGGCGGTGCAATGTGTAGCAACCTCATTAAGCTAATGTGTGCGTGTGTGTGTCAGTGCGTGCATGTGTGGATGCAGCAATGCCAAAGAATTGACATGCACCCTGACACTACACAGAGGCAGAAAGGATGGAGGTTGAAGCACAACACACATGCGCACGCACGCACACACACACAAATACTGCTGACTTGGTCCATCTGTGTGTCCCTATTTGCCAATTTTCATCACCACACATACACATAGAGCAAATGAACACACTACGCTACCCAGTGAACGCTGCGACAGCAAATCCTCAGTCCATCTCTACAGGAAAAAAATATTCAAATCCCATGAATCAAGACGGTTGACTTGCTATTCCAGGATGAGAAAAAATACTTCAAATCCTTAATATTCCATCGCTATCATCCAACAATAATCCAATCCTCCTAATTTGTCCTTGTTCCGTTGCTGTCAGTGTTCTGTTCCTGTATCCATCATCTGTGTGCAGCCTGCAGATGGAGAGCAGTAACCGTTCACATCCTTAAAGAGCATCTCCCTCCTCCTTGTCCTTCTCCCTCGACTCCTCCACCACCCTCATCCCCACCCTCATCTCCATCCTCGGCCAATTAAAGCACAGCTCTGCATCTTGCTGTTCCCATTGTGGCCAATCAGTGCTCAGGGTGCAGCCGATTGGCAGCTGGGTGCACATAGCTTGTGGGGGAGAAAGAGAGGGGGATTCAGGGAGAGGGCTATGAAAGGTGATGAGCCACAAAAAATATATATAGAAAGAGAAGCCGACATGACACACACATACAGGTACAGACGTGTATGTACATATAAAAATGAATGCATCTCCATCCTTTCTTCTCCTTTTTTATAAACATGGATGTGCATGCAAGAGTGTGTGTGCACCATTGCATTGCAGCATTCAGCAGTAAAGGTGCAGGAAGGAAAGCAGGGGAGGGAGGTAATAGGGAGGAGGGACAGATGGAGGCGAGAATAAAGGAAGAGAGGAGGAGTAATAAAGACAAAAAGAAGAAAAGAGGTGGGATTATGATTTAATTTGAATCTGATTAGCAAAACAAACTGCTATAGGTTTCACCCCAACATGCACCAGGGCTATTAGGGTAGTTTATTTTGAAAGATGCTTAAAATTAATATTTAAAAGCAAATTGTATCCACATTTACATTCACATATTAAATAAACCAGCCTAAGGGTGTTTCCCTCCCTGTATCTCATTGGTTTAACCTTTTTTTAATTTCCATTCTTCTTCTTTCATACTTTAATATATTTATTTAATATTTTTGTCTTTTGTGTCTCTTTCCTTGGCTCTTCCCTTTTGGTGTTGTGCTGACATCTGCTGGCTACATATGGTACTGCCACTCTATACTGGTACTGGCTACACAATTTATGAGGCCAGACTCCTTCCAAAGATTTTCTGCTGTCAAACCAAATAAAGCTGTGTGTGTGTGTGTGTGTGTGTGTGTGTGGTGCTGACCTGGGGACGCTGGTGAGGTAGCCGAGGACACTTTGAAACTCCTCCTCCTCCAGCTCGCTGAACTCTGGGAACTCTGGGAAGACCATGACAGGGCTGCCGTTCATCCCGCGGCCCCCTGCAGACACAGGAGATCAGGGGGAGATGGCAGAAAGGTCAGGGTGATGTCCAGGCAGGGTTGACCTCAGGTTTAAAAGATGTTGGTGTTTCCCTTTTGATTTATTTTACATAAATATATAACTTCTGCATGGAAAACACTGACTGGTCCATATTTGTAGCTTAAAGTTTAATTTATAAAGTTCAATTTATAAAGTTCTCAAACAAGTTTAGACAAAAAGCTATGTAGACTAAAAACAGCATGTTAAATATCACACATTATATATTGATGCATAACTTTATGAAATATGGAGTTAAAAACATTTTCTGAACTTAATAATTTGAACTGCATTGGGGGAAAAACATGAGGAAACATTTTCATTTAATAATTTTCCACTAAAAGGCAAAACAAGCACAACACTTTAGAGTGCACAAAAACTTCATACAAAAGCTGAAAATCAAAAAGGGCCGCGCACGCACACACACACACACACACACACACACACACACACACACACACACACACACACACACACACACACACACACACACACACACACACACACACACACACACACACACACACACACACACACACACACACACACACACACACACAATCTTGGCCTTCTCCCTCTTTCACTGCATGGGTCAAGTTGCAATGCCGGTCGTCCGGGTGATAAATTATTCACATGCCGTCATTGGGCAGCCGTTTCGTCATGGTAACCCAACGCATGATCCCTATGTGTGAACTTGGTCTCAGTCACTGGCTATTTTTGTGTTTACCTAATAAAAATTTCTGGAGTATAAAACATGTAATGAGTAAGAAACATACACAAAGAACTCTTAACTTTAAAGAAGAGCTTTTAGAGCTAGAATCCTGAGGGAAGGGCCGAAGATATGCCTCAATTTAAATACACAGATGACATTTTTTTTACTTTGTGACTAATGTGTTCCTTCTAACTTGCAAAGAAACAGAGAAAATGGTTCAGTGGTGCAGAGGAATCTTTGAAGACGCCACTTTAAAGTCTGCAGACCGAGTTGAAGTGGATCTATTTCTGGAATCTGGGTGACAAACGTGCGTTTGCATGAACCCGCTGTCAAAGATGCTCCTTTAATCTCACGGCAGTTTTGTCACCGCGGTTTGACAAAAGAGAAAAACATGTGACGAGCACAGACTTCGTGAGCAGAGGGATGAAGCTGCAAAACAAGAGATTATCTTTAAAAATATCTACGGTGTAACAGAGATAGAGATATTTAGATAAAGGCCGAATTCAGGGTAAAACTAAGTCCCAAAAATGAACTTTGACCCCAGACAGTTTGTATATTAGATTGCACTGATAACCACAATTTGCTCAGTCCTTACTCAAATGTGTTTTTGTGCCGACATCCCAATTCTCCGATCTAATCTAAACAAAGTTGTCCGTCTCTCCAGGGTCACTAGTTCAACCTGAACTTCAGCCCTCCAATGTAAATCTAAACAGAATCGTTTAACCGTGTCACATTGTTTTGTTCAATTCCATTTGCTCAAGTGGCAATCTCAGAGATTCTCATTGAAATAAATGTCTGTTAAAGTCACAATCGATCACCCAATGAGGTGACGCAATACAGGGAATGAGTCCCACACCCCCAGCGTGCATGATGCTCAGGAGAGAGCGACATCAAACCAACCTGGCAGGATGGCAAACTGTTTCTGGAGTTCAGATCCGATTTCTGCAGCACACCGAGGACCATCTTCCCCATGCATGATGTCATCTGGAGAGAAAGAGACGGAGAGCAGATGGAGATCTTTTAGATTCCAATGTGTTGATATCGTATGTCAAAGTGGAAAATTAGTTATCAGGTCATTGAGGCAATGTTGTGCTGAGAAAAGTTTATATAGACATACATTTTTAACATAAACTAAAAGCCCATTTTTTCAATCTGGCTTTCATATAGTGTTTTATACGTTTTATAGCTTGTTAGAATTTACACTAGTTTTATTTATTATGATATATTATTATGTATTTTCTAATATACTATGTTCCAACAAGTAGAGGAAGGTGGTTGGAAGAATGGAGTACAGATCTGTCCATCCACAGTGAGAGACCATGGCCAAACCTGGATTCAAACCTCTTTACTGTGAGGAAACAACGGTAACCACTGCACCACTATGCCACACATGTTAGAGAGGATGAAGGGGAGAAAGCAAAGCAGTGAGAGTAACAGGGGATGAAGTAAACAGCATTTGGATTTCCTCTGGTCAAGCTGGATTACAGTAATCTCATTTAGACATGTAGACACACACAAAGACACAGATAGAGGGAAAAGCACTCTCCTCCATCCATGTGGTGCCAAACCTGTGTAGATTGTGTACATATCATGTGCATCTGTGAACCAAAACTGAGAATTCTTCAACGTCTCTGTCCGAGCGTCGCCGTGAAAGCGTGTGTGCACACAGACAAAGGCTGGCACCGCGGCTGGTGTGAGCCGATGGTGGTGAGGTTTCCCAGCAGTATGGTGGGACTGGCAGCTAGATGGCATTCATTACCACAGCAAACCAAACAAGCTGATTGGATTTTTAGAAAAAAAGGAGCCTTCCACCCAAATTTCTTTGGAGTCAGAGAGCGCTACACATGTCTGGCTGTGCTCCAGAGCCTCAACAAGGGTTTAACTGCCTGACGCACTGAACTGACAGGTGGCCCACAACACACTGCAACACACACACCCTGACATATGACAACACACTTGCTCTCACACACACAGTCTCCCACGTAGATATCATGTCAGAATGTGCATCGGGCACCTCCTCTCCTGCTCTTCCTCTCTGGTTTGTGGTGCAGCGGAGGCCGATTTTAGCAGACATGCTGTGTTTGGGTAAATTACAGGCTGCTTCACTCTGCTGGAAGTTTATTAAAGTGGACCTGCATTAGTGCCACGTTTAAATCTCCATAAACTGCATCCTGCTCTAAAAAGGTCTACCTCCTCTCTTTAATCCTTTCCTTTACTCTTTTCTTCTTTCTCAGTTTATTCCCAGACAGATCATTTATTCATGTGTGATATGTGGTGCACAGGGTTCCTGTGTATGGGCAGAGGCTGAGTCACTGCTCGGACATCCTAATGCAATCCCCTGATATCTGGAGCCATGCCCAGTGACTTACTGGCATTATTACTCCCCGTGTGTGTGTGTGTGCCAGTGTTGTAACATGGTAAACCTCCAGTATGACAGATTCCTGCCTGACCACAGCTACACGCATGTCGTGCCACCTATTTAATCGCCCCCCTGCGTCCCAAACATCCTGTAAACAGCTGCCGGCACTCTCGCTCCTGCTGCACCGTGCAGAGTGTGGACTGCACATGAGCCGTGAGACCCACAGCGTGTGGTATATGAGTCACTGTCTAGCCTATGGTATGCTGACACACTGTATATGGCATTACTGAGGTTCTAAGCTCTTAATCTGGCGGGGGTTCTACATCGTGTGGAGCTACTGCAGAAAACGACAGGGTCCTGGTTGTATGACCACCTTTAATTCAGGTCTTTGACGGATGTCCATGGAAATGACAAAGGTCATAAAAGGTCCTTTTTTGAGGCCTTTGAAATTTTCATGGTAGTACAAGGAAGGGCTGGGTGATAAATCAAATATCAATAATTACCGCAATATAATTTTTATGAATATCTCTACAACAAAAGTCCAATATATACATCATTATAATGCTGCGTGCACAGTGAGGAGGTGTAAAATAAAAACTGTAACTGATACAGGTGGCTGGCTGCAGTGTAGGTCTTAATCCTCCATGTTAGCTGATGGGACATGAACAGAACTAATAAGTCATAGTACAAATCAAATACATTGTTTTAATGATCTTTTTAATAAATTTAGAAGATGGTTTCATTCATCTTTTAGTTCTTATCACATTCATGTTTGTTCAAGTGTAAATTTTTCCATCAAGTTTGGTTTTAATTAGTAATTAGATGATGTAAAAATGGGGTGAAAACTGACTCAGGATTGGTCGATTGAAAATGTCCCAATATCGCCAGAGATCAAACCTCAGGATTTGAACGTACCTACATTTTTTTTCAGTTGAGTGAAGAAAACAACATCTTGAAACTAAATGATGGGAATGTAAATTTTCTCCTATTTTCATAGGTTTGACGTTGATTCTGTTTCAGATCAGGTGCTACAGTCACACCAGCTCTCAAGTGAGAAAATAACAACAATTTCAAACAAACTGCACAGTGCACACGGCCGGTGCACTTCGGGAGGTGAATGGCGCTGCAGACATATCAGACATTCAGGCGTCAGGCTGCTTTTCACTGCTGCTGAAACCCTTAAAACTCCCTGCTTTGTCCTCAGGGGAATGAATGAAATTTAACTATAGCGGCTAAGCTGCGAGCGAACCTCTTTACCCACCAAACACACATACACACACACACACACTAACACACACACACTGGAAGTGGGGCAACGCAGCAAAACACAAATAGTGATTATGGGGGGGCTCGAAAGAATGTCCACCCCGCCTCCTTGTACCCTTCCCCCCCAAAGCCCTGACATCTCTTCCCCAGTTCATTCATCTTTTTCTCAGGGGCTTAGCAGAGGGGCTAAATGATACATAACTCAAAAATCGTCCCATTAGAACAACAGGATTCCTCTGAAGGAGGTTGATTAAGTCTCATGTTAGAGTTGCTCGTTGATATAATGACATGGCAGTGACATGTGTGACACCTCTAAATGCATCATTCACCATTTGAACGCAGCATCCGAGGAATTCTACAACATGTTATAAACTAAACTGGACCCATTTCACACTCCTGAGAGTCTGCAGCTGAAAGCCTGTGTGTGAGTGTGAGTGTGTGAGTGTGTGTGAGAGAGAGAGAGAGAGAGAGAGAGAGAGAGAGAGAATAGGAATTAGAGAGGTGAAAAGATGGTGAAGATGGGGTGGAGGAGGAGGGAATGGGGTGGTCGAAAAAGAAAAAACGAGCGCAGAGGTGCTCTTGTCTCAATAGGATGAAATGAAGAACAGGGTTTCTTTACACATGCCTACATATTTAATGTGTTGGCCTGCGAGTTGATACCGCGGATGTGTTTTCTCCGTGGTGGGGGTCAGGAGCATTTCATTTAGTGGTTTTTATTTTAATGAAAACTGCTTCATACTGCTCTCTCTGTGACTGGTGGAAATCATTTTTTAAAACGTATTAAACAGGAAACATTGTGACATAGGTGCATAGTTGAATTTATTTTATTTTTCAATCAGTATCCTTTGGGATAATGGGGGTAGTAGTAGTACTAGTACCTTTATTTTAGGGATCAAGCATTGAAAAATTTAAGGATTAGATTTGATGTAATGCAATCACCATGGCAGCTTAGAGATATTGTTGTGCAAGCTCTAACTTATTAAATCAATAATGCACAACAAATATTATTCTGTTGGTCATTTGAATCTTGCCTACAGACAGAAATCATGATTAAATTGTCTGTAGAATGATGATCAGCAGCCTTATTGACCTTTAAACAGCTGATCTGAGCCTCGAAACAAATACCAGCAAAACACCCTGTTGCTTTGGAACACGATGATTAGATCATCTGATCTGTCTCAGCATCTCACCTCTACACGGTTAACACAAATGATACTGCACAAACTGTGCGTATGTGTGTGTTGAGATTAGATTACAGAAATGCTCGCTGACAATGTAATTTGGAAAAACTCAATTTGTCCAACAAGATGCGCTGTGGTAATGTCAGCAGTCAGGGGTGAAAGAAAGGCAACGGCCAAGTTAGGTCCCATAAAGGTACAGTCCACTAAACATACTCAAAGCACAAACAAGTGATGGAGACCCAGTGAAATAATATGCACGCGCGCCTCTGCCTCCTTTGTTCTGCAGCTGTTTTACTACAGGTTTTCATCGCTAAACACACATTGTCAGTTCAAAGCCGACAAACAGCTGTTGTCTGCTGGTTAATGGCTGCCAGAGCTGGTGGCTGGTCAAAGTTCAAAGCCACAGGAAGCTGGAGAGATGTGCCACACTGCCACAACTCACATGAACACACACACACACACACACACACACACACACACACACACACACACACACACACACACACACACACACACACAGAAAGACATGCTTTCACACATGCACTAAAGTCCGGATGTTTTCCAGAAATTTTCCGGAGGGGCTGCACCAGAAAACGCAAATGTCTGAGTCAGTTCCTGCTGACATTTTCTTTAACTTTTCCTGCCACCCCCCATTGCAAAATGTCTGTGTGAGCCCATGTGACAATACAGCAAGATAAATGAAAAAGATTTGAATAATACAAACATCTCAGGAGCCATACTAATAATAATAATACGTAATCAATACAACAAATATGAAAAAAAATGAAACATTGATAATTAAAAACATAGCGTCATGTCGACCTGGCACTAAGGCGTCACTGAGACCATCAGCTGTGGTATGTGGCAACTGGAGAGAGGACGGACTTGGAATGTAGACTTGAAGGCACTTGGATGGAGGCGCGTGTGTGTGTGTGTGTGTGTGTGTGTGTTAAGGGGGTGATGGAGGGTTAAAAGTTGTGTCACTGGTATCAAATACCAGCAGAGACATGGCCAGTTGCACCCATTTGTATATGTGTGTGTGCATTTGATGTGTTTGCATGTAGAAGGGCAAGGGTTTGGCACTGTGTATGTGTCTACCCTTGTGTGAGGGAATCTGAGCTCTGTTATCTGGCTTTATAGTCAGAGTTCACTAAAGTCCCATCTGTCACACCCACACCCACACCCACACACACACACACACACAACACAACAACTGGGTCACACGGCCAACAGTGGCCCGTAATGTGTGTATGATTATGTGTGTGTGTGTGTGCCCATCCCCAGGCACAAAGCTGTGGGTCAGGAAAAACAGCAACAGACAAAACATGAAAACGTCTCTGTTGACCGATGTTGCATGAATTCAAGCTCGACTGTTTGGGTTCAGCGTCTCTGTGTGCAGTCAGAAAACACACAGGGGTCACCTGAGATATCCCAGAGGAGCGTCACTTATATTTGCATAAAATTTTATAGAAATGTTTCCTGTTATAAAATGTATAAACTGACTGAATCGATCCAATTGTGATATGTTTGTGATCAGTGGATTTCTGGATTTCCAAGACCTGCACCATAGCACAGTAAATGATAAATCTTTTTTACACTATGTCAATTCTGTCATTGTCAACAATAGTTTTCTCAATTTAAGTCACATTATTTATTTTACAATAAAGTCCCATATCGCAAGTATAAAAAGCTGAGATGCTACTGTAACAGTGACACGCTCCGCCTCCGAACAGTGGCCTCAGCCTCGGCTCCGACATTGGCAGCGAGCCCCGATCTACTGAATAGATGTTCACATCATCATCATCTCAGCAAAACAACACACTACTGTCCCCCCCCCACCCCCACCCCCTGCAGTCTGTGCTGCCGTCACAACACGCACAGACACGCAACCGCTGCGAGGCCCATGACAACAAGTTTACTTTCTGAGCGCACAAATGGATAAATACACAATTTAAAGTAATTGATGTCTAATGTCAAAATTATGTCCAACTAGAAGCTGCACAATAATAAGCACCAAAACTTTAACCCTTTTCTAAACTGTTCAGACTGAACCACCTTGATTTATACAATTAACTCTTCTTTTGCTACTAAGTGCATATATTTCATTGACAAGAACAGTCTTGACTTCAAATGAGCTTATGGTCGCAAAATAATTTATTAATCGTTTGAGTTTGTGTTTCCCTGTCACCTTCACATGCCAGATTTTTCCCCATCAAGATCCATGTATGTCCCACCATGCAGGTTAAAACGAAAGTGATAAAATTATTCATGGAACATTTTTTAAGTTGGTCAAACAATTCTCTTTTTTCAGTGACTAAAGAAATTGCAATAATTACAAGTGGTGTGGTTTTAAGAGGGGTTACATCCCTGAGTGTTAAACATGACAATGAAATACAATCCACACATGGATGATCTGACTGTGCTGTGAGCATGACAGCTATGATATTGACTCTGAACTGTGCACTACTCGCAATCTTGTGGGTTTAAATCTAGCTCCTTCTTCCCTTCTCACGATTAGTGAAGAAGAAAATCACAAGCAGTAAAAGCTCGGCTGTGAGACAAACCAGCACATGTAAGTGCAGCCTTTATTTGGCTGCCTCTGGCCATAGCTACCATTCAGCTACACATAACAAAGAACATGAAAACCGAGAAGGACCGAGGGGAGAGGAAAAAGGAAAATGACAGACATGGCCAGTAAGTAAAGAATCCAGGAGGACTGTGTTTTTACTTGCCCTAAAAAGATACTTGCGGCTGTATGAAAAAACAGACTTGGCTCTTTTTACACAATGACATCATGCACTGGAGGAAATACTTATACCTCTTACAATTGTCCTATAGCGTTAGAATAATCATGTGCACGTGTTGAATAATGTTTCATTGTACATGCACCACAAAGGTCAAGACAAAACCACTTCCGTGTTGAAGAAAGTGCTTTGAACACCACAACTTCTCCCAGAACTGTGATCTTGACACAGATATTTGATCCTAATCGCTTGGTAACTGTTGTGTTTGTGGTGAAGCTGAGAAGGTCACAATCAAAAGGTCAGAGATCCTCAGTGGGAAGTGATCCCTGTATTTCAAAGCTGATATGACGCGCTGAATAAGGGACTGAATTGTAGGACAGTGCCCCAGGGTAGTAAATAAATAAATAAAGTTTTCAATAAATGATTTCATTTGATTTCATTTAAGTGACACAAGCATTTGTAGATATATGATATTGTGCCAAAGCTTTGGATTTACAAGTCCATCTACTTCTTAGTAATCAGTATCTTTGATTTGTTGCATTTTGTCGTTCAATCGATCCCTCCACAGGGATCATTAAAGATTCATTCCACCCATTTAGTCTGATTTAGTGTACTGACTTCATTGATTATGTTCTCCTGGTTACAGTGTGTCGCTGTGTTGATATATTGTAGCAGCCATTTGTTGTGAATGGCCCTTGAGGATAAAATAAATTGACTGAAAGGTGAACCCAATACAAACAAGTACTTTAAAATGCTTCCTCTTCTCCTGAGAGACACACACACACATGTCCCAGAATGCCTTCTGGGAGCTGAGCTGAGACTTGTCAACTTGTAATCTTACCTTGGCAAAAAGGCAACGCTCTGAAAGGCTGATACCTCAGTACTTTGCATCTGTGTGTGTGTGTGGGCACATGAGCTAACCTCAGTCCATCTGCGCAGCAACACGAAACAAAACACACCTGAAAAAAAGCAAACCGAGAGCCAAGAAAAGCACAGCAGCATCTCTCAGGATTATTATCAACATCAGTTTAAAAAACACAAAGAAACAACTTGAATCAATGAGAGAATCAACCACTGAACTCACAGAAACAACAACCGTGAGTGGAAATAAGGGGGAGGAGATGTTGACATTCAAACACTCAAAAGGGTTTTGTCCCAACGCTGCTCCCAACTGACAAGAGGAAACACACTGGGTTAATGGGACGAACGTGATTAACATGCCATCAGGGTACTGTACTGAATAGGGACGGAAGAGCGTCACGTTAACACACACACACACACGTCCCACTTCAACACACAGTCAGGACCTCCGCAGAAGTGCAGTTGTTATACCAGGTTATGTAACTGATGGATGAAGACGCCTTCAGCAGGAAAAGCATCTTTGTGCAACGGAGACAAAATCAATGTGAAAAAAAATCAACAGAGTCAGGCCATGTTTTGAGATCATTCATAAAGTGGTTATGAACTGCTTTAATTCAATTAAGTTGTTTGCTTTCAACAGGGGAGATTAGTTACACACTGATGATGACTTCCACATGTTTGCTCTTATAGTTAATAACATGTCTATTCAAGATCTAGCCAATATTTTCTATAGATGTTTATGATCTCCAGAGGATGAGTCACAGTGACATGGCCGATATCAGCATTCTCCTGTTTGGACGCACACATTTTCTGGATAAATATCTTTTGAATTATTAAAATAAATAAGAATTACTATTATTAAAATAATCTTAAGTAACATAGCATCAGTTATCTTGTGTTTTTGTGTCTTATGTTGTTTTTAAATGTGACCTGCACCCTGATCTTTGGAGTTTGTTTCCAATATCAATTGTTTACAGAGCCTTATGTTATAATCACATTTTATCAAGTAATGCAGCATTTTTATAAGTTTAGTAAATCTAGATGCAAGTATTAAGGATGCTGAATGACCAATCTTTCATTTCCTTGCTTTTAATGCTTTCAGTGCAAAGCTTGCACCAAGTGCAAGACA
Organism: Paralichthys olivaceus; assembly: GCF_024713975.1. Taxonomy (NCBI): domain Eukaryota; kingdom Metazoa; phylum Chordata; class Actinopteri; order Pleuronectiformes; family Paralichthyidae; genus Paralichthys; species Paralichthys olivaceus. Next base: position 431,641 of record NC_091116.1, read on the forward strand.
ATTGTATTTGATTCAGACAAACACAGTTGTCAGTTCCCCGTCCAGCGTGTTGTTTGAATAACAAATGATCTTCACCAGAGCACCCATGGGTGTGTTGCGGTGTTGACCTGTGCTTTGTTGTCTCATTGCCATCTTGAGTCAGTGGAAAACCCAATATCAAGATAGTGGAAAACCTGATTCCTCATCATGATAAAGGCGTCTAACATTTAGCATATTGTGTGAACTTCTGTGAAGTAATCTGATCTTTCCTCACAGGAAAACTACTATAAACAAAGTATTTATTTAATGTATTAAGTGTATTGATAAAGGTCCTAAATACGTAACCACCTGGTCTACCTGTGATGGACTGCACCCCACACACACACACACACACACACACACACACACACACACACACACACACACATTAAAGCATCTGCAGAGTTCTCATCATCTTATCTCTCTCTCTATATATATATATAAAACCTATGCACACACACTGATAACTATCTCTCACACTCACACTCACTCACTCAAACTCACAAACTGTACCTGTCATCATCTTCAGCTGCAGCCACAGCCTGGTGATATCGTGGCAGAGTTGAGACACTCGGTTTAGAGCCATTGTGTTGTGGGGACATGTATGCCCTCTCTTGTTCACACTCACAAACACACAAATAAAAACAGACACACACAGTTACAACATGTTCACACACAACACACTCACACACAGGCACGTTTTCTGTCAGAGGACATCGCGGTGGAAGTTCAGGCAGTCCATTCCGCCACAGCTGAAGCCTGCAGCCGCTTACTGAGCTGTCACTGCGCGGTGCAGCCCACACACACACACACACACACACACACACACACACACTCTCACACACACACACACACCCCTCCTCCTTCATTTGTGCCAACCAGAAAGGCGGAGTTTCAGATGTTCCTCCCCCAGTTTCACATTTCACATGGTTTTCACAGATGGAGAAACACTACATATGCTCGAAGATGGAAGTTTCTGCAAATACACAAACGTCACATTAGCCTTCCCAAGACCGAGCTCATCATAACTGTAACTGCAATTAAAGACCACTTTGCATATTAATCAGACATCATTAAATCACTGAAAGAAAAGCTTGTGATTATGACCTTTGCATAATGTTGGCATCAGAATAAATATTTAAAAAACCAAAATTATGACATTTCTTGAGTATAACAAAAATGCACATATATATATATATATATATACACGTATTTCCATCTACCTAAATGATATTTTAACAGTCTTTTTGTTTATTCAGTTGTGCTTCAGGTTGTGTGTTTAGCTGGGTTTCGCCAACACCCATATATAGGCAACACCTTGATGAGAACACGCAGGAGCGGCCAACGAAGTATTTGTTTTGGTTTAACATTCTGGTGCTAGTGCGACTTCTAGTGGCGATGACCATCGAATGTTTAACCTTTAAGTTCTATGCCCTAATTACAACCTACACAACTGCACTTTACGTGATGCTTGTCCTTTTGTTACCTTCCATGCATTTCACAATTGTGGATATCAACCTGGTACATAAAATATTTCAAGTAACGACTATCCAAAAATTATAAGTTTTCTCAAATTATCATTTATTTTCTGGGTTTAGCGAGTGATCACTTGAATGCAAAGCAACTCTGAACTCAACCATGTGAACACATCAAGCTGACAGAATAGTCAAGTAGAAATTAGAATCTGAATTAGGCTGATGTAAAGTAAATAATGATTTTTAATAAGTGTACTGTCAAGAGTCCAAAATCAAGACTCGTGCTAGTGCCAGAGGGAACAGTGTTGTTTTCCGCCGCTTTTCTCACACTCTCTCAAACACACACACCAAATGCCAGTAAAGACAGCAGGGGGACCCAGAGTCAGTGTCCCACACACAGAGGCATGGAGAAGTTGGACTGGTGAAAATGTGAATAAACCCTCAGGAGGCTGGACGATAAAACGCCGCCCTGCTGAGCAAAACAAACATTTTATACTGTCAGTCTGTTTGTCCACCACCACGTTCATGCTCTTCCACATCAACAAAGAATACACTAACTCCTCACATCCTTCATTGGACCAACAACGCAGATGACGGCACATGTGAGCTGCTTTCAGACGTTCTCCCTCTCTCGTCCTCTTTACTTCCTCTGTCAGAACCTACTGCACATGTGATCTGAAGTGTAACATAAACTCAAGGAGAACCAGATTCATCCACAGACCTCTCTGAATTACTGCTGACGAGCACAAAAGAGATAATCCATGCTACTCACATGCATGAACACACAAACACACACATGCAGGGAAACCCCCTCACTCAGTCTGCCTCAGTGGCCTCCACATAAAGTACACAGCAGTCAGTTAATTAACTTGCACAACTGCTTTAATTGTGAAGATCATAATGTTCCAGTGCACTTAAATTAGGTGCTCATCCATCGAATAGTACATTTTTCCCCAAACGCCGGTTTTTAAAAATAAGTCACATGATGAAAACCTGCTGTTTCTTCCAGTGTCTGGGGTCAAACTTGTTTTTGGAGGAAATTATATAGATTAGGCACGAGGGCGTAAACAATGGATGTGTGTGATTAAGACGTATATAGAGGCTAAAATAAAGATGAATCTCTCAGACTAGTCTGAATCAGATTATCATCAAGGGGGGGGGGGCACAAGGGCATTTGAGCCAATGGGATTTAAAAAACATCTGAATGTTACAACGAAAGGTCCGTTGCAATTACTACACATGCAGATCTGCTTAAAAATGCAGCTGCTACGTGTGTGTGTGTTGATCTAATGTCAGATTTAGACGATAGAGCACTTTGGCTGAGGGACAGGAAAAAGGCAGAGGGTTTACAATGGTTCATTTCCTGTCTCTGGTGATTTATCCTGCAGCAGCTCTGACAGCAGCTGATCTACAGTTCTACTCCGAACACTCACATTTTTAGAAAGTATGTTTGTACCAACACTGTCATGAATGAGCATTTTGTCTTTACTTTTGCACAAATGTCATTTTTTCACACAAGAATTAAATCAGCTGTGGTTCTAATTAATTTCAAACACTTCCACACGGGTCATTATGGTTTATTACAAACAGCGTCTGAGGTGAAACACACCCTATCGGCATCTGACGTGTCAAAACACACACTGTAATAGTTTCTCTGTTAACCGAGTTACTTGTGACATCATAACCCTATAACAGCCATGCTTGTTAGCGCTTCAAAACATATTTTAGGCCTTTGCTTTGAATTTGAACTCAAAATAAAATGGTTTCAGGCTTATTTGTTCGCTGCTTGTGTTTCTTGCTCTGCCTGCCATTGTGTTCCCGAATATTATGGATAGAAGTGGATGATAAACTACAACTAAATGACCCAAGCTGTAATTAGGTAAAATAATTTAACCAATGGATTATTTTCCCTTTACTTGTAAATTTTAAATTTCTGCTGCGATACTGAAGTAGAATTTTAAAATCTGAATCACATCCTGACATTTGATTCAGGTAATGCAATTAATTATTTAATGTGAAAATTCGTACTCGTGACTCAAACCCTCCCAGAAATCAGCAACACGATGAAGTTTATTATGAACTGAGCTTTGAGATTTTTATATGAGAGTCATCATGATGCAACGGCTCCAATTAAATTTACTTCAGATCACTTTCAGGATTTAACTTAAACTGCGGAGAGGGCGGGAAAAGATACACTTTTAAAGCATCTTTGATCACCTCCAAGTTAAAAATATTTTTATGATGTGTAAATGAGCATTGGTTTACGCAGAGCAGACTTCAGTGTGTGTGTGTGTGTGTGTGTGTGTGTGTGTGTGTGTGTACGGGATGTAAAGGAGACCTGTTTGTGCCTGGATGTGGTGCAGACTGCAGCTAGAATAACAGATACATTTTTTATTTGAGACATCACCCCCCGACCCACCACCACGTCTGTGTCGGCAAAGACGAAACACTATTGACTGCTTCCGCTCCAGGATCAAAAGGTATTGACCAGCTGGAGCATAAACAGGAAGTCACCAAATGAGAAGTGAGTCACAGGATGAGATAAAAGAAAAGGTGTGAAAAGTGGCCAATTAGACTCAGATCTGTCAGCTGACTTATTTTACACAACAAGCAGTTCCTCTAAAACAAGTTACAAAGAGAAGTGTACATGCAACAAGCATGAAAATAAAATACAAATCTGTTGGTGAGGAAATTCACAAAGTATGAGCAGTCTTCTTCCAATTTGCCTCATTTAATTTGCTTTTGGGAAAAAGAAAAAAAAAACCTCAAATTGGACTCTATTCTCAGTAACACTTAATGTCACCGTTTATAGATGAGGGGATACAGTTTCTATCAAAGTCTTTCCACATGAGACATGTTGACGTTTTCATATGCTTGACACAAAGCAGACTTTGTTAAAGACTCCTGTCAATCAAAACATCCATAAATATCTGCATATAACGATGGACGATGCATTCAACTTCCACCCACTATCCAGAAATCAAGCCAGAACAACTCGCATGTGAACGCCACCATCTTGCACATTTGGAGTCAGAGTCTGCACAGTAACAATCAGCAGCGAGGTCCCGCCAATTTCAAAGCTTGACGATTCATGAGTCTGTCTCCGACAGAGAGCAGTTCATGACTACTGTATTGTAATTTTCCATATGGAAAAAACTCAACCTGTGCCATCATTTACACTTTATTAGTGATTTATTCCTCAGAGGTTTTCAGAACCAGGACTTGTACTAACCACAGTGTTCGATTACATCCATTCATTACAACAGCAGAAGCTGATTTAACGATGTGGAGCACACACAGCGAAACTTCTTTTAATGACAGAGCGTCACTCAGAGGAACATTATACTTTTAACACAGACCTGCACTAAAACAGCTGTGTCGACAGCGGCAGCTCAAATGTTGACTTGAAATTGAAGTTGACAAATGACAGTTATATATGTAAAATAACATGTAATATAACAGCCATACACACACATATATATATATATATATATATATGTATATATATATATATTTTACATTTATTCATGATTTTGTTTTAAATGCATTGACATGCACATTATTCATTTATTGTAGATTTATTCAATATATATATATATATATATATATACATACACACAGCAGTTTGAAAATCATGAATAAATGTAAAATCTTGATGAGACTATTATGAATGTGTTGTAAGACTTTGGGGTTCCATTTATTTGTGTGAAACTTTGTGTTGCTGGTGGTATTTTGAAATTCAGTTTCATTGTGTTTGGATTTATATCTTTATTTGCACTTTGAGTTCATTATTTGCAGTTTTGCTTCTGAAGCTCCTTCTCTCATGCGTCTCTCTTCCTGTACTTCCTGTCTCTGTCTGGTTTCACTCGTTAGCGATTGTCTGCACTTGCTATAAAAAAGCATTGTAAAAATGTAGTGGAGCAGCTAGTAGAGCGTTTGCTCATGTATGTCTGCCTAATATCAGGATCAGTATCAGATCTAATCATGGAATTCATTTCATTGATCTATGGAGACTCTGTATTATTAGAAGTTTGAGTGCAGTATGACACAGGCAGCAACAGGACCAATCACGAGTCTCATGGGCAGAGGTCACCATGCTGTCCGAGAAGTTACAGAAAGCAAGAGTGTCACAGGGTGAAAAAATCCGGAGGAAATCATGAGATTGACCACAAAAAGAGAGAAGTTTGGCCACAGACAAGAAAAAAACCAGTCAGTGTTGATGGATCTTCGTCAGTCAGGAAAACACCAAGGGAAGTTACAACCACTGATCATGGGTTTTACTGGTGTTTCAAAATCATTTACAAATAGAGATTAATAACTGAACTGTTACAGCTCCAGTTATTTCTGAATCTACAGCACTTCTCTATCACACACAGCATTTACACACTGACAGAACAGAATCTACATTATTTATTGTGTGGAAACAGCAAAAAATGAAATGGTCTTACAACATATGTGTAAGTTTACTGTATAGAAACCCAGGATTAAAAGGAGAAGTGCCGTTTCAGTCATTACATTATGCAAATGTAATCTATTTCTAATTTATTGTACAATCCGTGATGATGACTCAATCAGCAGCTAAATTAAGGAGCTGGGGATTGAACCAAAGACCTTCTGGTTAGTGGATGACCAACTCTATCTCCTGAGTCACAGCCACCCAATTTGTCTACAAACTCAAACTGCCCCACGTCACATCTTGGTAACAATATTTGACAAGCAGGTGATGGAAATAGGAGTCGAAATTACAAAAGTGAGGCGAAAAACGAGATCGAGAGCAGTTCTTACTAAAAATACACACATCGTCTCTAAAAACAGACCAAAGCCGACAGGAAACAGACCAGAATAGACGTGAATCACTGACAGGAACCAGGTATTAAAAATCATCGTGCAAACATTGCACAGTTCCCACATGCACATTGACACCAAGGTCAACAATCACTCAGCAACCTTTTGTTAACAGAGATACACACCTCGCCTCCTGTCTGTGACACACACACACACACACACACCGATACACACACAGTCTCTCTTGGGTAATTATTCCACCTTTTATTGAGCCACCTTGAGTAAATAAGGATGTAGCAGTATACCGTATCACTGTTTTCCTGTATTGGCTTCTTGTGATGATTTCTCACAGGTGGAAATAAAGTCATTGTGTTTTCTGTGCAGCTTTATATCATCCATGGCAGGAAAATTAATAGATGTGCATGAGTGATTGCCCCCCCCCCCCCCCGCACACCTCAAACACCAAAAAGCTATTTAGCATTTAAATGTTCAATGTAATTTAGCCAGAATGAGATTTTGTACACTGAAGTTATCTCACTGACTTTGCAAGCACATTAATCAGGGCAATTTATATAATTTCAACTTTGACGAGAGCTTGTGATTATAGTTTGAATCTATACTTTTTCTCCCTGAGACCTGACTGTAGAGAAGAAACATGACATAATGCTTTTTTCCTCATTGATCTGATGTTGTATGTTGCAGCTGTGCCAAGTAGTTATTCTTCAAAAGGTTCATCTCATCATAAAAACAATTCTAAAAAAATACAAAATTAGTCAGCGAATGGGCCGAGTCACAAGTTTGAATAGATATTCCAACTGACTCAGCTTTTCAGGAGGAGCGATGGAACAATCTGCAAAATTATTTGATGTAACAGAGGCTTTTAGAATATAACAATGCATGTGGTAATCGTGTGGCAAGCGAAAAGCTGAAATATTTGTATATTTTGCATTAAATAAAAAGACTATTCTGCATTTCAACCACACACTTACACACCTCACACACATATCCCTCTGAAAACTCACTATATAGCTGCTGACAGCACAGGGCGTATCTGTAGTAGCTCTCCATCTCCTCCAGCGAGATGCTGATAAACCTCTCTCCTCCAAATCCCCGTCTTCCAGGCTTCCTCCCGTCCCTCCGCATGCTCTCCTCTTCCTCCCTCGCCGTTTTCATATCCTCCGCTAAAGAGAACTGTCTCACCCGTCTCATCCCGCTCTCCTCCTCATTTGTGTTTCCAAACGCTCCCTGTCTATCTCTCCCATGCATATGCACACACACACACCTATCAAAGTTTCTTGAGTGATTATACCACACCTCTTTCTTCAGCCCCTCCCGCCTGCTGTGGAAATCTGCCACACTCATGCACGTGTGCATGCAACCACCTCCCAAATGTTCCAATAATACCATACAACACTACGTCTGGTATGCATAGACTTAAGCAGGTGACGGCTTTTATGAAAAATGATGCCATGATGTCTGCAGATTGAGAATCCTTTCAACAGCCCATGTACATTTGATCAGATATGGGAGGCTTTATTGCTTCAGCTACAACTATAAAAATCTGATGCAACTTCTACTCTGTGTTAATGAATCATATGCGTTTCAAGATACATACACAAGAGCCTGAAAAGAGTCTGCGAGAGAAACTTGTTCACCTGCATAAGAATTGATTAGTCTGTGCCGCGTCACAGAATTTACAAAAATCAATGCCGCCTCTTTCTGAACCCTCTAAACTTGACTTAACCTGCAATGACCCCCTGACACACCAGCGTGTGCATGTTCCTCCGCACAGCTCAACAGGTCCCTTAAGTGTGGAATCAGAATTGAACACTCACCTCCTCTGTTAGTTTGCGTGTGTTTGTGGTTCTGTTTCCTTTTTGTGGCTTGGCGGCCACAGCAAATACAGGCGGACATGACACACAGTCGACCAGCGTGTGTCTGACTTTTGTGCTTGTCTGCCTGACACTGGTGAACAGACGTGTCTGCTGCTGCTGCATTGAGACATAAGTCAAGTTACCAATTAGCCATTAACAAGGGCTATTCCATGTAATCAGTTACCAAGGTCCAACGACAAAGAGTGAGTGCTGATGCCACATATCATGAATACACAACTACACTTGTTGTTAGAAAACATCCACAAAACAACAATTTACATACTATTATATATAAATACTATTATTATATACTATTTATAAATATATAATCACTTTAATCCAAGAAACTTTTGCACTTTCATGACCTTAGAATGAGCCCTTCATAACTATACTCTTCTGGGGAGTTCGCCATTATTTTCTGAGAAATTAAGGAAAATGTTGCAAAACGTCATATCTCGCAATGTCCCCTGATCTGGATCTGCAGCTAAATGTTTTGGTTCTTCCCTGACCCATCCTTCTACTAAGTTTTGTGGTAATCCTGCCAGCGGTTTTTGTGTAATCCTGCTAACCAACAAACAAATGGACAAAAACAGAACCTCCTCAGCGATTACCTCATAAATGTCTTTTAAATAATTAATCTCAACCATCACGCATGAATATCACCGAGCAAAAGACATCCACACATTGAATTTCCCTACGTAGTCTGTCAAATTCAAAGTCGTCCACACGAAGCCAGACTTTATTGAAGCATCAGCAGGAAACTAAAGGGAGAGGGTCTTCTATTCTGTTTGATGGTGAGGGGGGGGAAACACAGCAGGGGGAATCTCCCCGTGGTGATTGGAAAATCCTGTCCTGTCATCCTGTCACACTCATTTAAGTGGCACACACTAGAGAACCAGACACACTTCAGTGTACTCACACACACTCAAAACTACACTGACCTCTTCTCCAGATCGCTCTATCGCTGCTGCTGTGTGGGGAGAGTCGGGTCAACGCGCTGACAGACGCAGACAGATTGTGGAGGAGTCGACTTAGAGCAACTTGGCCCTCTTGAACAGACATGGTCACGTCAGAGAGCGCTTCATGCCGTCATGTCTGTACGTTCATGGACCCTATTCGGGCCGCCCTGCCCCTCTCTCTCTCTCCTCCCCGTCTGCTGTGCTTCCTCTCGTGAATGTGTGATGGTTTATCTCATTTAACGTCTGATGTGTGTTTATCACAGGAAAGAGAGGGCGGAGGGCGGGTTATGACACAAGCCCCTGTTCAGCTAATTATACTAACTTGTGTGTTTGTGTCTGATCCTGAGCACAAATAACAAATTAAATGATGTAATTAAAAAATGTAGGTCAGTTTCATGTGACTAAAAATTTCTATAATTGTAAGAAGATTGCACCAGTATGTGTTGTTGATGTTTGAAGATATTTACTGTCATTTTTGGCCAAATTTAACACACTTAAGCTTAGAACATTGCAAAAAGGAATAACTGCTGCTACTAATTTCTCATTATCTCTGACTAATGCTTGTATATTGTTTATTTGATAGATTCATTTTTGCCTAATATAGGAGCTCATTTAAAAGAAGCTTGTGGCATCAGGGAGGTTTGGACCACTTTTGAACATTACCTTCGCCAGGAAGAATAGTTAAATTACACTGGTGCCATCCCGTAAAGTTGTCCTTCTCCCTCATCTTTTTTCACCCAAACTTCACACATTTGCACCAACCCTCCCAATTTAAACTTCACAAGCAGCAAGCAAAAGCTGGTCATGCACTTTTTATTAAGTGGCACCTCCTCACTATTAGATTAAGTCCAACAGATCAAAAACCGGTGCCCTCCTTCTCTTTAGTGGCTTCAAAACCGGTCACACTAACAACAAATAGAGTTACTCTATTCTTTTCCAGATAAAGACCATTCTCTGAGAAGAGCTCGACTGTAAATCACAAATTGTTGTTATATATTTTAATACAATGATTAACTGGTATTGTTTGATTTACTTCTCAGAAAACAATGCCTGAAGAAACAGTAAAGGAAAAAAAGGGGTTGAACTGAATGAAGATGCAGTGGAACCTGTGACGCAACACTGATAATAAATGTGTATATTCACCACAAACCCTGGTATTTAGATAAGTAAATGTGAAGGGTTATCTTTAAGACTTGCTGTACAACAAATAGTAGCTTAGTCCAGAAGGTAACAGGTAAAATATTGTTACTTTGCTTCGAGTCTACATAGCTGACATTCTGGTGACTGGATGTCTCCTGAGCAGAAGCTACTCTGTGCAAATTATGGCTGCATGATGTACACTAAACTCAAATTTTACTCCTATCTGCTATCATGTGTGCACATTGCCCCTGTAAATAACTGCACACAGGGAGATGATGACAGTAAATTATATATGATCATTGCTGCAGATTGTCTCACTGGGTCAAATTACTCCATTATTGCTGGAACTCCTTGAAAGACAGCTGGAATAAAATCCCATTTTCAAAATCATGGCCCCATTAGAACTCATTTGCAACATGCAAGCTGTGATGTGCAATTTTCTCTTGCATTGAATTTGACACATTCAACTGATTCAAATTAAATTTGCAACTCCTTGAGAGGGACACTTGCAATCTGCGGGTGAGCAGAAACAAGCCCCAGTGGACTGACTCAAACACCTGCTGCTAAGACATGTTAGCATCAACCACATGCAACTGGGACAATAAAATATACTATCTGCTCAAACAAGCTCTTTTTGGCAAAATCTAAATAATAAAAGAATTTCATCTTGTAAAATCATCTGTACACCTACATTCAGCCGGATTTATTCAGATTTCTGTTATGTTGCCAACAACCGGAAAATATACAGAGGTGAAATAAAATCCATATTTGAGAAAGGGAATAAGAGGAGATTTATCACATATTAGGAGAATTGAAATGATATTCTCAGGAGCTAATTAAGGTTTGCAAAGTGACAGAAGATGCAAAATGAGGCTAAGAGTGAATGCATTTCTTTTAGGCATGAAATATACACATAAATCAGCACTGACAAAATGCACAGCGACAATGTGAGGTGGCAAAAGCACAGATCCCTACCACTGATTGTCGACAGCACATCCAGCGATCGCTCCGGGTCTTCTGGCACCGACAGCTGCCCTCCCATCCTCGCTCCAGGACACAGATCTCAGCAGACGCTCCTCTTTGACATGAAATTCACAGCTCTCTGAAACCACCACAGACCCTAAACATTACCAGAAACAGCCAGGGATTAGAGAGAATCTCTGACCATGAGCAACACTGAGCAGTGGACTCAGGTGAAAGAACAGACAGAGGCTGAAACTGTGTCCATTTAATTTGGTCAGCAGCGCACAGAGAGGGAGGGGAGGAAGTAAGACACACACACACACATATACACACAGGACAGTACTGAAAGTACTTCTGCAATTGCATAACACATGATGCCTTTGTGTACCACACACACACTTCTGTCCTCACTGGCGTTAACAACGTTGCTGTCGCTATATTTATCTTTCCATTAAATTGAGCTGTGCAGCAGTAACATTGGGACGTGCATGGTCAACTTAGGTCCAATACTAGAACAATAGAAAATATTGCATGACCCCTGTAGATCAATGGCATCAACATGTGCAAATAGTTTATTTGAACCAAATCTGTTGCAGGTAAATTTACGTTTGTGCAAGGAGCTGATGTCAGGTCAGTGTTTTCTGGCTCATGAGGAGTATGAGCATCAATATGCACCCTGATCTTACACACACTCACACACACACCTGATGACTTAAAAGTACATTTGTCCAATTCCACCCATCCAGCTTCCAGTCCCCACAACACAGTGGCTCCTTTCACCACTTTGACAATAGCTGCAACGTGCCCCTGGTCATATGGACAGAGATCTTGTGACGTGGAGATATGCCAGGCTAAATAAAGACCAAGGCAAGTTCCACATGCAACACAATGTGACAAGTTCCCAGGGGGATGTCCGGTGCACTGCAACATTGAAGAGTGAACACAGATTTTCTACAGGTGTTTTCTGAGGAAGGGCCACAAACTCTGAAAAAACAAATAGAAAGTCTCCTGATGAAATAAAGAAGACCAGGCACTCCTTCATAACTCATCCCAACTTATATGAATATTAATGATAGGATCAAAAAACGAAATATGCATAAGAGCAATTATTCCAAGTAGCAGGCATCAGCACAAGAAACATGTCTAATTAAAAAATAGCTATATTGCATTTAAAAATTGGTACGCCGAATTGACAGTCACATTGTATCAATTAAAACCTCTGGTTATTAATTCAATGAAAGGCGTGTAGTCTTAGTTTGTCGATATGTAATTTTAAAACAGCAAAAATTATAAATGAAGTTCGTCGTGCTAGCGCCTCCTCGGTTCTATGACAGACAGAGCAGCGCTGCCTCCATGCGTCGTGTTAGGAAATTACAGAAATACAAATTTGACTCAGTCGAAAGTTGATGGTTCACTTTTATTTCGTAAAAACTGAAAGTGACTAAACGATCACAAGCTCATGTGACTCCTTACCTGAACGTTTCCAAAAACCAAGCAGCGTCCACCTCCGCGCAACAAAATAGACCTGGATAAGTGCTGCTGCTGCTTCCTCCTCTTCTTCCTCATCCTGTTGGAGGTCAGACTTCAATTCATTACCTAATTCACATTATTGTTGCAATAGTGCACATGTGACCGAGCCGGAAGTTGTTCTGTATGAGCTGATGGGCAGTTTGCGTCAATTTAGGTCCAATAACGAGGAGAGCTTCGAGGCGCCTCTGGGAAACCAACAGGAGAGGAATGGCGACATCTAGTTGTCAAATGAGTTAGTACAAGAAAAAGAATAACAGCAAACTATTTATCGCAGAACGATTCTGTTGAATTAAGGATTTAAAGACGACGCTGCGGAGTGGGACATTTTATATTGACTGAAAATAAATGCACGTGTGTTCCTGTGTGTGCGTCGCTTGTTTGAACGGTGCTGTATAAATAAAGTTTTGATTGATTTATATTGGACATCTCCACCATTGGCTGTGTCAAGTTGACTGGAGAAAAAGGAGAGATGACCGGAAATGAGCCATTTTCCTTTAAATTAAAAAAAAATAATAACCCAACAATATCCTTATAACTTAAATTTAAGCTTTTTGTTGGATGGTATTAAAAAAAAGAATTAAAAGAATATGCTGTTACTTAATATAAACGTTTTAAGAGAATGCTTTAGCAGTGTAGTGGGGATGTATATATTTTAATATTGTTGTACTATTTGATATTATTGTTGTGATATTTGTGGAGTCAAAGAACACCACGATTTCGAAGTGCTTCCGGGAGGCTTTTACTCATAAAGCCAACACCGGAAGTTGCGTCGTCTCATTTCTGCTGGCTTCACAGTGGCACCCCAAATCGCCTTATGGTTGTCCGGGACTCGAACGATTCGCTCTCGGCCAAAAACACGGAAACACGAGCACACGCGAACGTCCGCGGGTTGTTTTCATCGTGGACATTTCGTCTCGTCTGAGGACAGCGGGCTTCCACATCCATTTTAAGACACACTCGTCTCCCCCCGGTGAGTTGCCTCTCCCTAAAAAAAAACCAGCGTCTCAACTTTGATGCCATAGCGGATATCCTCGTGTTCGACCCCCTTCTTCTTCTTCTTCTTCTTCCCCTCGACACGGGACACACGCTGGAGTTTCGGGACACGTCTATCGTGTGCATCTTTTTCTTATTTAGTGTAAACATGTGTTGAACGAGCCAACGGGTGAAAACGCGCGTTCAAACTTCACACGTCGTAGCCAGGCAGCAGCAGCTAGCTCGTCCCGTTACATAGACTACACCCACTATCTTCAAATCAGCCTCTCGATGGGCCACTCGTCACTTCAGGGGAGAATAGTCGATTAGCAGCAAGCTCAGGTGGAGAAAATCATGTCCCACACGTTTATTTGAATTATTCCCGTCGTGGTTACGCGGTTTTTTGTTTTTTTTACACGTATTTCCATTCCATTCAAATAGTTGGAAGCAAACTCTCGGCGGGTAAGTAGGCGAAGCTACAAGTGTCTGCATGAGGAGGACTCGGCACCACTCCTCCTGGTTCACCATCATTCCTCCTTTCTTTAAAGCCACTGTGTGACTCTGTTCTAAAGTCTTTTCACTTACTTTCACTCTGTGGTGGTGATGATGTTCACTGACTCACCTGCAGCCACTGAGATGGACCGCAGTCCTCTTCTGATTTAGATCGGGGACTTCATATGTAGGTGCCCTGCAAACCAAACAACAACATTGGATTGCCTGGGTCCTAATTTCAAATTTTCATCTGCCTGTGCAATAATCATTCAATCAGTTCATGTGCAATCATTTCACTGTACATAATCTCACACTGCATAGGTTTCCTGTTTTTACACTGTATATAATAGTTTAATTAAATCTTTATTTGTCATATTCCTTACACGTATTGAATGTTAGTTATTACTCACTGATTGCTGCTGTAAAACTGCATATTCCCCCATTGTGGGACTAATGATGGATTATTTTATTGGATAACAAACTTCCCGTTAATGTACTCATCAGTATGACAAGACTGGATAGTACAAGTCAAATACCTCAGTGTTGCCTAAAACTCAGGTAATGTGTATTAAAATTGAAGCTTTAAATTAGTATTGGATGAAAATGGAACAGTGACAGTCGTAAGAAAAGGATGTTTGGACCAGGGCCGGTCAATGAAACAATAATAATTTTTGCAATACGATATTCATTGATAGCATTGATTTACCATAGATTTGCCCATAAGTCTTTAAACTTAAATTTCTTGACATGAAATGTTTATCTTGATATAATCTTTGACCATACCGCTCTTTGCCTGAATCATTTCAAGCTCATTTTACTGTTCAACACAGGTCATCCCCCCTGAACTGTGTCAGGCCTGTGTTTCAGGTCAGATAAATGCAGTATTGTGACAGTTATGTTGAAGAAAACCCAACACAAAAGCAATGTTATCAATAAGAGCAATCTAATTTCATTCAGTCGTTTAGTTTTCTGGCCGCCACCCATTTGGCCGTGCCTTGGTTTGCCCACATCGCTTCTCTACAACAGTCGTTGCGGCTGGAAATTACAAAACAGATTATCGGACTGTCTGATAAAAGTAATGGGTCAAATTAAGGATGAGATACGGTGTGAAGTCGATAAAAACTTATCATTCAAATGTGCTGTAGTTTGTGTCAAACTGATCTTTTATTTTGACACGATGTAACTATAAACTGTATAGATACAGTATCCAAGGAGTCATTGCATAATACACTGATTGTCTTTCAGCTTTTTCTTTCATAAGAATTAGGAACAGGATTCATTTAATCTTTGCTTTTCAGTTTACTTGACTTCCTCTTTTCTTCTTATATCATCTCTCCTGAAACTATATTGTTATTTTCAACTCCATGCATTGTATTGCCAGGATTTAACTAATGGATCTTTCATAAAAAACCTTCAGAAAGGAATAATGTTGGGGGTGAAATCAGGTTATTTAGTTAAGAAGGAAATGCTAGCAGATAATATTGGAAAAAAACATGTCTGTTTCTCTTTCAGGCCCTGAGATACAACTGCTGTTGTCATCCAGTGACGGATTCTTCCTCTCAGTCGACTGGTGTAAGGAGGCGAGGAAACAAAGATGCCGAAACCGGTAAGAAACTGAAAGCTAGATGAGAGTTGGTGTACAAATGTCAAGCACTTTTATTGTACTGTGTTTTTAAAGAGATACAGACATGCACATGCATTGCTCAGAGCAAGAAGTCAGGGAAAAACATTTGAGTTAGACACTTTCAATGCTAATTGATACAGATTGTTTGATGGAAAAAGTCTTTCAATTATGTTGCTCAGGATATCTGATATGAATCAGAAACATGAAAGTTGCTTGTTTGTTCCTGCTTAGTCTGCTTGTACAATCTGACTCCTCAGAACTGCTCTCTTGCCGTAACGGTAGGCGTGCACTGCTGCCCCAAGGCTACATTTGAGCGCTTGGTGAAGTGGCAGTGTCATGCCCATGGCTGCTCCCACTCCTAATACTCCTCTTCCAAGTAAACAACAGCCAGAGTGTGAAGTGTACTGCCTGGCCCACAGGCCGTGCAACTGCAACACTGCTGCCATTGTTGCTTAAAGGGTGGAGAGAATGCCAGAGAGAGTCCTGGGATGTGAACAACGCCAATACAAGAGCGATTTTATGCAGTCGCTTCATGGTTGTCTGATTCCCACTGTTGTCATGCTGCTTTTTTCATCATGGGAACATGTCACACATGGGTCTGGGGATATTGTTTGTTTCACGGTTAGTTTTCTCTTTAAAGGAAGGGATTGTCAAAGAGTGGAGTTGTCCAGCCCATGTGCTACTCTGAACAAACTAAATATGATACAGCTCCTCTTAGCATTTGGCATTCTTACTTAACCAGCTCAAGGTCAAGTTGCGAATGCAAGGAACTGGGAACAACAGGCTTCAGGCTTCTCCACAAATGGAGCACATCTTCTGTCGGTGTGGGGGACAGCCAAAGATGTCCTCCACTTCCCTCTTTTGTCTCTACAGTCATCAGGGGACCTTCCCAAAAAGGCAGCTTGTACGGCAGAGTGCTGGCCTCTCTGCTGATTGGAACATGTCTGTCACAGACAATAACTGACAGAGAAAGTACAGCTTGTTGCAGGGAGGCACTGACATAATAAACAGAGGAAGGACAGTGGGGCCGATCAGCTGTTGGGATAAGTGCCAACCCTCAAAAACGTTTGGAACGGTCTTCTTATGTCTCAGTGTAGGCTCTGATTTGGCACAAAAAACAGTCGTAACAAAAGTGTTTGTTGGGTTGAAACTATTTGTAGTATTTAGATTTGTATGTTAATTAAATTCAGTCCGTTCAGAAACCGTTGAGAATCTCATAATGAACAGTATTGTAGCAATTTTGTAAATATTGCATGATCATAACTTTCTACCTGCAGTGTAGTGTTTTTTAAATTTAATTCACTATGATCTTTAATTCAACCTGTTGCAGAAGCCCAGTATATAAAAAAGAATAATCATATTCATTTTATGGCTTTAATTAACCACTCTTTACATTATCATTCAAGTTATTGGCTTAAAACATCAGAAATGCACATTGATAACTTAAACCATGCAGCATTTTTTCATAACAATGTTGTATAAGTGAGAATAAGATAATTAGACTGATGCTCATAAGATGCAGCATAGCAGTGTAACTCTTCCATAGATAATCATTTCATTCAGCAGCTTAGTTCTACAGAAACTTGTAAAGAAAGTTACCCCGACTTTCTCACACTATAGTGTGGAGTGTTTTCAAGATGTAGGCACATGTGTGTGGAGTTTTCTGTGGAGCCTTTCATAGTGAGACCAGCCACTTAAAACCAATTGAACCAGTGCTCTGGAGGGTGTTTTATTTCTGTTACACACTGCTGACTGTGACCTTGCTGGCTTAAAGAGTCTTTGTATACGCCCGTTGGTTTATGCAACTTAAATGTATTTGCAGTTACATGGAATAACATGGTGTTTCTCTGTCTGTTGATATCACATCCCCACACCCCTTTGTTTGGTGCACTCCGTGGGCTGCAGAATTATGAGGTGACAGCACCCCACAGGATGAGGGCCCACACGGGTTTCCTAGCCTGCGGCTGTTTTCCTGTTTGCAGGAGAGGAGGCCCACCGTGTGTATCGGGGCCCAGTCTGTGTCAACATCCTGCCTGTGTGCAAGCACAGAAACAAGGTGAAGACACAGGATTATCACCAGACGACCAAAGGCCTGGCAGGGAAAGGAGGAGTCTGATGAGCATAGGGATCAGCAAAGAATGGGATGTTGATAAAGAGAAGAAAGGAAAGTAGGGATTTGTTGTGGTGCTGTGGCGATACCCAGCGTCTTAGGAGGTATGAAAATATCGGCGTTAAGGGGAATGGAGGAGCTGCAGTGTTGGTGCTGAGCAACATTAAACTATTGTTTCTTGTGTTTGACCCTTCACCCCATTTACAATACAAAAGCTAGGTCCATAATCAAGAAGAGAATGCAAGACCCTCCTTTTTCCCCTTATTATTGCCCCTCGAATGCATCTTGTAAAATCTCTGGAAATGTTTCAAATCCTGTTTATACAACAGTGAGCATGGATACGTAGGGTTTCTTGTTCCCTTCTCACAGGGAGCCTTCAAACTGTCTAGTTTCTTAAAAGATGAGTTTGTGTTTGTAGCCCCCCCCCTTCAGAGGCCTGCCTAACCCTGCAGGGGGGTTAATCGGAGAGACAGACAGCTGCTCAGAGCCCAGCAGGACAGATTAGCAGCTCTACTGATTGAAGTGTGTGTGTGTGTGTGTGTGTGTGTGTGTGTGTGTGTGTCTCTCTCTTAAGGCCTCGCTCCGCAAAGCTCCTCTAAACAGCTTACAGTAACTTAACAGCTGCACATTTAACAAGGGGCCTGTCTGAGTGAGAACTCCTCTTCACAACTGAAATGGAGAGGGGGATTTACAAACGTGGCAAAATGACACTAAGAACCGAAATACAGGCAATTTAAATGATCCAGCCACTGATTTTGCATTTGATTAAGTGGACACTCGGTTTCAGATTCATTTCATGGTTCACTTCTTGTTTTGAGGAACTGTTGAGACACGTCAGTCGACATCAAGACTCAAACTCCCTTCTATGACGGGGCAGCATTAAACACACCTGAGTTTGTGGGTAAAATACAGGACCTGCTTAAGCAAAAAACAAACTTGTGAAATGTGTCTGCTGGATTAACCCAATGATTTCAAAAGAGATCCTGTTAGGAACTGTCTTGTTGGCACTCAGTGTGTCATCTGAGGGACAAGTGTTGCATAAGGACAGGCTTGCAAAAGTTGCTTGCCTTTGAGACTTCTCAGTTGTCCATGTGTGTGATTAGCTGTTAGTGTCCCGGCATGTTGTTGTTGCTCTTCTCCTCCCCGTCTCTCTGCAGGAGAGAGGATTAACTAACCGTCTGGTCCATACAGGATCTTTGTGCTCTGTGGGTTGGCTGTGTTTTTGCAGAGACACGTACTCGCCTGCAGCACAAAGGGCCAGCTCTTTCACAGCTGATGGCAGGCGGGCCCCACACATACACAGGGCAAGAGACATTCAAGGCTGGTCACTTAGAAACCCCAGTTCAACGCTACACTCTCCAGAACTGCTCCTGTCGCAGGAAGTCAGTGAGGCAGCTTCTTTTGAAACAAACACAAAATCCTAATCCATCTTTCAGTGAACCATGGACATTTTGCTGATGTGGCATTTTTCGGGGTGTAGATTTGTTGCTGGATATTCACAAACAGATCTCAGAACTTGGATTAGATGTAAATTTGCAGCAACAAAAAAACTGATCTTGACGGAAGGCATAATACAATAATTTACTCATTTAAGCTGTCCACTTTTCCATCCAAATTAAAGCTCTGCCTAAAGAAGGTTAGATTATGAGTTGGATACAAGGAAAGTTAATGAAAGATGTCTATAGTGTGGAGAAAGTGCTGCAACTTTTCATGGCCAATTAATGAGTTAGACAGAGGTGGATACATTGTGGTGGGAGCTGTGCTTAACTTTATTCTTTTGCTCTCTGCCTCTCAATTTCTCGCCTTCATCTGTACCATGCATGTTTCCCTACGTCTCTTCTCGAGTTGGCAACATACAGCCTCTTTGTGGATGTAGTTGTGGGAGGAAGGATGTGAGAAGCTTCAGAGGTCGGCCTAGCTCTGCTCCGTGCCATGAGCCGCTGCTAGGCGCGCCGCCAGTGCTGCTTAACGGGGCACAGCCAATGACTGAGTTTTTATCTCCCGCTCCGCCCCAGCAGAGGCCCTGCAGTTGTAGGCTGCCTTGAGAGGTGGGGTTTGCTCTCCCTGGCAGTGTAGGATGGAAAATGAAAGGGAGACGAGAGTTTACAGTGTCCTCACTAAATTTGGGTTATGGTTGACACAAATTGAGAAATTACACAACAAGATGTCATTAATCTCTGTAGGAATTCTGTAATTTTCTGGCAGATTGTTGCTCGACCGAAAAACATTTCATCCCATAGCAGACGATCTTAGAATCAACCACCGAGAGCACTCACTGTTTCTCATTTGCAATTATAGGGTGTCTTTGTTCAGTGGTTTTTGTTTGAGAATAAACTTTTAAATTTATGACAGGGAAGCATCAATTTGTGACAACATTTGAAACTTCTACTTGTATCTAATATTTGAAAATAAAATCTTTGTATTTGTCATTTAGCAACAAGTTTAACTTCTTGCTGTGTTTGTTTTCTAGATCAACGTCCGTGTTACCACCATGGATGCAGAGCTGGAGTTTGCCATCCAACCCAATACCACAGGAAAACAGCTCTTTGACCAGGTATGCATGAGTGACACAACTGACTAAGTTTCATCTTGTATGCCCTGAATTTTTAACCGTTTTCCCTTTTGTTCTGCACATTTTCACTCATAACCTGTTTCAGCTGCCTCAGTTAACACATTGTTTGACTCTCGATTGCCTCTTACAACTCATCAGAAGCACCTTTTTTTGTCCATCTCAGACATATTTCCTCCACGTCTCACTTTACCCTCATCCTACATCCATTAAGTGTTATTACTCAAACAAGCAGTGCACAGTTTACCTGACATCCCAATGGGCATGTCATTGTCAGCCAGCTTTAGAAACCTTAACAGCAGTAATAAGTGATAAGGTGAACTGTATTGATAAGATAAATATATTGTTATATGGCTCCACCCTATTGAGAGAACCCCACCTCTGTGGCATGTCACCATCGTCTACACTGTGAACAGCTGACTTTAAAATGATCCTATAACAAGCTGTAGTATTGTTTTTCATTTTATTTGGATCTCAGGTGGTGAAGACAGTTGGTCTGCGGGAGGTCTGGTTCTTTGGCCTACAGTATGTGGACAGTAAAGGCTACAGCACCTGGCTCAAACTCAATAAGAAGGTGAGTGTCACTTTACTTACTTCACCATCATCAAAAAAAAATACAGTTTGTAGCTGTTCTTTCTTCCATCTCTCTGCCTCCTTCTCCTTTTAATTCTTTGCCAGCATTCAGTCTTGATCTGTTTGTCTGTTATCCGCTGTCAGTGTCTGTTGTTTGTTTGGGATTTGTCTGGAAGTTGTGCTGTGGTTTGGAGCCTCTGATGTTCTCTTTCAACAAGCCTCCTCTCTCATTCAGGCCAACATACCCTCTGGCCTAAACCCCAGCTATTACAGTGTGTCTGTGTTTTTCTGAGTATGCGTGACAGAAAATTCCCCTCAAACAGTTTTCTGAGTCTCTGTCTGTCTGTGTGTGTACGTACCACTAACACATGTCAGACGATGCACATTACAGGAGTGTCTTGTGATGAATATGCTTTATAATGTAAGTTACTTAATGTACTTTTGTGGTGAATTTTAGCTCAAACAATGCTACGTTTGTGAGGCAGATGCATTTCTTAAACATAAACACAAAAGCTAAACATATTTAAAGCAACCCTAAATGAGGTTGTTAAAGAATTTAGACCAAGATGTGAAACTGAGAGTACCTCACATATTTTTTTGTACTGGAATCTGGGATTTAAATGCAGCCAGAGGTGTAGGAAGTCTAATCAGATAAGCAATTCTAGAGTTTGGGACCTATACTGCAAAAGTGTGATAGTCTGAAGTCACAAATTGGGCTCATACATTTACAAGCTGACGTGTTCATTCTACCTGGACAATAAGATGTAGCTATGATACAAAGATTATGATCATGTGACTGAGCGATGGATGAATGATGTCACTGTTTTTTTAGGTTACCCAGCAGGATGTGAAGAAGGAGAACCCCCTGCAGTTTAAGTTCAGAGCCAAATTCTTCCCTGAGGATGTGTCGGAGGAGCTCATCCAGGAGATCACCCAGAGGCTCTTCTTTCTTCAGGTAACAAACCACTCTCTGATCAAGTTTTTATCTAGATGTAGACAATTTTCCATAAAATGTGGACTCAAAAAAAGGGCTAATTAAGATGCTACTACTGTTTCGTGAAGGTAAACAAGTGATGAGGCTAATCCTCCAGTCATGTGCCAAATTAAAAAAAATACTGCAGAGGAAGCAGGCGCAATGAGATGATCATATTAAAATTTTGAAAACTTCTATGAACTTTTTTACTTCCTCCTGTTCTGCCAGGTGAAGGAGGCCATCCTGAATGATGAGAACTATTGTCCCCCTGAGACGGCGGTGTTACTGGCATCATACTCTGTCCAGGCCAAGTATGGAGACTACAACAAAGATGTCCACAAGCCTGGCTACCTTACCCATGACAGACTGCTGCCTCAGAGGTACAAACATCTAACAAACCGCTCTGAACATAATTGACCAAACTGCCACCTACTGCGGGAGGCGTCCGCTCAGTTTCCACCTACACTAGATAACACAAACCCTGGAATGCGTCTCGTTCCCTGGTCAGATCTTGTATGATTTCCTCCAGAGGAAACAATTCTGTGCTGATCGACATTCCTTCAGGCGAAAGTCATTTCATTGTGGCCGTGTGTGTGTGTGTGTGTGCAGAGTCCTGGAGCAACACAAGCTGACCAAGGAGCAGTGGGAGGACAGGATACAGACTTGGCATGAAGAACACAGAGGAATGCTCAGGTTTGTGTTAAAATGTCCAGTTATTTAAAAAAATGTAAATCAAATCAGATGAATTTCTCTTTCACAGCTATGATAATATTCCTAAAAGCACAACTCACCTGCTCTGTGTTTGTTCAACTCATGACCTTCTGCGTCTCCTCTTCGTTAGAGAGGACTCGATGATGGAGTATCTTAAAATCGCCCAGGACCTGGAGATGTACGGTGTCAACTACTTTGAGATTAAAAACAAGAAGGGCACACAGCTGTGGTTGGGTGTGGATGCTCTAGGCCTCAACATCTATGAACATGAAGACAAGTAAGAAAAAAGCAAAAGCTCTAGAATCTCGTTGCCTTCCCTAGTTTTTTTAAATTGTCCTGACATTTGAATTCTTCTGTCGAGTAACTGACTCGATGCAGCTCATACAACATGCTACGATCAGAACGGCAGGTAGACGTGTCACACATGTCGTCATAATGATGTCCGTTACACTGGCTGTTATACAAGTTAATTACTAAGCTCAGTTCTTTGTTTGATATTAACATAAACATTGGGCGAGGACTCACAAAAGTCCAGAGGACGATATTTTTATAAGTGAAAAATGAGGCTGAGGTGTAGAAAGGAACCGAAAGAGTCTTTCCTCGTCAGAGGAAAAGGATAGATTTAATCACAGCTCTGGTAGCGTTTCCTCTCACTGTCTCTCTGCCTTTGCCTTCCTGTCTGTTATCTGGAGTCATCACAGCTGCCATCCCTTTTCCCTCATCCAGGTAACAACAGAAAGACAAAGAAATAGTTTTTGTTTCCATTCTGTCATCAGATCTGTTCCTTTTTGATCAGAGAACTTTGGCAGGATACCTGGATATTTTGAGTTTCATCCAGCTTCTGTTTCCTGTCATTCAACTTTACTTAAAATGCAAAATAAAAAAAACAGTCTGTTAATTTCATGTTAGGCAGTTTGTTCATGCTGGGCACCATCTGCTGGCCAATTTTTATAAAGCATGTTTGTTTTTTTTTAGGTTGACACCAAAGATCGGCTTCCCCTGGAGCGAGATTCGAAACATCTCTTTCAATGACAAGAAGTTCGTCATCAAACCTATTGACAAGAAAGCGCCTGTGAGTGTCAAAATCATGAAGACTGTCCTCAGAGAATTTCTGTTTTACAGTTAAGTATATATCTTCTGCTGCTCTCTTCTCTTACCCTTGTAGGACTTTGTGTTTTATGCCCCACGACTGCGCATCAACAAACGAATCTTGGCGTTGTGTATGGGAAACCACGAGTTGTACATGAGGAGGAGAAAGCCCGACACCATCGAGGTGCAACAGATGAAGGCTCAGGCCCGGGAGGAGAAGCACCACAAACAAATGGAGAGGTACTGAACACACACACACACCATCCACAAATATTCCTTCTTAAATAATGTAAGTAACAGAGCAAAGCCTATCAGACCGTGATTTTCAGTGATGTAGCAACTGTTTACTCCGAGTATGGTGTTTTCTGTGTTTTTACTATCAATTCATAAATGTGTTGGGGTTGTTTTTTCAGGGCCCAGCTGGAGAATGAGAAAAAGAAGCGAGAGCATGCGGAGAAAGAAAAGGAAAGGATAGAGCGTGAGAAAGATGAGCTCATGGAGCGTCTAAGACAGATTGAAGAGCAGACGATGAGAGCTCAGAAAGGTATTTGTTTTTCTTGCTATTCATCGATCTGTTCACCTATCTATATTGCCTCCCCCTTTCCTCCCTCTGTCTCTCAATTCAGAGCATCTCTCTTGGGTCGCAAGTCCAGATCAGTTGTGTCTGTTGAACTGAAAATGTGGTTAAAGCCCTGCCTCTTTGTTTGAACGTTTTTTGTGTTTGTTCCCACAGAGCTCGAGGAGCAGACTCGCAGGGCCTTAGAGCTGGAGCAGGAGAGAAAGAGAGCGAGGGAGGAGGCGGAGAGGCTGGAGAGAGAGAGGACAATGGCCGAGGAGGCGAAGGGGGAGCTGGCGAAACAGGCCGCAGACCAGCTGAAGAACCAGGAGCAACTGGTGTGTGTTTGTTTGACTGATGCTCTGAGCAATTTCAGGCGGTGAACATTGCATGCATTAGTAGGTTTTTGTGCACACAAGCCTCTTTAATAGACAGAGCAAGCAAACACTGACTGTTTGACGTATGTTTCATCCCAGGCTGCTGAACTGGCAGAATTCACAGCCAAGATCGCTCTCCTGGAAGATGCCAAGAGGAAGAAAGAAGATGAGGCCACAGAATGGCAGCACAAGGTACAGCGTTCCTCTCCTCAATCCTGCAGAAGCAAACTTTGGCCTTGTTGTTCAATTGTGATGAACCTTTTAACCACAGCTGCATACTATGGCTGAGTCTTGTTATCGCGTCAGTGTATTTTAAAACATAACCGATCAATGTTTCTGAACTAATGGAGTCAATTGATAAATGAAGCATCTGAGCAATTAATGGAAAATTATCAACCATGACAACTTCAACTCCGCCTCCTCAGAGTTACTATTTATGAAACTATGTATTCCTCTTGCACTCTCCCTCCTGCAGGCTCTCTCAGCCCAGGATGACTTGGAGAAGACCAAGGAGGAGCTAAAGACGGCAATGACAATTGTGCCGGCACCTCCAGGTGGCAATGCCGAGAGCGAGCACGACGAGCAGGACGAGAACCACGCAGAGGCCAGCGCTGAGCTGTCCAACGAGGGCGTCAGCCAGTTCGACCTCCGCAGCGAAGAGGCGCGCGTCACCGAAGCCCAGAAGAACGAGAGGGTGAAGCAGCAGCTGCAGGTGAGCGACAAGGGAAACGTTCAGAGAAATCTGAAAATTTCTGTTGAAGCAGTTTGCAAAGAAGAAATATCAGTCAGGCAAAGGCGATCTCCTAATTTAGTTTTCCTTTTTTTTCTGTCTTCTCTTTTCCTTCCTCTCAACCTCTATTATTTGTTATCTTCTCTCCCATCACTCAGACATTAAGTTCAGAGTTGGCCGAGGCCAGAGACGAAACCAAGAAGACACAGAACGACGTGCTGCACGCCGAGAATGTGAAAGCCGGCCGAGACAAATACAAAACGCTGCGCCAGATCCGACAGGGCAACACGAAGCAGCGCATTGACGAGTTTGAGTCCATGTGAGGACGGCACCTCTCCCCCCCCCCCGCCCGCTTTCCCCTCAGGGGTACGTGTTCCCGAACTTTCCCCTCGGCGGCTGCTCGATTTTTACATGGACAACAGATGCTGCCGTCCCCTCAACGCCCTCAAGCAATATTGAGAAATTATCTTTATCTGTCAAACTTTGCCAAAGTCCTGTCTCACATCTCCACTCTGAAAGTTTGTACATCTCGGTGATGCAGAGCTGCTCACGCGGCTTTGAACAAACACACCGTCGAACTGCAGAGGTCTGTATCTGTAATCCGTTATCACAGGGGAAAAAAGAAACTGTAAAACCAAAATGGAAGCGATTGGAAGTTTTATTTTGAGTAAACAGGGCCATAGAAAGCTACTTTATTTTGCCTAACGACTTGTATGCAAAGCTTTAGAATGAATCCATACTTTGAGTTAAAAATGTCCTGTCCTTGTTTTAAGTTCTTGTCCTCTATTTTGTTTGACTCGTTTTATCAATGACGCCCTTTCTTTCAGTTGTCTGTCCAACACAATGAGGAGTTTGGGAATAAATGAGGTCACAGTTTTCATGCATGTTACATCAGGTCACATTTCACATATTAAATATGCTTATACACTTAGTCCCTGTTAGCTAAGCTGACATTGTTTCAATGTCTCATTAGTAGGTTTCTATACAAAGACACTGCAGTATTTCAGTTTCAGTTGAGGCTGAATAACTTGAATAGCGATATTTTCCAATTCTGATTTTTTTAAAATGGACCCTCGTCACATGGCAGGTTCTGATGAACGAATGTAGCAAAGACAACAAAGGGAAAGTGTTTCTTTTTTTACATGCGCAGGTGATAGGACCGCATGTACCGAGCTTGTGCCACTGAGCTATCGCCCTCGAGCTTAAAAGTGTTACGAAGATAAGCTAACTGGTAGTTGTGTAGCCGTGTGTCTCTTTGTGTGTTTTTCTGTCGCATCCCAGTCACCACAGATGGTTTTCTCTGCCTACCAGCACACAGAGGATCCCAGACAGGACAGAGCAGACGAGTGTCGCGTCTGCTGCTCGTGTCTGTCCCAGTGTATGATTGTTAGTGGGTTTTGTGTATGTCAATATATGAATGTGTACAGGTGTGGAAGCTGAAGACGGGCACCTCTCTGGCTGGGGAGCTTATGAAAACATCAGTCCTCAATCCTGGACAAAACTCTACCTCAGTAATGTTAGCAGTGGTGACTGACAGTCAAACACTGTGTGTGTGTGTGTGTGTGTGTGTGTGTGTGTGTGTGTGTGTGTGTGTGTGTGTGTGTGTGTGTGTGTGTGTGTGTGTGTGTGTGTGTGTGTGTGTGTGTGTGTGTGTGTGTGTGTGTGTGTGTGTGTGTGTGTGTGTGTGTGTGTGTGTGTGTGCACTCCCTCTTTCCAATACATAAGGTCATGATTTTTTTCAGTTGCTGTTACATGCTTGTGCTAGTTTTGAGAAAGTGTTATTTCTTACACTTGAAGCTATTTGTACTCAGTGGTCTCTCCCTCCTCGCTCTGTTGTTGAGTAAGAGAGGAAATCCCTAAACAACGAGGAAGGCGAATGTAATAATGTTGCAAGCATCAGAATAGAGGTGGACTGTAAAGAGATTATCAGAGGTTGTTTCACTGTCCCCCTGACTGGGACCTGTGATGTGTGACTGGACCCGAGACCCCTCAAAAGAAGGCTGTCTTGTCAATTAATTAAAATGGCCTGAAGTGTCTGCTCAGACCCTTTTTCTCCTCTTTAACAATTTCCACTTTTAAGCAATACAAATGTCATGTTGGGAGTTGTAAGTACCTCCAAGTCGTACTCCAGTGTGACATCTTATTTCTCTGTAGCATCGACTCCGCGTCTGAGCCTCGTGTCAAGTGTCTCTCGCTGTAAGAAAATGAAAAACAAATGCAATTTCATCAATTTCTATGACAAGTAGTGCAGCAGTTGAGTCAATTTACTTTGTGACCTTCAACATTGACATTATTTCTGATTTCATTCACATCTCTACTCATTCTCACATAACTGTTCCCATCTCCAGCTTCCTGTTGTGTCTTTTATGAGGTCACAGAAAGTTAATTGTTGAATATGACAAAAACGTTCCTGGAATTGCTTCCTGTTTGGCAAGTTGTCTTCAAAGTAACAGCACATTTATTTTTTGGCTGTCATGCTGAGCTGAATTACAGAGCTTTTATTTTGAAAAATGGTAAACCTGTATCAAATAAAAACGTCATTTCAGTAAATCTGTCAAACTTGTCTATAATCAGTCATTTTAGATTTAGCAATATGGGGGCCTGCTGCATACATTGTTCTCATCTCTTATTATGTCTCCATCTTAGAAAGTCCTACTTGTAACTTCTTCCCAACAAAACATTAACAGTTTAACAATTGCACTCAGTAGAATGTTATTTTCATGAACAATATGATCTCTGTACAATAACAATGGACCCTATTGTCTATTCACATGGAAGATCTGACATCTCTAACCTTGGTTTTCAGCAGGAGCTCAGATTATGTTGCTGATAGGCCTCTGTCTTATATCTTGTTTTAATTAAAGGTTCAGTGTGTACAATTTAGTGACATCTAGAAGTGAAGTTGCAGCTGAATGCTCCTCATCTCACCCTTCCCAACATGAAGGAGAACCTGTGGCGAAGTCAGGTACTTTTACATTAAGTCATCTATAACTTGCTCCTGTTAAATATTAATACAAATAAAAGAGGTGATGAACATGTTTCGCTTCACAATCGTCGCCTCTTGAGAATCTTTTCAAACAATGTGAAATATGAGCAAGTTATTGATGCTGTAACGAAAAGTTTGGAGTTTCCCCTTCATTAAAAAAACTCAGTGAAAACCTCCTGAAACTTCACAGATTCATAATAAATGACTTTAAATCTTCAGTCTGTTTCTGTTTTGCTCAAACAGTCAGAGAATTCTACTGAATTTAATAAAACCACCGTGTTTACTAGAGGAGGGGGCGTGACCATCACCGGCGTGGCGAAGCTAGCGTTAGCCGCTAAAGCTTAGCTTTACACCGTGAATCAGTGAGAGAGGGACAAACACAATGTGAACAACAGTGGGGGAGTGAATGTGGTTCGAAACCCACCTCAGAGGTGACGGTACATGACGGTACAGCTCAGTCTGCGGAGGAGACACGAGCACCCGCCGGAGTCCGTACACAAACAATTCAGACCAGGAAGTGGAAACGGAAGTGACGCAGCACGCTCCCCTCAGTACGTCAGCACGTCCGTCAGGAGACAAGGCGAGCGGAAGTCCAAACACCGTTTATATAAGAAATGAAATTCATTGTTCAGAGTATAAATAAATATAGATAGCTTTTTCATTCAGATGCTCTGATTTCGCTCCTTTTAAAACAAATGTTATGTACAATTGAATCATATTTAGTTAAAAACAATATATTTAGTTGCTCTGACGTCAAGTGTCATCTTTACGCTGTGTGCATGACATCCACCCCCCCCCCCCCCCCACTCAACAGTAACAGTGTTGTAATGACCTCAGTGACGGTTTGATTTCAACATTCTCCAAACCTCTCATTGTGAACACAGCCACTGTCAGTGCCACACTTCTGGACACCGCTCGCTCTGCCCCAGGATGTCTGTCCTCCATGGCGTCCTCTCCCTGGTCCCCAGCTGGGCCGACCTCTGTCAGATCCTGTGTGTGGCCGGTACAGGGCTGGTTGCCGTGGCGGCAGTGTGGACGGTGAGGTTGTTGGTGCATCACGCCTGGTTCACACGCAGACTGTCAGGCTTCAGCAGGCCGCATGCAGACTCTTGGCTGATAGGTCACCTGGGCCAGGTAGGATCCACACACACCAAGGACACACAGCAAGGAGACACATGCACCAAGCAGACACACACACACTAACAGGCATGAATACACTCATTTATCAGTTCTTATGATGAAGCCTTACACTCCAGGAAATGCAGATTTGTCAGTGAGACACAGGATGTGGCTTCTTTGCGTTTCTAAATATCAATATTGCAAAATCTCCTCTTTGTGATACATTTCCTTTAAACCCACATGAGAACCCACTTTTCTTACCTTTTAAAGTTAGACTGACAGCAAGCTCATTTTAAAAGACAAAATTAAGATGAAGTGTTTTTGTGCCTCAGATGCAGAGCACGGAGGAGGGTCTCCTCCAGGTGGACGACCTGGTGCAGAGGTACAAACACTCCTGCAGCTGGTTCCTCGGTCCTTTTTATCACCTGGTCCGAGTCTTCCACCCGGACTACGTCAAACCTCTGCTCATGGCGCCCGGTAGGCTTATGCAACCAAAGGTTCCCAGACAAATTAGATTTAAATGTGGAAAACAAATCCAAATATAATCCAAAGAAATCCAAAGAATTTCCCAAAGATTTACCTCATGCGCGCTAATCCTCCTTTTTTTCCCTTTAAGGCAACATTACAGTGAAAGACGAACTTATCTACGGTCACCTGCGTCCATGGCTTGGTGAGTATTACAGTTCTTTGTTTAATAAAGTCAAGTTATAAAATAAGTAAAAACTGTTGCTGAGAACTATCGATAATGACAGAAGCAATCTTTGAGAAAAATGTGCTTGACGTTTACTTTGACTTCAGCTCGATCCACTATGACCTATCCTGCAGCCAGCCACTAGGGGGCAATCAAGACACTTTGGCTTCACTTTTTGGGAGCAGGCTAATGTAACTACTGTCCTGTTACTGTCGTCCTCACCTCCCCACTGTGTCTCCCTGATGTCCCAGGACAGAGTCTGTTGATAAGTAACGGGGAGGAGTGGTTTCGCAGGAGGCGGCTGCTCACTCCTGCTTTTCATTTCGATATCCTGAAGAGCTACATCAGCACGTTCAACACCTCGACCAACACCATGCATGTGAGCCACACAGAAAACACACAAGACGTATGACTGTGTAAAAAAATGTGTGAAACTGGTACACATCTGTGTTTCAGGGTAAATGGCGCCACCTGGTGGCAGAGGGCAGCACCAACGTGGAGATGTTCGACCATGTCACTCTGATGACTCTGGACAGTTTACTCAAATGTGCCTTTAGCTACAACAGCAACTGTCAGGAGTGAGGACACCCGCTTTACCTCACGTCACCACTTCACACACTCGACTTTTGTATCTCTTTGTTAAAACAATCTCTCTCCAGGTCGAGCAGCGAGTACGTGTCAGCCATAGTGGAGCTCAGTGACCTCATCATAGAGCGCCGCCAAAAGATTTTGCACCACTGGGACTGGATTTACTGGAAAACCCAGCAGGGGAAACGGTTCAAACAGGCCTTGAGTGTTGTGCACAGGTACATGCACGGGTGGGACCAGTTACCTTTATGCAACTTCTTCTTTCAGGAGAGTTGTATATTTACTTATAATATTGTGTGTCATAGAAAGACAAATCTTAACATATATCCATAGTGATTTGGGGAAAACTTGGTGTTTGCAGGTTCACAAGTGACGTGGTTCAGAAGCGCCGTGCCCTCATCAGCCAGCAGGGGGAGTCAGAAACTGATTTCACCACGGCGTCACAGAGCAAGAAGGACTTTGTGGACCTCATACTGCTGTCAAAGGTAAAAGACGCGCCGATACACACTCCACCAATCACGAGTCAGTCTCAGCTCACACTGCTTCTTTTATCGTATCAAACGACTAATTAAAAAAAAACATATCAGAAAAATGCACATCAGTGTGATGACCGTATCGAAAATGAAATAGACCAAAAACTATCTGACGTCGACTTTGACTTTTTAGTCCCGTCAATAAAGTGCAGATACTGCAGCCAGCCACCGGGGAGCGATCAAGACGGTTTACAGTCTCTGGTTTGTGCGTTGTTGCAGGATGAGGATGGAAAAGGCCTCACAGATGAGGAGATACAGGCGGAGGCCAACACCTTCATGTTTGCAGGTGAGACAAAGAGACTTTTACTAAACAGCTCATACACTTTGTTCCTTTTGTCTGAAATCCTCTTGTGAAGGAAAAGACAATTCCTGATACTTTAAATATTGAGGTCAAATCCCATTTTTTCCCCAAAGGTCACGACACAACAGCCAGTGCAATTTGCTGGACGCTGTACAACTTAGCGCGCCACGCCCACTACCAGGACCAGTGCAGGCAGGAAGTGATGGAAGTGATGCGAGGACGAGATGGACGTGGACTAAAGTGGTCAGAGAGAGTAGGACATTATCAAGTGCAGCTGAAACTGTGACATGTACTAACATGACTTATCTCTGTATAAAGGGAAGATCTGTCCAACCTCAGCTTCACCACCATGTGCATCAGAGAAAGCCTTCGACTCCACTCTCCGGTTCAGGCCGTAACGAGGAAATACACCCAGGACATGCAGCTGCCGGGGGGACGCACAGTTCCAGAGGGTGAGATGGACGGACTTCTGAAATAGACGTTTAGAAGCCGCCATTTGCAGACTGTGTATATGTGTGTGACCTTTGGAGAGATAATAAGTGTTTGTCTGTGTAAATGTTCTACAGGTGCCATTTGCTTGGTCAGTATCTATGGAACACACCACAACCCCACAGTCTGGACAAACCCACATGTGAGAGATGAACAGAATTGTATTTTCACTTTCATTCATCACTGTCATAATTAACCCGTGTGGTTGATTCCCTCTGCCAGGAGTTTAATCCTCTGCGTTTTGACCCGTCTAACGCAAAAGGTCGAGCGTCCCACGCCTTCCTCCCCTTCTCCTCAGGCCCCAGGTGAAGGGTCCTCATGCACTTTTGAAGCCAGATCAAATGAGACCTGACACAATCAAGAAATTCACTTGTCTTTGTGTGTCCACAGGAACTGCATCGGTCAGAAGTTCGCCCTTGCAGAGCTGCGAGTCGTCGTGGCGCTGACTCTCCTCAGGTTCCGCCTGACCCCGGGGGTGAACCCTGAGCTTGGCAGCAGCTCCGGAGGCGTCCGCCGCCTCCCTCAGCTCGTCCTGCGCGCCGAGGGAGGCCTGTGGCTGCAGCTGGAGCCTCTGGCTGCAGAGGAGGGGGCACAGACTGAATGATGGCACGCTCAGCTGAGAGTTTAGCACTGTTCCTGTTTGTGTTTACTGTGTTGTTTCCAAATGCATGTTCAACCTTTGTTTTTCTAGCATAACTTCAGGCTATTCAATCACATTTTATTTTTTGAAATTCCATTTGTCTGGTCTCCTTTTTTCCAAAGAAACTTAAAGAATTAAATGAGACGTTTATGTTATACCAGGATTGAACCACTTGAGGGCAGCACATCGACACGTTACACTCCTGGAACACTTGCTTGAATGCTTTACAGAAGCTTTTCAATGGCTCTATCATTTTGTATATAAATAATTACGTAACTGCCAGGTTTGTATTTTGTATTAAAAGCATTTTAAACATCAGTATGTGCACATTTTATTATTATAAACTACCAGTGACTGCAGGTCACTACAGCCTCAGCCTCTTAAACAAATATAAATACAGACCTACCTAAAGTTTAGCAGGGGGCACATGTATTGTGTATATAAACTTACTAATTAAAGTTAGGATTAATTGGGTTTTAAACATTAACAACAGCCTCTGCTCAAACTTCTGCTGATTCTGCGACACTTTAACACTTTAAATTCAATTTGACACCAACTGTTTTCAGCTAAATTAAACAAGAGGATGAATTTGGTTTAAATGTAATAATCCACAATCTGGATGAGCTGCTGAGTCACTGTCCAGTCAAGGACTAAGGAGGAGGAAGAGGAAGCCGGCTATTGCACATGTTGTCAGGTTTGAGAAACTAGATGTAGAAGGTTTCATCACGTCTCTGCGTTCAGCTGCAGAAACAGTCGGGAGGACAGGAAACTGACCTCCAACTAAGAAATGCAGAAAAACAAATAACGGGGGGACTGCAGCTGACCAAACAACTCACATGCACTTCTATCCACTAAGAGCAACACAGTTTAAATATATAACAACCTGTTCTCTTTGGAGAATAGTTGTCATGTAAAAAATACAAATTATTTCAGCTGAAAAAATCCAATTCAGTATCAAGAAAAAGAGGAATAATAATTTGATGGTGTAGGAAATGTATAGTTCTTCACACTGGTGCAGTAATACACAACAGAATGACTTTGTGACATGTGATGTTCCCATGTGACAAAACCATCACCCAGCAGTGGCCACCAATCTTTAAGTTCAGGACCCCTGAGAGGTCACATGATGTAACGGAGGAGTTATTTATTGGATCATAGCCAAATAACTTTTTCTACTTCAGGGCTCTAAAATATTTCAAATCAAAAGAAACTGAGATGAAAGCATCACAACCAATAGATGAAAACTGCAAGAAGAAAATGTTCGGCTATAAATGGATCATGGGCCAAACTTTTTCTGACCTTAAATATTCAAACAAACTTTCTCTGCAATAAAACCTCACCTCCGATGTGTAAATGATGTTTAATCAGAATAATAATCAAGGGGCTTTTCTTTAATCCATTAAATGTCATTTATTTGTGAATACAAAATAAACATCTGATTTACATTAGTTTTCCTTTTACAGCATTCAGACAGATTCACAGTTTCATCATTACTCAGCAACTATTTCAATCAAAATAAAAAATATCTCTACATTCTGAATGTAATCCAACTCAAAGCTCAGTTAACTTCATAAACAGAAACTAGTGTAAGAAACACTCAGCCTCTTCTTACTGAATGTCTGTTACATTCCTATGTTTCCCTCAGGCCTGACACCAGCGTCTTCTTCAGTTTCTCATTGTAAAAGTAGCTGAGTTTTGACCCTGGAGCTGAAGCTCGTCTCTGAGTTTCTTCTTCTCACAAGTACCAGACAGAGAATTAGCAGCAGGAATATTGACTGAGATACTGACGAGAAACCAATGTGGTAATAAAGAGAGTTTTTCCTACACAACACACTCTGTACCAGATGTATCTAAATTTAGAGATGGTTGTCAAAGATCAACATTATCAGTGTAACAACAAAAATAATAATGTGCAGTGTAAACTGATAGAAAGGCAGTGGGAGGAGTTTACGACTGAGTATTAGGGTCACACAGTAAAACAAACATTACAATAAGGGAATAAGAATGAAGGTGATATTGCAAGAATACATTTGAGATCTTATTTGAAAAACGTCATATTAGAAAAGTTAAGTCATATTTTACTGAGAAACAAAATCATAGTTCCTAAAAAAAAGTTGAAAATATTGAAAAAACTAATTAAAAATATTGTGTGATGAGAAAAAAAGTCAGAAGAGTTTCAATTTAATGAGAAGAAATTAAGAGACTACAGTCAGAGAGAAAAAAGCTGTAAAATTACAAAAAGAAAGTTGTAATAACATTAGAAAAAAACAATAAAAGTATTTTTAGAAAATATCCTGTATTGAGAACGCACAAAGATTCTCAATTTATTACGACTTAATTGTCGTAGTATTAACATTTGATTCTCTAGATCTGTTCTCTTGAAGTGGCCCTAATACTCAGTCGAAAGAAAGTAGCAGTCATAATCTGATTTTATAACATCGTGATGTGGAAATGTGATTATCACAATAAGGAAACTATATATATTTATAAAAAGTAATTATACTGATGTGGCACTGACACAGTTATTATCTAACATTTAGTGCATCAGGAGTGTCGATGATAACAATAAGGCTAATGATCCACAAGTCATGTGTCAGTAATGAATTGACAGAGGACAGCTCATATGTTTGTTTCCTATACAAAATACAAAAGAAGTTAAAGTTTGGCCATTACATGAATGGTCCCTTTCTGTTCTCCTCTATACTGAAGCATAGATAGCGTCAGAAGATTTTCCTTCTCACATCAAACCAGCATCCAAACAATACAGACACACAACTCTCCCAAGATGAGAAGATGAGGCACTTCTATGATTAAGGCTCAGCAGTGACTCCACACTGAACGTACCTCTCCATCCACATCACAAGAGCCCACTTCAGACATGAACTCCGCAAAATGTCCCAGAGAATTGGGTGCGGACATTTTCCAGGAATTTGCCTTTCACGAGTAAAGGACGCAGCAACAACAGCAGACATTGAGGCGAGGGGTGGGTAGAGCATGTACGAGGCAGGACATGACGTATAATTTCCCGTGTGGAAGTAGCGTGTTTATATTTAAAACACGTCGGCTCTTACCACCAACAGCTCTCGAAACTTGTTGTATTAAGTTGACATTTTTCTTGTCGTCTTCTCTGTGCTCGGCTCCTCTTTTTCATCCTGAGGTATTTGTATTCTTCCAGTTTTGCACTGGTATCTGGATATTTTCTCACTTGGGCTCACTCTGACATTTTCCAGACTTTTTACTCGAGGCAAGGAAGGTTTTCGAAAAACGTCTCGAGCAGCCTCTCTGAAAAAATGTCAGGGAAAATGTCCGCACATCAGTGCACGTATGAAAGCAGCTACGGTCGAAATGATGGATCCTGCTGAGCCTGAAACAGCTCAAGGCATCGAGACGTCGTTCTCGAAGTTATGCTTTGGCACTGTTGCCGTTAGACAAAGGTTCTGCCTCTGAACTTACTCCCACGGGACTGAGCTCTGTGGCTGAGGCGTGATCGTTGGCCACGCCTCCTGCTCCGGGCTGGTTTCTATAGTGACGGATGATGACCACAGCAGCGCAGACAAAGTAGATGATGGTGAGAAGTACGAAGTAAACCGTGAACACCAGGAACTGTGAGAGGAAAAGTGAATCTGATTATACAGATTCCATCGAACACTGACTGAGAGGACGAAGATCTAGGAGCGTTAGCGGGAAATTGCTTGAGGCCCCGAGGCGAGAAGGTTTGACCAAAATCACTGAGAAAGAACTACAACACACTGAGACATTACTAACTATGCAACAAACAATCAGTTAGAAGTAGTGTGAACATAATTACAACCTACCTGTAATATCTTAATACACTCAACAGCCAAGGCTCCATGTTGCCAGTGTTTGTGGAAAACACTTGTAGAATCTTCTACACTATTTAAAGACTGTTTTACCTGAGTGCGCACATCCATTGCCAGGCCCCTCTTGTCAGCAAATATGAAGCTGATGATGCTCTTCAGTATGGTCCCCAGGAAGGTGTTGATGCCAAACACCAGCGCACACAGCTCCTTGGTGAGAGACGAGGCTATCTGGTAGCTACGGGGAGAAGGCTTAATAAGTTACTTACTATACTTTACAGTTCATAGTATGAAAACCTTACGTGCATTTACAGCTCCCCGTGTATGTCAGGCTCAAAGGTGATCATGCAGGAATTTAAGGTGTAAATCACGGCACCACTTCATTTGATGGATTCATGTAAAGTAGGTTTCTGTTTGAAAAGTTATGTTTTAACTTTTGTAATATTTTCGTCCATTTTTGAAGACAAAGGCAAAATGAACAGACACCAGTGTGAGAAGAACCTTAAATGACAGAAACCATGTTTCAGAAGAATTTATTCGACGTGTACTTTTACGTCTCGGTTTGGTCCATGTCACAATTAATAACATAGAGGCGGGCATAAAGTATAAAAATACTTTACTCACGTTGCAATAGGCACCAGGAACTGATAGAAGCCCCTGAAGAGGACGTACGCAGTGTAACACACCCAGATGTTGCCTGTGGTGCACATGAGGAGCATCAGACCCGCCTGCACTGCTGTGATGACACCGATGACCAGCTCCGACCACACGTTCCATCGGATTTTCACATATCCTGCCACGAAGGACGTCACTGCACCTGCACAGATCACACGTCAGTCACGGCTCTGCAAACTGATAGATTCAGTGAAAATCTCACTTTTGCACAGGTTAAATATTTCCTCCCACTGTCAAAGTCTAAATTGGGTTTAAAATCCTGCTTCATTAACTTGAATGTTTACATTTTTATCAGGATATCTAAGAGTTGTCCACTGGTTTCAACGCTTCTGTCCACTCATCATTAACCTGCTATCAGATTTGGTTTTGCAACGTAATGTTACTGCTTGCACGACGTCCGTGGTATTTAGACAAGGAGCCACCTTTGTGCTTTACAGCTGGTTACTGTGCAAACAATGACGTTTAAACCTGATGCAATTACTTCAGAGTAAGAGCTTTACAACCTCCTTAATGCATTATGTTGCACCACAAGATGATGAGCTACATAAGTGTGTTCTCTTTCTA
The DNA here is from genome assembly GCF_024713975.1 of Paralichthys olivaceus. Lineage (NCBI taxonomy): Eukaryota > Metazoa > Chordata > Actinopteri > Pleuronectiformes > Paralichthyidae > Paralichthys > Paralichthys olivaceus. Next base: position 469,565 of record NC_091116.1, read on the forward strand.
CACAAACAGGACCTGCAGGTTTTATGTGCACAATGTTTGGATCAACTGAAAGGCTAAATGTGTTTTCATGCTGAATTAAAGCAAAGAGAGGCAGCGTTGTTGTAAAATTCTATTTCATGTGTAAACTTTTCCTCCCTCATTCAACACCTAAGCCTGAAATTCCTTTATTGAGAAAATTGAGTTGGGAAGACACTTCCTGTCATTGCACTGCAGGGCTTTAGATATTTTGTTTCTGAGGATAAATGAGTCCCTTTTCTGTTTGTATAAATGAAGTGAGCTGGAGCTGCACACATATGAATAAAAGGCACCAACTGACACGACGTGAAACAGATTAGACCTCAAAAGCACCATTCTAGTAAAAACTACATTCTGTAGCTCTAAAAATGTCTCACTCAGTAATGTCGAAGCTGCCTCCACTCCGCCGTTGTAAACGTTCTTGTTCTCAGTGGCGGTGTAGACTGTGTTCCACAGGACGTGGACGTTGAACAACACCAGGTAGTACCCTGTGGAGTTGAACACCCACCACAGGGACCACAGCCTCAGGTTCGGCTTCTTCACCAAGTTTCTCACCTCCAAAAGCATCTGCAGCAAGAAGGAATCCTTCCAGCGCGACCCAGAGCACGGAGGCACGGCAGAGGATGACTCACTCTCTTTTGGCTTTATTTTGTCCAGTTCAGATTTGGTGGCTCCCGACGCAGCCAGTTCCTTTTGCTCCTTATTCCGCAGTTGGTTAAAAAACAAGGAGCGTTTCGGCCACGGCAGGCACATCGACAGGAGCAGGCTAAAGCTGACGAAACCCAGTGATATGGCGCTGAGGGTGTAGAAGGTGATGTTGCCCAAAGACAAGCAGAGCTGGCCGAGCACCGAGCTAGTAAACACCCCTAAGAGGACAGCGGAGCGCGAGTATCCGGCCACTCGCTGGTAGAGGATGGGGCTGACCAGGGAGAAGATGTACGAGGAGTATGCCACGCGGCACGCCATAGTGATGCCGTAGAAGAACTCCATGAGCTGCATCTCGAGGAGAGAGGTGCAAAGGAGTAGAATGAGCCAAATGACCACCTGACTGATGCCCTGGATGACGAGGACAGGCTTGTAGCGCAGAAGATCCGTCAGGAGGAAGGCCGGCACCAGCACTGCCATGTAGGAGTATGTCAGCACAGGAATGATCTCATTGGTCACCTGGAGAGGACAGAAAATTTAGTTTAAAAAAAAATTTTAATATTTAGTCCAGTGCGTGGGATTGAAGAGGATCTTTGGCCTAATACTGAAGCAGTGGCAGTAATAATGTTGTGGCAGCAACGCAGAATATACTGGATGAATCGCTGAAACTCTGATTTTTATATAAATATGAAATAAATATTATTTACATCCCTAGTAAGAGCAGATCTATGTGTTTGTAACATTTCTGGCAACAGAATAATCAGATTTATGAGGTTTTGAGAGTAATCAGGCATTTAGACAACTTGATTAAAGGCAAAAATGCTCCTGTTAGTGTCAGTCACGGTCAAATCAGGAAAAAAAACCTGGCAATCAAACTAACACACAAATCCTGAATCCTCCATTCTGTGATTCGAAGCCTTCGCAAAACCTGTTTCATTTACCCCGTTTGGAGGAATGTGACCTTGGACCTCAGTAAGATGGATCAGCTCACTTTCCACAGGGCACTCATTAATTTGACTGCGTAACGACAGCTCAGAGGAAAAGCTGGGGAAGTCTCAAAGTTCAGCTTTGAGTCTGCACTTTAACGACGTCTCTCTTTCATAACGGGCTGTATCAATGTTTACTTTATAGCATAAAGACACATTTTCAGGAGATTGCTTGAGTCAGACACATTCATAACAAGAGGTAAAAAGCACTCGAATCTTGTCCACTTGTCCGCTCCTCTTCTTCATCCTGAGGTATGTGCATTCTTCCATTAGCTTGTTAGAAACGTCATCAACCCTCCCACTTGTATTTCTGAACATATTCCTGTTTTTTTCTCACATGGGCTCACGCAAACATTTTTGAGGGCCTGGCAGGAAAAGTTCTGGATAATGTGCATTCTCACATTCAACACTGAAAGCACAAACACCAACACATTTTAGTCTGCGGACATAACTGACCTGTTTCCCGGTGAAGTTCTTTTCGGGGCTGAGCAGATATGGTGTGATGAAAGCCTCCCCTGGCCTTATTGAGGACATAAAACCATAGAAGCACAAAAATATCACGGCCCACTTCCACGTTCTGGGGTCCTGGGTTTCCACTGTGGGCGCATCAGAGGGAGCCGGGGCCTCGGAAGCAGAGACGACCATCTCCACATCCCTGTCTGGGAGTTCATCAGCAGTCTCAGATGCGAGCACTTTCAGGTCCATCTCTGTCTCTGTGTCTGATCTGCCCCCACTCTCTGCTGCGTCCTCTGCAACCATTATATCAGCTGGCTGGTGGACCACACTGTGATGCAGAGCGTAACTTGTTTTTGTCGTGTCAAATCAGCATGTGAGGACTCCTCCTCTTTAAAAAAAAACAAACTAAGAAAATGCAGAAAACTATCTGTTTGGGTTGGAATTGTCAATCAAGCTGCGGTTTCCCCTTCAACCCCTCTGGGTCTCTCCATGCCTGGGAGGACTGAAAATGTTTGACAGGTTGGTGACAAGCTAGTTAAAATGCTACATGCTGTTCATCGCATGTATCGGAGAGTGTTGACCTTTGCCTCAGTCCGCACGGTGACACTGTCTGGTCCTGTGGTGTCATTGTTAACCTGGAAAGATAACAATGTTGTTAGTCAGACTATTCTGACACTGGGGAAACAAACTATAACACGCTGCTTTTACTTCGACAGGCCTGGAATCAACTGTGACTGTCATTTTTAAAGTATACAAGTGTTAATAAAATAAAAAGCTCCCGGAGAGAATGCGTTGTTCGACCAAAGCTTAATTCACCTCACATTAAACTGAGACTACTCTGATCGGTGACTTAAGAGAGAAAGGAAAAACAAAACTCATTTGGGCCTCAGACTCAAAGACAGTTTTTTTTCACTGCAAATTAATTGAAAGTGAAAATGAAACAATATCAGACTAGAGATGAAACATGAACCAGTGATTTACCAACATAATAATGAAGAATAACAGATAATGAAGGAATGACGGGAGGTTTAATGTGACACGTGTGACTGTGGGTTTAATAATAAGCCAGGGTCAGGCTGTTTCAATCAGACATGTTAACTCTAATTAAATAACTGTAACTTCATCAGACTGTTTATTATTCTTCATTATATATATACTACAAGTTCACAGACACCCGCATACATGTACACACATATAAATATATATATATACTTCATAGTATGTTGTTGTAGTGGACATCATGGCCTCGGTTACGTGTCAGTCCTTCTGTAGCACGTTAGCATACCGGTGCTACACGTGCTAGCATGACAAGCTGAGGGCTAAACACGTTAGCTGCTAATGTGCTACACACTTTAACGCAGGATTCGAGGCGGAGTTGCGAAGTTACGACAGTTCGCGACATGGCTAAAGCACCGTAGCTTCTGTTAGCAAACATTCATGATGTAGCATTCAAAGCGAGGAACTGACGCTGTTCAAACTGTGAACGCGAACCCGTGCTCACATCGCGTGTTCACGCGTAGTCACTTATTTTAGAAAGCGCAATAACGTGGACGTTAACGTTACGTACCTCACGCGCTGCAGAGAGCGTCCCTCGACTGAGGGAAACATTTCCGAGGAGCGCGTGAAGGCACGCTTCAACACCGCGGTGCAGCCTGGGACATGAAGTTCCGCGGTAATAACTTGAAACACGCTTCATATGGAACGATATGAAGCGATTACACATGTTTCATTGTTTAATCTGAGATTCTTTATTAAAGACGAACAATTTAAAGAAGATTGTTCCGATTTTATTTCTCCTGTTTGTTTTGCAAATGGTTTGTGTTGCATGCTCGCCACCTGCTGGACAAACAGTGTTATAAAGGGGTTCCTGCCTTCTCCATAATAAGATAATAATAATAATATGAACATACGGATATGTTTATATGTATTTTCTATTATTGTATATACTATAATCTCAGTAATGCTATGCTACAACATACAAATTATTTATAATGGAAATATATAGGGAAGGTGAAGGTGAAACTGTTGCATCACAGAAAATAAACAATTTAAAAAATTTTTTAATTAAAAATTAAAGATTTGAACCTTCAAGTGCCAAGTCCAATAGTGTCTCCACTTCTCTATTGGAGATCGACCTCATTTCTTCTAACAGATGTTCTATTTGTCTTTTTCATTTGTAACATGTTGTGGATACAAAATTGCTCCAGAATGGATTTGGACCAAGGACCGTTCTGGTTTGAACCTATGTCCTTAGAACTGCCAGGCAGTCTCCTTATGGAGTGAACTACTTACTCAGACACTTGGACAGTACTTCCAGTATCTTTGACTGTTTGCATTGGGTAATGTACGTCAAAACTAAGGTGAGATGAGGAGCATTCAGCTGCAACTTCACTTCTAGATATTCAGCCTCTCTTTAGTTGGAGTCTCCTGTTTCTGATGCATACTGATGGGTTCTAGCTTTGCAGTTTTCATCTCTGATAAATGCTTTGAGATTTTAACCATGGCCAAATCATTCTCTTTGATTGCACTGACAAATGCCTGCAGCCTTGTTTTCTCGTCATCCAGTAATCAACTGCTTGTCATTCTTCGGGCAATGCAGTTCATGTAACTCTTTCTCTTGTTTTGTATAGACGTTATCCTTGGCAAAGAGCTCATTTAATTCCAACTGAAGCAATTTTATCTGTGATTGTAAATTGTCATTTTCATCTTGACAGATCCTGCAGGCGGTTTCCAACTGGTCTGGAGTCTGCTGTTGCTGATGCGCACAAGTGGTTTCCAACTTGACACGAGTCTGCTGTTGCTGCTGCCTTTTTAAGCATGAGGCTCAATCAGCTAACAGCTCTCATCTGCGCTGACTGATCCTCTGTGGTGCAGGTTCTCTCCCAGCCCTTTCAGCTCCACAATTATGTTATCACAACATCCAAAGTTTGAAAATAAAAAAGTAATAACTGTTGTCAGTCAATTTCTTGTTTAACATTATTTATTGAGTGTTTATCTTTTTACAAATACATGTAACAATGAAATACAAATGTGTACACTTAGATGTACAGTAAATCCCATCGCAGACTTAGCATGCTCCCTCAGGCTGATGTGTTGATTGAAAGTTGAATGCTAGAACCGCCAATGGGTAAAATGTACCTGCGGCTGTATTTTGATAAACAGCCGCAGGTACATTTTACCCATTGGCATTTTATGTACATAACTATGATTTAATAAAATAAATAATAAGTCCCCCAAATTTGGTCTGACTGTTTCTTCTAATCAGAGTTATTACTCAAATAACTCACACTTCAAATACCATCAACTACTCCAAAAAACTGTATTTCTAACATGATATGAATAATGAATTGATTGAATATATGATTATCATCAATATTGGTGCATCGCAAAGTCTGGGTCTGTGTCTGGAGTAAATGACAAGTTGATGCTGATGCTTGTGTTTTACATTTAGGTCGATTTCTTTCACTGGGGTCATGTTTATGGAAAATAAATGAATAAATAAAAGTATCCTCTCCGTCTCATTGCAGATTCCACAGTAATCTGCAGTCATTTTATCTTATTAAAATATGGTTATGTATAAAACTGACGTGGTGATCTGTCCCAGTACTGGAACCTCGAACAACTTCTTGAAGCACAGAAAAGCCCATCTACTGCCAACAGTCAGGCGTCTGGCTCATTCTGGAGAAGATGATTCAATACTCTGGTTGGTACAAGGTTTCCCTGGAGAAGAGAAGGAAAAAGAGTGAGATGGATCACAATCAATAATTTGTTAACACAACTTGTCCACTATGGGTCTATAAGCTTCCTACTGTATATTACATAAACAAAGTATATATATAGTATAAGAAATTCATTAATATTCAACAAAGTGCCAGTGTCTCATGGCCTGGACAATGTGTAGTGTCTAGCGTCGTCTAGTGTTTTTGAAATCGCTGCAAAGGCTGATGGAAGCATCCATGAGGCCACAGTAATTTAACTGATCTTTTTGACCAGATAACGTGCCGTACCTGTTTTTCAGCAGCTTCTCTCCTCTGCTCAGTCTTCCTTCAAGTTGTCTAAGAGCTCCTGCGTCCGTTGGGCCAGCTTACTTTTCTCCGCCTGTTCCCTTTTCATGGCCGCCTCGACTTTCTTGTTTTGGTAGATCTTCACCCCAGCGAACCCCAAACACAGCAGCAGTGTTTTCAGGGCAAGGATGTAGAGAAGGACGGGGACATTGTTCAAAACCTGGAGAAGGACAGAGAGAGGTCATGTCTGAGGTGGAAATTATTACAAAGTCGCAGAGGAAATGCATCTCCGGTGGACACAGAGCTGCTTTGATTGAGGCGAACCCACAGTAAATAGACCATCCCCGGAAAACAAGAGTGTGTGGGAATGAAAGAAGGGGAAAGAGAGCTCTGGAACCCTGGACATGTTGCTCCCCCTCCCTTGTTATCCACCAGAGGCCTCAGCTGTCTGTGGGGGGGATAATTTGGTAACAGGCACGGGGGGGTGTGTGAGTTGGGGAGGCAGCTGCACACCATGTGACAACACACTCTTTAATTCGGCTTAGGTATTTTCTTACAAGTGGCTTTTATTTCTATACATGTTTCCACTTTCCTCTCTCCCTGGTCAGTCTTTCAACTTTTCCAAAGCTACTCAAACATAACTTCACTCAACATGACGGTAAACAGTAAACATGACGCGACAAGACAGCGTGCTCAGCGGGAGCACCGTTAGCGTCATGCTAGCGGGCTAAAAACAAACACACCGAGCTAAAATTCAAATCAATCCCGAACCCTACATGTACAGCGAGGACGACACATTCACAATCATCCTTTAAAGACAATAAACGTGGATTTCAAAGTACTTACGTTCCAGTTGATCATTTTGTCGTCGGCAGCGTTGACTTCAGCTTTAGTACTTTTAACTTTCGCTCTCGAAGTTAGCCAGAGCTGCTTTAATACTCCTCTGGAGAAGGCGGGGCTTGTGCTTTAGAGGCCAATCAACACGCGATATCTGTTGGACGTCACCTGTGTTGCTTTCACGTACCCACGGAGAAAACACACACGCAGATGGAAACGTTTCCGGTTATAGCTGACGACAGAGCTCGGGGTGCGTCTCAACCACTGCAGTACTAACACAGAAACAATCGAGCTGTTTTCATTATATATTTATTACATTTTTTTAGTTTTTTAATTTACTAGTCATGTCCACATATTCATGCCGAGAATTGAACGCATCATTACTCTTCACGTAATGACGACGTGTGGCTGAATGTTGAATCTTTATTTTAGCCACAATATAAAAATAAGATTATCCAAGGTTTGGCGTCGCTTTAGATTTAATTGCTGTGGCTGAATCTGTTGGCTTTGTGCAATTAAAAGTGTTGATGACGAAGTTATCGTGTAGAGTGATTTAAAAAAGATCAATTTCACATGTCGATTTCACTGTCACGGTGGCCGAGAGGTTAAGGCGTTGGACTCGAAATCCAATGGGGTTTCCCCGCACAGGTTCGAATCCTGTTCGTGACGAAATTTTCTTTTTGTTGTTGCAAATATATTAAAAGAATACATGTCATTGTGACCAGGATCCAAACCACTGCTCATGCCACAGTTTAAAAAGCAGCAAAACTACTTAAAGTGTCTTAAAACCTCTGCAGACTGCCGTATGTCAACTTCCCTCAGTCACTGAAGCTGATGTGTGACAAGAAATGTTATTCTTTTGTTTGTCTCATTAAAATCAGGATTTAGCAGGTAGTTGTCAGTATTTGTGTTGCATTGTTAGGCGTTGTTAGGAATTGAATAGCATTCACAATATTAGGATCGGTTAATGCAGCTATTGTTGCCATGCACCACAGCTTTAATTACCAAGGGGACGTCACATGCAGCAGTTTGCAGTGCGTCTAGATTCTTTAAGTGGGGAGACTTTAAAAATAATGACATAGTCATTAAAAAAACATTTTTGGTGTCACCATCATTTATCTGTGTCTTCGTGGGATCCTGCACTGACTCCGTGATGCTGAGATGTTGTTCTTTATCTCAACTTTTTAAATCTGGACGCACGTCTGGGTTTGTTTTCATGCTGCAAAATTAATATTTATACAATCAGACGCCTCCTGATGATATTGTACGATGGATGGAAGTACCCGAAAGGGTATTTTTAGTAAACGCCCCAACGACTGTTTCTTTAATATGTGTTTAATTAGTAAACGTCCATATTTCCACAGGTGACAAAATAAATATGTATAATACATGGAAACCCTAGAAAGTAAAGAAAACATATGAGTGGACACTTAAATGAAATTTACTGTAACAAATGTCCAACCATTTAAATATAAGATATTGAACTCACAGTTCAACCAGAGGCTTCGTATTGATTTGTGTTGTGTTATTAAAATAAGATTGTCAAACACAGTGAATATAAACACACATCAACGCAAAGCTACAACAAGAGCTGATAGAAGAGATCAGCACATTTTGGGATTAACAAACCCCCAGATAGGCTCATGTATAACATCATAACAGAGGTGGACAATATGACTGGATATAGTTTCTTTTTCATCCAACACATGCACCTTTCTGCTAAAAAACCCAGGCTCGTGCAGCAGATGTGTATCAGCCCGCAGCTGAAACTAGTCCCAAACAGATGCACTTTTTATTCCTGTGTGAGTGAAATTAAATAAAACTACAAGTGAGTCCTTTTTAAAAGATGTAGATGTTATGGTACGGACCAACGGGTTTTTGTTGGAGAGCCACACTTTCCCAACGTAGGAATGACAGAAATAAATGAGCTGCATTTACAGACAATAAGAAAAATATAAAACAAACTAAACGTTTTCTTTGTGTCTTTCTTAAATGTGTGTTAAACTCTTTGGATGTGAGTTGAGTTTAATGACCAGGACGAGTGATGAGTCTCATGAGCATGTGATCTCAGCCTGTGTCCTTCAGGTGTCCGTCACAGTCACGATCAAATTCATTCTTGACTTGTTAAAATCTCGAGGACTCATCTTCCTCCTTTCCTTTAAAGTTGTACAGTGGCTGTTGGGTAGGACGTCCTGTACTGTAGCGGAGAGCACAAGTGGTGGAGATAACGTTTCCTCCTGCTCAGCAATGTCTAAAATCATCTGTAACTAGAGGAAGGGTGTTGCTGTGATGTCCTCTAACCCGTGCTATGGTTTCCTGGTCATTTCTTCACCAGTCGCCATGGTTATTCCGCCTGGAATCAGTTCACAGCAAAGGAGAACAGCGGTGTCGCAGCATGCTTGCATCACAGTGTTTGGGAAGTTTACCCCTGGGAAGCCCTGGTCTCACAGCGTGTTCCAACTCCCCTCTGATTGGCTCAGTAGCGCCCCCTCTGGTTTGTCCTGGACATGGTAAGTGGCAGAGACACAGAGGAGAGAGAGGAGACCTCCCAGTAGAGCGAGCGAGACAGGAAGAGCTGGTAGAGGATCACCATGGAGATGGACTGGCACAGGATGACACCGATAGTCACCACCTGCAGAGAGGGAAGAGGAGGTGGAGGAACAAGTTGAAAATGCAGATCGGCTGTTAAGCAATACGTCCACTAGAGGGCAGCACATATTTGAGCTTCTGAGGACAACAAACATGGTGACGGTGGAAGAACTTAAAAAGTCTTATTCACCTTGAAAAAATTAATTTCAACCACTAATTGGTGCTAATGGTCGGATTTCTTACACAAAGTCAGGAAAAATGCTTAAAAGTTAATGGACGTTAACTCCACTATCTTTAAAAGATAAATAAAAACATTTATAATGTGAGCAGTCCTGAAATCCCCGACTCAAACACGTCAGAGTGCTGCTTTGCTGAAATGTCGATTGTGTGCGTTTACAGACCTTCTCCCTCTGGTGCTTGTTGAAGATGACAGATGTAAGGACGAGGACCGGGTGACAGAGGAACCACAGGAAGCATCCCTGCAACGAAGACCGTGTGACTACATGAGGAGCTGAGGGGGACTATGTGCTGTGAGAGGAGGCTGCTGGTGAGCGTACGGTGTGGTTTACCTTGGCGAAGCTGAGGTAGAAGTCTCTCTTCAGGGTGCTCCTCTCGGTGGAGATGATCTGGTAGAGGACAGAGGCCAAGAGCACGGCCAAGCCCACCCTCAGCACGATGAGGAGGATGCCTGCCAGACTCTGCCCGGCGTGGTAGCTGTGGTGTTCCCTCTCAGACTCTGAATATAGCTCCCACAGCAGCAGCACTCCCTGAAGAAACACTGGTGATATTTGCTGAACCAAAATAACATCGGTCTCACATATTTATTTGAATCAGGTTTTCCTGCGTACCTGTGTGATGACTCCACCGACAGCGACAGCCGTGGAGGCCGGAGAATGTTCCCACTGCAGAGGTCTGGACTGAGGCTTCCTGCCTCGACTCAGAGTCCAGCCCATACACAGGCTCAGCAACATGTACAGCATGGACACCTGGGACACCATATCCCAGACTGCACCGGGGCAAGAACAGAAAGTATGTGACATAATTAGTTTAGTTTTATACGAAGCTTCAGAAGCAGACAGAAGGGAAGAAAAGACGTCTTTAGGTACGAGGGTCTTACACTCTGCCAGGCTGCCCATCAGAGGAATACCGATACCATCTCGAGAATACCTGCAGAGAGGAGGGAACAGAAAACATTACTGGACTATTACATCTTCCTAATCAAAGACTGTGTTTATGCTCAAGAACAAGTTGTGGAATAGGTCATAAATAGATTCAATGTTTCCCACAAAGCTGAAAGCACAAACAAGAGACTCTTCCTTCCTGAGTGAAATGCCCCTGAAGTATTTCAACCTAAATCATAAGGAAATGGGTTTCAGTGCTTCCTAACTTTTCTCCTTTAGCGTAGGAAACACCGGACCATGTACCGTTCTTAACGTGTTCCAGAGGATGTGTCAAAAGAGTTATTTTCTATTCCTGTGAGATTTTGAAATAATAAGGACGACATAGGGAGTTTCAGTTATTAAGAAGAAGTAAGATGTAGCTTGTAATACAAACCACTCCACTCTTAAAATACTTCCAGTACTGGGAGCTCTGTCAGGCTCCGTGGTCTTTACCTGGCCAGGTGGATGTAGTTGCAGAGAGCGGAGCAGCCCTGCAAGGCCAGCGCCGTGATGAGCACTTTGAAGACAGTGTGCATGGGGCCTCCTTTCCTCAGGGCCTGGTGCAGGGGCTTGATGTAGATACAGCAGGCGATGAAGTAGGCGAGCAGCAGGAGGAAGTAGAAACTGTGGAGACCTGAGTAAAAGATTAAATGAATGATTTCTCTATATAAAATCAGCCAGCATTTAACTTTACACTTCCTGTTTAGAAAGTTCGCCACGTCTCACCTGCCTCCTCGGCGCTGAAGTGCTCCAGAGGATTTCCGGCCGAGTCTGCGTTCAACAGCAACACGGTGAAACTGAGATCAGGGTGAGATGGAATCACTGCGCCTTCCTGGAGGCGCAGAAATATAAAGGGAAAAGAAATGCAAGAAGAAGAAACAACGTAATGTGACAAATGAATGAATACAATAATAATAATCATAAACGTCTTTATACAGAGCAGTGCTTCATACATACACACATTTGATAGTTTTCTAGTATTGAGACGACCCAAATAAAAACCCACAACACTGTGCATGTTTAAGTAATAATTTGACAAACTTACATAAAACTCTCGTAAAGACACATTTTTATAGATGTGATTTTTCTAGTTCTGATCTTATTGTCTATTTTAATCATTTTATGTTTTATTTTATCTTGTGTCTCATCTGTAACTTTTTTAAATTTCTGTATCTGTTTCCTATTGTTTGCCTTCAATTCCCCATTTTTTACTTGTAAAGCAACTTGTATCTGTGCTGTGAAAGGTGCCACACAAATAAATGTTTTATTATTCCGAGCATCGGTGGGGGGGTGGTTTTATTGTAACGTTACCTGACACGTGTATCTGTCAGCGTACACGGCCTGCCAGGCTGTCGGGGACGACTGTCGAGGGATGGTCTGGTTGTGTTCTTCCTGATTGAGAAGAACTGCAGAAAGGAGGAGGAAGAGGAGGACAGTGAGAAGAATAAATCAATACAGCGACCCCGTCTGCGACATGCCGCTCCTTACTGGTGAAGTGGGCTCGGGCCAGCCGCTCGCTGCAGCTCAGGTTGTCCAGGTCTGAGTCCATGTCCTGGTACAACAGCAGTCTGGACTCCTTCTCTGTGGCCAGAGCCGAGTTGTCCAGTCGACACACTAACAGACCACTATCGCCTACAGAGAGAAGAAGAATCTGATGTTGGAGAAATAATTAGCCCTCTAATATCTACCACGACCCGTCTGTATATGTTATCTTATCACATCCGTCAGTGCTTGTCGACACTGTACTTTCCTGTTTGAAAACCAGAGTAAAAAATGTGGTTCTCTTCATTATGAGTATGTTGTTCGTGCAATGTATCTTTTTTTCTTAAAGTGAATGAGTTAATTTCGGTGATAAATATACTTTCAGTTCCCTAATGTTAGGTTCTCTGGTTTACATGCAGCAAACAGAGTATTTCTGAGGTTGCACACGTTTGTCTCGAGTTGTCAGGGGCCCTTGGAGTTCTTAGGTCCCCAGGCCTGACTGGTAATCCAGCTTTGAGTCATTAATACTTTTTAATCGCCCCTTCAGTTTATTATTAGTTTCTTGTCTCATGTAACTGATGATTTCTATTATTTCTATTAGGCGCTGGTTTTGCATTTACTCCATATACATATATATATATATATATATATATATATATATATATATACTCCCTTGTGTTGCAACTCTTTTTGAATTTCCTTCAATCAAGGTTCTTACCTCATCTTATCTTACCTCACCTCACCTCACATCACCGTACCTCACTTTACCTCATGGTTTTCTGGGGACTCATGGAGGTGGAGGCTCCTCAGGTTTGAACCCTGCAGGGAGCCTCCACCCAGCTCAGTGACCTCTGACCTCACACACACACGCACTTGCAGACCGACAGTGTGATGATGTAAAGTGACGTCAGGGATGCTGTGCACACGATCAGATGAAGTGATGATGACGTGAACGTCACACGCACGAAAAACGGACACAAACCCCGCATGACAACGAAAGGAGGCAGCGATCAGTGCAGGTCTGAGGTGACACGTTAGCAGCTGCTCCTCCTCCTCCTCCTCCTCTGTTACCTTGGTACATGAATGAAGAGATGAACTGTCCGCGCGCCTCCCGCGCTGCGTCGCTCCTCAGAAGTCCCGTCACGGTTTTCCCGCGAACCCCCGCGCCGAGCAGCACCGCGGCCGCGAGCGCACACAACACCCCCGCCATCCGTCCCGCGTCTCCCCGCAAACAGCGTTCACGCAACAATCAACTGAATGAGCCACGAAGCCAGAGGAGGACCCGCCGCGTCAAGCTGCACCAGGGAACCCAGTCAGGACCGGAAGTTAAGTGTTTCCGCTCTCAAATAAAAGCTTCGCGTGTGTGTATATTTGTTGTTAGGATCCATAAATGACAGAAAAACACCAAGGAGATGTAAAATGAAAGATAACCACATGTTTCCTAAACGTTTACTCTGCATGTAACAACACAGACTGTATGTAAATAAATAAAATTGCGATGTTTTTTAAAACCAAACATCAGTAGATAAAAGCTACTGTTCACCAATGTATGTGTTTAAATAGTTATATGTGACGTTATTAAAAGAATAACGCGTGTAAACATGTCTGGTCAATGGCTGCATACTCTTATTTTGAAACCATATCCGGTTGCCTTGCCCGGTCGGCATTGTTGACAAACTTGAGTGGTTTGACTGAGACCCAATACGTCACACGGGACGACCAATCGGAGAGCAGGAAGCGGTCTGCCCCGCCCCGACACGTATTCAACGTGTCAACACTGCCGTAAAGGAGGCCAACGACTGTCGCAAAACGACGCATCGTCAGTGCGGAAGCAAACAGAGGATCAGTGTGACCTGTCAGGTAGAGAGGAGGAGGAGGAGGAGGAGGAGGAAGAGGGGGAAGCAGTGAAGAAGAGGAGGAAACAGTGAAGAAGAGGAGGAAACAGTGAAGATGAGGTTATTTTATCAGTGTGTGTAGGAAAAGATGGACTTTAACACTGTTCTGGTGACTGGAGGCTCCGGATTCATGTGAGTTCACTTCACTGTAAACCTCTGTCTTTAATATATTCTATTACATCACATAACAGTATTTACACATGAGATTATGTTCAACAAACTGTTGAGTAATTTGAATTCCTGTATTTAATGTGATTGTTTTAATTGTGTTATCTTACACCTTTCAGTATCGTTGTTATTTTGTTAAAGGTGAATGTAGCATAAAGGATAGTGACAGTATATTCAGTAAATACTTGTGTACATTCGTGAGCATCTCTTTAGAAATCTGTTTTTCTGCTAAGTGTTCCGAAGCAAGGAACAAGAAAAATATCAATTGCTGGGGGCTGATGCCGAATCCAATATTAGACAGTAAAACATTTGCTATTTTGATATATATACGCTCTATTTATTGGCAAATTTTTAGAACTATTCCTTTAAACATGAATCAACAGGTCAGCACAAAGGCTTTTTCTTCTGTCTTATATTTACTGTATCTCTCGTCCTCCAGCGGCTCCCATCTTGTGTGTTCACTGGTCGACAGACACCCTGACTGGAGAATTATTAACCTGGATAATGTGAGTCCTCACTTCCTCTGTGTGTGTACACACAAATGGATGAAAATTTGATATATTTGAAAATATAAAGTGTGAAAATATGTGTTTCAGCGCGTTTCCCCTGTATTTTCCAGTTGGATTACTGCTGCAGCCCCAAGAGTCTGGAGAGCATTGAAGACAGAACAAACTACACCTTTATCAGAGTGAGAGCTGCTGTGTTATAACATTTTTACAAATAATGATAATTATAGTTTTCTAAAAAGTGACACTTGGACTACTATAATAACCAGGAGTTTATAGATATTATTTTCTGCTTCTTCAACAGGGAGATGTGTGTAACTCGCGGTTGGTCAACCACATTTTCAACACAGAGAACATCGATGTTGTTTTCCACCTGGCGGCCAAAACACATGTCGGTGAGCAGTTGTTCTCACTGAGGTTACGTCTCTATACCTTGCAGATACAACTGATTATTTCATTCCCACACACTGTGTTGTTTGTTCCCACAGAGTCGTCATTTGAATCTCCCTCGGCTTTCCAGCGGGTGAACGTCGACGGCACCAGAGTTTTACTGGCAGCTGCACATCAGGCCAGACACCGGCCTCAGCGCTTCATCTACGTCAGCACTGATGAGGTGTACGGAGCTGGGCTGGACGAGGTCAGTGGAGAGTCTGTGTGCAGTTTGTGTGTTTTGGGTTAATGTGCATTTTACTGACTTGAATATTTGGTTTGTGTTGTCTGCAGGTGTTTGATGAGAGCAGCGCGGTGAGGCCGTCCAACCCGTATTCTGCCACGAAAGCAGCCGCAGAGCTCCTGGTCAGATCCTACTGGGATAAATACAAGGTGGATAAGATAGTTTAGAAACCTAACCCTATACAGTAAGATATGATAAGACAGGATACTATAGATTTGAAATAAATTTGATTTAAACTAAATTCTGCTGTTTATCCGTCACCAGTTTCCAATCATCATCACCAGGAGCAACAACATCTACGGGCCCCGGCAGTTCACTGAGAAGGTACAAGATGCTCACTAACAACTGCTACAAACGTTTTTGGAAAAATATGAAAAAATAAAGTCACAAATCATGTTTCAGGTCATTCCGAGGTTTCTCACCCTGTTGCGAATGAACAAAAAATGGTAGGTTTGTCAGACTTTTATTTTGATAACTGTGAATCCAGTGTCAGTATCTGTTTGACACGTTCTGTGCCGCAGCACCATCCAGGGAACGCTCCCTAAGTCCCGCCATTTCCTGTTTATCGACGACGCTGTCAGTGCCTTCCTGCTGGTCCTGGAGAAAGGGATTGTGGGCGAAATCTACAACATGGGGACAGGCTGCGAGATTCTCATCATGCAACTGGCCAGGCAGCTTATCACGATGGTGCGTTTCAGTGTTTTTCTAATTCCAACAACTATTTATTAAACAAGTATTCATAAAACAGCGTTTGTTTTTTATTTAGGTGAAGAATGTTCCGGACTCAGAGGCGAATGATTGGCTCGAGTTTGTGCCTGACAGGTGGGTCAATAAAGTTTCGTATTTACCGTCTGCAGATGTATGAAACGCTTCCAGGAAATAGCCAGTCTCGCCCTCCTCCACACTTCAAACCCTAACATTAAAATCCAGATTTTTATGGCCTGTTAACATTATGACCGACATTGCCATAATAACACGAGACACATGTGAACCTACCGATGCTCTACAGGCCACGTGTCGACCTGCGCTACCCAATCACGTGTGAGAAACTGCAGCAGCTGGGCTGGAGGGCCGAGGTGTCCTGGGCTGAGGGCATCAGACAAACTGGTACACACACACACACACACACACACACACACACACACACACACACACACACACACACACACACACACACACACACACACACACACACACACACACACCATGGACTGTAAATAAGATGGATGACATGTCTCCACTTTCATAAAAGGGTTACGGTCTCACTTTCAGAGAGCTGGCATGTTGTCCATCTTTATATACAGTCTGTTCCAAATAAACAAAGATAAGAGACATTTACATAGTATGTCATGTTGTGTTGTATTGATTCCAGTGTTGTCTTCTAGTAAAATGGTACCAGGACCACCATGACTTCTGGTCAGACGCTGGCGAGGGCCCAGGACAAATCTGAGGCAACCTCACGCTTTGACTGACGGGTTGAAGACTGACGGAGTCACCAGGCAGTGACGTTATTTTTTTAAAATTTCCTATGACACAAATTGTATTATGGCTGATTTACAGCTCAAATAACTGCTGCTTCTTTCCCCTCAATGTTATGTCTTAATGATCGTTGGACCAACAGGCCCTGAGGTGCAGAGCCTCTTTTAAACCAAAACTGGAAATGAACGCACTTTACCTTGATGTTAATTCCAGATTCAGCTGATGTGGATCTGTTCTGCTCAACTTTGGCTTGTTCAGTTTTTATTCACACGATTTAGATAATTTAAAAGAAAACTCCTGACGACCCAACAAGTTTTAGCAGCTGTATCTTAACATTCAAAACTTGAACAGTATTTTGTGTAAAGATATTTTTTTTATAACAGCAGGGTCATGTTTACTACAGCCAATTTTAAGTACTTTCATTTCAGATGTTTTGCTGAAGAATATATTTAACCACAAATAAAGTTGATATTTAATAACTTGTGGTGTCTGTCTGTTTTTCTCAAACATGTAGAAAACACACACTGAGGTAGAGGAAGAAGAAGAAACATCACAACCAGTAACATTTGCAAATCCAAACCTTTATTTGTGGTAAAATCAGAACAGATGCACAGTTTTCTTTTCTTCGTGCAGTGCTCCTCTTCGTGCACAACTGCTAAAACTAATACATAAAGCAAATGCTAACTACCAGGCTGGTGCTGCTGCGTGTTCACACTGGGGAGGGGGCTTCTGGCCAGTCAGTAATGGCGACAACACCGGGCTCCATTTCATTTCAGTGTCTAAGCGAAAACCATTCCTAAATATGTCTACACACGTTCCTTTTTTAAACGTCAGATCACTCTCTAAAGCTAATCAAACTGAAAATGAAATAAAGCCGCAAGGTGTTTGTATGTACCGGGTTTCCCAGAGTGCCATTTATCATATCGGCAGAAGAGCCATAACCTTACTCACGCAAATATTTGAGTTTGTGCACAGAAAACACTATAAAATGTGATTATTTACCAGCGGTTGATCTGTCCGTGATCACAGCTTCACTTTAGCTGCAATGCATTCTGGTCCGTTGTTGCTGCAGTCATAGAAACTACAGAGCGTCTCTGCTAAGCGGACCTTCAGTAGAAATACAAGCTACGTTAAGATTCTCATGCACGACGGATAAAGAGTCACGGATCAGCCGCATGTTTCCAAAAAAAAAAAAAAAAAGGATGGAAAAGACCGCAGAGTGGATCCTCATTTCTGATTGGCCAGAATCTCCCCAGTGACAGAGTTCACACACTGATGCCTGAAAATATGCAAATCACAACAACATAGCAATAGAACCACAGTTAATTCTGTGTTATGAAGACTTTGAAGGTCGCCACTTGCCAGACATTCACCACAAAGGGTTTTTTTAACGGGAAGGAAAAGTGTAAAGACTCAAATGAAAAGAAAAAAAACAACCGACTTGGAGAGAATCTGGACACTTGTTTTTTGTACTGAGTGTTTTTTTTAAATTACTTTTTTTTACAAAATGGTCTTTGATCGTAATGTTTCTTTTTATTTTTTATCCAAACCTTGGCATACATGGTGGTATTGTCTCAAATTTTGTTTGCCAATTAAAAAATGGCTGTTTATGGATGATTATCATTATTGGCAATGGAACCTGTCGCACAAACAGGTTTTATGGATCTGATACTGAGTCCAATGTGACTTTAAAGGTAACTCGTGTGGGACGTTTCTCTTGATGCATCACTGTCACAATAACGGCCAGTGCTTCAGCCTGCGCGACACCACGTGCACATCTTCACGTATTGTACAGGAGAGAAAGAAGAGAAAGAGTTCACTGACGCATTTTCTCAAATGTTGAATCAAAACAAAGCATTTAAGATCAAATTACATTATGTGTTACAAGATGAGTGCAAATAATATAATCTGTTTTTCCTTGTCTTCGTTTCAAAGAGAGTAATTCGATTTTTTCAATGGGCAATAGGAAAGTGCTGTTGCCTGTTATTACCTCCACCAAGGAGGTTATGTTTCCATCTATGAAATTTGGAGAAATGATGGGACATGGGCCGAGAAAGAACTCATTACCTTCAGTAGAAAGGGGCTAAGCCAGGAATAGGGTCAGTGTTCACCAATTTCCCTAGTGAATCATGTATGGATCTTAATGACAACAAAATCTGCCATATTTGAAAAATATTTATGAGTGTCTGCAATATGGTGCAACAAAAATCTAGATCTTGTGAATTGAAATGTGGTTTTATAAGGGGACTGTTGGGCTGTGGGCTTTAAAAAAAAAGAAAACTGGAAATGCAGAAAACAAAGATGTGCACGTGGTGTGAAAAAAGGTATCGGCCTGTATTACAGAACTCTTGTATTGGGATGTTTAGCCTCTTGGCACCAGTGACAGTATTGTTGCTTTTGGACTTGGATTTGTATAACAAAGCTTGTAACAGTGACATATCCAAAGAGAAATCCCTGCACGTTGCATCTTTAACATTAAAAAGCTCACACTACCCCAGAAAAATAGAAATTTTCACTCATACCAATGACATTCAACATTCAAGTGCCAGTGTTTTTGTTTACTGTCTTTTGGTCAAGTCACTTTGTAAAATATCAACTTTTGTATTAGGCTTATAAAAATAAATATTTCTCAGAAATGCTTGATAAATTACACAAACTAGCAGCGAAAGTAGACTCGAGAACTGCGCGCGAACAGCTGAATCCCACGGTTGCTGTTAACTAGAACTCCACCTGGTCCCGAAAAAAAAGAAAACGAAAAGAACTGTTTCATATGTGGAAGAACCTTTCCATACGACACACCCACACACACACACACACACACACACACACACACACACACACACCCACCCACACTGTATTGTTGAGAAACCTCTCCTTCTACTTCACACTCACTCACGCATACATACCCCTCGGAGGTTTTGAAGGACGTGTGCTACAGAGGACTAAAGTTACTTACTAAAGTATATTTTGTAAAACTTATCGGGGGGTTTGAAGTCTTTCTACAACAGAGGGGCCTGCAGGCCGCAGCAATGGGACATAGCACCAGTAATTGGTCACTGACCATCAAAATACTCCTGCTGGCAAGTTAAGTTACCGCAGTGACGCACGAGCCATGGTGACGCTGTCAGTGTATCTGTCGCCGTGAAAATGGTGTATACAATTGTAACCAACTTCCCGATCTGCTCCATTAGGGCTGGGTATCAGCTTTGAATCTAAGGCATCAAAAAAGGTTTTGAAAAATATTCAAAAACCATAAAATAAAGTGCTGGATTTCAATAATACAAAGTTTTCTTTCAAAGGGAAGAACTGAGCCTGTCCTGCTTCGAATTAACAAAATATACAGGGATCTTTAGGATTCATTTGCAAAAATAAATCAGTCTGGATGAACTAACTTCCGTCCATTGAGCTCTGCTACTACTGTGGCCAAAAAGCGAACGACAACAGAAGTAAGAGGAATCAAAAATGGAACACAAAACGGCAACTAAATCATGTTTTTCTGGGCCTTAACACATCTTTCTGAAAGTTTTTTAATCTGCTTGTACCATTGATTTGCACAACAGCTGAGACAATGTTTGATGTAATGTTTGAATTGAAATTAAACCCTGCGAATGCTCCGCACTTGTGCGTTTGACATCCTGGGGTGACTGTGGTGACTTCCATGCACGGTGAGGTCACAACTGTATAATTAACTTACTCTTACTCTCGTCTGTCTCAAAGTACCCAGCCCTACCCCACTTGCTCCAGGCTTTTCAAGGCACCGTGCACATCACGTCAGAATCGGAGCCGATTCCACTTGAGCCAGTTTGTGCTTTGAATCCAAACGGAGCGCAGACGGAAAAAGAAAAGAAACTTGAATCTTGGTGACGGCAAAGTGAACCAGCCACGAGTAGCTGTATCTCTATTGCACTTCCTGTAGAGGTCCAGAGCCTCGCTGTGGTGGGGAGGGGTGTTTTGACGAAATGGGGCGAAGGGGTTTGGGGCACAGTGGTAGTTTAAGTGTTGCTCCAACACAGTTCAAAAGTAACTACAGCTGATAGATACAGTCCGTCTTCCTAGAAAAAAAGGACCTAGATACATTGCATATTTATGTGCGTGCTCCGAACACTACGTCGTGACGAGATTGCTCTATACACAAGATGAAGAGTGAGGTAAACTCAAGTTCCCACAATTCCCTGCTGTAAACCGGCAAAGTTAAAAATTCCTATCTACACTACCAGCAGTCAACAACATGCTCAGACCCTGTCTTAAATCATAAAGTCCTAGCATCGGTATCACTGCATGTGAAATGCCCAGTCACTCCCCTGCAGCCTGTAATCACTCCATTATTCCAAGGTTAGTCTATCTGCCCCCTAGTGGCTGTTAGAAGGCACGGCAATGTCTACACAGAACCAGATTCTTTCTGCTACGTTTACCTCTGACACCATTTCCTTCTTGAAGGACTTGGAATTTTTATTGAACTACACCAGCTTCATATAAAGCCACAGATTCAAGTAACAAACACTGACAATTTCCCCTCGAAAACAGGGACTATGTAACAATGTCAGTTTGCGAGTGCTAATCCCGTCGTATTCAGTCAATATTTAAAGGCAGACACTGATTTATAACAAGAGCTTGAAAGCGTCCAAATGTCCCGACTCCAAAAACAGCTCAACAACATCAACGATATGAGGATTTCGAGACGCTAATGGGTAACGCAACACAATTAAGATTGCGTATCATCAAAAGTATAATGAGTTTCAGTCTCTACGTTTCCCAGTGTCCCCAAGAAAAAGTGCAACTTAAAAGAGATCTGTCCACATGTAAAGTGAATTCTAAACTAAGCAAATCCTTCATTAGTGATTGTCATCTGCAAAACTATCTTCAACATATTGTCCAGTCAGATTTCTGTCTCCCTGCTGCTGCTGCTGCTTCTTCTTCCTTTATTTAACAGTTGCTGTAAGGAATCTAAGACGGAGACTATCCACCATTGCTGCAGGAGAAGCTAAAGTGTTTTGAATCGTTTATCAGGTGCTGACATAATTTTTTTGGGACACCTCAAACAAAGTTCTGGTCAACACCAATTTAACCAGTGCTTCATTGTAGTTTAGCCATAATTTGAACAATAGAGAGAATGATGCGCTACAGTAACAGTTGAACCACACTTAAACAGCAACTGAACAAAAACGCAAACTAATTTTCAGTTTTCGGCTCATTCGGAAGGTTGACGTGGTCGATGCGTCCTCCCTCGATTGCCACAACTGTCTCTCCTGCCACAAATAGAAGCTTTTTGGAGAATCTACACAAAAAAGGTTTTGCATGTGATCTGCTGTCTGCTGAGTCCTCTGGCCTCAAACTCTTCTCGAATCGCGCCAACTACTTCGCTGAACCTCCTTATCAACTTGTACTCGAGGGACACGGATTCAAAGACTGACCCGAGCATGACAAGAAGTGTAAAAAAAAAAAAAAAAAGGAATAGACGACCGGAAAAATAATAATAACTAAAGCCTGCTGTAGAATTGTAATCATTGGTTTGGCATTTTTACCTCCTTGACCAAAAAACAACAACACTTGCATGTTTTGTTGCCTTGGTCCAGCCTTGTCATGTGTCAAAGCCAGTGGGCAATTTGAGGGAATCTGATTGGGTGTGTATAAAACTGTAAAGAATAAATCTGCTGAGCTGGTTCAAATTGCCCACTGAGCTCAGTTTATCAGACACTGCGTGGTCCAATGTCGAGTGATCAAAGATAATCTTCTACACATCAAGTGTTGTTTCACTTTTAATTCACATTCTTTTTCAGTGGAGATTCTTCTCTTTCTATTTTAAAGAGCCTAACTATATACACAACCTAGATTTTTTAAATTTCACTAAAATTATTGATGTAAACAAAACAAATGAATACCCTGATAAAAAACAAAAATGTCCCCACCAGGCAGCAACAGTGCATTTTGGCATATTCTGCTGCTGATAAGAGAGTGGGGGATTGGGCTTCTACCACTGAATCATTCAAATGACAGTGGAGTTTCTCTTATATGTTCAAACTGGGACCAAACACGGACATCATGGGTGCAGGTCAACTGCTACTTGTAGCCTGGTTCCATGGCAGAGCAAAGTGGGGCTAACCAGGTATTAAGCATTAAATATATATCAAGTGTTTTTTATGCCACTTGTCCATTAGCACACTTTATCCGTCCTATATCTTACTGTGCTATGCAGACGCAAGGATTCTTTAGGATAACGTGGGACAGCGTTTGGCCAAAGCGTATTCTCTATAAACAGATTCTGCATGTGAATATGCAGAATCTGTAGAGGGACCAGACTTTGAGCAGGTTTTAGTTGCTTGCCTGTAAACAGTATGTGTGGGGAGATAAAGAGCAGGACCACATTGAACGAAACGCATTGACTATCGTTTTTGTACTTATTTGCACTCAGATGCATAGCTGTTCATAGAGATCAGCCAAAAATGTCTTGAATACGCATCCCTCTTTGTATGATACAAATAAATGCATTGGACGCATGTTGGCATGTTGGCAGCCCCAAAAATTGGCCGTTGCCCCCAGAGGATCATTTATCCTTAGACAATAGCGGAGTGGCTCCGAGATTTGTCAAAGTGTAGCACACACCAGCAGTGTTGCATCATTTCACAATAACATAGACGCACAGGAAGGAAGCGACAGTTAAGTCGCAGTAGCTGGAATGAACAGTTGCACTTTGATGCAAGTAAAATAAAATCACTAATGCCAACATGCTGCTGGTGTGCAGCTTACGTAGAAAGTGACGGTGCAGCGGCTGTGAAGCAACATGAAATGACTCCGACGTGTGTTGCCTTTAAAAGCTACTCGCGAAAATTTTGGCTGGTATCTTTGAAACGTTGCAGTGGAGAATTTGACTTCATTAGAAAAAAAAGTGATGAGACTCATATACGTTCAAAGCAATTAAAGCACCTACAATCTAAAGCCGAGTAGACATGGGTGGAATACAGCACAGTAAGACACGATGACGACACGATGATTAAAATGTGCTACAGACGTGTGGTTATATCTCCCAGAAGCCCCAGCATCTCCCTGCTGTGAAACAGATTAGGCTACAGATTCTCTACTTTTATACCCGACATCAACAGATCTGTAAGACCTAACAAATAAACTGGAATTACTTATTTTAGAGAAGACTCTTCATGTAACTCTCCAGGATAGAGTGAGCAAGATTTTTTTTTGTACTATTATAGCCGTTTTTTTAAGTTGTGTATCCCCTTGAAAGAAGCTTTTTGGCAAACAAGGGCTTTTCAATGTTTGTGGTGGAAGCGGAGCCAGTTTCCCAAGAGCATGGTGGCACTAAGAGTCAGATGAACATCCAGAGTCACTGATGAAGTTTCATAACTGTTGTTTTCAGCAGCAGCAGCCATGTTGTGGTTTTAAGTAACATTTTTATAGTGCTGCTTTGGCATCACTGTAGGATGTGGTTTCAAATTCAAGAGACTCAAATCTTGCAAGATTTTCATAGCCGAAAGATTCTTGATGCTAAAAACTTAACTGCAACAGGACAAATCTAACATAACACTTTGAGGATCATCTCTACAATTACAACCACATATTTGAAGGTAAACACTGCGGAATGCAACACGACGCATCTGCTGCTGCACAGCACAACCAAACTCTCTCTCAGTGACTCCCTGTCGAACTGTGACCCAACAGTTAGTGACAACATGGTTTTGAGAAACTCAAACTCGAGCTCAAACCAGAGCTATAGATGTGACATACAGGTCAATGAGTCGGACTTTGTTTCCCAAAGGCATAAAACCACTGCTGTTATCTCTATTTACTGCCTAATTAAGCCAAATGTAATGTTTTTTTTAATCCTTTTTAGTGGCTCTGGATGGGGGTATGTTCAAAAAGTACAGAAACGTGGTGACAGTGGTAATACGCAGTTGGGAATCAGCTCATCAGAGACCTCCAGATGAATTTGAACTCCAATAGACAGATAAGGAACAGTGTTGAGGTTCCTCACCACAGATTTTATTTAGTTTTTTTTTTTTTGCCAAGGTTTGATTTAGTTCAAGCCTAGTTTGTTTCCTTCCAAATAGAAATAAAGAAAACATGACTGAACCCATACATGACATTGAATACACATTTTTTCAGTCACAGTTGGCCGATACTTGTGGCCAGTAAAGCATAATGGCAATAAAAACAATGGAAATAAGGGACAAAAGTTCAACTGCTGAAAGGCACAGTACAGAAACAAATGATTCTCCATTATGTTTTGCTTCAAACAAAGAAATGCTATTTGTCATTGTGATATTAACAACCACTGGAAGCGCCCCAGCTCCTCGTCTCTTCAGTCTCTGCCAGACATTTTTCTCAAAACGAATGTTTTAAAAAGGTGACAAAAAAAACACATTTTTGCGGTTTCTTTAGCCCATTTTAAGAATCTGTCGTGTAAGTGAAGTACACCTCAGCCTCACCTTTCTCCGCGCTATGTTTTAGAAAAGTTCCTGGCCGGTGATTTACAACATGGCCATGCGTTACTACATACAAAGATGGCGTGTGGAGGGACACAGGAAGCTGGCTTTGGGTGAATACAGAAAAAAATAATAAAGCCAAAACTAAAATCTTAAACTGACATAAATGAATATCCCTCTGGTCTTCTACTACTGTAATGTAGAAGTCCACACACTGTCAATCTTGTGTGTATCATATAAAAGAACACGTAAAACTTTATAACTGGTTTTTTCTCTTCAGACGTGTCACAGAGGGGAAAATACTTTAAAATGTCCTTGCTGAAAACAAAGGATGTTGCTAGCTTGAAGTAAACCTGTGGCTAAAAAATAACCCGCTAAAATGAAGAATCCTTTTAAACTGTGGCCAATTGTAAGAGGCGAGAGTCATCAGGAACTAAGAAATCAAAAACCAAACGGAAAACTGTAACGACGAAGGGCGAGATGGAAAGAAGAGGAATTAAAAGATCTTAGCGCATAAAGATGGAAGGGGGGGCTATATAAACGAGTATAAATAGTCCAATAACATGCACATGGATTCTTTATGGAGGGGATGTAGACAGATGGAGTGCAGACAGTGTGAGGAAAGGAATGAGGATGAGTGAGAAGAAGAAAGAAGAATGAGTGAAGGAGAAGGGATGGAGGAGAGAGGAGGAACCTAGTTGCCCCACCAGTCAACTTGAGAGTGCGAGTAGTTGCCGCCGTATCCGTCACTGGTGTAGAAGTTTCCAAAACCACCTGAGACAAGAAACAGAGGAGGAAACTGATAAATAAAGAGACATAATAAAGGAGCCAGCTTTTCAGAAAACCTGCAGGTTTTATGCTTAGGTTGAGGAGTGTGTCTTTATCCTGTGCCTTCGTTCTTCATGGGTTAAAATGAGCTTTAAATGAACACACAGTCTGGTAATAGGTAGCATAAAACTGGACATTCAAATGTGTATAATGTACGTACAGAGTAAATGCCAGAGGGACCATATTTACCAAATTTATTTTAGGAACATTTTTCATAAATTCTTGGCATTTGAAGAATGACCATATATCGGTTATGTGATATTGGACAGATCCTCACCTCCTCCAAAGCCTCGGGTTGCTCCATGTCCTGACTGGTTGCGACCTCCGCGTCCGCCAAACCCTCCGGTGTTTGCTCCAGCGGCCGTCTGACGATAGTCACGTGCTCCGAACCCTCCAGCGAACCTGGTGGTGAAATCAAATACGTTATTTGTATCAAATATGGAATAGTAAAACAGTGCAGCCTTTACGTGACAACTAAGATTTAGAGTATGTTTACCTCTTAGAGCGTCCTCTGTTGCTGCTCTTATGCTGGTGCTCATAGGCCAAGCTCTCAAGCCAAGAGGGAACTTCCTGTTTGGCCTCTACGAGGATGTCCAGCAGGTCTTTAGTGATGTTCCCGTTCTTATCATTGAAGAACGATGTGGCCAGTCCTACAGGGAAAAAAGAATCATGGTAATCGCAGCGATTTGTGAGGTGTGGCTCAAAATGCTGAAAGATCATGCACCAGACGTTATGTTGTATTTCCACTGACATTAGCTGGAGTCTTACCCAGGTTTCCAACTCGTCCTGTACGTCCGATGCGGTGGACGTACTCCTCTATGTCGCTGGGCAGGTCAAAGTTAATAACATGCTTCACGTTGGAGATGTCCAGCCCCCGAGCTGCCACCTGAGTACACAAGACAAAAAGACAAAATATTCAATCAATATCAATGCAGAGTTAGCATTACCGCCACTGTCTATACGTTTTTCAGTAACTGACCGCTGTGGCAACCAGAATGGGGCATTTTCCTGATCTGAACTGGCTGAGGGCCTCTTCGCGGTCTCTCTGGGAGCGGTCACCATGGATACTGGTGCAGGCGTAGCCCTCCCGATACAGGAAGTCCTCCAAGGCATCGGCGCCTTTCTTGGTCTCCACAAAAACCAGAGTCAACGAGTCCTTGCCTGATGAACCGAGAGAAAAAGACATCAGAGGTTAATCACTGAAGGTGAGTTGATGATCATGGTGGTCATACCAACACAAACGGCAGATTTTAAGTGGCTGAGAATAAAGTGGTTTCTATGTTTAAAGCTCGGATGAAATATGACATTTTATGAATGAAGGCCTTGATTGGTTTGTCTTCTGCACTAGAAGAATCAGGGGGTCACCAAAAATAATGAGGAATCATTTTTTGGAGATCAGCAGGATATAAAATTGAATGCATCTTAGGGTTAGTTACTTTTCATTCTTCTCTTGTAAATGAAGTCAAACACTAGAGACGTTTTCAGAGATGACTTCGGTGTTTTCTACATGTGTGTCACCGCTCTTTCACTGGGAGGAAGTTGGTTTTTTGTTAGATTGTTTTTTTCACCACTCACTCATGGTGACTCCAGCGGGGGATCCCCTGCTGTGTTCACACATCGACTTCTATGGACATCATACTAGGAGGCCAGGTGGATAAAGTCACTCGGACATTTGCATTCACACATACACCTCCTCCGGAGAAAATACGGAGGTGCTGCGGAGCTCAGTGCATTTCTCTAAGGAGCTTAGATGACCTTTCAATCCTTAAGGCTGCTCATGACACAGCAAAAAATAAGCATCAGACTTTGTATTTCACAACACGCTGTGGATCTGACTTGTAACTAATAGACTGTGGCACAAATATCACATATTGCACACAGAAATCCCAGGTCATTGTGCTTAACACGCAATTCCCCAACTTACTCTATCAGTTACTTTTAAAAAAGAAAGGACTTGAACGTAGGAAACATGCTTCATCACAATGACACAAGTATTTCAAATCAGTTTCTGAGCAGATTCTGGAACGTCGTACATCTACTAATAATGCAGCACTCACACGTACGTGTCGGAGGCTTTGAATGGGGTGCCGACGTGTGTTGCTAAACTGCTTTTGGGTTCTGTATTTTTACTTTGCTGGCGCTGAATGTGGTAGAAAATAAGCAGCAGTCAATCTAATGGCGTTTAAATGAATCCCCAAGCTCAAGTGAGAGAGGAGGCAGAGAAAGCTGGTGAACCTGGTGTTTGTTGATTTTATTTCCCATGTGCTTTTTGTGTAGCTTTCCATGGACAGCTAGCCCGAAAGCCGAGAAGACACAACTACCGTCAAGCACAACATGTACGTGAGAGTCCTCTTTCAGGTAGTTTAAAGTCCATGATGTGACACTTATATCTTGATAACATGCATCTTATGTAGTCATTGTTTTTATCACAATACAATTACGTCTTCTGTGCAACAGGCAGTGGGGGGTGCAGCGTGAATAAATAACCAAGAATAACTAGCTAACAGCATCGGCAGCACTGCGGCGAGAGCCACTGATGGAGAGAGTCTGGTCAAATGCTCCTGTTCCAATGGCATTACCACCTGATTATAAAGTGGCCAACATTTATCCACTTGTTAGCTGTTGACAACACCACATGACCACACTCTCTCCATCAAGGATTTGGTTCTGACATGAGGACACCACAAAGAGATGTCCAAAAAGAAAAACAACCACACAACAGGCACGTTTGGTTTAAGCTGAGCAAACCTGACCCATGAAATGATTCACAGAACAAAATAAATTAAATTAAAAAACACACGCAACACAGGATTCTTCAACCACAAAAAAGAATAATAAAGGCAAGCAATATTAATTTAAACTATGGAATGACAAGATACAGGTTCATTGATTGAGGATCTTACCAGGTTTCTCTATGTTGTCTCCCGTATTGTCCTGTACCTCGCTCGGGATGACTTGGGATAAAACCACACCAAACCACCAACATGTAAACTGCACTCAAATAGAACCAATACCAATAGAAAACCAACTGTGTGTTTAATGTTGCTCAAGGACCAAATAACCGCTTTTACTACGAAAAAGAAAATGGATAATTTCTTTACGGGTTACTGTAAAAAAAAAAGAAAAGAAAAAAAAGAATATTTGCTGATTCCTTTTGGGTAGGAATAATATTTCTTCTGCCTTCCTCAGACCAAGAAAAATATAATTGAATGAAATGACTATGATCTAAAAGCTCTGCTGGATGTTTCTTGCACAAAGCGAAAGAAAAGAAATAAAAAAAGAAACGTATTTTATCTGGGCAGTGTGTTTTTAACTCGTGTTGATGGTACCAGGTTGAAATGTGTCTATTTTCACTGAAATATGTGAACATGGGATGTTGATGGACATTACTTTGATTTAAACATGAGACACATAGTAATGTAGAGGCTGAAATGTAAGGACGACAGTACGTCAATGGTAAAAGGGTAGAGCAATTAAAACTGCACTGTGTATATGTATTTGTGTGTTTGCAGTAGCTTGACAGGTTAGGGTTACGAGTTCTCGCTGTGTGACTGTCTCACCTGTAGCACTGAGCAGGTCCAGGAGGAAAGACCTCTTATCGCTCTCTTCCACCCACACCACTTTCTGAGTGATGTTCTCTGAGGTGGAACCCACTCTGCCCACGGCCAGGAAGATGTACTCCTCCAGGAAATCCCTGGCCAGGATCTGCAGGAGGAGCAGACCAAATCTCATCAAAAGATTTTAGCGCTGGGTTTTTGTAATGGTGGAGCCAGAGGGACTGATTGCAGGAACTAAAGTCACTGCAAACACACCTGGATCTCCTTAGGAAAGGTAGCACTGAACATCATGGTTTGCCGGAGGCCTTTGTGTGGCATGGTGTCCTGCTCGACAATGCGCCTGATCTGTGGTTCGAATCCCATGTCCAACATGCGATCTGCTTCATCCAGGACCAGGTAGCTGAAGTGAAGGAGAGGCAGAGGATGAAGCCTTCAAAATAAAGCTAATTTCTAAATAATCCTCATAAAATGAAACTGAGAGAATATACAATTTTATTCATCACTCCCTCGTCCTGTCCATGTCTTACTTGCAGTAGTCCAGTCCGATCTTGCCTCTCTCCATCATGTCTACCAGTCTTCCTGGTGTAGCAACCAGTAGGTGGCAGCCTCTCTCCAGATCTCTGATCTGCTGGCCAATGTCCGCTCCTCCGTACACAACACAGGGACGCACTCTGGACCTGTAGGAAAACTAAAAATAGAAAAAGAAGGATAGAGATAAATGATAAATAATTGGGAGCAGGGAGGGTTAATGTGTGTGCATGTCCCATACCTTCCTGGCTTCATCATATATCTGCAAAGCCAGCTCTCTGGTTGGAGCCAGTACCAGAGACATTGGATACTGCTTACGACGTCCGTACTTCCCGTTCTCCTGCATAACAAAGATAAAACACCACAAAACAAAAGTTTAGTTCAGGAGTCACAGGACAGGGCTGATTGTTTCAGCGGCTCGGACATCACGTCTAACTCAAATGTGCGCTTTGAAATAATGTGTCTGTTCAGGCCACTACACAGTATGTCAGGGTGAGTCACATGGTTCTAATCAAGTATATGTGCCTCCAAAATAGAAATTCTTCAGTCCAGCAAAAACGCAGCTGCACAGTGAACACTTAGCCTTTACCTGTCCAGAGGCTTTAGCTGCATTCAAAGCTTCTCCTGGTCCCTCAGTGTAGATCTGGCTGAGAATCGGCAGCAGGAATGCTGCAGTCTTTCCAGAACCTGCAGACACAAAACCAAGACAGCATCATCTCAAGAACCTAACATCAACATATAAAAGATGTGACGCACAGATGTACAGTATGCATGTATGTCCTACCTGTCTGTGCGCATGCCATGAGATCTCTCTTTGACTTGACGATTGGAATGGCATATTTCTGGACAGGGGTCGGTCTTGTGTAGCGACTCAGAGCGATGTTACCCATGATAATCTCACCCATGTCCACGTCTTGGAACTACATAGCACAAACACAACCACAATGTTCATGTAACTGTGCAGCTGATGTATAGTACTGTTAGATTTCTAATAGATTAATTCAACCACAGAAGCTCACACTCTCAATGTGGTGGGGGCAGTTCTGCCCTGTGGCCTCAACAGGAATGTCATCATATTTCTCAAAGTTAATGCCCGTGTTACTGGCAGAGAACAGCTCACTGCAGAGGAGCAAAAGAAGAAGAGAGGCAGAGCAGGTTAGTCCAACATTCAGAAAATAATCTGACGCAGTGTCAAGCTACCTCCACAAAAAAAGTCAAACTCTACTCCACTCACCAGTGACATTTGTTTAAATACAACTTTTTATCACTCTAACATTTTGTTTTATTTGACAGCAGCATTTTGTACGTTTAGGAAAACATTGCAGTGATTTCCGAACCCTAAAAGACAGTTTTAATGATGACTGATATTCTGATATCATGATTGTTTGCTAAATTCAACTAATTGTTTTAAACATAATATTAAAAAAAAAAGATGAACACTAGGGCTAATTTAATTCTTTGTACAATTCACTTATCTATGTAGTGAATATCCAGTTCATCCATTTCCCTGACTGAAGTTTATTAAAGTATTCAATACACAAAATCCCAGACTCACTGTTCAAGGCGTTCGTTACGTGGTGTTGGTTTGGACCAATCCCCTTCATCTCGGGACTCCTCTACCCAGCGGCTGTTTCCTCCTCCTCCTCCACCACCAAATCCGCCATGCTCGAACCTGAGCATAACAAATGCGTGATACAAGATGCATGATGCTGCGATGCCATTTTCTTAATTCTGCACATCTAACTGAAATGCATTTTCACATTTCTGTGGCATCTCAATCTTAAAAGTTGTTCCAGGACAGTGACAAAGATTTTTTTGAAAAAACTATCATGTCCTTACCTCCCTCTATTAGCGTTGCCCCTGTCATTGAAGAATGCAGACTTCCCTCGGTTGTTACCAAAACTGTTATAGGCGTCCTTGGCTGTGTTCCAGCCACCTGCATCTGAGAGATGACGGAATGAATGAACATAACAATGGAAGAGGACACATTTTTATACATTCAGTGTTGTTAGTGAAACATGAGCAATCTTTACTCTTCACCTTAAACTTTTTTGATTTTAACTTTCCCTGGCTTTCATTTTAGATTTTCAGATCCACAAAGGTGCTACAGTGTCACCAGCAACATTCCATCTTCTCTGTGGTTCTGATTTTGGATAATTTAAATTATTTGAATGTTCACAGAAGTCACCCCTGTCTGTCCCTTCCCTTAATTCCAATATGATGACCTTGGATGACAAGGATATGATAACAACCTGAAAATAATGCCCCTGGCCACAGTTAATGCTGCGCAGAGGCATAAAAGGAAAGACATTAATCATATAACTGCAGTTTGAAATGGTAATTGGTAAAGACGTTCTGAAAAAAAACTAAGATGTACGCACTGTAGAGGAAACTCTCATTTGGATGCTGGATCCCACCTTTGTTTTCGAAGCAACCAAATCCCATTGGCTGTGCTGGGTTAATGGGGTTGAAGGCTCCTCCTCTGTTACCACGGTAACCGCCTCCGCCGCCTCTTCCCCGCTCCATGCGAGGCGGGCCCCGGTTAAATGTGTTGCCGGCCATGCGGTTGTCATGGTAGCCATTTACAAAGTTGTTGCGCCCTCCGTCCCAACCAACTGTGGATGGAGAGAGGACAAAAAATGATCCAAGTATCAGAGAACTGATGTTTACCTGAGACTCAGATATTATCTCAGTTCTTCACAATGACAGAGTGATCAAGATTACAGATTCATTATTACCTCTTTCTCTGTGGGATAAAATTAACAGCAGCAAACTGCAACAATCTTTATCTCTACTAATCTTATACAAAATAATTAATATATGATATATATATTGCGTTTACTGCAAAGTTAACATGTAAAAGTATTTATAGTTTTCTAGAGATTTCTGTTTGCAGCAAACAAATGAGGAAGTGGAGGTAGTAGTGCAGAAACTCACAGTTGGCTGGAGGCGCCATGGCGTAGACACCTTGTCGACCAGCGGCGAAGGCATTTCCTGCTGGATGGGAAGAAAGTGTTTCAATTGTGATTTTTCATCGGTGACAGATACAGTTAATAAAGGTGCCTTGTGGAGTTTTTGGCCACTTGTAGCATCACACAGCTTTGATTTGACAATGAGGAATGTTTTGGCTCATATCCTGTTGACGGTTTCGAAGTATTGCACTGACTGATAGGTCGAGGAAGAAGTAAAGTGGACGCTGAGATAGAACAGTGAACGATTTCAAACGTTCAAAATCGAGGCTTTGTGATTGTTAGGTAGGAGGTAAATAGGAAAACTCCACAGGACAGCTTTAACTAAACCTCACTCACCATTTTTGGAAGCATCTTTGTTCCGTAAATGCGGAGGAATGTATCGCCCTGTAGACAGAGACAACATCAGTGACTGAGTTTCCTTCCTTTGAGGTCTCAGAATCTGAATGTACAATAATATTAAATATAAATAGACACTCAGTGACTGTGGCGACCACTGATCGTGAAACTACAAAATGCAAAAGCATTTTAAGAAAGAAATTTAAGATGCCCTGTAGACATGCTTTTTATATATATCTACGAAACCTATGCTCCTTGGTTGAAAAGGTCTTCTTTTAGCTGTCCTGTGCGCACCTTTTCTCTTTAAAATTATTTTAACCGTTGATTTTTTAAACCATATCACTATATATTATTAATTATCTTCTTCACATGCACGGTGACCTCTTTACTCCTCATAGTGACCGACAACTCCACCTCCGCCTAAACAGCAACTCACCAGCCCATGTGTGAGGGTGTTTGTGCACGAAACCCACACTTGCCCAAGACGTGTGCAGTTGCCAGGGGTCCAGCACATAGCATTAGAGCGCCATGTCTTTCAAGGATTATGTATATCAGGGTACTTTTGGTGCGAAACACATGAGCACCAGTGACAATGAATTTTTTACTTGTAGAAAGGAATTTGTAGTAGTAGAAAATGTTGTGTCCTTCCTAAGTTGTTTTTTAGGAATATCTCCAGTTTTTCAAGCGTTGTTAATTAATTGTGGTGGTAAGACGTCCAGGTTTGTGACTGTGCGTGCACATGGATGAATAAGAGAAAAACAAATAAAATAAAAATAAATATTAATACATTTTGCCTCCTTACTGCTATTGCCTCCAATTTGTCCATCTGCAGCACTCAAGTCGAGGACAGCGAGCTGGAAAAACAGAGACAAAGAATGAGGACAAACAGTTAACACACTAATTTTCTCCAGACAATGCACTCTTGCCTTATTCTTCATCTATCCATCTTAAACCGTATCCAAGTGTTTCCATTAAAGTTTTTCCACTCAAAACTGTAAAATACACCACAGAGGTGATGACTCATGGTCTACATGTTCATTCAAAGACTGTATAGAAAGATGAACACGAAGGCTCCCAGAAGTGAAGCCAAATCATCTTGACTGCCCCCCTGGTGGCTGGCTTCAGTATAGATTGTTAACCCTGCCTCCTGCATGTTAGCAGATGGGACATGGACCAACCTTAAAGGTCAAACCATACATTGTAAATTAAGATGGGTGACATGACGGCTCCGCAAGATTGATGCCACAGCATCTCTGCAGTACAGGTCATAAATCCCATCTCCTCCACATTAGCAGATGGGATATAAGTCAAACTAGTACACATAATATACTCTTCTTTCAAAGATGGTCACTTTAAGTAGTAGTAGGTTGGCTGATTCTTGATTCTAAATGTGCAAGATGGCCACGCTGTCTGGGATGATGCTGTTTCATTTCCAAATGGAAGGACTTGAAGAAATGCCTTTTAATCACAATTAAGTGTTAAACATCAACATTTGCTTTGGTAAAAGGTCTAAATGTGTTATTCAATGCTATAAAACAGGGTGAGACTCGATTGGTCGAGCGTGGCACCCATCCCCATCTCCAGATGACATCATCGGTGCAAGATGGCAGCGCTCTGTGTCCAGGATATTGTGGCTTCATTTCACGTCGTCCATCTTTACAAACAGTCAGTGACTGATGTGCATTTGATGGCAGGAACCTTTGGGCAACATTTAGCGAAGAATGAATCAGTTTCTGCGTTAAAACCTCATCGATGCAGATTTGTTTGTGTGCATCCTGAGGGAGACGAGAGGCTGTTTGCTTTAATGAAATCACTCCCTCCAAACATCTCGCCTGTTACACGTTGATCTCTGAAACACCACCTGGGAACATAAAGTACTTTTAGTGGAGTCTGCCACACAAATGCACCAACGCTGCTGGTGACGCAGATAATATTTTTTTAAACGGGACGCAGCGGAGACGAGCCGTGCAACGCTGCGTACTGCGAGGCGGGCGGTGCGCCACGGTGTCAAACGCCGCATTGTTTGCGTGTCAGTCCCGCAAGCTGCATCCCCGCATACCTCCATTTTATTATTGCATCGAGCTGCACGACAAACGCAGTGGAGATAATAGTTCAGGGGTGCGTTTGATGTGCTCACTCGGGAGGCCCGACGGGAACACACGGACGTCACTCGTTATGAGGCTTCCTATTACAATATACTAGCTTATCTGCATGCTAAGCTAACAGACACGTGTATTAGCAACAGCTGCTGTTTATAAATTAGTCTTGACGCAACACTAACAAACAAGTAATCTAACCCAAACATTCTCCACATCCTGGTGTCTTATCCCCGCCCCGCCACTTTAGGCCATCTAGGTGCCGGAATGAAGCGCACCCGCGGCCAGCTAGCACGATAGCATCTGGTTGACGGTGTCTTTTAATGGGGGGCTAGCCGGCAAGCTAACATCCATCCCGGACATTTTAACACTTTCCCCCAAAAGCCTGACGCTGCAACACGCGTGCAAAGGACGCGGCTCACCTGCTGCTCCAGGCCGTGGGCATTCTCGATGGCCACATGACTCATAACTATGGAATATGGAGGAAAAATGTTGTCGCTGAAGATGGGGACCTCTTTGTTTGCCGGGGGTTGCTGGACGCGCTGCCGCTGCTTCTTCCCTGCGCCGTTTCCGAGGTTTCCACGGGTGACAGTTGTTTCTTCGGCTCTCGACGGTCACGCGTGTCCGTGTCCGGTGCTACAGTTGAATTCAACGTTGCGGTGATTTGCAGGATCTTCGTGCAAACTCAGCTGTTGTTCGGTTTTGCGCTTCTAGCTTCTGGGATGAGAGGCTGTCGAGCTAGCACGCGGGAAACGGCAAAGCACATCCGGTGACGCCAAAATAAAAGTCAGCCGACGAGCGTCAGACAATATGTTAATGTGCTGGATATGTACCAAATGTAATGTGACATATTCATGGTGTTATCAATCCAAATATAGCCGTAAAATTATGAATTAAATCTTAACTCAACCAAGGAGATTTTTACTTGCTGATATGAAACTCCTAATTGAAGAGTCACTTAAATGTCTATCTATGGATCTGCATTCATTCTTACCTGTGGACAGTAATGACTTTTTTAAAAGCATTTCATATAAGGAAAAACTAAAAATATTCCAAAGTGCAACCCCAAAGTGCAACCCCAAATCCCTGTACTTCCGGTCTGCTGTCGGCTAACACAAGCTAACTTGACTTGTGTCATAATTAATCCAGACACCGCGAGACTTTAAACCCTAGTTTATCGTGACGTCATCGCTGAACAGAGAAGAATACTTATATTATAACCATACTTATATACTGTATAAAGTATTAAAGTAAAGAACTTTTGTAATATTGCAATAAAGAATATACAGAACCGCTTGTCACCTTTTTATTTATTTTGATATAGATTATTTTGATATAGATTAATTAATTAATATATCAAGTCAGAATTCACAGTTTATGTTCTATTACTGCTGCATTAATCAGCCTGATTTTAATACAACACATTTATATTCCATATGATTTGCTTTGAGAAAAGGTTTACACTGAATATGATATACACCCATATACACTTTGTAATGAAATGATGCCATGGTCTCATTGCAGAATAATTTCTTCATGCTACAACTTAGACTGCAGAGTTTAAGGAAATCAAGTTGTAATAGTTTAAATTATTCCTTTCAGATCAATTTGACGTGTAAAATGTGAACTTAATCTGCAGACAAGTGCACGTTTCAAGAGAAACTGATTCTAAAAATCTTCTAGCAACAGATGAATATTTAGGAATGAATATCATCTATATTTTCAAATTGAACGCATCACAGGAGCTGATTAGTTCATTTTAAGAGAAAATCAAGGAATAAGAACAGACCTCACAGAGCAGAAAATCCACAGCAAGTCACCCTGCATCGACACTAATACTATTTCAGATAATATGATATATTCAGTCACCTTTTAGCCCCTTTCACATGTGCCTTCAATACACCTGCAGTGTGAAACATGCAATTATATCTTTTCTGGTTGAGGTAAAACTAATGTTTAGATTAATCTGGACATAATTGAGATAATAACAATAATAAAATAATACAAATAAATAATAGCAATGCTTATTCATATACATGCAGAGACTGGTGATGTGTCCACACATAGATAAGACGTTACTAACCAGTACATACAAGAGTAAACTCTGATATAATCTTTGTTATTATGGGTTTAATTCTTCAACAAAATATTCTCCCTAATGCTGCTGACTGGTAGCTGGGTTGCATGATGGGGAATGTAGTTTTACTTTTGTTCAAAGCATACAAAGAAAAACATTTCTCTTTGATTCAGCCTTTATCTTGTGTTTATGATACCGCATTAACATGGAGGAGGCAGGGTTTATGACCAATACTGCAGTCAGCCACCAGGTGGCGACTTAGAGCTTCACTTTGAGAGAGCAGCCCTGTCGTCCATCTTTATATTCTGTCTATAGCTGAGATATTTGCAGTGTTCCTTTCCTGTACTCAAAGTAGTATCACTTTATTTATAATTTTTCTGCTTTAATTACTTGTGCACCTTCATTCATTCTGACTTTTATTCCACTTTAGTTTGACGATCATCTGTTTCCTTGAGGGATAAACGTTCCCTGAAGTCAAAGACAGAAAGAAAAAAAAGACTCCAGCCATTCTTGTAATTTTTTTGCAGTTGCCTCGTGTGGGATGGGTTTACCCTGTAACTTTCCAGCTCCAGTCTGTAACTTTCCACTGCAGCAGAGTCTGTTTGGCAATGACATCTCAACTGACTAAGCTGCAGCATGTTTGCTATCTGTGGAGCTTTTAAGTAGCCTATGGGAAATCTACTTTGCATACCATGACCAGCGGGTTATGACATGTAACTGCCTCACTCGATCAGTTGTTAAGCAAGTTTTACTTTAATAACGTTCACTTTTTGCTTCTGCATTCACAGAGGTCTTTAAAACTACAGGCCATCCTCAATCAAGCACATCAGTTCAGAGAAAGCAGACGAGGTCGAGCAGGTGGTTTATGAACACTCTACAATGTTTGACGTACAATAGCCCTCATGAACACATCCTGGTGGAGGCTTTAAATGGAGCAGAACGACCAGTTTTGTTAGATGTTTGCTTTCCTTTAGGAGATGACCTGCGGGTGCCAAAAGGAGTCAAGTTCAACTGAGACAAATACAGTGAGCAGCAGCAACTCAGACATTTAATGACAGGAGACTGACTGAGGTAGTTCCAACCTTTTATTTTTAAATTGTGCAAAACAGATGGTGTAAAAACTCTACCGACAAATACAGGAAGACACATTTGAATTGCATGGACTATTCTAGTATCACCTTTTTGTAGTGTATGTCCTCCGCCTGTTTTCATAGAGTTCATCCTGAACCATCACTGAGCTGATTTTATAGTTTTCGTTCATTTAGTAAAGGTATTTGAGTTGAAGGCAGTGTTCGAGTTGTACAAAGAGTAGAAAAAACAAGGACAAGATCACATTAAATGCTTATTTGTGCAGCTCAGGAAACATTGCATCACCTTTCAACAGTTTGAACAGTAACAAATGTACAATACATCATTCATGTGCTGTAATAACAAGGTATTATCTCTAACCTTATATAAAGAGTTGAAAATTACTGCTCTTTCAGGTACAAAACATGAAAAAAAAATATATAAAACACAATAGGGTTGAGTTATACATGCCCAGTAAAATCAAATTTAAGGCAAAGTTACATTCACTACGAATTTCCATATCATGAAAAGCATTTACATGCTAACGTGAGCATACAGCACCCTGTGGTGTCATTGCACATCCAATGAAGTGAGATTTTAAATCAAAATGTAGTGCGTTCACAAATTCCCTGCACAAAACTGTAAAACGTGGCCAGAAATATTCAAGGTTATTGGCATTAGTTGTTAGGATGTAAGGCTCGTACCCTTTCCATGCACATGTCTAAGATTGAGCATAGTTGAACTTTAAGGGGAAAATACCCCAGTATGTTATGTGAATAAACTCAAGCACCAAACTCTGGTTGTGAAACATCATTGGCTGAGCAGCTGCCAGTAAGCAAAGCACTGGACATGTTCCAGAGCCCCCTAGGTTACATCTACCTCAGAAGACAGCTTACACTTCGCTGGAAGACACACATATCGTTTATTGCTAAGGAATGATAATGTGTTTACTAATGTTGATGAAGTACATGATAGATCACAGCAGATAGTGGGGTGCTCCAGCTTCCCTGGGTGTTTTGCTAATGTGTGAAAGTAATTCATTACCCAGGCCCATGATTTGGAGTTAATGGAGCCTATAAGGAGAAATAGATAAAGAAAAAAATCCCCACAGAGCAAATAAGCACCATCCCTATGTTCAGGATGATTCTGATTCGCTGAGGTTCATGGAGAAGCTCATCTACCATCCTCTCCTGTTCCTCAGTTGTAATGACCTGATCTCCGGACGCTTTCTCCTTGAAGCCACACACCCACTCTAAAACCTTCATGTACCTCCTTGTCTCCGCTCCTCCTGCCTCAAAGCAGCCCCCCTCTTCCTCCTCCTCATTCCTCCCTCCTCTTCCGTCTCCTTCTGCCATTTTGGGGTCTGTATTCACTGTAAAGCAAGCATTCTGGATTGGCTGGACAGTAAATGATTCAGCATTTTCATGATTGGTTTCAATGCCATTGTGCTTGTTTAGGTGGTCTGTGCAATTTGCTTTACGAAGAACACTGTCTCCATTTAGGTTTCCATGGTAAAGAGGCTTCAAAGTGTGCATGTCTTCTTCCGCCTTTTCTTTCTGTTTTAGCTTCTTTCTCTTGTTCAACCCCCACAGAGTCGTTGTTCTGATTTGTTCTTTTGTGGGTGGAGCAGTGCAGAGACTCACAACAATAGCGACTAAAGCTGACAACCAAAACAAGATGACCGCCACATACATGAAATGGACATCTTTGATGAAAGATGGCCGCTCGTCGGGCTGGTCACAGAGTGGCTCACGGTAAACAAGTGCGAGCACCAGACGCAGCGCTCCAATGGTGAACCCCACCATCCCACCCCAGAAGGCCCCTGTCTCATTGCAGCGATGCCACAGGACTCCAAGCAAGAAGATAGCAGCTACAGGTGGAGTCAGGTAATCTGATACTTCTTGGATGTAATAGAACATCTGGCCTCCCTGCATCTCAATGATGACGG
The DNA here is from genome assembly GCF_024713975.1 of Paralichthys olivaceus. Taxonomy (NCBI): domain Eukaryota; kingdom Metazoa; phylum Chordata; class Actinopteri; order Pleuronectiformes; family Paralichthyidae; genus Paralichthys; species Paralichthys olivaceus. Next base: position 510,302 of record NC_091116.1, read on the forward strand.
GTACCCACGCAATGCTGATGATCACCATAACAACCACAAACAGTCTTCCAACTATCACCAGCTCTCTTGAGGACACCTTCTTCCGTAGCATCTTGTAAATATCCAGCGTGAATATGGTGCTCGCTGAGTTGAAGATGGAGTCCAAGTCGCTCATTAGAGCTGCGATCATGACAGCCATCATCAGGCCGCGGAGGCCGACCGGCATCACGGACATGACGAGCCGCGGGTAAGCCACGTTGCTACAGCCAGCTGCAGAGCCGCACACTTCCATGCAGTGCTCTGGACTGATACACGCCAACTCATCAGCAAAGAAGATCCTGGAAATCATCCCTAGAATAATGATGAGAAATTAATCAGACGTTTATTATTAACAGCCAGGACTCAAGGTGGTTAAAAAATCAATCAATGTTTTTACCTGGGATGACGATGACAAACATCGGCAGGATTTTCAGGACGCCGGCCATGATGGTCGAACCTTTGGCGTGGGCGATGTTCTTGGCTGCCAGAACCCGCTGTACAATCACTTGATCTGTACACCAGTACCTGGAACACACAGTGAGGGTCATTAGAGGCAACAACTAGTCTGCAACACAGTCAAGCTGCATTATGACAAAGCTGATGGGACACGTCTTCTGGAGACCATGAATAGTTTGATATAATTCTACGCAGAACTGGAACCCTACGACTTCATAAAAAGTCTTGGACGATTACCAAATGGAGGCAGGAGTCTGGCCCAGCAAAAAACCAGGCCAGGGCAGGTCTGGATCCCTTGGTCCTCGAAGGATCTTCAACGCATCTGGTTTTGGGTTGAGGTGTTGGTGGCAGGATTCAGAATACGTCAGATTGGGTGAAGACAGCAAGATGGCAGTGATGTTTGGTGACGCCTGCATGTACTTGATTCTTACCCCTTAAATTGACATGGAAGGACTTGGTTAACAAATAGGAAAGTACACTGGAACATGGTTTAAATGATAAAACTTCAATACACTTCAGACCTTCAAGTCCTCCCACTTTGACGAGGCTGATGCCGGTGAGACACAGTGCTCCGCTGATCATGAGGAAAGCCTGGACTGTATCTGTGTAGATGACGGCGACCAAACCTCCAGTGACCGTCAGAAAAGCGGTCATGGTGATGAGCAGGATGATTGACAAGTAGAGGTTCCACCCCAGTGATTCCTGGATAAACAAGGCTCCGGCATAGAGGTCAACGGATAGCTTGGTGAAGATGTAGAGGACGAGAGACAACACTGCAAAATACACCTTCAGTCGTCTCCCTCCGTAGCGTTTGGACAGATACTCTGGCATGGTGTAAACCCCTGACTGAATATAGACAGGGATGAACATCCAGCCTAACAATTGGAGCAATAACAGGGCATTTAACTCCCATGCAGCAACGCTTAACCCACTAGCAGCGCCGGATCCAGCAAGTCCAATAAAATGCTCACTTCCTATGTTGCTGACAAACAGAGACGCTCCGATAGCCGCCCAATTCATGGAGCGCCCTGCGAGGAAGTAACCGCTAACTGTGCTGCGATTGGCTTTCCACATGGCCAGGAAGCCAATCGCAAGCACCAGGATGAAGTAGATTGCCACGACGGCGACATCTGCCACTTCCATGGTGGCAGCCATGTTTGAACGTGGCTGTTAAACAGTTAATTTCTGAGAGTAGGGCCGTTGTTTCCTGATTGCACTTTAAATCAAGTTTTGACACACTTTCTCACAACTAACATTGAAAATGTTTTTTGATGGGTGGGAAACAAATTAATCATCAACATTTATCTGCACATTATTATTTATACAAAGCAATTTTAAAGGGGAAGCCTGTGAATATCGTTCCTTCTGGCAGTTCTGAACCTTTGCAGTGAACCTCAGCTTTGGGAATCGACACAGGTTGTGGCTGGGCGGCTTAATAAAATGGTGTGCATTGTATCAGAGTTTCCACTGAGGCAGCCAATAGAGAGAGAGGTCATCTTGATCCTGCAACAGAGAGCAGATGCAACGAAATGTTTTTATCTCCGAAGCAATGCAAATGATTCTGTAGGATCAGACAATAGGAAAACTCTTGGGAAACATATTTTAGAAAAAGTGGAAAAAGCTGCGCAACATGCAGCAACATCACAGTAAGTTATCAATACTTGATCTTCAACCTAAGAGTGTGTGAATGAAGCTCTTTTGATAAAAGAAAGCATTGTTCTGTCGGAGACTAATCGACATGAGTCTGGTTGTTAGACGAGCCCAGACAAGTCAAACTGCTGCGGTTACATAAATATCAAATCGTGTTCTCATGGGTTTCCTAAATAATAATCACATTACTGGTACAGAAATACAGTAGATTCTAATTGAGCTGTTGCAAAAAGTATAAATTCACATAAATGAACATTTTTTGTGTGTCTTTATTGCAAAGGAGCCGCGAGAGGTTGTTGGAACACTCTTTAGTACTCATGCCAAAAGTATGTGCTGAGTGCAAGAGCTGATTTGATGCTTTGTATTGGTTTATCCTTACATTTAACATGACCCATCATGCCACTTAGTAGTATCTTTCATCAAATCAAATCCTACTGTGCAAAAGAGGAAAATCTTGCCAAGTGTATTTGAGCAATACCCTGCAAGCTGAACAAACACAGAAAACGTGTTTATTTAAAGCCACAGAGCTTGAGGTGGGAGATGGTGGTCTGACTGTTTTATTATATGCAACACACAAAACCTGAAAAATGAGTTTTGGTTCACCTCAACTGGGAACAACAACTTAGAACCTTTGGTGCTTGAATGGCTAATGAAACCAATTCCCATAATTTTACAATCAGTTCTAAATTGTAGCCTCTAATCACTGTGTCTCCATACACAGATGTTGTATGATTGACGTGCATGTCGAGTCGTTGTCTAAAGACATAAATACGACTCGAGCTTTACAGTGTACAGGACATGGGAGCTTCCGAGGAGCTGACAACCCTCTTGAACCACACACCTGACAAGCAAAAGGCAGGCTGGTGAACTGATGTCAGCAGAGGTGAGGGGTCACAACTGAGCTGCTCTCTAGTCAATACTTCAGTGGCCTTGTTACAGGACTGTGGTATCAGAGCTGTGTTTGTATTTGTTTAATGTGAATCTGCTCTGTGGAGGACAACTAGTCTGTGGAAAATCTAAATCTCTCCACACTGATCCAATCACCTTACTACATCGGCAGCAGGAAAACTTTCCACTGCCACTGGGAACAATGTCACCAGTGACACTTCCTCACCACAAGAAATGCAGAATTGTCAATAATTGCAGAGTTTATCTTGATTTTAAACAAAGACTACAACGTTAATAAGACGTCCTGAGGGGAATTCTGGGCAAACAGAGGTTTTGATAACAAACAAACACTTTGTCAAATGAGCAGCAACGTGTTCCATGAAATACAGTGAAGTTCAGTGGTTGCACATGTGGGTTTTCACTATTTTATTCCATTTAACTACACATGTGGACTCATGTCTGTTCTGCATGAATATATATTAATCATAAATCTAAAGGCTTCATATAATCTCACTATCTTTGACTGTACACGAGAACAGGGGGTTAGTGTTTTATTTTGATTGATAAAATAAAACAAATCTTTTCTAAGGGAGTTTTCTGGCACTGCATGTAGGAATATAATGCAGAGACATAAAATATACTTAGAATATTCATATACATTCTTTTTTGTAACATTTAATGTTACTATGAATATTATTCTATGATCACATCTTTTACTGAGCTTCATTTCTGTAAAACTGCACAATTCATTCATCATGTTTAAAATAATAATAATAATCAAATGTATTTACATGGCACTTTGCTTAGGATTTTGTACATTTCTAGATTGAACAGAAGAACAGAAGTTTCAATGGAGAACACAGTTGGTATGAATGAAAAAGGATAAAACAACTGATCTGCGCAGGTCGCAGTTCAAGTTGAATTCCAGAGACACTCACCTGCTGTTCTGTACTTTTCTGCTGCTCCAGTCGTTTCCCAGTTTGTGTGTAAAGAGGAAGGTTCTTCAGAAACACGTCAGAACTGGTTCGAGCTCCAGTCTGCAGATGGTGCAGGATCCTCACTCTAATAAAGGCAGCTGGAGGCCCCGCCCACAGCTGCAGCATCATCAGCACCTGAGTGGAGGATCAGCCACAGATGATGAAGATGAAGATGATGATGATGCCTCCTATCAGTGATACAGTTCAACACATTTTTGTTGCACTCTCAATCCTTATTTGCACTATTGCATTTTGCACTAATCAAATTAATAAATATAAATATAATAAATACTTGTAATCAACACAAAAGTTTCATAAAACAAATAGAATAAGATGAATAAAAAGCATAACATATACATACACAAATAATTAAACCATAGAAGAAGAAAAAATCAGTGGTATTTTAAATTTAAGTTGATTTAAGCAGACTTAACAAAAACGCAATGAGAAAAGTTCATGATATTGTGCAGCACATTTACCGTTTTAAAAGACGTCTTCATCATTTCTAGATGACAAAAGTTTTCTATTCTTCTTCTACATATTTCCTCTAACTTAGTCACCCTCCCTGGAATCTTACTGTACTTGATATGTCGCTGCATTCCAGTCTACTAGTTCCAGCACATGACTCCGATCTCCAAACCAAACATTGTGAGAGTTTGATATTTTCCAACTAGGGAACACAAGCAGCGGACACTGATCACACACACACACACACACACACACACACACACACACACACACACACACACACACACACACACACAGAGTGTTACTCATAAACCCACCTGTTCAGTACAATGTGACAACTGTGTCTGCATGAGTGAGTGTGCGCCGTTTGCAAATATTCACTTTGCATGCACATTTTCAGCTGCACAAGCTTATTTTTTGCATGCAAAATGTTTTATTCTGAGGTGCTTGAGGTGTGTGCATGGTGTGTGTGTGTGTTGTGAGTGTGACCACCTCATTACCCACAACCGACTCAGGAGTGACCTTACCATGACATCTAGAGTGTTGTTCCTGCACACGCACCGTGATTTTGCACTTTTCGTGATCTCCGTGGAGTTGATTTGTCACTGATTTGACCAAGTGTCAATATCTCACTTCTTGTCCGGAGTGTCCACGGATTTCTCACGTGGGTTAAAATTTTTCTGAGTATTGAGTTTATCTTTTACGTGTGAACAAAGCTGCAGGAGATTGTCAGGTGGGGGGGTGGCCCTTCCGCCCAAGAGCTATCGAATCTGATCGTTTGTCCAAGTTGACATGTCCGTCTGCGTCTTCTACTTACGGCTCTAATTTTTCATCCTGACATATTTGTTTTCTTTCTAGGACATTTACCTCACATGGGCTCACTTGGGCAATTTCTGCACATGGGGGGGAACTGGAGACTGTGAGGAGTCGGACATTTGCGTTCTCACATGCAGCACTACCACATTTCTGGAAAGTGCCCACACTTCAGTGCAGATCCAAAAGCAGCTCCACAGTACCTTCCTGCTGTGGCTGTTCAGCCACTAGATGGTCCTGAAAGCTAAGCAGCACCATGGAGCCCTTGACAGACAGAAGCCCAGAGGAGGAAAAGTCAAAGAGACGTTTTACTGGCGTTCGGGGAAAACTCATTTCCAAATAGAAACATACCAGAAGAGAACACTTCCACAATCTACCTCTACAACAGTGTGTTCACCTGTCTGGACAGTGAAGCCACATGCAAAACTACTGGCGTGCAACAACTGCATATTGTTTCACCATGTAAAACTCCTGACACACTAGATTTATCTAAAATCCCACATTTGAAGATAGTATCTATAGTAATAGTTTCTAATAGATTATTTATTTCATGTGTGGTTAGATGCTGTGACGACAAAATGGGCATGGATTTATTGTCTTTAGTCACAGTTAATGGTAAAATTATATTTAAACCTTATAAATGAAAATTTGGTTTCTTTTGTCAATTTAATTTAATGTTGGGGGGAACCTCAACTTCAGTCATGTTGTCGTATCCAAATAAAGTCAAAGTCAAGTGTATATTTTTATTGTCTCCCATTATTTATCTGGTATAAGAATGAAGTGGATTTTACTGATATTATTCATCATTATTTTAGTAAAAGATTAGAAATAAATATTAAAATATCAATATAGTGTGGATATAAATGTGAACTTTAAACCTACATTTTTTACTTGACGTATAATAATAATGGGAGTTAGTGGTGATGTGTGGAATTATTTTATGTTTCAGGTTTTGACAGTAGATGGCGCCACAGTTCTTCTGATCAAACGGCTCCACTGGCTCTCTGCTCCTGTTTTATTCACCTGAAGTGACTCTGGCCTCTGATTTATGACTCTGATAATGAAACCCCCTTAAAGTACAGCACTAATGTCAAGTATTGTGAGATTGGAAATCATGATCACATTTAAATCTGATTAAATATCAAATTCTGCCCGTGTCAAATCCTAATCTTAACGTCCAGTTTGATGCTCTACAATGTTTTCTGTGTCCCCATGTTCCTTCACACTTAAAATGTCTCTTCACAAAGGCTGGAGACGGAGACATGACACTCTTTCTTTACCCATCAAACAATAATGGACCATTTTTGTGGTGAAACACTAACTTGAAATTGAAAGAAAACCCCACACTGTCAATCAAATACACACAAACGGGTATCCCTGCGGAGGGAAAGCAAAACATCAGATAAAAGACACTGTTCACACGCTGCATTTAATCTCGTCCCGCAGCATCTCTGCCAGCCCACGACACGTCTGCATTCAGCTGATTGACAGACTGAGAAAAACAGCCAAACATGACTTCTTGGCTTCTTTGAGTATTTTTTGAAGCTGAAGAGTTGATGATGTTCAGGCTACAACAACATTGCAGATTGAAAAGTGATGCCAGCCTCCCAGAGATCGTGCACATACATCCTGTGTAATATATGCATCTGTAAAGGAAACAACCACGGCCTCTATTAAGGTTTCTTTACTTGTAGTTTTTCTCTGGAGCTCGCCTTTTACCCACTCAGCTCGGGGACCCAGGTAATTGATGCATGGTCTTAAATAATGTCGTGATTTGTCAACGTTTCATAAAGTAAACAGAAAAAAGTAAAGAAGAGGAGGGAGTGTGTGGGTCGATCTGGGTTCTGGTGCCACTGTGTAAGACTTGGCTTGAACCTGCAGGATAGAAAAAGAGATTTCTCTGCAGCACAGAGGAGGAGAAGAAGAAGAAGAAAGAGGAGGAAGAGGAGGAGGGCGCTATTCTTCCTCTGACACAAACAGGAGCCGAAGCGCTCAGAGTTGCTGCCGATGGCAGATGGTGGAAGGAATGAAAGGCAGATGGAAAAATCACTTCCAACATGTTTATCATCATCAAGAAGTGTGTGTGTGTGTGTGTGAGAGGGACGACGACTATTCCCCCAGGGTTAATGAAAAATGTGATTTAGAATTTTTCTGAAAACAGTCATGCTGGTGTGAGGAAGAGGCTTTACACTGAGAGTATGTCGGCTGTTTATCGTTTTAATCAGGGGGACTTAAGGTCCAGAGAATCTTTACAAAACACGAGACATCAAGAAAGTATTTAACCTCAATTTGACAAAATGTATTTTGTTAATATTGTGACAAGAAAAAGGTTGCTATGTTTATATATATATATATATATTAATTTATTTTTTTTAAATCTTATTATGTCCACCAGAGTTTATATTTTTGCCAGGCTGGAGCTGCTGCATTTTTGACATTAATGCATTCAGCACTTTATAGATTTTCAATGAACTTAACATTCTGTTGATCAAATTATCAATTTATCAGATGATCTCATGCTTATATTGAAAATCAACTCTAAAACTGATGAATACAACAGGAAGTATTCGGGTAATAACGTGAGAACCGCTTAGCATCATACAACCATGGTAATACATGTATGTCACCCTGGTAATACATGGAAATTTTTTTGCGGCTGTTGCTATAGCGATACGAGCGTGTGAGTGCTGTGAGTGGAGAAAGTGAGGCAGCTGACAAACTTGAGAAACCCGGATGACTTCGTGACCTCGGCAAACACACTCCTGACAGCACTGTGGGTGTGAGAGGGAGAATTAAAGAGAGAGACGCCTGGGCTGCAACACAAAGTTATTTTTGAAGAAGAATCCAAAGAATAGAGATCTTTTTCACTGCTACAGCTCAAACCACTTAAATCATTTACTAGCTTGTCTGTACCGCAGCACATCAGCACAGTTTGAGCAGAAACATGAAAAACAGTGCACAGTCAAACTGTGGTTACACAGCAGGACAGCGCAGTTTGTCTCTGCCCGCCTCCTGCAGGGAATCTGCTTGTATTTAAAGTTGTAAATCAATCAAATCTAAATACACAGCAGTGGTAATTTTGAAGTGTTTATGAAGTTTCTAATACGCGATGGACATCATTTTGAGTCATGACGGAGACGCTCTAATGAAGTTATATATAAGTTGTAATGGGAAGGTTTTCCAGGAGGCAGCTGTTGTGATCAACGAATGAAGGTTCTTACTCGTCTCACTCACTCAGGAGGCCATCACGCTGTATGTTTATGTTCATAGCAACACCGGCTGTGACCACAGATTCAACTGAGTGTGGCTGCAGCTGTTTACACGATGGTTTGATGCAACGTGGGTCATGTTTTTGGAGTTGTGTCGATGACAGCTCGTGCAGAAATGCTGAACGCCAGTTACAGTAGTTTCCTGCAGCTAATCCATCATGTCTCCAACTCACATATTCCATGGAGATGCACAGACAAGTCTCATAGCATGAGTCACACCTTCATACTGATGGGAAATGGAATATAATACAATGGCATTACTTAAGTTAATTCCTGTTCTCATCAGTGGAATTAGGTTTGTCCAGAATTCAATCCAATGTAAAGTTACAGAGAAAGAAACAAAAAACAGAGAGAGAGAGAAGTAAGAGGCTTCAGTCCAACCTCTCTCTCTCTTGCTCTCAAGTTCTGCCTTTCACCGTTTTTCATTCCCCGAATGTCCCGTCTCTGTTGATTTAAATAAGGGCGTCTTATTGTCTAGGGGACATTTGATCCTCTCTCTCACACACACACACACACACACACACACACACACACACACACACACACACACACACACACACACACACACACACACACACACACACACACTTACACTAACACACAGACAGAAACTTGCAAACATGCTGACACCAAACGCTAGCTCAGCTTTTTTTTGGGGGGGGGGGGGGGGGGGGGGAGAGAGAGAGAGAGTTGACAGATGAAGAAGAATAAACCTCATCCTTTCTTTTTCCTACTTTCTTTGTTTTTCTCTGTCTTTGAAGTAACAACTGATGCATTGGACCAGCCCCCAGAGCTCTTATGTAACTGTGTGTGTGTGTGTGTGTGTGTGTGTGTGTGTGTGTGTGTTGCATGAATTTGACATTTTTCTTCAAGGGCATGGTGATTCATTAAAGGCTGATTATAAAACCAATTGAATTAGAAGGAAAAGCTCCAAGTATTTGGTAAAACTTGTATTTGAAGCTCCCAGCTGCATATGTGTGCTGTGCATAAATCAGTGCTGTATCACAAGATGTATGAGGTTCTAAGATTTCCAATAAAAATATCCAACAAGGTCCAGCCCAAATATTTTTGCCTCCATCTGCAGGAGTCAGAAGCCTTGAATGCGGTGAGGGACTGTCACAGGGTCCTGATAGAGATGGTGTGGTTACTTTCATTGCCCTGTTCTCCAGCACCAGAGTCTTGGATGGATTCAAGCACTAACACTGTGATGAAAACATTATGAGCACAAAACTTTGATATCCATATTCCGGTTGAGCCCAAGGTGGTGCCTCACACAACAGCAAACCCAGCACTAGCTGCTTTTTTCTGTCTGACTCACCCCCACGTGGGGGAGTGTGTGTGTATATGAAGGTTAATCCTGGGTTCAGACGGTCATCGGGACCATCTGAGTGATGAAGGCCAGTCAGCTGCTGTATGCAGATAACCTGACCTCAGTCAACCTCAATGTGTGTGGACCTAAATAACCCCCAAAGCTCCAGTGGTCACATTCACATTCATGCGGTAATGATCGAGGACATAGAGAGAAAATAAACTGTCAGTGCCACACAACAAACAGCGTGACCCTGCTCCTGCTGCAAACTGAGGTGACTATTCATCAGAATCACTTCCTCCACAGAGACAAGCTTCTTCTCTGTAACTTTACTACAAACAGAAAGGCCCCAATGCAACATACGTCACATTAGTAGACACATAGATTGAGACAGGTGGTAAACTGCAATAACCTAAAACTATTTAAATCATCACTGAAAACATTTATAACCTCCTTCTATATATATATATATATGTATATATATATACATATGTATATATATATGTATATATATATATGCCTGTAAATTTGCATTATAATGTGTTGCAAATACATCAAAATGTGTTTGAATGAAATGTTGCTCCTACAGAACCAGAGGAAATATCTTTCAGTGACTTGCTTTACAGGGAGGGGTTAAACTAAAGTTCAGCATCTGAAGGCATCTGTGGTGCCTTCCGGGAGTTGTTGGTGGAACGTCCAGGTCTCTGAGGTCACTGTAGCGAGGGTTATGTTTAGAACGTATCCTTTGGTCGTTCAGGAGATTGATAAACCCCAGTATCTAAGACTGGTTCTACTGGGCAGCTTCCAGTTGCAAGTGTGTGCAGTTGTTGCCTGAGGCTGTTGCTGTAAATACACAGCCCGTTAAATAAGAGCGAGAAAGACTGAAGTGTGAAGAAGTGGCTCTGGCTCTTCTTATTATATAACCCACATGAACATTGAACTGAAAGCTGTTAGTGTCGGTTAGTTATACCTTTTCAAAACCAAAATTAACGGATATACAATTGTGTTAAAAGCAGCTAAATTCACTAAAATAAGGGGCGACTCATTCCATTCTTTGTTTATTGTGGAAATGCTCCGTGCAGCTGAGGCAGCATCTTTCCTGTTTGCACGCTGACCTGCAGGGATCGCCCACAGTGGGAATAAGCGTCGTGACATGCCTTGATTCGCTCTAGAGTGTCGAGTTAATGCAGTGTTCATTTTCCTAGGAGCACGGTCGAGAAAGGAAGGTCTCACACTGAACTATCAGTAATCAGAGGGTGTCGGTGCTGAGATAATGGAGAGCACTGCTTTAAAATCATGTAGGCCCCTACACACAGAGTGAGCCATTTTAAAAACTCACTATTAAAAGTGATTTGTTTGTGTGTTTTATGAACCTGTAGCTGCTGTTGGACGACTCAACCTGTGGCGTCCGCACTTCTAGGAGAGCTAGCGGGAGCTTGAAAACCTTAATCATCTATAGATGATTAAGGTTTTCAATCATTAGTTTCAAGTCTTTAAATTATCATATTTCTTCTATTGCTCGAAAAAAATGTAAGTCCCATGTCAGTATAAGAGAAGATATACAGTCTGACTATCAGGCTCTTCCTCTATCGCTGTCTTCAATGTCCCAAACCGACTTCCCACTGAAAGGGTGAAGCCCTACAGTTACAGTTAATCCTCGCTGCATTCAAAAAAAGAAAAGAAAAGAATAAAGGCCGAGCTGCTCTTTCATTGTAACTGCAGCTGTAGGCAGAATCAGTGCCGTGTTGGAGGAGATGACCCAGGAGAACAGGAGGAGTTCAAGCAGCACAGACATGCCAGCGTTTTAGCGGGAGAAGGAGGTTGGCACATCTTTTACCCTGGGGCACAGTTTGACTCTTATTCTGGTGTTGGGGGACCTAAAAGGAAAAAAAAAACTATCCGTGTCAATTCTCCAAGATGCTGTTCATGATCACTTGCAGCCACCCGGCACTGCTACAGAGCTCAGACGAATTTAACAAATCAAAGATTTCGGTTTGTTCAGGATATTATTATTAACAGTATTATATTCCTCGACAGTGGATTGTTGAGATCTTAAGTTGCATGCATTGTCTTAGTTTTGTACTGTTACCTGTAGACGTGTGAAGCTGTTCTGTGAAAAATAATATCGCCCAGCTGCTCTCTTCTGTCTGAGGATGATTTAATAGACTCTGCTGTATTGTGAGCTCGTTCTATTGGCCGTGCCTCAGGGGTTGTTATGTGGGTTGACCGGCGGATCCACCACTTTGGTCTTAGAGTGAAATACACCGACAATACATTTCTAATGATCTAATGTGGGATTAATCCATATACTTCTGTGATCCCTTGACTTTTCATTAAGCCTCACCACAGTGTTGGTATTATTTGTTCAGAGGGGGATTGTGGATTTGGATGAAATCTCGTACAAAACATAGATTTCATTTTCAACTGTGTGGACAACATTAGCTCTCACACAGTGAGGACTTTCTCAAAGATGTCATTTTAGATGGTTCTCACCACAACGATGTGTTCAAGTGCTAATGTTTCTGATAACTTCAGTTTTAGTTATTTGATGCTAAAAAGGACGCGTCATCCATCATCATCTACAGCCCAAGGTACAACCTCACTGCAATCTCCAACAACGGTAACAATTTCCATCGGAGTACTTAAGATCTAAATTCCCTAATTCTGTGCCTGAACACAAGGGCGGCGCCTTGATACTCGCCAGTGACCAGCTCATGAGAAGAAGCAGGACTGGGTCACGGTCTCTGCAGCCGCCTGCGTCTCTCAGTGGAAAAGAGGTTAATGTAAGTTTGCCTCAGGCTGAATATGAGCATCCACAGAGCATCATAACAGCCTGATAATGAAGGGTCAGCGTGACAGTGATGGGATCTGACACTGTGTGTGTATGTTAATACATATACATTGTTCCATGAGGTGTAAAGTGGAGCAGTTGAGGAAGTAGATGATGAGGACCATAAAAACATTCAGTGAAGAATATAAGAGTCATGATGTATTTGAGGTGAAAACAGACTTTAAAGTATTTGGTATCTGTGTGAACACTTTTTTGTAGGTGTGAGGGCGAGCAACGTTTTCGCATTTTAATCAGCCTAATAATTCCAGAAATCTCTGTCTCTAGAAAGGTTTGACTGCGATTTGGACAAGTATTACGTTCAACATTAAGCCTCAGACATTAACTCCAAAGGATGTCTGCAGAATTGAGTCCGGACTCTCTCCAGAGTTCAGGTGACGGGTGGGGCAGGAGGCAGAGGCTGGACGCACACGGTATTAATTCTGCTGCGGAGTGTTTTTGTTTACAGAAGATTGAAACCGGCGTTGATGCTAATCCCCAAAAGCTCTCCTCACATGTCTTCTTACGTATCAGGAAGTGCATTGTCATCTGGAGATATTTGTTTTCCTTTTTGCGTCCATCACGTTAGAAAGGTCAGCCTCTAGCTGAACTCAGGTTCTCCTGAGCCAAATTTAATTTATTTTTCATTAAACCTGTAAATAAGTGTTGAATAACTGGTTTAAGTTGCAGTTTTGACAGTGAAATTACTTCAATTAATTGAATGTTCTATATAAATATATGCATATAAGAGACATTTACTATGTGCTGTGATGCATGAACCCTGTGTGTGTGTGTGTGTGTGTGTGTGTGTGTGTGTAATGAAACAGTATTTAATGGTTGGTGATAGTGTTTGAAGTGTGACATGTTTTCTCCCCCCCGCTCTCAGGGTTTATGCGACCGTGAAATGCAGTGATTGATGGTGCGTCGACTGTGATTGCACACAATCGCACTTGACTTGACCCACATGGCCGATGCAGCAGATGTGGGTCACGCCAGGTTAAACATCACACATCAACATGTGTTGATCCACAGAGACCAGGAACGAGGCCACAGTTACAGCCATGAAATAGTTAAAAGGTCAGGAAACACAAATTATATAATTGTCACATAAGGAAAGTTTCCGTTTGCAGGGCGTCAATTTTGCGTTTTTAAATCCGATTCATAGTGTCTTTAAAGTGCAAAAGCAAAATAAGGTTCTGTGAGCAATGTTTAATTATATATTAACGAATATTGTAAATGTTTGAAGTCGTATTTGATTATTTATCATTGGTTCACGTCTGCATCAGATCACCCAGCTGTGACACTTCCAAGTGTAATTTTCCGGATGTCAGACGTCCATGACGAAGGTGCAGAGCCTGTGAGGAGTTCATGCCCGCTCGGCGACCTGAGTGCAGTGGGTCGACACTTCTGCACGGCTGCGTGAGCTCCAATAAAGTGAAGAATTTCCTTTAAAATTCGAGCCCGACGCTCTGTGTAAAACCAGGCCGAGGCACGCCGTTTGATGAGTTGCGAGGCTTTTAAAGTGATGGAGGCGATGCGTTGGCTGAGGATTACAAGGTCGAGTCAGGTTTTTTTTACGAGTTTACAAGTGGATGCTGTTAGCCTCTTGGCTGCTGGCTTGAATCCCTGCGTTAGAATAACCACAACCTTAAGAGTCTCGTGTTATTCACGGTTCAAAGTTAATTTTATTGATTCTTCACATAAACACAACATGTATATACATTTTAGTGTGTTTGTTGGCCATTCAAGATGTGAACTCCAGTGTGTTATCACTAATTGTGCGTGTGTTGAGTGTGAAAAAGCTGATCGGGGGCAACCACAGTCTGCAGAAAACCTCTGCAGTGGAAGCGCCCTGACAACTTCAAACGACTTCAAACACGTCGCTCCGACTTCCCTCATCCCTTCTGCCTTAATGCTCCCTCATGGGGCATTAGCTTAGATCCCCGCAGCCGTGAATTACAGCTATGATGTCAATACACATTGTTGGTGATTAGTGTCTGCGTGTGTGTGTGTGTGTGTCGTGAGTTCCCATCACTGCTGCTTTGCACCTATTTTAAGAGTTGTGATCATCAAATGCATCAACAATGGAGTCCAAAGGGGACGAGCACTGAAGTCTGGACATTTTCCTGATATTTTTCCGAGGCTGTGTGTGAGAATGCAAATGTCTGAGTCAGTTGCTGCGGACTCCTGTGTTCTAGTGTGGATGTAAAAGTTGTGCAAAGTCGGTGGTAGAGGGAGCAATATGAGTAAAGTCGTGTTTTCTAAACATTAGCACAAACATTTTTTTGAAGCAACAATCAATAATATCATACTAATAGATTCAAAGTTGAGCCCAGGAATCAGTTTTACCACTTATAATGCCGTCTTTAAATTTATCAGTCTCTAATGAGCACTAAACGAGATATTAACATTTTCAAGGGAATATATATGCACTTGATATTTGTTGCAGGAACCTTTTAGTGTTCCTTGGCAGCCTCAGACGGATTCCTACCTCTACCTCATCTTAAAACCATCAAACACAGAGTTTCATTTACCATCTGGAAGCAGAGGTAAACAGTGTGAGCAGCATCAGACGCTGCAGCCTGGACTCTCAGAGAGATATTAGCTGGCATCACGCCACACGCAGAGAGAGAGAGAGAGATGAGGAGAGAGACAATGTGGAGTCATACTTACAGTACCAGTCATTTGTGTATACTTGGATGTGTGTGCATTGTGTGCCTGGTGAAGAGCTGGAGCTGTGCCACGCTGAAGACACAGCACCATACAAGGACACGCAGGAGGGCCAGAGCGTCTGCAGCTCTGTGACGGATCCACACAGGTGGGGTCTGAAGGCTGGTTTTTCAGAATAAGGCGCCTGTACAATACTGTCACAACAGCAGGATAATGTCAGCAACATTCATGCAGGGGTGGCGCCGGTGTAAAGCACGAAGGATGTGACGTTTAAAACCTGCTGCGGAAATCAGATACGGTTATTTACATCGCATTGACACCAGCGACGGGCCTCATCGCCAAAAGCTCTCGTATCTCGTTGTCGAGCAAATCAAATCTTTGTTATAGATAGATAGATAGATAGAGTACTTTATTCATCCCCGGAGGGAAATTAAGGGAACTTAGGGTTATCTAAGACATTTGTATTCTTTTTGTGTTCATTGCATGTTAGGAACTCGCACTCTGGGAATTTTCAATCAGATTTTTTGGCAGGAAAAGTTACGGGAAAAAATGTCCGAGCAGCCGAGTCTGAAATTTGCGTTCTCGCACAGAACCTCTTTGGAAAGTGGATGTCAGAATATTCAAATGATGCTCTTATGGTTGGTTTTGGGAGATAAAATAAAACTGCAGTGGAAAGATTAGAGAAAATCTAAAAAAAAAAAAAAAAAAAGAATCGAATATTTACTTTTGAGATGAGATGTGAAAGTCTGTTTCTATAAAGTCTCCCCGGTCCAGTCCTGGTTATGAAACACAAACATGTTCAAGGTTTCTTTCTTTCCGTGTGTTATTGATCGATTCCTCAGTAGATGAACAGTTACGCTGCATCTCATCCATCACACACACACTCGATCTGTAATAAAAAGTACAAGCCTGGTCCTGCTTTCTTTTTTCCTCCCCCCCGCTGCCTGAGTCTGAGTGTGTTGCCCTCTTAATGTTTCTGTGTTTGAATGTTTTAGAAATCAGCTGAATTAAAGTCTGCAGAGGATGAAAGTGACTGTGGAAGGGATCTAACTGCTCTGAAGTCCATGTCCGTGTGTGTGTGTGAGAGGAAGAGAGAGACTAATGAAGACGTAGGTCAAATATCTTCTACCTAATAATAAATCACACACACACACACACACACAGTCTCCATCCCCCCACCCATGTGTTGACATAGTTTCCATGGTGAGGGGAGGTGTTGACGATTCATCGCTGCATTCCTGAGAGCATGCTCTCTCACACATACATTAACATTTACACTGGGGGGGGGGGTCAGTGAACGCTGCTCCCCCACACCAATATTTGACTGCTGCTGCTGCTCATGGTCTCAGACACAATTCGATCTGAACACGCCCCCCGTCTGTGTCCCTCACTTCTCGCCTCCGTCCTCCATATTTCAAGACAGGAGAGTGGAGCGGTGCCCGCAAGGTTGTGTTGTTTATTACATCCCAAACAACACATGGTGGGTGGGGGGGGTCGGTTGCTTCAGGCACTCATCTGACAATCCAAGGATCCAGTTTTAATAAACATGACAATGGATATGATGGTTTATCAGAGGCCAAAGCAGAGCACGGTGGTTGTTAAAGCTTTGTGTTGCTTTGCCGGTTGACGTCATTCTACCTTGTAGCAAAAGCTGAACCAGCTGAACTTAATTTTTTTGCTCAACGACCCTGCATTGTTGTGCTGAAAAGATTCACGCTGTGCAGCAATTTAACAAACAGTCACAGTTTGAGGTCATGTGACATGAAGGTCATCCCCACAATTTGAGTCATTAGTTCTCAGCAAATTAAAACATCACAAAGAGGCACATTGACAAATCTACTGTGCTCAATGGATTTCACTGCATTCAGACCAGAAGCTGTTGATTTACTAGTTAAAGTTCAGCGGCACATTTAGACAGTCACATAATTAAGTCATAATCCTTATACGGTCTCTTTCAGAAGTGGGAGGGTAACGTGGGCATGACAAAGCGGTGGAATTCGAACCCCCGGAGTGAGAACTATTTGCAACAAACTGTGTTTGCTTTGGCCCGCGAGATTTGGGGGTCCCAAGCTTATTATAACAGGCTTTGGGGGGGCTCCTTTCCTCCAGTTTTGATGTCATGAGCCCAGAGAGGCTCTGTTGGTTGATGAAAGCCAGACTAGAATCACACCAGTTATAAAAGGTTCAGCTTCAGACTCTCACATGGATAAATACATGCGTACGTGCTAAATTATTTAACTGCAATAAGGCTGAGGAGCTCTTTACTTGTATAATAGACACTTTGCAGTAGCGTCACATGACTTTGGAGCCACTGTGGGTAAAGACGCTGGAGCTGCGGAGGAGGACAGAGGGAAGGAGAGGACCACCAGCCAGCATGTACATCAATATTCAGACCTACGAGTACTCACTGGTCATTACTACATTATTATCAGAGTACTCACTAGTTGGACCACACCCATATTTGAAAGCGACCCTCTCCAGCACAGATGTGAGGAAAGGACGTGCATCGGGCGCGTGGCCTCACAAAGCATCGTTCTCCTATAGACACACTCACACAACTGTTGTCGCTCCTGCAGGTGAACAGCTGTTGATCGGGTGAGTGTTCTGCAGATGAAAAATGGGCAGTGGTGGAAAACAGTAAGATGAAAGTAGACATATCATACTCAACACAACACAGCAGCTAACTGCTAAAACTCCTGCTTCCTGCTTTAGTGCTCCCTCATGCGTGAAATACTTGTGACAAGAATTTTAGAACGAGAATTATGCAAGAGAGAAAATGCATCAAACCAGTGTGTTTAAAAGAAACTGGGAGCGTTAACAGGCAGCAGACTGGTGTGATGGAGCCGAGGCTTTTGGCTGTTTTGGAGCTGCTGTAAACAACAGTGTTGATGACAATGAAGACGAGAGAAATGTGTCGCCTCTGGTAAACTCCGGGGAGAACAGGCGGCTTACTTCCCCCTCCGCACGCTGCTAAATTTTTCTGTCTGATTTTTTTTTTTGTTATGTGGAGCAACCCTCAAGCTGCAACACGTTCCGAGTCGAAACCGGGGGTAACACAGATGAAATGCGCCATCTCCAAAACAGCAGGAGCGCAAGAGTGGTGAGAGCCACAACCGAATGGAGTGTATCACACACAGAGCCAAGTCAATTAGAGAAGACAGTGGTTTAAGGTACGACAAGGCCACGTTGATCCCAGAGACGCACTAACACACACACACACACACACACAGGGAGGAGGAAACTGGGTCAAATGGACCCTGAGAGGGAGCGAAAGTTAGAGAAGCGAGATATGGAGCCAATCGACATTGGATCTTTCTGTTCTCTCATCTCCAAATGAGATGGAGATGAGAGAAAAGAGAGGTGGAGAGAGAGAGAGAGAGAGAGAGAGAGAGCTGGATGGAGAGACTGTCGTTAAAGAGGTGAAAAAATCTGAATCCTGGAGCGCGGCCGAGGTTTTAACTCATCTGCATCTCTAATCAAGAGCAGGAGTGAGAGGGGGGGACTGGTGCGATGGAGGGGAAGTGGAGAGGAATGGGAGAAAGAGAGACTGGTGACAAAGTGAGAGAAACAGTATAAATGGATGGAAAATAAAATAGAGTAACAAGAGGATGGTAGAGAAAGTGAGAGAGCAGGGGGAGTGGAGGGAGAGAGACGTAGCCGCCGCTTAATGTTGAATTATAAAACATTTATTCTGCGGGAACTTTTTGAAGTTGTGTTTTTTTTTTAGATGTTTGGAAGCATAGAGAAACCTGATTGATGGCTTGCCCGCAGACGGAGAAGAAAACCAAATTGGCCCACATTTGTCACAAATCTCCGAGCAGGAGCTGTGATCACGACCACATCAGAGCCGCTGGAAAAACGTCTGAACAGAAAGAGGGTAAAATGTGGGCCAACAAGGACGGCGGCCATAATTTAATAACCGCCGCTTTATTTTGACTAAATCCACTGTGCCAGCAGTGGCGTACGAAACACTTGACGCGACTTAGCGCCCCCTATAGGCGCAAATGTCCATTTCCAACCAAGAAAACAGCATTATAGAATGGAATAAACCAAAGACTACAAAGATGGCAACCCAAAAGTGAGGCCAAAGCTTATTATCTTTTTGCCTAAGAGCAAATCTATTAGATTGATATTTATCTCTTGTCTGTGTTCACGGCTGAGTCCGGATCGTGGTTAGGTTAAACCCAGGTTAACATTAAGACTGTAAACACTGAGAACAATTATCTGTACTCCATCTGAAGTTCAATAATCTGACTTCCAACTACTCTCAACTTCATATATTAAAACATAATTTCTATACACGCCCCCCCCCCACCTCCCAAATTGGAAGGGACAGCATTTCTTCCCTCCACTCTTATGTAGCTTGTCAGTGCCAGTGGCTCCCAGCCGATGCTGAAATCCCTGGGACGATGGCTTTTCCTTGTTGCCAACAACGATAACAGCAACTTATAATAGTCACCAAAACAAAACCATTTACAAAATGAGTACATCTTACAAATCTATTTATTTAAAAAGACATAATTCATCATACTCATTGCGATAAAATGATCAAATGAAAAGACACTGGGGAAGCTTTGCCGTGACGTGTTCAGTGATGTGTCTCAATGCTTTAAGAGATAAAAGCACTCGGCCCAGAGCCCTATTATTCACCTGTGAGCTCATGTATGTGTGTTAGTGGTAAAAACCTATATTGAATATTGCCACAGCACTAACACAGAGTGGGCTGGATTAATGGAGACCTACTGGAAGTTTCCGTCACCATCAATCAAACCAAAACACACATATAATCATCAATATTTCACAAAATAGTCAGGGGAACAAGCTCTAACGTCCAAACAGCAGCACAGATCGAAGGTTTGTTCTGGTATCCAATGTGGACGTCAGATTTCATTCCTTTTTAGTTGATTCAGATCATATATTGGTTTAAAATAAAGAAAAAAAGTCTCATATTGCTCATAAAGTTCTGATAGTTGCTTTAAATACCTTGTAAATCTATTTCAAATGCAAAAAACAAAGCTCTGTCCCAGCCCAGTCGGCCCGGCACGTCTTATTACTAAACTAACAGTTTTAATTGGATCCTGCTGAGTTTGAACACAAACTTCCTCAAGTTGTGTGTTTTTACTGGAACTGTGTGTATGTGTGTGTGTGTGTGTGGTCAAACACGATACACCAGCCACCACAAGTTCATTCACACTCAACAGATGTCTGGCTCAGCCGGTCGTGAGAGATTTCAAACGTGATCTCTTTCAATTTTACCTGTTAAGTGCACTGTTAAAAAGAAAAAGGGAAAAATAAGGTAAAACATCTTAATTTATTTGAAAAAGGGGGCGCAGCTTGTGTTGGAGTTGGAATCTCTGAAACCGCTTACAAAGGAACACTCAGACATTTTGAAAACATGTGCTTGTTTGCCAACATTGGGTCCGGCAGATGTTTATCACAGCTTAGCACAAAAACATGGAAACAGAGTTCCCCTCTGTTTCCATGTTTTTGTGCTGCTAGACGAGCTGCGGAAAACATCAACAATGTCTCAGTGATGTTTGGTTCTCATTTCCTTAAACAAATTAGGAGGTAATATCGTAAATGTCACTTATTAATGCTGTATTGAATTTGTTTAAACTGTACATGAACAAAACGACAGTTAGTGATTTAAAAGAGGAGTTTAATCCTCCAATTTTTTCCATCTGCCAAAACAAATAGTTATACAATTGCAAATTGTCAGTTTTACATTTCGTTTGTAGAAACGTTTCTGTTTCTCAGAACCAGATTAGCCACTTGCTCCTGTTTTCGGTCTGTATGCTAAGCTACTCTAACCACACCAGCGACACCAGAGTTCGGGTGAAAAAGGTCTTCAGAAATAAAAAAAAAAGCAAATAAGCATATTTCTCAAAATGCTGAACCAGTTCTTCTAAAAGCCTCAAGATTTTCCTGCTCAGAATGTTTCTGGCGACGCCCACAGTCTCGTTACAACAGTCGTGTCTTGATCAGGGGGAGTGACAGCTGGGTTTAAAGATCTGGATGTGGGACACCTTGATGTCATCAAAACGAGACCCTGCAAAGGGGCCTGAGTTGCTCACGGATGACCATTACGCCTTTAAAAAAAAACAGTACATGCAACTCTTTGCCTCGCATACTGTAGCACAGCGCTCACACACGGTGTACGAAAACACACACAAGACTCAGGCAAAAATAACAGCTGGATACACTTCTGAATACCTAGAAAAGAAGAGTGCTCGTTGTCGCCACTTTAAGCGGCTGTTCAAGTGTTGATCTGGCATAAATGAACCAAGCACACCTCGGTTTGTTCACATGTCGGCACCACGTACAGTATTTCTCACACACAACACACACCAACTGCATATCTCCTTGTAAAGCTTAAAAATGTCTCTTGATTTAAAATCTCTTAATTTTCAAAAAACTAGAGGTGAGAATAAAGGTTTATCTTGTCCCTTTGTTAAGGTAGGAATACTCTGGGGTGGGAGTTCTAGTGCAATACCTCTCGTGTGAGGAAAACACGTGGAGCACTTTTGTTTTCTTGGACCTCTGCCGACCGAACGAAGACGATCGCTTAAACCGCGACCTTGTCCGGGACAGAAATAAGGCTCGGGCTGCCTAAAACATCAGCCTCCGCAAATACAAAATAACTTCAGCCATGTGATTGAAACCCTTGCAGACACAAAGTCCAAACAAACAGGTGAAAAGAAAAGCCACCTCCGTCTCTCCACCCCCCAGCTTCACAAATGCAACAGGGTACGCTGGCGTGCCTCGACTCTGAGATCCAATAACAGGATCAGGAACAGACACTTTGCAGGAAGCCATGGCGTTAGAGGAAATCAAAAAAAGGAAAGCATGTCGTCCAGCCTGAGTGCTCCACTTGTTATCCCTAGTGGTTGCAGAGGCAGCAGATGTGTAAGTGGTCCTTTATTCCCAAGTGGCAGTGATGTCTCAAAAGTCTCCTGTCCCTCCAAAATTCAAACTGTGGACAAGTCTCAAAGGCTACTTCCTCCTCGGTCCTTGTAAAAATAAAAGCAAACAGTCCCCTGCTCCCCCACTGCAGAGCTAATAAATCCAGAGCACCTCAGTTGCGCTACCGTTTCCGAAGCGGCACACCGTTTTACTCCCAACGTCCGTCGCCCGGAAACAGCTGCGTGTCCCAGAAATCGTCTACGGGCGTGTGTCTGTTGTGTGTGTGGTGCTTCCTGTGAGCGCTGCTGCAGTGTGAGGGCGCGGGGGAAAGTGTTTGTCAGTCCATCTCCAGGTCCATCAGTTTGTTGCGTGAGCGTGGAGTGTGCGTGGTGTTGCGGCAACAGCAATGGGCGCAAACCAGACCCAGAACCAGAGAGAAGAGGCCCACACCTACAGAAACACAACAAAGTTAAAACGAAGCCATTTTCCCTCTACGACTTCCTGCGGTACTCGTCAGAGTACGACATTTCTGTATACAACATCTAACGTGAGCTTAATTTCCTCCAGAACCCCGGCTGCACTGCAACTGAACCCTTGTCCCTTCTCTGGCTGCCTCCTCATTGCTACTGGGATGAAACTTTAAGGGATTGACTCAAAAATAAAACCTTAAAATGACGGACTCATGCTGAAAGCTGCATTTGGAAGAGGGACAGACATTTTTTGTTGAATGTCCCCCAACCAGAAAAAGCAGTATCAGTTCCCTTTAAAAAAATATTCGATCATTTTCTTTTGGCTATAAAAAGACTGATCAGATTCTTGCAGCTGTCAGACTCGTGTCCCGAATAACAGCACAGTCAGCGAGTGAAGTGCAGAGCAGCACAAAAGAAGAGTAACTCTGGTCTATCAGTCAGCAGTTCCAGCGGAGATGTCCACGCTGACGGCGAGCATCAGCGAGCAGTTTCATCCTGTTCCAGTGACTTTGGGGCAGGTGTGAGGTCTGAACAGCTGCTGCATTTAAACTACGCATCAAGCTCAACATTCGACTTTTACAGTCTGAAAAAACAATGAATGATTCTGCATTGCAGCAGATATGGAGCAGATGTTGATAAATTGTGAGTTGTGCTGCCGACAATCGTCTACAGTAAATCCAGCATCGGAAGAAAGACACTTCTACAGAGCTGATGCATTCTCAGCAGTCGACTGGTCAGATGTTGAATCTGACTTATCAGCGTTATTTAACGACTTTGGAAGATTTTGCTCTTGTGGAATGTTTTGATTTAAGTTTCATTACATCACCTCTTACAAGGAAGCCCCTGTTTGACTGACTGTCTGTCTGTCTGTCTGTCTGCGTGATCCGGAGA
Source organism: Paralichthys olivaceus (assembly GCF_024713975.1). Taxonomy (NCBI): domain Eukaryota; kingdom Metazoa; phylum Chordata; class Actinopteri; order Pleuronectiformes; family Paralichthyidae; genus Paralichthys; species Paralichthys olivaceus. Next base: position 533,911 of record NC_091116.1, read on the forward strand.
AAGGGGCAGCTGCAGGAACCTTTCTTTCTTTCACATTGCGATTTAACATAACGCTGTATCTATAAAAATCCTAATTAAACAAAGGATGTGTAACATTACCTATTGAGGCCGATGCACCGTATAGAAGAGGTAACTGTAGAGAGTCCCACACTAAAGAAAAAGCAGACAGAAATAAAGTTTAGCTTTTTCAACGATATTAGTGTTGCTATGGTGACGTGTGTGTGAATTGCATGCTCGCTCCTCACCAGCGAACTGGACCGTGAGGAAGACTCGGGACGACGTCAGCTCTCCACCTTGAGTCCAGGCTCCCGTGGAGGCCGACAGGTACCAGGGCGTGGCCACGCAGTAATACTCACCGCTGTCACTGGGGAACACAAGACAAACACGTGTTCAGACGCCGCAGTGAAACTATGATGTGGGACAAACACTCCCGCCCACAGGGAGCGTAACACGTTTACACATAAACACATGACTCACTCACCTGTCCTGAGTGCCGAAGATGTTCATCAGGTAGGTGTGCGTGTCCTTGCGCTCTATGGCAACTTCGCTGGAGGAGTTGCGCTCCTCCCTCTTCATGATGCCGAAGCGGTCGACACTGGCCACCTGGGTCGTCGTCTGTCCACCACGCAGCCTGGTGAAGAACCAACGCACTTCGTACGCCAGGTCGTCTGAAAGACACCAGCGGCATTCTTCAAAAAAAAGCACAGCTCCAACTTTCTTTTTGTCTGTTACTTGTAAAGGAAGTACCATGTTAAGGTATCACTCCCCAAAAACATGCATCTCTTCTCTAGCCAATCGGCAGAAGAGACAAATATGGCTCGGGCATTTGTGACGACTTCTATTCGTGCAGGATGACGTCAGTGCTGGAGAGTCAGCGCTTCTCCAGGAAGCTGGAGGACATGTTCATTCCAACCTTTAATCTGCATTAGCTTTCATTTACAGTTAACTATGACATTATGGACAGTGGGGAGGAGAGTGTGTTATTTTTGGATGCGCAACTCAGCCCTCAATTCACTATGCTAACTTAAGGAAAGAAGAAGAAAACAGAAAATAAGGGGGATCAGTGCAAACAATGGACACACGCCACAAAGAGAAAGATGTAGTGACGACAAAAGAAATAAAACAGGGACCTGAGAGTTTGTGATAATAGATGTAATCTTTGGAGAAGGGGCGAGCGAGCTAATTATTTCCAAGAGAAAGATGTGTAGAAAGAAAGAGAGTGAGACAGGAGGCAAGAGAGACAGAGAGGCACAAACTAGTCATTAGTCTGTCAGGGAGAGCGTACGAGCGCGCGCTCGCACACACACACACACTCACACTCACACTGAAGCACAATGAAAACCCCATGGAGCCTTAGTCATCTTCTGTCATTCCAGAGACAAATAGAGAATACACATGAAAAAAAAAAAAACCAAAGGAACATTTGCGAACGACAATGCTGGAGAAAAAAAAAAAGAAGACAAATGGTGATGGAAAACAATTATGGAGGGAGATAAAAAAAAAGAGGAGTGAAAGATGATGAGGAGGAGGAGGAAGGATGGAGAGAACATAATGAAGAGAACGAGTGAGGAGAGGAGTGAACGCACCCAGAGCAGAGTAATGAATCACATCTCAATTTCTCTCCCCCCCTCTTCACTAATGGTTTTAATATCCAAATGCTACATCATTAAAAATCAGTGGTAGTACAGCAGCAGCAGCAATAATAATAATAACCTAGGCCTCTGATTCAGTTTCAGGTCCCATGGTCCTAATTTTGAAATGGTTTGCCCCTCAGTCTTCACATTTGCGGCACGGGCACAAATACGTAATTACATATCATTGCTTGTTGAATGTGAGGTTGTGAGCTCTGTGGCCCTTTGACGTTGGATGACCAGTTTTTTTGGATTCCATTTGATGCATCGTGTAGAATAACAGATGGAAACACAGTCAATATACACAGTCATCCATTTAAAGCGACAGGAGTAAATTTGCAAATTAATTCTGGTTCGGCCCGTTGAACCTCTACGCCGAGATTTCTCTGTAAAGTCTAAATCCATCACTTCCTGTTAGCGGAAGAAGTGGACACACAGGACGTAATTATGGCAAATCAGCTCCACCGCTTCTCAATTAGCTGGAAGGATTGGGTGTCGTCCGGTGGGAATGGGAGAAGTCGACTAGACTGAGCGTCCAAAGTTTAAGATTGCAGCTTTGAATATGACTTCAGATATTTCCTTTTGTTTATGACGATTAGAAATGTTGCTTGAGTCTGTATTTTATATTTTTAGTGCACAAATTCAATATCTACACAGAATTTGTTATCACGTTTAAAACTACAATACTTTAAATAAATCCCCTTAATACTGGTAAATTTGAATCTTTTTCTATTGGGAGGTAAAATCTTAATCATGATCTGTCATTTAAATAAATTCAAATTACATTTATCATCGTAATTATATTAAAATTAGACTCCAGATTTGCACAAGAAAGAAAATAAAAAGAGTTCCCACTATTTTTAACATGTGTCAAAGACATAAATCGTCCTCTCACTTTGTAAAATCTGACAAAAGTGACGTGTCGACGACGCTGATGCCGATGCCTTAGGACAGAGTGGACGGGTGGGGGGGGTATTTTTACTTGTAGTAGCCGAGCGCTCCATCCAGCCAACGAGGAGGAAACAGGAGGTGACACTAGGGGTGGTTGGGGTGGGGTGGAGGGTGAACTGGCCGACTGACCACCCACACACACCCACACACACACACACACACAGCCCCTCCAGACTCGCTGACCAGACTCAACTGATGAGCAAAGTTCTGACAGTGAGGGGGGGATGAGTTAGCCGTTAACCTCCTGAGGAAAACCCACACAGCTCCTCAGTGCAACATTAGGATGCCAACTCTGCAGGGAGCACAGATTCTCAAACACTCCAGCTGCAGAGATTCACTCAAAACTGAGCACAGAACTAATAATGAAACAATTCTCACATTTAAATTTGCTTTTTCCTCATTTCTCATCAGTTTCGGGGCAATAAAATAAATTGATGACATCACTTTGGGCTCTTGGAAACTGTAATAGATATTATTTTTGACGATTAAAAGCTTAAATCGGTTTTTATCAAAATGCTCCAAGCTGTTTTCTCCTCCACCATATTGTCCACCCATGAGGATTCCCTCACTGTAAGCCTATCCTCCACTGAGACACTCGGTGCAGGCGGAGCGAAACAGAGCGAAGACCCCTGAAAGAACCAAACCTGTCCGTTACTCAAGGCTCCCATCTGCATCAGCTTCAGTTTAAGAAAAACAAGCCGAGTTCCTGTGTATGTAAAGTGGAGGACGACTGTGGTAAGAATGATGGTCTCTCTCTCGCTCTCTGTGTGTGTGTGTGTGTGTGTGTGTGTGTGTGTGTGTGTGTGTGCGCGCGCGCGCCGGCTGATGCAGGAATCACGTCCTGAACTGGTTCGAGTGTGATGAATTATTCTGGAAAGGTTAAGCCACATCTGCAAATCACAGATAATGCATTTATCTCTATCTCTAACAACAAATCAAGACCATGGAATCATCTATTTATTTTAAGTATCAATTAATGAATTATTACATTTCATGTTTGATAACCTAACATTTTACCTCCTATTTAAGTGGATTCTTTGGATAAACTCTTGGTTTGTTGCTCGTCTGAATGTTGGAGGTCAAATAAGAAACCGGCTGTTTTAAACCAAATTCATCTTTTAAATAGAGACTGGTTTAATTCTCTACTTTACATTACGAGAAGTGCATTCCATAAAATAAATTACATTATTCTGATGACAACACATTTTATTATATTTACTTGAACAGAGAGGACAGGATTTATGAAAACTATTTTAAATCCTTAACATAATCGCCATGACTACATTCTTCTATAATCACATCATTTACAAAACTGCCTCGCTGACAGTCAAAAGACACTGTGACGTCCTGATAACACCAGGTTAGAGTCTGACACCGCCGTTAATGATCAAAGACACATTTTGCATAATTCCACGGGACTGACGCATGAACTCCGCTTGCTTGTTTCTGCGACGACACCAGCGTTTCGAGGAACGGAGATATAATTAGAAAGCCTCTGCTTCCGTGCAGTTAGCCTCCATCCCTCGCCGTCTTTGTTCTTGACGGGGGGAGCGGACGGAGAATCGAGGGAGAGGGATAGGGGGGGATTTGAGATACTTAGCAACTGAGGAGATTATTGTGTTTATCGCGCAGCCACGGTAGGCACTTGAACGCATCTCAAACCGTGTCTCCGGAGAGCACGCCATATCACCAAAGACACCCTCGCCCTCCCTCGTGGGAGTTTCTGATCCGCCACCGGCAGGCTGACTCGTACTTTCTCGCCCTCAGCTGTTGCTCTGCTGAATGTAGACATGCAGCCGCCCTCCCCCCAAAAAGGACCTTTCTACCCCCCCCGTGTACGACCCCGTGTACGACCCCATGAACTCGCTGACTCCCACCCAAGAGTCACTTGATAAGCTACAGGCTCTGTGTGCACTGTGCAGCTAAACTGGGACCAGAACCTATAGAGAAGTGTTGCTGCAGACATGTGATCGCAGCGTTGTCATTTCTCAAATTCAGAGTGTCGTTGCATTTAGTGGATGAATGTGTGATTATCTCTCAACAAGTCATCACTGCTACACAATGTACACAAAGCAGAAGGCCTCAGAAAGAGACACACTAATATCCCGTGCTGAGACGAGGGGCTCAGTTGGGCGCAGCCTCTGACGGCGGGTTCTTCACCTCACTGTTGTGTGTGGCTTTTCCAGAACTGCTATAAACATGTCTGCCGTTGACGTGATCAGTTAAACATACTGAACTCTTAACCCAAAGCCAGGGTAAATCAAGCAACGTCCAAACGATGAGTTGCAGCCTGTGTGAGAGGCAGTGAAGGCCTCTTCTCCTCTGGGTAATTCTCAGAAATGTTAACACTAACAAATACATCGAAAACCAACATTGTTCCTGGTATGCTGGTATAGGAATGGAACTCTAAGATACAAAGTTTTTAACCGATTTATTTATTTTTGACATGTAGAAAAATGTAGAATATCAACCTTGTACATTCAGTTTGAACAGTTCGGTCAAACGGCAGAGTTACGGCGAGGCGTCTGTGTTAAGTGAAAATCAGCTGTCAAAAGTTTCCGGCGGCTGTAATGAGTCGGCTCATTAATGGAAGACAACACCGGGCTGTCACAGCTTCACAACTCTGTCAGCCTCATGACTAACAACCTGGTTCAGACGCAGCAGCTTCAATGAGCGGGAGCGGTGGGTGGGTGAGGTGGCGGTACATTGTGGTGATTGGATGGCAGCGGAGGAACTACAGTGCATCTCTAATAGAATATCTGGCTCCTGTCTGAGCTACTAAAACTAAAATGGCTGTCTGTGGAAATGAAGACGGTCTGATTGGATTTCTCTGGATTAATCCCTCGAGGAGAGTCCAAGGCGTTAAAGTGCCTGAACACACACACACACACACACACACACACACACACACACACACACACACACACACACACACACACACACACACACACACACACACACACACACACACACACACACACACACACACACACACACACACACACACACACACACACACTTACCACCAGTGCTTCTAATGAAAGTGTGTGTGTGTTCTCTGCTCCATAAAGCATCACAGCACTGGTAGAGTGGAATACTAAACACTATAAAAACACTTATCAAGTCGCACAGAGACAAAGCAACTGGGATGCAAAGTTTCCCTCGTTACTCGCCGCGCTGCTTAATACAACCTCTGGTAAATAAATGCAAATGTTACTGGAGATGTGTCATGCTTTAGTTGCAGATTCACAAAGTCAGATTTTAAAAGCTAATTACTAAAATTTAAAAGATATCATTTTCTATATCTTTTAAAAAAGCGAAGAGAAATCCACCTGCATGTTAAAACCTATCTTTTATCTATCTACTATTATAGTTTCATGTTCCAAATTTGTAAAAGTTCAACAAATTTTTATTATTAACATTATTCCGATGTCCACATCGGGTCACCGCCGTTCACATCATGGCCGCTTTCGCCTCTTTCTTAAGCTAGCTATTGGGTGCAATCGACACCATAGCACAGAACTGACTTAACCTGATGCATGCTGGTCCAAACACATTGCATGCTGGTTAAAAATTGTGTCCTTGTCCAGCGCTACAAAACATTGCAAGGCCGCATCTTGAAGGAATCTATTATTCATACAGAACAGAAGCAAACATTTGCCTTTATTACCTGAACGGATCTGATCCCCTAAAATCCTCAATTTCTTCGGATTCCTTTAAAGCTGCATCTTCGATCTCATTCTCATTTAGCTGAAGACGTAATGGAGTGAAAATGATGGCGCCGCTCTGCTGTTCTATCTGCTCAAGATTTTCAATTTGTGTTTTACTGTCAGCCCGTCCTTCCCTCTCCTCTTTCTCTCAGCTTCCTGCTTTTACACCATTCCACTGTATCCATCTCTATGTTTGGATGGCAACCAGTCGCTTTACTTCCTCACAACAGCATAAAGATCCCGAGTAGTCTAGATTTATAGTGACTCTGAGAAGACGAGGTACTTGAGACTGTCATCTGGAGGCCACTGAATATTACATATATAATTATACATACAGTATATAAATGTCATTAGTTATCAGTAATATTTCAGTCACATTACAATGTGCTGTAAATGTTACGACATATGGCGAAACCGGTTATCGTTTCATTCCTACAATTACCAAATGAAAGGTGTCTAGTTCTCACACAAGTGCACACAGACAAGAATACACATGTTGAGAAACCCTGCTGGTATTTCTCCCAGAAAAACAAATTGGATTTTGGCAAGAATTCCTTAAGTAACGTCTTGGATCTAGACTCCGAGTACTCGTGCAGGTCTGAAGCCAAAAAAACCAAAAACACATCTCAATCAATGTGTGTTTACTAATCCATCTTTGATTGATTTAACCCGTGCGGAGCTAATATCAAATATCCAACTGTCAAATGACAAGTTTTGCCTGCATCTTCATTTCCCAGCATCCGGTGATGATTTTCATAATAGCTGACAAGGAAATGAAGCAATTACAGGTCACATTTGAGTGAGGAGCTCAGCGGCTCTTTTAAACGCACACAGGAGCAGGTGATTAACACCTGGCAAATGTAAATCTTATGGTAAATATAACGATACGTCCGTCTCTCTCCTGCTTTGGCTCCTCTACCCCTCATTTCCTCCTCGGTCTCTCTTCACCCCCCCCTCCCCTCCGCACTCACCAAATTACCCAGCTGTCTTTCCAAGGCCGACAGGCAGCCGTTAATTAGCCAATCTCACGCTCCGTTAGCCAGCCGCGGAGACAGAACGAGGTAGGGGAAGAATAGTTGGCGAATAGATGGAGAGAAGTGGGAGTGAGGGAAGTGGAGGGAGCGAAACCAGATTGTTAAAAGTGGAAAGAGGAGTGAATGGAGGAGGCAGTAAATGGGGGAAGAGTGGCTGGAGAACGGCGTGCAGCGTTTCCTGAAAAGAGCGACAAGAGAGGAGGAAAAAAAGAGCGAATTGTAGCAAGAAGAATGAGAAAGAGTAGTTGAAGAGGGGAGAGAGGGATGAAAAGAGGTTGAAGAGCGAGGAAGATGAAGTGGTGAGGTGATGACAGAAAGTGACTCACTTCATTAACTGTTTCCGGGGAATTAAGAGTGAGCTATATTCAAAATGAACTCACTTGTTGCAACATAATCAGGTTAAAATCTCCACTCAAAGTGAAATAAACTGCACAGTACGCCATGATTGCAAAACCTCCATCAGCACAAAGGAACGAATGATATTCCTGAAGAAACAAGCGTCTCCACGGGTGGAGGGCTCCAAGAATAGAAAATCAACAGCAAGCTGAAACAAGTGGAACACTACAGGTTTCTTTAGCTTGTTTGCTAAAACATGTAAAACACAAGCAAATATGGAACAAGACACTGGTCCCAGATAAATTTGAGAACACTTTTTCTACTCAGAATTGTCTTTTGCAGCTTATGTGAATCTCTACGTTTGAGATTTTTGTTCCTTTACAAGGACTCAAGATGAAATCGTCTTGACTGACACTTGACGATCGTGGCTGTTCACCATGAGCCTTACGGTTTCCTTTTCCTGTGTGGCTGATGCATTCTTTGGAGGCTAAAAGGAAAAAACATGTGTGTGTGTGTGTGTGTGTGTGTGTGAGCCAGTGAGGAACAAAGCTTTATTTCCTCGCTGCAGGAGCAGAACGATGTGCTGTTATTTTAACAAGAATATTTCAGAGCACTGACAAAAAACCAATGCATTGAAAAGCCCCAAACTGTCACAGCTTCAGCTTCAAAAAAGAAAGAGAGAGACAAATATCTGTAACAGTGATGTCATCCCTCCACCACCGATTTCAAGTGTGCAGCGTCGCACTAACGCACACTTCCTGGACTGCACTAACATGCCAGTCATTCCAGAGGTAATGAACGCTGCGTGTCTGCAAGCCACGGCACGCTGAAACAACAGCGAGGTAAAATGTAACACGGGGTCAAGAAAATAGTGACACCATCACATTAACCACGGCTTTGAGTTAAAAACTGACCCACAACAATGATCCAGTTAACGTCGAGGATGAAGAGAAAACCGTCCAGACTTCATTAACCAAATGTTGCAGACTTGCCATATTTCTCCCACATTCACTTCGGCGTGAACGAAGCGACGACAGGAGAAAAATGAATGTGAACTGAAAGCAACAAATCCTATGTCGACCAGCTGCTGCCCGAGGGCGGCGATGTGTCAAACTGCGAACTGCGACTTGGACGTTAACTAGATTCAATGTCTCGTTTGCAACCAACAATATGCAAATGTCGCGTCAGCTCGTTCTACAGCACAAGTGACGGACGGACAGACGGGCTCAGCCAATGACCCTGTGACCAATATGGCTGGGCCTCAGTGTCAGTGAGGAAAAAACATGGTAACTGTCAGAGACACAATTAGACAAACGTGAACTCCAGTGAGAGATCGCAAATACAAGCCGCTGAATTTAGTTTTCTCTCTATGTGGCTCAGCTCAGGTAGCGTGAGGAGTTCGGACATCCGGAAGGAGCTCAGAGTAGAGCCGCTCCTCCTTCACGTCGAAAAGCGACAGTTGAAGTGGTTTGGGCGACTAATCATGATGCCTCCTTGGCAGCTTCCATAAGCGGTTTATCAGGAACACTCAACCAGGAGGAGACCCAGGGGTAGACCCAGAACTCGCTGGGGGGGAACTACATATCCCATCTGGCCGGAGAACGCTTCAGAATCCCACGGGAAGAGATGGATGTTTGGACTACCCTGATGAGCCTCTGATTTATCTCAGATAAGCAGAAGAAAACAAATGGATGGATGAGATGCTGCGAACATTTCAGTCACTGTCCCCCACAGCTTCACACAGGTTCCTTACAGGCAGTCTCTTTGGAAATGTTCCCTGTGCCACAGCTGCAGTCTGTTGTAGGTCAAAGACACACACACACACTTGTGGATTCACCTGTTGGTCAATAGCATCACTATCATTAAAGCAGCGTTGCAGCAAACTGACTAAGAAGAGAGGAATATTTTATGTGTGGGTGTGTTTCGCCTATCATAAATACAAGCTGCAACAGGAGAGCTGTTTGCAGCCATCTCTGAGGAATGCACGAACACACACACACACACACACACACACACACACACACACACACACACACACACACACACACACACACACACACACACACACACACACACAAAGAATGCAGGAATACATGAAGGGACAAAGGTGTGTAATCTGCCGTTACACCCAAGAGAGGTCTTCTGTGTGTGCGGGTGTCTCTAACAGCACATGAGGAAGTGAAGTTTTGGCCTCAGTCCAAACGGAGCCGTCACGTCAGCGTCGCACCTTTGTTGACACGTCACTTGATACCACTTTGCTAATTGGTCTATTCACCTGCTGTTTAAGCCGTGAGTTGTTCACACTCGTGACACTGTCGCTCTCTGTGCACAGCCCTGTCTGGGAAACTGAATATCTTATCGCTCTGTGCCACAGAGCTCCACTGTTGTACAGAAAAACAACAACTCTTAAATACACATCAGCACGGTTGCAGTGGGTGACCCGTTCCCTCACATGTATCGTATACACGAGCTCTGCAGTTCATTTCACATCAGTCATTAACCATCCTACAGTCACCTACTCTGAAGGAAATCCACTGAGCTTTAAAAAGGAAAGTGTATATACGTGAGCCCTACAAATATAAATGCCACATGCCTCCGTTGTAGAGACAATTTTATTTTGACATTTTGGTTTAAAGCGGCGAAGAAGAAGAGATTTGTAGTTGTGTTGGCCCGAGCAGGATAAAAGGTCCCACGAGTAAACGTATGCAAGACATCGGTTGTGAGGGGTGTTCAGCATCAGACTGGTACTCGTTATCGGCCGATATGCAAAGTCTGAATCAGTGTTCAGGTGAATAGACCAATTAGCAAAGTGGTATCAAGTGACGTGTCAACAAAGGTGCGACGCTGACGTGACGGCTCCGTTTGGACTGAGGCCAAAACTTCAGTAGAAGTGAAAATGGTTTCAGGACACCTGTAACTTTAAGCTGGAATATGAAAACTAGCTTTCTGTTCAGTGTTAAAATAACAATCACACAATATATTCATGCATTGCTTCTGTCTTTTCGTCGTAGTGAGCATGTTCATGCGTAACTTTGCTCTCAGCTGTGATACTGAGGGTGTGGGGGGTTTCTTCCCATGGTGCAGCTGTCTGTGCGCACACGCTCCACAACCTCCAATGCACCAATCCCTGCAGCGTTTCACTGTTAAGTGTTTATGTATGGGCAAAAATTACAGGCAGGCATGTTTACATACACCAGGGCACTGCTAAGACACAGGTGCAAAGAAATGTGCTTGCATATGTCCGAACACTGCAGGAGAGGGTGATCCACTCTGCATGTGTACAATTATTTCTAAACTACACACACACACACACACACACACACACACACACACACACACACACACACACACACACACACACACACACACACACACACACACACACACACACACACACACACACACACACACACACACACTGAGGGAGGACGTCTGCAATGTGCCTTATCTGCTCCCTATGTGGACGAAAAAGTTAAAACACATGTTGGACGGTAAAACAAAGATGCACAGGGAGGAACAGGAGGGAAAGAAATGGTGACAGATGGAGAGAGGGAGGTGATGAGCGACGTGTGACGTCATGCGATACGTTTAAGTTAAAGGGTATGGAGCGACTAGGAGGGAGGACAGAAGACAAATGGGTGTTTGGATTGAGGGGGGGCTTGAGTCAGAGGGTGGAATAGATTAATGGAGAGAAGAAAGGAGGAGAGGTCGAGTTACACTTACGTTTTAGAGCAAACATATCTGACGGCTACAGTTTCTAGATATTTCACAGATGAATATTTCAAAACATATATATGTAAAACATATGATCAGCTTCTGAACATAAATGGAATTCAAGCCCCCTTTCATTTTTGGTCTAGAATTATATCTGGCTCTTATCATCCATTGTTGATATAAAAATATTGATTAGTGCAGTTTTAAGTATATTTGGGTGCCAGACATTTTTAAAGCAGGATTACTCAGGGGTGTTTAAATTTACCTGAGGTGAAATTAATAATGTTTTTGAACTTTTTACATAAATCTTATTAGAAGCAACCGCGATCTGAGAACGGAAGAGTTATTATTCTCACTTACAGCAAAATATGTCACCAGTTCAAGGCTTTTACAGTAGTTGTGTGTGTGTGTGTGTGTGTGTGTGTGTGTGTGTGTGTGTGTGTGTGTGTGTGTGTGTGTGTGTGTGTGTGTGCGTGTGTGTGCGTGTGTGTGTGTTAACAAAAGCACGAGTGAGAGAAAGCATATTTGAAATGCAGGAGTCACATCATTCTTATTAGCAGCGCTGCTGACAGGTTGGCAGGTGATAGAACAAAGCATGAGTACAAAGAGTGTGTGTGTGTGAGTGTGTGTGTGAGAGAGTGTGAGTGTAGCTGCATTTACTCATGTTTGTGTGTAAAAAATTTCAGTTCAGAAAACAAAAGAGAAAGACAGACACAGATGAGTGATTGTGATTTGTAGAGTAAGAAAGCAAACATCTCTGTGGTGTCTACCTGTGAGTGTGAGTGAGTGTGTGTGTACTGTACTCGTGTGTCGCACCGGTCTTTGGTGAGGATCCAGAGACGCTGAGCGAGCACTCCATCTTGGCTGTTTTCGACGGATAAACACTGGTGTCGTCTGATTGGATGGCGATGGCGAAGGACGGGCCTGCAACACCAGCACATGAACTGAAATCAGCTTTATTCCACAAACACATTGGACGCAGGCAACAAACATCAGAGAGAGTGAGATGAGACGGACTCGTTTAAACACAGGCTGCTTTTAAACCTGCACACTGTAATTCTGCCTTCATGTCCCAGAGGAACGCTGGATGTGGATGTGAGCTTCCTGGGAGAAAAGAGTTCTCGAGCTTTCTGATGGCAAACGCTGCTTTAAAGTCACGACGTGTGATTTGATGTGATGTGTGGACGTCAACATAAGAACAGCTGTAGAGTCGATATAAATAGATTAAAGAAGGCAAGCTGTTAACACATTCATACACAGTCAGTGGTTAGGGACAAGTTTACGAATAAGATATGTGGAGTCCTCCGCAGCACAGCTCAGAAAACCTGCCTCCTCTGTGTTAGCAGAAGGAACATGGACCAAAGAAAAAGTCAAAAGAGCATGTTGAATAAAAATTTCTGTCATTTTAGAAAGTTCTCGTAACAGTGATGTTTATTTTCTGGAAGGTTTTGGTTTCAGTGCAAAGTTGATGATGTCATAACGATTTAGATGTGGATTCCTCATTTGTTGTCATCGTAGGAAGATAATTAAACCTCCAGCAAAGTATCGGTTTTCAGGTCGGGTCGAAGACGTGTTGCTGTTCTCTCGCCCGTAAAACATGAACAAATTCATGACATCCAGTCAGTTTGTTTAAGGGTGTAGAAGTTGCCCTGAGAGCAGCCGCAGCCATGTTATTGTGGTTTCTTGTGTGTGGATACTCTCGAGCCGTCTCTGATAACATTTAAGTCGACAGTTTTATTCCCTCGCTGAGAACGCCGCATTACTCACGCTGCCATGTGCGAGCAAAGCGCTGTTAAATACATGCGCTCATAAACGGCAAGGATATAAAACATGCTCGTTCGGTCTCGGCCTCTCGGTGGGCTGTAAGTGAGTAAATCAGTCAAACAGGAGCATTCATGAAACACTTTAGAGGGTTCAGTCTCCAAATGAGTCACGCGATTGATATTTACATTTGGGCTGTTGCCACTCAGGAGAAAGAGCTGGACGTCCACCAATCAGAGGGTTGTGGTTTTTTTCCCCAGACTCCCTCAGTGTGCATGCTGGAGTGTCCTTGGGCAAGACACTGAACCCTAACTTGCCCATGAGTTTTCATATATGCTTTTAACATTAATGAGCCTTTAAGCAATTTGAAAGCTAGAAAACCACTACATAAATTCAGTCTATTACCAAATTCAATAAATATCCATTGTTGCTTCTTAGAGGAAACATTTATTTACTTTGAGGTTTTTCTTTAAATCATCACCAGCATGTTTAGCAACTCATTTATTTCTTTTCTCTTCACTTTCTTCAACTAGAGTTGTTTTTTTCTTGTCTTTGCCATTACAGGTCCATGTTTACTGTAAACTGCTGCGAGTGTGCCGTCCCGCTGCACCCCCTCCCCAAACAACTTCAGGATGTTTGGGGACATAAAGTCTGTGAAGATCAGTTTAAACCCGTCGACTCCTGTACTTCACGTCACTGTAGAGTAAAGTCTTAAATAGTGTCTTTAATTTCAGTGTTGAAACAACTTTCAAAGCTGCGTTGTCTCATTAGTCTCGAAGATGAGCGATGCAGAATTCATTACTTCTACAATAAATACTCAAACTGCATCATCGCTCCATTTCAAAGGCTGAAGATAAATGAACTAAATGAAATTACTTTTCTTTTGCAATGTGGGTTGATTATTGCTCTGATATTAATGCACCAATTTCAGCACTAACTCTGTCCCCTGTCAGTTTAATTATGTAAACCAGATACTTGGAAATGAAACTGTAAAGAGAAAACACAGTACATCTGCAGAAGGGTGCAGCTCGGACTGACGCCGACATGCATTCTGTTTTTTGTGTCCAAACCTGACCACTAGATTCTTTCCCCCCGAAGCACGTGCAGCATGGAAATCTAGCCCAGCAAACGTAACCGGACCTGAATGCAATTTAAACATTTTGAGCAACCCGACCCGGCCCGGCTGGACCCATTGGGAATCCTCAATCAGAACGACAGTGAGTCAAATCTGAAGGTGGCCAAGTCAAATGATTTGGATTAAACCTCCATCTTTCATCATTTCCAACTAAGTGGATTAGATTATATGACAACTATGGAAAAAAATACTGAATTTTACTTTAAAATCGACTTATTTAGATCTTTTACATATTTACCAACGTTTCGATTAAGACTAGGTTGCATTTTTCCCGCGGCTACACCATATGTATGTTGCTGTTCCACACCAAAAAAAAACACTTAAACACTGAATTATTTAACAGCAAATGTGCTGCTGAGACTTTGCATTTCCACATACGTCCTCACACAAGATCCCTGCACAGGCTGCAACACCACAACACGTCTGAAACATTCAAGATACAGCTGGAACCTTGGGAGGCATGCCAGTTGTCAGCATGCATGTGCTCGTAACACGCACACACTCACACACTCACAGCTTCTGTCCCCTAAGGCAAGCATAAGGGATTCTTGCAAAAACTGCCCAGCTTGAAGCTTTAACGCTGTCAGAGGGTGTGTGTTTGTGTGTGTGAGAGTGTGTGTGTAGGGGTATTGCACTGTGTGGGGTCAATTCAAAATGTTAGACTTAGATACACACACTTGAAAGAACACACACACACACACACACACACACACACACACACACACACACACACACACACACACACACACACACACACACACACACACAGACACAGACACACAGACACACAGACAGAAGCAGAGAGAGAAAAGAAAAGCAGCGGTGCAGATCTCTGCAGCTGGCTGATTGGCCAAAGGGCTTCACTTTGAAGATGTCCCAGAGAGGGAGGGAGAGAGGGAGGGAGACAGTGGGGGTGAGAGAGAGTGAAAGGATGGCGGAGAGAACGGGGGAGGAAAAAACAGCGAGCGAGAGAGACGGCGAAAGAGGAAGTTATGCTCAAGGGCTCCTGTCCTCCCCAGAGAAAGACAGATCGTCTTCAGCCTTGTCTCTGCCGTCTTTCCTTCTCACTGCACCTTCTGCATTAAATGCTTCCACATGCAGTGAGATCCTCACTCCAGTGTCGGCCTCTGCTCGCCGGCTACCAGAGGAGTTTCAAACGAAATGTAGTTTTAGGGATTTTAGTTGTTAGCCGAGAGGCACTGTGGAAACCCGTGAGTAGGTTTATGATCATCCGACACAGAAACTTGTCTGTGTTTAAGTTATGGATGTTTGTGTAAATGCAAACGTCCCTCTTTCTTGCTCCTCTTGAAATTGTCTTTTCCCCCTCTTTTCAACTCGTTTTCCTCTCCTCCATCCCTCCCTCTCCACCTTGCCTTCCTCTGCTTTCCAGATTAACCCCCTCTCCGTCCACTTCGCCTCTGTCCCCTGCTTTCTCTTCCTCCTCGTTGTCGCCTCCCTCCTCTTCCTGTCTGACGCTCCTTGTTTTTCCTTCTCCTGTCTCGCACTTCCCAGTCAGATCAAAGTAAGTAAAGTAGGCCAGTGGCGGTGGTGGGCGTTTAAGGGCTAAAGGTGTGTTTGTGTACATGCATCTTTATGTTTGAGCGTTGTTGGGGAATTAATGTTGCTTATCATTAACTGTGTGTGGGTGGAGGATGTGAGTGTGAACAGAAGTGTTCAATATTTCTATCAATAGACACTTACTCCAGGACTTCCAGGGTAATTGCAGGGACTTAACACATATTTAGTCGCCAGTATTTGCTCGGTTTGTTATGAAACGGAAGAAATTATTTGACTTAGTGAAACGGCTTTAAATTAATCATGAATCCCGCCGCAGTATTGGAGTATATTCAATATTCAATATTTGGTCTTTTGTCACGCTCTCTGTGCAAAGCCTGATTCCAGGAAAATTCATTAAAAGAAACCGCGGCATTGGCAAGTGAGTGGAATCCACAGTAAAGAGAGACATTTAGAAACACCAGCACACACAGTGATAATATTTAACTTTAACTCAAGGGAGTAAAGTGAAAAAACGAAGGTCATCCTGGTAAAACCAAGCACGCTGACTCTACGTTCTTTCTGACTTTTCTTTGAGTTTTCTCTTAAAGCTATTTACGCAGTTTGGTATTTTCAGAGACTGAAGCTTTGGAAATGGCAGCCATCGTGATCGAGAAGCAAAGAAACAAATTACACCAGGTGATAAAACTCCACCCACCTCATGACTCAATTCTCAGATCTCGACGTAATGTTTTCAGCTTTGGCAAAATACGAGCAGATCAACACAAAGACGTGCACAGACCCACCATTTTCTTGGAAGTCGATCCTGACTTTGTTCGACTCAGCACTCGTGGCTCTGGTCCAAGTTTGTCCCGGCTGCTGTTTCGTCCACGCCGTGATGTCGCACCAGTAGAAACCTCGGTCTGACAGCTGGACACCAGCGAGGCGAAAGCGAAACTCTGCCGGGCCGGACTTCGTCAGAACTAAACTGTCCCTGAGCGGACAGAAGAGAGATGTAAGCAGACACCAGTACATCATTAACATGTCAATGTATAGATTTTTGTAGGTGTATACCTCCTGTTGGGGTCTGTGGCTCCTCCGTGCTGCACCACATTATCGGGGCTGAGAGTCATGATAGTTCTCACGTTGCTCTCCAGGCTCTCCTGCGATTGGATGAGCACCGAGTAGCCGGCCTCCCCGAGGTTCTCAGTGGTGACGGTGCAGCTCATATCGAAGGTAGCCCCTCCCACCGAGGCTTCACGGACCCGTTTGGCCACGACGTACAGAGACGGACCTGAAAACACCACCGAGCCGTCGATTAATCGGCGAAAAGGTCTTTGACAAGGACATGATTCATCCCGCTGCGGTGTCAGGAGGTGAGGAAATCCCCGACAGAGGCCGACAGGAAGTGATAGGCAATTACACTGATTCAAAACAGGCCCACATACATGGAGAAAGTTACATCATGGCTCAATTAACCGAGGGCAGCAAGTTCAGTGTGTGAGACTGAAATAGAGACATGTTTGTGCGAGTGTTGTGAAAAAGACAACGAGAGGTCTGTTGTTATGTGGAGGGATTTTTCCTGTGAAGTCTGGAAACCATATCTAGACATTAGAGCTTATTCATAAAACGTAACAGCAGGGTTACTCTGACTGGTTGGAGTTTTTTTTAATCAAGTATGTGAGTTAATGCTTAATTCCTTTTTTTTTTAATCTCTCTCACAAGTGACTCGTTAAATCGCAGAATACGACCTTGTATGTTATGTGCAGAGATAAGGAACAATTATGGAGAAACAAAAGTAAATGTTGATTCCCCAGTAGAGCAGAAGAATTTTGGCACATGTCTCAGATCTGCATGTTGAAACTCACACATGCATTAATAAAACTAGAGCCTGAATGGTTTGCTGTCATGTTTAGTAGAAATCCTGGAGGAGTAATGAATCAATCGACCGTGCATTTCTGATTTACGTCTGTATTCGGTTTTTGTTCTTCCTTACTTTTGGTATCCCATCGAACATTCACAGGCGAGCTCTTGTGCTCCGTGATCTTCACCATATCACCCTGGCTGTCGGCTCTCCAGGCAGACACGGTGCAAGAATACTGGCCCATGTCGATATCCTGCGAACCAAAAGTGAAAACTAGTCAGGGAACAAAAAGTTGCTAAAAAGCTCTCATATAAAGATAAGTCAGCAACATATTCTTAATTAAGCGCAGTAAAGCTAAGAAGCATCTTTCACATTATACATAATTATTTGATCCATATGTGCTATAAAACTATTTATTTCTGCAGCTTTAACATTAGAAACAAGTGTCATATACTGTATATAATCTGTGTCTGTTTATTCTAAAACATGAGCAAAGTGAAATATCAAAACGTACAATGTTAAAATGCATGAATTTATATAAATTACATGCATAATTGGTCTCCAAACAAATGTTGGTTTCACCGTTAGTAAATAGGATTATTCCCCATATACACAGTTAATTTATCTGAATACTGAAATCACAAATGTTTCTGCCATTCTTCGTTTGAGTTTTCCCACCTGTGTGCGGAGGATTCGCAACTTGAACGTGTTCGGCTGGACTCTGGTCAGAGACATCGCGCCGCTCTTCAGCCGGTCGGAGTACACGGACCCCGGCAGCAGGTTGCCACTTCCGTCCAGGGAGCCGATGTGATGCGAGGTCTTGGCGTCATCCCCTTCTCCTGCAGGAGATCGGACAGATGACAGACTCTATAAAATGTTTCATGGCAATTCTATTTAAGATTGAGAAACCAGCTGAGGTAAAAAGAAAGTACCTGGAAGTGCGGAGTGCTCCCAGGTGACGCCCAGTCGGCCTCCTAGGGGTACATGGGTAATGTTGGTGACGTGGCAATCCAGCTCTGTGGGTTCGGCTGTCACCTGGGGGTTCACGGCAGGCTCAAGGGTCAGCGTGTAGCTCGGCACTGGGGAGAAACAACAAGAGAGATTCAAATTTACTCTTTCGATTATGTAGTTTAAACTTTAAGAGATGACTCCCACCCTAACGGGATCTTAGACACTTTACACAGAATCACCAGAACAATCCACGGTGAATCCATTTTCCTTTTAGTGGTTCAGTCCTTAAATAGAGCTGTGTGACAGAACCAGACAACAAAAATAGACCTGAAATAACACTGTTAACAGTGGGAGATGAGGTGTGCGTCAGTGTGTGTGTGTGTGTGTGTGTGTGTGTGTGTGTGTGTGTGTGTGTGTGTGTGTGTACAGTAGGTGGGGAAGCAGGTTTTCTCAGTTAGACATCCAGATTGCACCTTTACACATCAATAAACAGGATACACACACACAAAAGATTACCACACTTTGTGAGACATCTGAGCCACACACACACGCATATAAAAGCAGTTACTAGTGTGTTATTAGCGTGTCGACATGCTGATACCTGCCACCGACCAACACACAAGGAGATGAAACGCTACACATACAAAGTGTGTGCATGAGTGTGTGTTTGGCAAAGGAGGAGGTTTCGCGTGATGTCAGCTGGACGTCACAGACACACACTGACTCATGCGCCGTCACCATCTGCTGTGAAACGCACACACACACACACACACACACACTCCATAAGAATGTGTGAAGGTTTCATGACTAATAGCCGCGTGCCTCTCGCTGTCCCTCTCTCTATAGTAAGCAGTCGTCCCACACCTTCAGCTGCTCCCATGCTTTACAATAGAAATATAAAAGAAATAGCATTGGCTTTTTATCAGGGTTAATTAAAAGGTTCATTCACCAAACGTCCATTATTATAGACCAGCTTATAAATGTAGGAACAAGACATAGAAGTGATCAACCAAAACCTTATGTTTTTGTTTAAACTATTTTCTTGAAACTCGGGACATGGGGCAAGGAAGAACCCATAAAACTTTGGCATTGAACTGGAGAAATAAAATTCTGAAACTTTTTTTATTTTCACCAAATTCCAAAGAAATTATTTGTGGTTAAAAAAAGAAATAAATCAGGCACATTTAAAGGTCTGATTTCTGTGAGTTGGTGCAATTTAGTGCAGATAAAATCAGACATTACGAACGCTTACGACTTCAGCAGAGTGACTTAGTGATTAGATTAATGCGGTGTGCGGTTTCTGTGGATATAAATATCGAAGAAAACAAATCTCATGTTAGCTAAAAAAATTAAAGTTTTAAAAATAAGGTTTTTTTAGTTTTTTTTTTTAATCGTGTGGCCCCGGGAGGCAGAGCGAGGAAAAATAGGTCAATGTCAATAACACAACAAACTGCTTTCAAACTGCGTCGCGCTGCATGTGTTCGTTTTAAGGAGCTCGTCTTAGTTAGAGACTCTTAGTTTGCAGTGAATCTAATGGAGATTTGCCACAGACTGCTGTGTTTCCACTGTTATGGTATCCAATTCATTATTTTATCCTATTTATAGAGAATATCACTGTAACCTGGTGATAAACAATCATAAAAGAAGAATGTCAACTTAAAGAATTTGGGCCTTAGGGTGACTTTCACCTGATTTTACAGTTTGTCCTCATAGAAGTGTCAAAATCTAGATTATGTCGGTTGATAATGTGAATAGAAGGTTTATATGCCGGAACAAATTGTTTAATCAAGTTACAGCCAACTATAGCAGCCGCACAAAAATGTAAACAGACACAGAATGTGTGAACTTTACATCCAAGACTTCACTGAATCCAGTGACGGTGCCATTGTGCAGGGCAGGGAGCTGAACTGCCAACCAGTCAGGTGGAGAGGAATGCTGTCTTCTGCCAAAACAACCAAAGGCGTTCCGGTTTAAGTGCGCAGGAGTGTGTGTGTTGTCATTCGTGTGTGTGTGTGTGATAGGAAAACCAGATATGAATAAGCCACTCGAGCCATTCGCTCTTTCTGTCAACACGCCGCGTCTCACAGGACGGAGGGGAAGTACGAGCTGACACACACTGAACATCTGGTACATTCAGCACATACAGCTACATGTAATCAGATTACAAGTGTGCCGGCAGATAACAATAATCAGTTACCACCTTTGTCAGGCTTGCCATTGTCTCTATGTTATTATGAGATATTTAATCCCATTGAGAAGTGTATTAATTTCACATTTTATGAGCGAAATGTTTATCACTATTGTTTCCCGAGATCATTTTCATGCTACATGCTCAAAATCGACAAACGAGGAATCCTGTGCGATGTAAAAGATCTAAATGATAAACTCTCCAGACTCCAGACACAGATGCTGAACTGTATAGATGCTAAAACATCATAAAACCACAGACTGGAGCATCATACAGCCGGTGGCGGTGCACAGCCTTCTTAATTTAGCTGCTTTGAATTTCACCAAAGGAGAGATTTTCACCGAGTTTAGGAAACTGCCGGAAAAGCTGCAGGAAACAACTTAAACCGTTTCCTCAGGGAAGAAAAACGACTAAGTCATACGTTTAATCCTGCATGAAATAAAGTTGACTGAAGTTGACTCTTTTATTCAGGTAGCCTACGCAATTATTTTTTTTTAACATTTTACATTTAGAAAACCAGGAACGCCCTCAGGTGTTCAGACTGACATTAGCACAGTGTGAACAAACAGCCCACTTATTCACTTCAGTGAAACCAACGTGTTTGCCAATTAGATACATGCAAGCATCCAACCAGTGCAGTTTCCGTCCCTCCAGGTGTTCCTGACATATTGCTTTCACAATATTAATATGAGGTCCCCCTGATCTTTGGCCCCCCCAAATCTGATCAGTTCAAGCACGAGTCAAAGTGAGCTTTTGTGCCAAATTTGAAAGGATTCTCTCGAGGCATTCTTGAGATTCCATGTTCACAAGACAAACTGAAAACACTGGCTATCTCCGGCGAATTAAAAAAATTTGATATGAAGCAGTGTGGATTAGAGGGCCGAGTTATGCTTCTTAATATCATTTCCTAAATTCATTTTCTTCAGCTCCACCTGCACCTCACAGGTCAGCCGTGAGACGCAGTCCCACCAGGGGTGTCCTCTCAGTCCCGCTGGAGCACGTCTGATCGAGCAGTGGGGGGGGTGTGTGACCTCAGTCTGGGCCTGAGCCACCTCCACCGGCTCCTCTCCATGTGGAGGAGCAGCTGAACTGCACAGGGATCCACTCTTTTTTCTCCTCATCGTGTCGTAGTGTGGGGTCAGTCTGGCCACGTCCATTTAACACAT
Source organism: Paralichthys olivaceus (assembly GCF_024713975.1). Classification (NCBI taxonomy): domain Eukaryota; kingdom Metazoa; phylum Chordata; class Actinopteri; order Pleuronectiformes; family Paralichthyidae; genus Paralichthys; species Paralichthys olivaceus. The sequence goes on from NC_091116.1 coordinate 555,846, forward strand.
TCATGACCACTTATACGCAGAATATTTTCATAAATATTCTGATATGCTATGAAACGTTTAGAAGTTGTGTTAACTGACAACACACACACACAGGGGAAGTGTCAAGGGTGAGAGGAATGTGTGTGTGTGTGTGTTTGTGTGTGTGTGTGGGAGAGTGTGTGCTGTGGGGAGCTCTTAAACAAGTTCTCCAACTCTTTATGCGCTTCCTGGTGAGCTCGGCTGGTAGCAAAGCATCGTGGGAAGAGGAAGTAACCTCAAGGCCGCACCATCAATAGAATAGGAGCCGACTGGTGGATGACACACACATGCATAGTTTAAGTTAATACTGAAGGGGAGTGAGGATGAAATGTGAGCTTCACTCAATTAGAAATGTTGCTCTCATGGTGTGTATAAGCTTGTGTGTGTGTCTCGGCAAACGCTGCATGAAGGAATTTATGCCCTCAGGCAAAAATGTAGGAGTTCCACCAGTGAGAACAGCCTCATACCCCCATGTATGTGACACACACACACACACACACACACACACACACACACACACACACACACACACACACACACACACACACACACACACACACACACACACACACACACACACACACACACACACACACAGTGTTTGAAACATGAATGTGTGTGTAGCATTTACTCTTGAGAGAGGCTTCATCAACTCAGTTTCATTCACACACACACACATTGTTGTCCATTAGTATGCAGAAAGCTTGTGCACTCTATCATCCGTGTAAACACACACACAACACGGCAGATATTGACAAAATGTTCTCGATCGTGCAGCCTGATATTTCAGCTGTGTGTGTGTGTGTGTGTGTGTGTGTGTGTGTGTATGTGTGTGTGTGTGTGTGTGTGTGTGTGTGTGTGTGTGTGTGTGTGTGCCTGGTTGATATTTCTAAATGTTACATGGCTCCTTGAGGCTTCTACAAACTTCTGTGCATCGATGAGATACGGCTGTGGTTATAACTGAGGGCTTGAGCTGACATACAGGATGTACAGCGACCAGCACACTGACACGTACACACACGTATATACACACACACAGTTTAGTTATGTGCATGTGTATTTCAGTAAATTATAGACAACAGAACCGTCCTTACGCTGATTCCCCATTCTTCCTGTGAGAAAAACAGATTGATCATCTGAAACTAGAGCATTAGGTTTGCAGAAGGTCTTCACAGTGGGTCCTTATGGGACCTGTAGTTTATACAGAATTTATAGTTGCAGTATATGGAAGAGAATTTGTGTCAGGCATAACATAAAGAAATGAGGCCTTTTGCATTTCTTTACTAACATTGACATTTTCCACTTTCTCCAATGTTATTTCTCCAAATGCAATTAAATACAATTACCGCCCAATTTCAATCTACATACATTTTTCCAGGCTCATATGACTCAGATGGTGATGATTAATGTTTGAGTCCAAGTGACAACTGGTCAACATTTGCAGAAAATGGCCCAAAGCATGTTTTGCAAGGCCACTGTGACCTTGACCTTCGACCAGCAAATTCAAATCAGTTTATCTGTGAGTCCAACAATGTTTGTGCCAAAATTCAAATAATTCCCTCAAGGAATTCTTAAGATATAGTAAAGGATGGACGCTAAAAATCTTCCTCTTGTCATTTCTTTTCTAATACTTGGCCCTAATACTGCACTGTAGTAGGAACATGGGGAAAAACAATTCAGTACAGGAGCCTTTTATTGTGAAGTAGCTGTGCAAACTCAGACTTATGCTCTGGGTCTGAGAGCTTGTGAAAAGTGGACAACATTTTGAAGCAGAGCTTAGACGAAGCCGACGGCCACAGAGGAAAACAATGGAGGAGACAAGTGAGAGGGGAAGTGACGGCAGAGCCACAAAAACACAGAGAGGACGAGTGTGAAGCTGACACAACTAAAGGGAAGTTGGGTTTATTTAACGTGAAAATAGCAAGTGCCTCCTGATTCAGGAGAAATGAAAACTAAAATGATTAAATCAAAAAAGATGAAAGCAGGTTCTCAGCGGGATAATTACATTTTAATCAAATCAATACTTAATTGTTGTTCTTCTGATGTCAATATTAGAGGCTATCGTCCATTTCAAACTCCACAGAGGGGGAAAAGAACCGTGAAGAGTTTCCAAGCGGAGTTTGACAATATTATGAAGCACCAAAGCAAACTGGACTAAATAAATATTAATTAAGATGGTTAACTGCCACCGCCCTGAAACACAATGGCAGTTGCACAGTAAAGTTTTAGCTGAGTCCATGTGCCAACACCCTTCAGGGGGAATTCTCCAAAGCCTTGAATGTGCTACTGTAGCTGAACTGAAAGTGATTATGTAACAAGTATTTACTTATTCATTACAGTCCATTTATTTCATTAAGATGTGGGAATTGGGAGTTTGTCTGAAATCCATCTGCTGCTGGTTCTCTGATCAGTCGGAATCCGCAGAACCAACAGAACACGGATCTAACGGTACAGGAAGTCAACGCTTCTGCCAACAAATAGTTCCTGTTCGGAACCTCCCAAGAAAACCACCATGTGTCGTTCTGACGATTCAGGTGTTGTGTAGATTGGACAAAGAAGAAATAAACAGTTAATCTGGGGGGAATCACTGAAAGGTGCTGGTGGGTGGATGTTTTTTTTTTAGCCTTTTCCCAGTTATTGATTCTTTACAGCAGAAATATGAAGCTCAACACAAAGGAATAATCTCATTTTTGATGATACAAAAACTGTAAAGGTCTAATTCAAGGAGAACATTGAACATGAAGGCGTCAGTAAGCATCTTATTATTGTTTTGAGGAAATGCAAACTAATTCCACGTCTGGTTGCATATCCCACACATCATCTCACGAGCCAGCGACACTCAGCCTCACGGGCTGCGCTGTAAGATTCATGCAGAGCGAAGAAGAGATGGAGACGAGCAGGGAGACAGAGAGACCACCCACCACGGCAGTAATTGATTGCTGTGTCAACTGTACAGAGCAACACACACACACACACACACACACACACACACACACACACACACACACACACACACACACACACACACACAGCATACCCAGAGGTAGCAAAGAGCAGGAGAGGCATGACTAATCAATTGTCCTCTCAGCAGGAGTCGACAGGCCGACTAGAGGATTAAAAGAATTTCCCCTTGAGATTCATGTGATTCACTGGTACACATCCACAACTCGTGAAATCATATAGAACACACAACTTCTTCACCAGTGCTCTTTTCTTATCCACTGTATGGGGAATCAGGACTGTCCAGCATCGACAAGAGCTGTGCTCTTTGTCGAGCATCCCTCTTCGTTTTCACTCAGCAGAAATAGGAATTAAACAGCGAGCGGACGACGCTGCAGCAGTGCAATATAAAAACTCCACATGATGTGTAGGTTCACGTCAGGATGATTTCCCCAAAGCAACCGTGATGCTGCAGCACGCAGACAGTGACTTGTCAATGAAGTTTTATATGAAGTTTTGTTTGTATGGAGGCTCATTCCATTTGAAATGATAAAACTTTTAGATATATGTATATATGTCATGTATTAAAATGTGAAATGTAAACGTTTCACTCACTGATCTGTGAGACTTTCACCGTCACGGGGCTGGACTTCTTCTCGGCCGCCATGTGCCACCTCCCTCCTCCTCCGGTGCTCTTCCCTCCTTTGTCGATGAAGGCCCGGACTCGGCAGGTGTACTCCCCTCCGTCCTCCACGCTCACCGCCCTCACCCCCAGCCTGTACTCCCCGCCTCCCGTACGCTCCAGGCTCGCCTCCCCGCGCTTCCCCTGCGCGCCGCTCGCTGACACGTTGGCGATCACCACCCCGCTGCGCTCCATGGTGACGAGGTCGCGGTCGCCAGCCAGCCAGGTCACTTCCAGGGCGAGGGCCTGCAGGTTGTCGGCAGCGACGGAGCAGAGGAGCGTCAGCGTGTCGCCGGGAGAGAGGAGCAGAGGCGTGGAGGGGGATGTGGCTTTCACACTGAGGGACTGACCTTGAGAGGACAGAGACAGCGTCAGTTCATCCACCCTGATGTGTACAGGCAATATAGTGCATCAACAAAATAAAGGCTAAACATTATCAGTCTAAATATTTATGCTGCATTTATTATAGTATTCTGACATGACTGATTGTAAAGTGTTTCAGTCCAATGAAAACGAATCATCTCCTGGTTCCAACTGTTTCCATTTTCTTTAACATCGTGAGTTTTTGGACATTTCCCTGGATTTCACACAGAATAATAAAAATCAGACACATTATGGAGACTGATATTTTTGAGTCTGTGCAATAAGGTGCAGATCCAAATAAAAATCTGGATAGAGAGAATTTAAATGGGGTTTCATAAAGGGACTTTTGGGCCTTGGCGGAGGTATGTGCTTTACTGAGTGGCATTCTAGGTGTAAATGTTATGAATTTCCTCAACTCTCTCTTCACTCCCTCTATTTACAAGATGGATCTTATAAAATAAGAAAAACGACCCATTGGAAGAAGAAACCCTCAGAGGTGACGTTACGTTAAAGCGGACAAGATACACAAGCTTCAGAATCTTAAAAGACAATGTAAATAGTCGTCTGTCAATGTCAGAGACGATCTTTAAAATCCTCTCGGAGAAAAGACGTCCTCCAAATTAAAAAGGACCGTCAGTCTTCTCCTGTGTATCTTCAAACCAACAGTCGGATCAGCGGGTTTGGATTCGGTCTCCAGTAACAACCAACGCTGCAGTATGTGGTAAGAGAGTCTCTGTATGGTGTCTGGGAGAGGACAAAAGAGACAAAGCCCGCCCTGTTTGACTTTTCTCATCCTCTTTACTCAAGTCAGTAAGTCAATATGAACTGACCGGGACACAATGGACCTGGGACCGAGACCTCTGTGTGTGTGTGCTGCTCATCTCTGGTTTCATTACAAACCACTGGGTGTGTTTTCCAACACTTAAGAGGATATGGTAACCTGGAAAGATATAAGATATGGTGACCACAGCAACCACGGTGAATGAAAGAGAGTGTGAGAGTGTGTGTGCGCTGGGCCTCTCTCAGGACAGAATAAGACAGAAAGACGGGCATGAGGGTCACGAGCCTCCCGGGACACAGCAAGAAAAGCCTCACAACAGAGAGAGGCGACTCTCCCACGTCTCTCTCCCTCTCCTCTCATCCTTCATTTTCTTCCCATATCCAACACAGTGGCAGGAAAATGCAAACGCATGCAGTGAAGTAACCTCTCTTTATGAAGATGCGAGAAAGAGCCACTTGAAGATTATCTCTGCAGGAAAAATAATCCACAAATTCTAATTTCACTGCAGCTATAAAACCAGTGCTAAGGATGTGCAGGGAACCTCCAAACGCCAAGTTTAAAGAGGGACTTATTACAACGTTACACCGACTCAGGGGCAGGTTGTTCTATTTTCGTCTCGTCTCCGAAACACAACCTGGGGGGTGGATGAACGCTGGCTCGTCTAGTGTGAACAAGAGCCTCTGGGTGGTGAGGTGCCATGAGTTCTCTTTCACTTCTTTGTCTTATCACTATTAATTAGGTTTATTTTAGGATGTGATCCAGAGGCACAGAGGGTAAGAATCGCAATCGTTATGTGACTCAGAGTTTTCTTTTCAGGGCTTTTCACCTGCGAACATCTTTTTCAGGTGCTGCAGACGAGAACTCCGATTTCTAATCATGTGCATGTCACCTCTTATTTTTAAGAGAGAGTGAGAGAGAGTCACCTTTCAGCCTTACATGAGTTTAATCACCCTTGGTACAATGACAGGAAAGACGGACGAAATGCTAGCTCCTCTAACGTGAAGCCAAAGCATCTGGAAGCACTCTTGTGCAGACTCTGTCTCCAAATGCACGGATGTTTCATCAGTGGTTAATGTTTTTTTCTTACCTGTAGGAATAACGTTAACAGTCCCCATCTCTTTCGTATTCTCCACGATTTTTATCCATTTCCCTCCATTTTCATGTGTCCACTCCGTTCCATTGCATTCATAGGTCCCTCCGTCAGAGGTCGTCACTCTCGATATCACCAGTTCAAACACTCCGTTCTTCCCCGGGACCAATCGGATGCCTCCGTCGGCGTAGCGCCGGGCGTACTTCAGCCCCGTGACCACACCGCCCTGCGGACCGAACGTCAGGATTTCCTCTGACGTCGCGCCGCTCTTCAGCGACCAGGTGACGGACAGGTAGGTGGGCTGGGTGATCGTGCGGGTTACGTTGCAGGAGAGCGTGATGTCACTGCCCTCTGGGACTTCTGGGGCCGGGGTCTGCGGGGAGACGCTGAGGGTGTTGGGAATAACTGGAGGAAAGACAGAAACATTTGAGGAACACATTAGTAAGACTGTAAAAGAGGAATATCACTGAACACTAAATATATGGATGATGGATAATTCAGCATGAGTAATGGTTGCTTCCCCTTCGCTTCCTTCCTTCACATTTTCTACCTTTAAATACTTTTAAATATGAAGGTCGTATGCTGGTTCAATCTACTTTTACATGAGCGGTGTTGTCTTTTTTCAATTTTACCCCAACACTGAGGCTAAACTGTTTATTCCTTGTTTAGTGTTGCACTTTTACACCGTCTGGTTGATAATCAGCAGAATATTTGCATTTTCCCTCATTTTTCTTCATCGTCTATTCCTTGAGGCGGATTCCGAGCTGTGATCTTGTTTACCTCAGTGATCACTTTACAAAAATTGCTTATTTTTTGGAGAAAAAAAAAAATCAGCAGAAAACAAAAGCAATGACACAACAACATAATCAAGGTAAAAAAAAGAAAAAGTAAAAAAAATTCCTTCCCTGCACTGTTCGGCATTCATCTTCTCCACCCACCCCACTCCTCTGTGCTTTGAAGCTGAGCGGGGTAAATCTCTGTATACATGTGGGGTATGAATGAGCTGAGAGGCACGTCTGATTAAATACTGATGTGGTGAAATGGAAGTTCACGCAGAGAAAAAAAACAAACATCAAAAGGAAGTTAAAAGGGGGGAAATGGAACAATTTCAGTTATTAAATGCAGGTATTTATTGGGCGGAGTTACAGGATCATAAATCATGATGACTCTTTGTATTTCCACGATATAGTCTGGTGAACTAATGAGCTTGCATCGGCCACTAGGGCTCTCTCAATCAAAACAATTTTAAAAAGACCTAGTTTGATTTCATCGTAACTGTCATAACGATCAGTTTCGTAGTACATGGGCTACAGGAAGTACAGTTGCCTCTGCCTCCTATTTCATATTCACATGATTCGATTGGCCCTCGTCTGCTTGAGTGTTTGTTTACACATGATTTTATTGGATTCTGCTCGATTTCTAACGTAAGTTCGAACCCTAATGCATCGCCCCATTCAAAGTGAATGAGCAGGATTTCCATTAAAGCCTCCCATGCGTAAGACTTTGCACTGAGGTCGAGGTTAACGTCCGGGGATTCTTTAAATCAACACAGAGTGGCTCTCAAAGTGTTGCACAAAGTGGCTCTCTTGTCAAGGTCACCGGCTGAAGGAGAGCTAAACGAGCAAACATACTGCACCAGTCAAAGTCATAAATATGTGATTGATTGTGTGTGTTCATAAAAGTTAATGACTTGCCTGCTCACACACAGCACAGGAAACTCTCTCACAGTGACACATTTACCTTCACTGTTTGTTTTTGCTCTGATAATGAAAAAAATAAACCGTCCTGCTCGATTTCGATGCCTGACCTCCCGGATGCGCTTGGCTGCGGAGTGTCACGTTGGAGCCGGTCTTAACAGAGCAGCGTTTGCCGTGGCTTTGTTTCTCCCCTCGTTATGACTCATGAAGCAGGAAATCTCTGAGAGGAGAACACTGCGGACCTTTTCATTGCCAGAGATCTTTGCTTTCACGTCAACAGAGATGAAAAAGGGTTTTACCTCCGCTTTCCACCGCGAAGAAAAAGACATTAGATGCTTTGATGAACGGCATCTGCAGCGTAGACACGGGGGGTTAACAATAAAACTAAATGGCAGACTCACATTTGTTATAGGACGACTGCTGAACAAAAATTACTGTCTCGGTTTCCTCATAATCATCGACTTGTTTTGATCTTTTTCATATAAAAACACAAAATACCACCAAAGAACTGCGTGAGCGTCCTCATGATACCAACTTCATATATCTTAAAATCATAGTAGCTCTAAACTCTCCAAGTTTCCTCCCAAAATACTTTATACATAAATAATGAATAATCCGGTTTGGAAGCTAATTGTCGTTGTGTTACAAACGAGTCCAAGAGGCGACAGATGGCTGGGGATGAGGAGTATGAAGCTGAGCATTGTGGGAATTATACTGGTGCCACAATTAAGTCCTGAGGGAAAACAGATTTTTATGTATTCAGAAGAACAAACTGCTCATCTCATCTGTAGGTAAATAAAACTTAATAAACAGTGGATGACTGTGTTTTTAACAGAGGTCAAATGACTAATGTTAGATTCCTACTTCAACTGTTGTCATGAGGCAGAGCCACGTCACCGATTATGATCACTCCCACTTTGTGTAATGAACTTCGGCCGATGGGATGTTACAGCAGGAGCGTTTGAACCACCAGGTCTGCTTTGGCAGAAAATCCTGCTGAAAGGTTTTCAGGCTATAACCAAGATTAATCCCAACTTTATCCATGGTCAGTAGGGTTTTTCAATCTTAATTTATTTGTCTTCCATTTTTTTCCACTCCATTTATTTATAAGCTGAACCAGCAGTCGACCTCAGACAGGAACACACATGTCATCCCCTTTAAACCAAAATGACGGAAAAACAATTCCCCTTAATATCCTGCTAATTCTGCCATCCCCTCTATCCCCCATGAGAGAGAGTGCTGCGTGTGCAGGTGAGCATCCTGTAGTTAGTGCTGCTAAATAAATCACAGGGATCAGCAGTTTGTTTTTTAAAGTTGAAACCGCCTGCTCCTGCGAGATTTGCGTGGACCGGAGCCAAAACGAAACAGGAGGAGGTCAGAGACGTGGTCAGAGGCTCACAGCAAATACCGGCCAGAGTGGCAGCGCTCTTTGCCTCTCTCTCTCTCTCTCTCTCTCTCTCTCTCTTTACCGGTCAGATTGACTATCAGAATCCGATGTAAACTCGTTCATACATTTCTCTACTGCATCAACTCCAAACGTTAATCACCTGGGGATAAACCTCCGAGACATATTCACACCAAGTCTGCAAAAATGCATCATTGCATTGTTGAGTTATTTTGTACATACAGACACACGGGGTCTTTGGCTGCTTTAAGTCACAGTGATTCCCTGACCGTGTGATGTCCGTGTACTTGAATTTGAACATCGCCTTCAAAGAATACTTTCTGTGGAATTCCTGACGTCCAAATATATATATCTTCAAAGTGAGGATATAAACAGGACAGTAGTGGACACTAATAAGACTAGTAGTGGGAGTCCGAGCACACAGTGGTGCTGCTGTGACGTGAGCGTCTATGGCAGATAACAAAGACAGGACAAATAATCTGCGTTTTGCTCTATCAATTAAAATTAGCCTGAAAGGAGTTCTCAAACCCTCAGCGACCTCCACTTCTCTTGTTTGTTACATAACCGAACAGCCTCAGTGGGGCTATGGAAGCTCATTGTGTGTGTGTGTGTGTGTGTGTGTGTGTGTGTGTGAGAGAATGAGTGCTGACGAAGGAGGTGCACAAGTCTCGACTGGTAAAGACCCTCCAGCACCGAATCTAACTCATCATCTCTGTTAACGACTGACTGTCTCAGGTACGTGTACACACAGACACACACAGACACACACACACACACACACACACACACACACACACACACACACACACACACACACACACACACACACACACACACACACACACACACTTTTCCCATACTGTATGCTCCACATATACATGACACAATCTCTTTCACACACAAACAGAGCTGCCTAGTTAATTCAGGTCTAAATTTAACAAGGTGTCTGGGGAGGCGTGCTGGGAAGCAGAGAGCAGCTGAACATGATGGTGCATTACGGAGCTAACTAACCTGCTGTCAGACAATCCCTCTTTGTGACTGCATCCCTCAAATTTCAGATTTCACAGCGTAAAAAGAAACAGAAAAACACACTCGGAGAAAAACAGAGGGACTAGTTGTGAGTTTTAAGCATCCTGCCTCTTTAGGGATCGGGTTAACAGCGGATTTAAAGGAGCGCTGTTGCCGAAATGTGCGTTTAATTAGTAACTGAATAATTATGGAGGAGAAACCCAATTAAATTCAAAAGAAAATGCTGAGCATGAGTTTCCTCTGTTTCTCCCTGTTTCTTTGTCAGAAAATGAAAAATTAAAACCGTACACAGCGAGTTCTGAGGAAGATCTGAAGAACCACAGAATTGTCTCTGGATGTGTTTTTTGTCCTTAAAACGATTCCATCTTTTGCTCTCAGTGAATCATAAATGCTATGTTCAATAACATGTGTGGCAATATATCAAAATATTAATAAAAACCCAACGATTCCAATAAAATGAAAGGATTTATTGAAGAGTGGAGCATGTCCGCTCGTGATGACTAAAGCATGATTCACGCTTTTACTGTTATAACTTTGTTGAGGGCAGGGAAAGATAATGATCTGGTTAATTATTAAAAAGTCAACCCTGCCTTGAAGAACTTCTCATTTACGCTATCAGAGCCTCAGAAGTTAAGTCAATGTAATTTGTTTTTTTAGTCATTTATAAAAATAAAGATGAGGAAGTGCTGCATCTTATCAGCAGTGGAGTGACGCAGGGTGGTGAATACGGTTTTTATCTCCTGTGTCATTATTCGACTTGTCGGGACAGTTCACTTCTACTAAAACAGGTTGTATTGGTTTTATTGCTCTTCAGCAGCTGCTCCCATGGAAACATTATGCTCATATTCAGGTTTAAATGAGGCCATATACAGTCTAGAGGCGCATCGGACCACCAGAAGGAGTTTGTCTCGTGAGCCAACAGGGGGCGCTCACTGTCATCGGTAAAGTAAGGCAATAATACATTCTTTAGCTGTGTTATTAGACGCCAGTAAGCGAAGACGTCCTCAGACTTGCCGCGAGGTGTGGAGCTTTCTGTGGAGCTCCCTTTAACGTTGACTGTGGGATTGTCAACTCTGCAGAAATTTTACGCCGACAAGACGTCAACTGGTGCTTTTAATTTGAAATCTCTTAGCTACCTTTTCGTAACTTTTCAGGTACGTTGAGTCTAAAATAGACATTTTTGATTCCAGTGATAAGATGATACAACTAACTCTTCGATAATTTCCCCCCACTCACTTTAACTTCACCCTCTGGACTGTTTTCCTTTAAATGTCAGACGATGGTATTTATATTCTTTGCTCAGAATTTGTGCTTCACGTTCAAAATCTGCGTCTCCCTGGCCTTCACTTGACACAAGCCAAGTTCTCCCACCTGACATCTGCTCCCCACCATGAGTGTGTTGACATGTGCACAGAGTGTGTGTGCGTGCGTGTGTGTGTGAGTGAGTGAGTGAGTGAGTGTGTGTGTCAGAGCCAAATTTACGATTATAATCATCTAAATCCAGCCGGTGTGTGTGTGTGTGTGCGCAAGAGGGTATATACATGGTCTGTAGGGCATTACTAAGTCATGGAGATGGCTGTTAAATGAACCAACGAAGCCAGCTAACACACACACACACACACAGTCCTCCTCTCCCATACCAATGAGCTGGACCTGAGCCTCGTAGTTGCCGCTGATGACGGAGTCTGTGCTCGGCGTCTGGCACCAGTAGAACCCGGCGTCCAGCGCCTTCACCTCCGCTATCTTCAGCTCCACCTCATTGTCCCTGAGCCTCACCACCGAGATGTCACCAGACGCCACGCGCTTGCTGAGCGTCGAGTGGGAGTAGCTGGCGTCGAAGGTGGAGATGATCTTCAGCTGCGTCGCGCTCGGCTCCCTGGACATCACCCACTCGAAATCCTGCAGGACAGAGAGGGATCATGACCAACATGCGAAATAGAGAATCAAATCAATTCGATTTTTAAAGCCCGATTCAGTTTGTCTCATTTCCTAATTTCCGATTTTTTACAAGCTTCTTTTTTAGAGTTGCTTTAGAATTTATTGCTACTCACAGTGACTCAAATTTGTGAGGGCATTAAATACAACCTGTTTTTTTCCACCTTCCTCAACATTGCAACATAGGGTGTTTTTTTACTTTATCACCAATTTCCCAGGAAACAGATATCTATGAGTGTGTGTAATTTACTTGGGTCTTATCTGAGGTATGCATTGTGCAATTGTAGTTTATTTATTACAACAGATTTAAGCTATGACATTTCATGATTCATCAGCAGCTCCTACATAAAAAATTCCAGCAGTGCAACGATGACAATCACCTGCTCACGAGGTCCCGAATACTCGTTGACGTCACATCTGATGGACACCGGCTGACCCTCCACCCGGATCAGCGGACCGGGAGACACCGTCACCACTCGGGCCGAGCACCCACCTGGAGGGAAGAGAAAGAATGTAAAAGAGAAAAATGAGTCTGCAGCTGAGGCTGGGCTGGATTTGATGGACGATGTATTGAAGTCTTGAATTCCAGAAAGCAAAACCTTCCTGATCTATGAGCCACGGCATAATCTCCTGCATAAAAATAGAATTTACAGGATGAATAGGTTTTATTCAGTTATCATCTCGAAGGGAAATACTTTATGTGCATGTTCCATTAGAAGCAAGATGACTAACAGACAGACAGTGACTCATCATCACAAGTTTTATAAATGGGACGTTAAAGAATGACGTTGACAGATTTTACAAAAGTCCCAATCTTGGACATGACGTCCCTGTTGCAACAGGCGAAACAGTGACACACACACACACACACACACACACACACACACACACACACACACACACACACACACACACACACACACACACACACACACACACACACACACACACACACACACACACACGATAGTGTGTGATAGTGACGATGATGCTGCCAAATCCTGAAGTGCGTACAAACACAAACGTGCCCAAGAAAAAAAAAAAACAGCCGCTGGTTGTGGCAGCTCTCCAGCTGATCTCAAAGACCCCCTCCCCAAAAGCACAGCGGCCCACAAAGCGAGCGTGTCACTCTCCTGACATTCCAGCTGCATGAGTGAAGCATGCAGCAACACGGCACAGTCGGACAGAGCTTGCAGCTGGTTGGTTCAGCCAAGCTATTGCTTCCTGGTTCTGGCTGCAGGACGTCACCCCCCCCCCACCCCACAAGCTGAAGGTATGCTGCTGGGGTTGTGTGGAGGAAGAATATCAGCAAACTACACTTGAGCTGCTTCTTGACAGGTTATCAGTGTTCAGAAGAGGAAAAAGCAGAGCCAGGTGTCCGACCTTCACTACGAGCAGAAAACTGTCAAGTGGTAAAAGCTGGTAACAAATTCCGAATGCTCAGCTCTCCAGAAACAGAAACAACAAATCTGATAACAAGACTCTTGTTGTCCCGATTTAAAATCTCACAGCATTTGCAAATTGTTAAATGTGAAATAACAAACTGTCCCTCGTCATGAGTGAACAAATGTCACCGATATGTCACAGATATTTAATAAGACACTGACCCTAGACTGTATTTATTATAAAAAATGGACGATATGCCTGCTCCCCAAAAGTGAAGCCAAAATATCTGGATTGTCTCCTGGTGGCTGGCTGCAGTTTAGTATGTTCCACTGCTACACATCACTACCACATATGAGTTAGAGACCTTGCTACGTTTTGGGAACTGAACTGTGTCTTCAAGCCAAGCATCAAAAACTAGTACAAGCATTTTGGCAGCAGACCCTCGGTCACATTCTTAGTGTTATCATCCTTAGATTGAGTGTGACCCAATTCAAATAGTAATTGTGCAGCATTTTAATTAGCGAAGAGTCTCATTTAGAAACATAAATTTAATCCTCCGAGCAGAAAATCTGCACCTGGATCGAGAAAGTCCATCATAAATAAGCCCCGTGATTCTGAGGTCCAGCGATACTCGGGCGGCTCCATCAATACTTGAGGGTTTTTTGGCGGTTCGCCTGGAGTTGTGTGTGAACGCCTGCTGAGTGTGAAGCTTTTTCTGCTGTAGTAAGTAACAAGTCACAATGAAATGAGTTCCACACAAAAAGCTACTGTATGTTTGTGTTCACTATCCCCGACTGGAGTGGCCAATGGTGCAATTTATGAGATAAACCAGAGACGGGTTGCTGTTGATGGATGTTTGTTGTCCGACTGCGATAATTGAACGGTAACAGTGAAGAAAAGAAGAAGGAACCATTTAACACTTACGAACCACAACGCCCAACAAGCATAAAACTTTGAATTTAATGACGGAGCAGCTGCCATACCTCAAGCTAACATAACAAAGTGGTTTATTCGACGCAGGAGCTTCCAGTCTGAAGCGTCTGAGGTTCCTCTGCACGGCCGAGTCGTTCGGAAAAAATTTTGATCGCTTCCTTGAGTTAATTTTCCAACATGCAAAACGCGTGCAATGCAATTTATCATCGAACTTAAGCTGAGAAAATCTGTCGCTTCCTTTCTGCTTCATGCATTTCCCTTGCTAAAAGGCTGATGGCTCCATCCGTCTCTAGAAATGAGAGACTCAAATGTGCTGGGCCAGCAACAGCAACAAAGATGTACGGTTTTTAAACTGGATTTCCAGCTGGCCTGTCCGTCTCTCCTGAAACAAAATACTGCACAGCCAGCAGAGCCTGCGGGCAGAAAAGGAGGTGGGATCATCAACTGAAATTGTTCTCTGACATGAACTCCGGAAAATGTAGGAAAATGTTTCTAAGTTGACATCGTGGAGGAGAATTGACAGCTGGTGTTAAAAGAAACAACACCTCAACTGTTTTTAGAGAGAATTGCTCTGAAAGAACCCGGCTGACTCTCAGTGAACTTCACTGTGACGTCTTGGCCGGACCAAAAACTCATTAAATATTTCTCAAACAAAAAAAGGAGGGTGAGAGACTTTTGCACGACAGAGGCAAATAAATGTGCTTTTAATTTCAAGTGCATAGTCTGTGCGTTAACCTGAGCGTGCATGGTGAAAATAATGTGTTTACTGCTCCCTACAGTTCATTTGAAAGTCTTTAGGGTTAGCAGGAGTAAAATGCTCATGCCAGGCAAAGAAAGAAATTGCCTGGGGCCCCTGCGCTAAGAGGGGGCCCCAGAGAACAGCTGTTCACAAACATTTAGTGAGAACCCCCTTAAATTCTATGACCGGCTGTGTAGAGAAAAGCCCCATGCCACTTGTTTTCTGCCATAAGCTTAGAAATTTTAGCAGTTCTGTTGAAGACAAGAATGTCTTCATGCATGTGTATGATGGTGGGGGGTTTGCACTTCAACTTTGCTTTGGGGGGGGGGGAGTCCCTTTTGCCTGAGGCCCCCCAGCCAACAATAGGTGTCTCTCGGCTCAACAGCTCAACACAAACAAGTCGTGAGGCATCTTCACAGTTGCTGCAGCAAAACAAAAATCTAAATTTATGAACAGAACTGTTAAACAGGTTTCACAAGCTCACAGGTTTTGACATATTGTCTGGTGATGTGGGAAATATGCTCGAACACGACCAGTTCTCTCCTGAGGGAAACAAAACGTGCTTACATCTGAGGGGAAGTGTAACCATGAGGTTTCGTCCTCTGGGGAGTCTGCATATGAGTTTGATTTTATTTAAAGCACGAGAGTCCACGTTGATGGGAAGTACTTCTGTCTCTGCAGCTCCAGGAGCGCTGAGCGACATTAGATCTTCTTGCACTGCTCTAATTTAAGCCAAGTCGCTCTCTCTCTCCGTCACACACACACACGAGAGAATCTACTGTTGTGCTCACAAACAAACGGCAACCTCAGCATTGGTAAGCCCTGTTCAACCTTGTTTGGCCCGGAGGTAAAAAGGATGCCGGTGAACAAGCCTGGGTTTGTCCTGGACTGTGGTAAAATCCAGTCTAATGACTATGCACTGGTCCTTTGGTTCAAAACACACTGGTGATCAGTCAGACAGGTTACACTCTGGTATGGACGCAATGCAAATAATAAGCGTGATCATGATGGACAGTCTTGAGTGGCTTGTTATGGACCTCGATCACCTCATGATTGGTCTTAATGGGCGGAGGGGAAGTGATGGAGGAAAGCGGCCTCATTTCTTTGGCTAAGGAGGTTCTGTTTTCACTCCTGTTACAGAAACACTGCAGCACGAATTACCACGAAACCTGTCGGGAGGATGTGATGTTGGTGAGGGAGGAACTCATTCAAGTTTGGGCTGTATCCAGGTCAGGGGGCACATCCAGGATTTGAATCTTTAACGCTGCAAGAAATTGTGTTTTTCAGCATTTACCTTGATTTCTCTCAGAATAATTCATGGGTCTAGATGAGTGTGTAGATCCACATAAGAGTCTGGCTCCAGTGTTTCAGTGTGGTTTCATTCTCATGCTTTAATTAACCTCAAGGCAGAATATGGATTAACCGTCTCTTTAATTGACAGATTCACATTAGCTAAACACATCTGAGCAGCTGTTACAAAACAGTGAGGCAGTGCATGGAAGAGGGGAATATCTGCAGCTCGCCCTCACAGGGGGGAGACTTCAGCACCGAACTCCTTTTACCAAAATGGCATTTTAGCATTTTTCGCTTGTCGCCACACGCAGGAACATCTGAGTCGGATCCTGGTACAATGTGTCAATGTCTTGAAGCAGCTCTTCCATTCGGCTTCATTCACTGCATCAAATGACACTTGTTTTTCCACTTAAATCCACTTTTAAAACCTGCTAAACGTGCCTCTGCTGCCATTGACAGGTACATAGGTTGGGGCCAGCTTGCGATGTGGAGGAGTTGGAAAAGTTTTGAAATGGATTGAAATAGAGCGCTGCTTAATGGATCTGACACACACCGATTTGACTAATGGATTTTAAAGATGTGAGAATTATTCAATGTGAATTGAATCGACGCGCGTATTTGTGCTGAAATGCAAATACATTTTAAATCGGCGTGTTTGTAAATGAAGCGTCGGGTGGACGGGAGTTAATTGGCCAACAAAGATTAAAAGACGTTTCTTACCGAGCGTGAAAACACAGAAGACGAGTGTGAGAAGAGAATAATCCATTTTCATCCCTCTCTCCTTCCACTCTTTCTCCTTTTTCCTTCACTTTCCTCCCTCGTTCCCTTTGTCCGGAGAAGACGAGTCCTCCTCTCCCGCCGCTGCCGCTCCACTAAAACTCTCAGATGCGTGTAGTCACCGCACCGCACCGCACACCGGGCGGAGCCGCGCAGCAAAACGGATGCACACCGTGACTCCCTGGATCCAGTGATCCGGATCAAGACAAGAACGCGTTTACACGGTGCCCACAACACTGAACCGGTCTACTGCGTGTGTGTGTGTGTGTGTGTGTGTGGGAATGTGGGTGAGACATGAGGGAGGAGAGAGAGTGGCCGGAAGTTAGGTGAGTGTCTGGAGGAGGAGTGGGGAGGGAGAGGGAGAGAGGGAGAGAGAGAGGCAGGGAGAGAGAGAGAGATGTGAACCTGCCTCTATCATGTCACATGTTTCAGTGTCTGATGTGACGTCTCATCTCTTACTGTGTGAAATATCAGAATAATAACAATAAAATATTTGAACTAATGATTTTTTTATTTGGAGATAGTGACAACATCCGCATTGTGATTCAGAGACATTTTTTTTTTCCGATGGCCCTGAGGTGGAAAACACAACGACAAGTCACAAAACATGATGGTGAACGAGAAAACACAAAAGATAAATAAGAAAAAAACACGATGGTAAATAGGAAAACACACCATCAAATGATAAAATACAGCGATGAATCAGGAAACGAGATAAAAAAACATAAGGAAACACAACAATGACTTATCTTATATTAAACAGCTTGTTATTAAAGGTCATCTATGCTTCCACCAGAATTTACCACCTCCTAGAATTTATACCAACAACAAAACATACATACAATCAAAAATACGTGTTCTGGGGAAAGTGAATATTTCAATTTGTATTTGGCATGAAAATGGTTCAGTCCACATGTGGATGATAATGAGGCTGACACATTCCTGTTGTCAGCTACTGTCCTGTGGTCAGAACCACGCTGTGTATTTACACAGGCCGGCCGGGGGGGTCAAAGGTCACCGCTCAGTCGGCCTCCGCAGGCACACAGAGGGGGAGCGGGAGGAGGTGAGAAGTTTGGGTTTGTAGCCTCGGAGTCAAAGGTTGAAACTTCGACTGCTGCGAAACTAAATCTATGGCTAATTTTACTGTGTGTGTGTGTGTGTGAGTGTGTGTGTGTGTGTTTGTGTGTGTGTGTGCTGTTGACTATTACTGTATGTGGTGTCAACACGGTGGCTTGACAGAAGTCTCCATGACCTCAGAGGACATTACATTGACCCACATTCATTTCCCTAAGAAAAACCCTACCTTAAACTAAACCTAACTTAAACCTGAACCTAACGTTAACCTACACCTACACACAACCTTAACCTAATCAGGGCAACTACTTTGCTTAATCCTCACTCAAACATAACCTGAACCTAATATTAACCTAAACCTAACGTTAAAACTGAATGATTTCTGTGATGTTAACCCAAAACATGAGATACCTAGACCACACACACGCACACGCACACACACACACACACACAGTCTTATCTTACTGCCTTATCCTTACTGCCCCATCAGTCATTAACCAGATCACAGGTTCCTGCTTGTGCATCTGGTTTTAATGGAGCCTTTTATTCTAAACCACAGACCACCACCTCAGCTATAAAGTGTGTGAGCGCTGGTTAAGCTCCCATGATGCATCTGCACAGTTTTCTGCAGTCATTAAGTAAGAAGAGACATGTGCTGTCAACATTAACATTTACTCTCACTAAAAAATTTAATCTGTATTTTCCATTTTTTGCATTTCTGTTTTGTTTTACATTTCTGGGTATAGATGAGACCACCATTCAGAAGTCTATTGAAGAATATGGAAATTTAAGGTGGCGTTACACACGCAGGTACACATGGGAATAAAAGTCAGGATGTCTCCACACGAGAAGATTCTTACTAAGAAGCAAAAGTCTTGAATTCCCATTCCCATTGTACTCGTGTATATTAAAATTCAAATACCTTTTTCTTCATTTCAGCAAGAGCAAATGAAAAATATTCTGTCTGAGAAAAGATAAAACAAAGGAGACGCAAGGGGGAAAAAAATCAGGTCTATGCTTTAAAATCAAATTTTAGGAGCTAGAGCGACATCTAGTGGTTGCAGTAGAAAAATACAGAATCCTTTTTTTTTCTCAGCTTGAGTGGATATTTTTACCCTATGCATCTTCCTTTTTTTTAAAGCCATCCATCCATCATCCATCCATCTTTGCATCCATCCATCCATGCAGCTACAATAATCTCTGTAGTACCAGTTTCTCCAGCAAAAGAAAAAACCTCATTAATGAATCCCAGTGGGAAATTGCAGCATTCCAGCAGCCATGTCGCATTAATCTTAAAATAAATGAGCTACATAAGAAGCGAAACACAATAAAAGCCATAATGAGTTTTGCATTTTACACACATCCCTAATATTCTCCTCTTGTGAAACAGTTTTCTGACAAGAGCACAGTATTAGCAGCAGCGTGTGTGTGGCCTAGAACAAAAGTTGAGTTTAAAATGACGAAATATCATGAGATCACCTCAGAAAATCTATTTCTGTTGTAAAACTGCAAGTAAAGGAAAAGATCTGGTCGAAACACACACACACACACACACACACACACACACACGATAATAATCTTGCACTCTGCAGCCAACCCTCAAAACCACACAGACATTTTTGTAAAAAAGACAGGATATGTGAGTGACACACACACTAACACGCTTCTTCCGCCGTGAAAAATGTCAGCAGCACAAACGAAGCTGTTTGAAACATTTCAGTTTACAGTGTTCACTTCACTAGAAAAGTCACAGGATTTTTTTTTTTTTTAAATGTCACTGCACAGTTTCTCAAAATAAATCCATGATAATAAGCAGGTACAGATGTGTTAAGAGGCAAAAAGTAAATTTCGTTAGACGAGTAATTTTCATGTATTTGTCAAAAACAAACAGTAGAATAGAAAAGTTAGGATTTGTTTCAAATGTACGTAAAGGCTGCTAGTTGTGGTTGTGACAGTAAAAACATTTAAAATATACAATTTCTTGTGGCTGCTTAACTTTGGTAAGAGAGCAAAGAAGTCGACAAACTCAATTCTGTAAATATGCAATTAATGTTAAGACAATAACCCAATAACTTTTGCTCTGTGTTGTTTTTAGATATTAAAGCCCAATTAAAATGTATTAAGGAATTAAATGAAAACATGATGATTAAAACATGAATGTCTCATTGTTTTGTAATAATTAAACTTCATAATCAAATCTGTTTCATCGTGGAGTCTTTCCTCTGTGAGACAGAGGAGAAGAGAATAAAAATAAAAACAGATGTTATACACTGAGCATATAATACAGTTCTGATAATTAAGAATTGGTTTAAAAAAAAAGTTAAAAGTTGTGTTCCGGTAACACTTTTACATAAAATAAATACAAAAAATAACATATGAAAATAAAACCAAAGCGCAAACATTGTTCAACAGAGTCATATTCAATAGAACCTCTTCTACTTTTCGAGACGATAAACAACTTGATGATAACCACAACTGCGCCAAAAACATGAACAGGACTAAATTCCATTTTTCTTTGCTGAGTCATTAACACACTCACGTCACACTTGTCTAGTTCTGGGAGTTTTCGTCCTGGGCTGAGGAAGAGGAGGAGGCTTCTCGTCATCCCCGTTAACCTCTGCTTTTGTGGTCTGAAGAGACAGGAAGAGTAAATCCGATGACTTGACTTACTGGTAATTTGCTATAGTTCAACCTGCTTCAACTGTTGCACATCCTTACATGCAGTGTTGTGAAACCTCCACTTGACCCTCCTACCTGTGCGGCTCTCCTGGGGCCCGGCTGAGGGGGAGGGGGAGGGGGAGTGGACTCTTGGGCTCTGGGACGATGCTGCTGCTCACGGTGCTGTTTGGAGCGATGTTGGCGAGGACCAGTGTGGCCGGCCGGTTGCTGCTGGTGCTGGTGCTGGCGCTGGTGACTGGTAGGATGGCCATGCTGAGGACATTCATGTTGCTGCCGTTGCTCAGGGTTGGCCCACCTGAGACGGAGCTCCTCCTCATCTGAACATTCAAAGAAATGTTGAGTTCACATCTTAATCTTTCTTTATTTTTGGCAAGAATATAAAACCAAGGGATATTTTCCAGTTAAACTTGTAGTTGATGTGAAAACTTTCATATTTCATTTAATTTTTACAGTATAAATGTCAGGGAGATTTTGTGGCCATGCCAGAGATTTGAGGATTTAAGTGCAGACCGCGTATCTCAGATTCGAAGACATCAGATAATTATCTTCTGGTTTACTTTGTGTGAACACCCTATTGACCTCGTACATCCATACTACAACGCAGGGGGTCATGTGATGGGGGGCTGACAAATCAGCAAAGTTTATATTGTGACTGAGAAAACCCAATCAGCAAACGGTTGCGTCTACGTCTACATCCAGAAGTAGTGGAATCGATTCTTCTCTCTTTCTGTGCAGTCGTTCCTTTTCCACAGGCTGCTACACCCTGATGTTAAAACAGGCTTGTTTTGTCCCCAGAACACACACGTCCCCAAAATCCTTAACCCTCAACCTGGCTTATCAACTTTTTATTTTAAAGAGTGTACTGTATGAAATATTGTTAATTCTAAATTTGATCCCAAACTAAAAAAAAAACCAAAAGCAACGTACCAGTCTTTTGCATTCTTTTTTTCCGTTTGGCCCGGACACAGCAAGCGATGACGATGATTGTCAGAATTATAACGAGACCTGGTCAGGATGGATAATAACAATAATTATTGAAAATGTCAAAATCTAAAATTGCACATTTCACTCCTGGTCATTCTTCTCAAGTATCACTATCTGATAAAAAAATACTGCCATGTTAACATGGAGCTACACAGGAGAGCGAACCTACCTCCACCACCACCCACGGATATGTAGATAAGTGTCCATAAGTCAGTGAAAAAAAAGTCTGTAGGAGGAAAGAGGGGAAGAAGAAAACATTAAATATTAATTTCATGTGAGTGAGTTTTATCCAAATGGCTATTTTAATGTGAAGGGGTTCGAGTGTTCGATGGACAGTTGACAACGTTAAAGGTGATTGTGCCAAGTTGTTATATGAAAACACACACACCTGGAAAGTAAAATTAGGCCATTAGGGCTGTATTGAAGTATTGTAAATGAGAATAAAGTCGTAATAATATGAGAAAAAAGAAAAAAAAATTTCAAGAAGAGAACTTGTCCTCACCGGAACTTCTATAAATATCACACAGATGTAAACAACCTCACAGTCAACCACCAACAACCATTTCCTCCAAGTCTGAGTGTTTGTTTCTAAAGAATAAAAAACCAGCTTCCAGCACAATCTTCATCAAGCCTTGATACTTAAGACAAGATTAAGCTTTTCTTTATTTGCGAGACCTGTAATGAAGTATAACTTAACAGGGTTTAAGATTTTATTTCCCCCTGTTAGCGGCTCAAATACTCTTATTACATACAACATCTCCACATAAAAGACAGGCTAGAAACATGTGGCGGTGGTAACCACAGGATCATACTCACTGTTGCAGTTGGATGAGACAGTCTGACTGGTCAAAGCGCTGACTTGGTTGTAAACTTTGCAACTGAAGGATTGCATTCCTTGTTTCAGATCTTTGAGCTCAAGCACCAGCTTTGGTCCGTAGTTGTTTTTCAACAGATTGTTATTGTGGAACCAACTAAAGTTGAGATTCCTCTCCTACAGGGTGAAACGTCATTAAAGGACACGTTAGAGGATTATCATGAGAATGTGTAATTCATAAAGTAAACCAATATGGATTCTGTAATGCTCTCACTCAAAATGAGAATGATTTGCAAGAAATGCCTTACTGCTTTATTTGTTGTCACCTGAGCAACCTGGCAAGTCACAATAAGTTGGGTTTTGTGACACACAATGTTCAATGTAGGCTGCGGGACGCGATCTGAGTAGAGATTAGATCCATCATGATTGAAGTGGTGCAATTTATGTGTTTAAAAATACCGTGTGAAGAGAGAGGGACGGTCAGAAAGATATAATATGTTGAAACTTACCCAATACACATAAACGGGTGCTCTTTAAATTTGGTTCTGACTTTCCATCCGCACTGAAAACAGCTGGGATGTATTCATTCGCATCAGATTTGCTCACATTCATTAGCTTCAGGGATCCATTTGGATAAATATGATTTTCGCCCCCCTTGTGAAACGTGTACTTCGTCCCCGGTGGTCCGGGTTTTCGTTCCACGATCACATCAGGACCGCGCCACCATTTCACTCTATCTTTTTCTTTCAGGTTGTATCCCAGAGGCACCGCAAAGGCCTCCCCTGTTGCGGCGTAGCTGCTGCAATTGGCCAGAGACTCTATGGAAGAGAGAGAAAGAAAAACAACAGAGAATGAGACGGGGCCGTATGAACGCCCACATAGCTGACTTTGCAAAAGCTTCAACACTAACCTACAGTGGCCGCAGTGTTCCTTACACCTCAAACACATGACAGAAACACAGGAAGAGGCGGACAGGGGAACACAAAGGAAATGGTACAGTCTCTGGGAACTTTGAAAGTCCCCATCAACATCTACAGCACAGATTCTACAGTTGTCACAGCCGTTGAATTATCAGTGTTCCTGCTGGTAATGGTGTTGGTCATCAACTGTTCTCTGCAGAATCGTCGTTTTACAGTTTCAGAGAATTTAGATTTCATTTTCCGAGAAAGTTACTCACAGGATGTACGTGTGTCGTACAAAAGACATGAACTATGGTTCGGACCTTGATCTGAAGCTTCAGGTGTGAAACACCCTGACAGGATGTGAAAATATGCGATTCATGACCAGCAACAGGCAATTCTGCAAATATACTAGTAAAGACATGACACTTACCATATCAAACAGTATTTATATTTTCAAAAGAGGGAAAATAAATTACACAAAAAACCAAGCTGATATCCAAAATAAAAATAATTGAAAAAGTTGCACCATTAACTTAACAAACTCTTTTTGTCTAGTGAAGCACTCACTCACAGTCCTTTAAGATGCTTATTACTTTTTAAATTCTTTGTGAAGAGATTCTTAATGAAACCTTTTTATAACCGCAGGACAGGAAACAATGCAAGGAAACAACAGACAAATGTCTGAAAGCTTCAAGTCAGCATTTTTACACCTTTGTTCTGAACCTAAATGTATTAAGAATGAAGTCAGATTAAATATTGTCTGGAGTGTCTGAAAATGTCAAATGATTTCAATGATTTCATTATGTTTGTATTATTATCGTCCATCGTCATGTGACACGTCGATAACCCAAGTTTTAACAGAGAAAAAAGATCTAACACTTATATATATACACAATATATAAGAACCTGGGCCACTTGTTCTACGCTCCATCTTCAACATGTATTTGTAGAGAAAAAACGTTATCATGAACTTTTTAGGTTCCATTATTAAAACTGCTGCTTTACTGGAACCGTATGACTGCTGCTTCTGAAGGTCACTGAAACGCTTTTGCTCGGCTTCCTGTTCGTCCTCTGTGCCCTCATTTCAGACCAATACGCCGCAGAACGCTACATACAGTTCTGCTGAAGTCAGAACTATAGGAACGCAAATATGGACGAACAGAAGTCAGCTAAACAAATCAAATACACAACAAATCAGAGCATCACACAAATGAAATAGATAATCCTCATCTTATTGTATATTTAAAGGTTGTGTTAGAAGAACCAACAATGTCATCACTGATTTCACCAGGAAAGTTCATACAAATGTTTCTGTGTCAGTTGCAAATGGCCGTGGACTCATATATAGTGTAATGCAAATTAATGCACATTGTCCCTTTTCTAATAAAGAATATTTTTTAAAAATTGACCCTGAGCTGCTTCCTTTGAGCAGCTGCAATAACGTTTTTTTCAATATTTTAAAATTTTGCAAACTAAATATTTTGAACGTGGATGGAAAAAAAAAATATATACGAATATTAGGATGTTATATATGATTCACAGAAAAAATCTGGGGTTGAAAATCCTTCTACTTGTGTTGAAGTAAAGTAAAGAGTACAGAGGTAATTTAGAAATGAAAGATTTGCTTTTAAAAATATCACAAAAAAAGTAGCAGTAAGTTTAAAATATGCAGAGAACAAGGAGAACATGATTTACTCTACTGATCTGTTCCAGACTAAAACTAATTAATTCACTAATGAGTTATTTATTCTCAGTACCTGTGGGGAAGATGACGGAGCAGCAGAACAGCAGCAGCAGAGAGATTTCAGAGACAACAGCCATCTTCATCTTCATCATGTTCTGCTGAAAAGAAGAACAGCCGCTTTCCATTATCAAGGTTATTTCCTGTCAGCGCGCACTGAGATCATATTCATGCGTTAACGTGAACGTGCTTATGGTTTCTAAAGGAAGTGATCCAAGAGGCCCTGTCTGCTTTCATCGTCAAAGAATGAAACAATGTTATTCTACGTTTAAGGCTTCTGTGACCTCAATTCAAAGATCATCACAACCTTCTTTTAGGTCAAGTTTGTTTTAGTTCTCAAAGAATAAAATCACATTGGTTTCTCGATTTTAACTCTTTTAATTTGGTCACTGACGTTATAAACAGATTCCAAACAACTGGTTTGAAATGATCTTTTCCATTAGCTCAACATTTGCTGCCCACATTCACACACCTGAATTCAAATAGTATTTTAAGCAAGTTTCCTTTTTTACGGTGACAAAATGTCAAACAGCAAAGTCAAAACAAAGTTAAACAATTGAGACTAAATGAGAAATAAATGTCACATTTTTTCTCCTGAGCTAATGAGTTTCATAAGTTAAAACAATATGTTTCTGTGAATTTTCTCTGAACTTTAAAATGTCTCCTCTATCTGAAATGAAAGGTTTCTTGTTCTTATGATGTAACCTGACAAATAAGGTCATGCCATTGTAACTTCAGAAGACGGGATGTGCTGTGTTTATTTTTGCTTGAAAGAAAAGTTCTACTAACAACAGTATCCCCACTGTGAAACGTGAAACTTGAATTTTATGAACATTGTGATAAACTTTTGTATTCCAGCAGCCAGAAGCTGTAAAAATGCACTTATTTGTACAGAATGAACATCTTACCTCTGAAGCTTTGACATCACCAACTCACTCTGACTGCACTGGAGGCCCGTGTTGATCTAAAAGCTGCGTTACAAAATAAGATGTGTGACGTTTTGCGTTGCTGTTGCAGCGATCGATGAATGCAGTGGAAATGTGGAAACCCACATGTAACTTTGATTAACAGCGCGTGGCTTCCCATAATTTCTGAGCCAATATTAACTCTTTGAATTCTTTCTTAACAGTCTGTCGGAAAATTCCATCTTGATAAATCAGCTAATATTCTTATTATATAGAGTCAGCTTGGTGGTTTCTATTCCCTAAAGCAGTTGGGCAGTGTGGTTGTCAGCAAATATTAGCAAAGAGTAAATAGATTTAAGATGTGTCAAAAGCGAGCAGGAAGTTTCTATATCACACACAAATACAGAGAGGACACTTTGTAGAAGTGATACAAAGACTATAAACTAGTCACTGAGACACCACTTCTAACTTGTGGTTTAACACATTACTATGGTTCACATACAAGAAGAAGAAATTCAGTAAGGCAGTGAGACTGTTTTTTATACTGTGAAAAACAATATGTTTCACATCCTCCAGGAACTTTATCCTTCTTTCACTTTTGATTTTAGGACATTGAACTTGTTCCTTCTCGTCCTCTGGGGGTGGGAGTTTGTGAGCGTGTGCGTACCATGGACTGTTTATAAAAGATGGATGACATGACTGCTCAACAACTCGACTGACAACGTTCATCACTGACACGAAGTGAAAACTGAGAAGCAACATCACCGTCAGGACTAAGTACTGAGCAGCGATGCTCTTGCAGTACCTCCATTTGTCCATGATATGGCACAATTGCATTACATGTGCATGTACTCAAGAAGGAAACTACACAGACCAACATCTCTTTATCTAATCTTCCAGTAAAAAATCAGCTTAAATGAGAAATTACAGATGTGAAGTTTGTCAGCAGCTGCATATACATGAGTAAAACATGAGAAATAAGTATTTAAGTATCATACAATAGATTCAGAGAACTTTAGTTTTTATGCTGCCATGAGCTCCAGAAACCCAACACAACTCAAATTATGCTGAATATGGGAAAATGATCTTCAATAAAAGTAAAACTATGGATCAATAGGTCACTATATAAAACACACCATGTTAAAATTGTGTAAGCAGGTATAGATATGAGTCCTGATCCGTTCTCGCGGTGGAATGAGATCTGTGTTGCAGGACGACGGCCTGACCGTGTTCCTGTGAGGGACACAGACGACCCTCTTCTGTTAAATGGGCCTTTATAAATAGAGCAGTCATTTTTCCGTTGCTGCGCTCCAACTTGTCTGTGCATCAGACTGGAGACACTGACAAACCCTTCAGATAATCCAGCATCCAACCACAAACAGCCAATCAGATCGCTGCAGACGACTTCATCATCATCATCATCATATCAGAATGCTCTAAATAACCGCAGGCAATCAGACACTAGACTGTGTGAAAGCAAAGGGTTCTCACTCTTAGATCAGCAGGGTCGTGATGAGCAGGGTGGACGTCCTGTTGAAGGGCCCTTGAGCCACATGCTGAAGCTGGACAGGCTCTCCTCCACATGACATGACCTCCGACCTCCGGTTGGAAGGGAACCAACAGTTTTCCCTAGATGGATTAAGAAGACACATTTTAATCATATCAAGACAAATATTTCCGACTTCAGACTCACAGATTGATAATAAAATGGACGACTTGTAGCTCCAATAAAGGGAAGCCAAAGCATCTCGATCGCCACCCTGTGGCTGCTGTACTACATGTCATAAACCCTGCCTCCTCCATGTTAGTGAATGGGTCATAGACTGAACTAAAAAGTCATATTACACATTAATAAGAACGCTGCATCAAATTAAACTCAAAATAATAAAACGACAAAGCACGTATTAAATGTCATATTTAGCCAAATCGTTTCAAGGATTGAAAAAGCCGGTTGAAGTTTTCTTGGACACATTTTTCACACAGTGGCCATTCTGAATTCACATCACACCTCGAGTGGGAGGTTTTACTGTGAAAATACAGCCCAAGGGCCAGAAGAAAAGGAAATTAGCGAGCTGACGTGTTGAGGATGGGTTGAGTGTGTTAGAATCGTCATTTCCTCTCTGATTTACTATACCAGACACGGTGCTGTTAAGGGGTCGCCGATTAGAAATGCGCTCAACATCTAAGAGTTAGAATAACTTGTGTGTTTACAGACTCTATGAGAGGATGTGATTTGTAAAGAATGATAGAAAGAGTGATAAGAACTTTAAGTGATGTGTTTAGTGGGTCTGTCAGAACCAGGTTCAATATTAGTTTTATGTCTGTCCACGAGTAGAAGTCTGGTGCAAGTCTGCAATTACAGAAATCTCCATTTCCATCGTAGTTTTCTCCTGGTTCACAATAAAGAAAATCAATTGGACACAGACAAATAAGACATTTTTAACTTCAATAACCATCTGTCTTCCCTTATCTGTAGCCAAGTATCCTGTGTAGAGGTATGGAGGGACTGAAGGTTTTCCCCAACCACAGATTCAGTTTATGCTCGACTAGAGACAGCGTAATGACGATGGAAATTTAATATTACAGAGATGGAGTTTGAGATGCAGTTTGAAGCCCTCATCTGTGTCTGCTGAAGAATAAACCAGATCCAGGAACGTCTCTCTGGTCCGTGTTGAGATGCATTCATCACTCCTGGGCACAGTTTTTCTGCACACATCATTGTCCTGAAAGCTCACAGACTCCATCTGACAGAATGATTGTGGAAAAAAAAACATATTACAACTGCAGCTCTGATCTGACAGTAGCAAGGCTGATTGTGGGGGGTGGATTTAGGTTTCCAATTTCAGAGGAATGACAAGTGTGTCCAAAAATCTGGTGCACTGGATTTGTGCTATTTTTAGAGGCAGTGTGTCCCGGGGCATTCCAGATTTGAGTGATTGTTGCCGGGTATCTCTGGGGAGCGTCGTCCTTTAGAGGTGCTGGATTTGAGTGATTATTCTGGAGAGGTGACAGCGGACGACGCAGATCAGGTGCTGCAGATTTGTGCGGTTTTATTTCGGGAGGCTCTGCTGCATTTGTTTGATACGTTTTGTTTTTTTCCAGAAGTATGATGCGTATGCCAGGAATGGGTTACGGTGGATTACTGCGACAACAGTAGCCCACTGTGATTACTTAAGGCTATTGTGGTACATCAGCCATTTTAGGTTCAACATAAAGTGTGCTGGATTTGAAGCAGCCAGACGAAGCCAACTATGCCTGTTGGATTTGTGGCGTTTCATCTTTAGTAGGTCGGGAGCCTTTGGTTTATTTTAGCAAAACAGATGAGGTGCGCTGGCCTTGTGGATTATTTTTGGATATTAACTAAAAAAAAACAGATGAAGTGTATATATATATATATATATATATCTTGATTTTAATAGAATAATTTCCCTCTATTGCAATCAAAATGTCTATAAGAGTAAAATAATACAATATCTAGAGATTCTATGTGTATATATTACAAATAAGATGGTTGCTTGAGTTATTATGGTTCCATAAAGACCCATTCTCTCTTGTTGATCCGCTTCACTGTCGTGCTCCTGCTGTCAGTCACTTCCCTCATGTCACAATCCATCACGTCCCTGCTGTCTACTGAGATATGAGTGATCGGTTGCTCTGACAACTGGAAGGACGAGACCGCACAAACATGCACCTCACGCTTCCAAATGGTTAAATAATTTGATTCTCTGTATGTCTCAGCTGCCGACATTAACAAAATATATGACTCATTAAAACGAGATCATCAGATTAAGGTGTGTGTGTGGTGTGTGTTTCAATCGTGGCGCACATTGTAATCACATTAGGTTCAGGGCATTAGTGTGCATACTGATGCAGCCATCGCTGTGACAGAAACATCTGGGATGTTGTTTGTGACGCTGCTGAGTGATGGATTAATGATCTGCTCGAGCAGAGTTTAAAAAATGAGCGCCGTGGCTGACTAACAATTTTGTCAAGGCGTGCTAACAACACAAACAATGTTTTATTGGAGATAAAAGCTGTTTTTTTATTACTTCTACGTTGTTTTAATTGATCTACAGTTCAGAGTTACTCTTGAACTTGATGGACCTGATAGCAAGACGTGAAGGGAGAGGAATAGAAATACATTCCAAGTCAGTGAACCATCAAACTAAATTTGAAGCTGCTATTATTTATAGTAAAAGAAGTTGCATAGTGTTGCAACTCACCCAGATAATGTTTTCTCCGGGGCTGACTGGTCGAGGCCTCTCATCCTGCGGGCAGCTGCCTCCGTATCGCTCAGACTCACCCGGGGTCTGGATCTACAGCTGCATGAACCCATCACAGACATCTTGAGCAGGAAGACAGGTCGACTTGAGGTACTGGAATGATTTTTAGCAATGAGAACAGCGTTAAAGAGCAAGGAACACTCGCTCTGCAGCTTCTTCTGGTCCCCTGTATAACCATACAATGTCTGACAGAAAACAAAAGCTCTGCTTGAAGAGCTAACTGAGGCGACTTCGACTGATTTGAATCGTTTACTTTCAGGGGGCATTACCCTGATTACAAATGACATACTGTCATATCAACACTGTCCCTAAATGATCAATAAAAATGTACAACACTGCCCCGAGGAAACATTAACCAAATCTCCGTTTCTAAATTAGATTTTCTTAAATCTAATCTTCATCCAATCCAATTCACAACCACTTTAATGTCATTAGGGTGGAATTCAAAGGGAGAATTGTTGTTTCGGGTTTGGTGCTGCGCTTCAAACGCTGGCATCAGATAAACCCTGCACTTAGACGGAGGCCTCTGGGGATATGTCAGCTGTAGGCTTCTCCACATAGCTGGCTATATCTGGAGAACAGAGAGGGAGGACGAGAACGAGGGAGCAAGAGGGGGAGAATGTGTGTGAAGCTGCCAACAGAGGCAGTAAGTCCTCCAGAGTAAACAGAGCTGATGGGGCGAACCCTTCCTCCATCCTTCTTCACCCCAAAAATGTCCATCTATCCATCTATCAATTTATCTATTTATCTATATGATCTAATCCATTTATATAATCCATATATCTTATTTTATCCATCCATCCATAATCAGTGAATATGCAGTATTACAGCTCTGTGCAGGATAAAGAAAAATGAGTGTGGGTGGCTTTGGCCTTTGAGAGAAAACATTTCCTCAACACTTCTTACTTGAGTGGCAAGCGACATTTAGAGCTAAACATATGTGCGTTTATTTATAATACACTGCAGTTATTGGACATTCATAATGTGCAGTTCTCCTGAAACTCCTTCCTGATATTTGCAGTAAGACTAAAGCTCAAATTCTTCTTTTGCCGCATGCTTAGCTCAGACACTTTTATATACATCCTTTGAATAAGACATAGTGCGTGTGCTTCTCCTCATGTGCATACTTTTTATCATAAGGTCAGGGCCAAGTGGTTCCTGGCCAATAGCAGATTATGGTGACGTGCCAAAACATGGCAATTACCATAGTGTTCATCATCAGATGAGTAGCAACAGCAGCTCTTATGTTTCTCTTCAACACTGTGCTCCATACTTTTCAAACCCTGATACACTACTCATACTCTAAATGTTCAAGGATGTGTGCACCATCACTCTGTGGGAGAAGAAAAAAATAAGCCCCCATGTTGTACATGTTCCATTTGGAAGTATCTACTTCTGACTAACAGGAAATAAGAAAATTTTTAGTGTATTTTGGTGCAGAGACGTCAAAGGGGGGGCCGGCCCCTAACTGGTCACAGCAGGATGTGGTTTGCACGATCTTGTTTCGAATGGATGTAAAATAAAAACCTAAAATACCACGAGGCAGAAAAGTTACTTGAAAATTAAGATTAATTAATGTTTTGTGGAGTTTTTGTTTTTCACATATGTGCTCTGGATTTAGGCGACAACGAATCTCCCTCTGTTCTGAGTGGCAGCAGAAGCTCTGTGTGTTTTCTCTGGTCTGCTGTGGTTTTCTGTATCATTCAGCGTGTGTCTTCCTCTCCTTCTAGTCTGAGGTCAGAGCTGTTTTTGCATTTCACCATGTAAGGCTGCAGAGCTGAACGGCTCCTGAGGGGGGGAAAAAAGAGAACAATTTTCTTGGTGGAATTTTTTCTCTCTTATTATTTTTCAGCTTGAAATAAAAGCGGCTGAGTTGTTGAGACACCTTCAGTCCAGCAGACACATAGATACTTATCACTGCTTCAAGAAGACTTTATACGACAGAACAGGGATAATCACATGCTTGAATTTGTTCATCCTTACATTGTTAAGTCCCAGGCAAAGAAATGCTCTTAGTTTCTGTTCACACCTGTGTCCAGTGCAGCTACAGTCTGATGTGATGCCGCTAAGCAGCTCCTCACAGATTAACTCTCTCTTTTTTATAATTGTAAACATTAGATATCTGCGATTTTCTGACGTCATTTGGAGTCCGCACATTTTTATAGCATCAAATAACTAATTCAAATCAATTAAAACGTAAATGTACATTTATTTTCACGGCGATCCATCAAACAGTTGCTGAGAACATAGTTGTGGACGAGCCAACCAACCACAGAGCTGCAGCACTGGCAAGGCTAAAAGCAAACAAAGAAACCCAGTGATCATTTCTTTTCCCCAAACATCTTCATCTCTTTAGGGACAGATGACCTTTCTCTCCAGCCAGAACCTCTCTTGGTACTGTGCTGTCTTACGGCATCACATCAATGATTATTTATTTTATTAAGAGAGCACCTTTAGCCCTCTGTGACGATAAATAAATATAAAGGCCAGATCTGTGTTATCTATAATTACAACCTAGCAATCCATTTGTTTCAGGTTATATTACTGTTTTCTTTCTTTTCAGTCAATTTGACAGCTTTATCCCTTATTATTTTCCATCTAATAACATTTTTGCTGTTCTTAAAAGTGTTTTAATTTCAAGCACACTTCATATGTTAATAGAACAGTGGCTACGTCTGTTTTCTTTCCCAAATTGTTTCCTCCTACTTGAGAAAACCAGCTGAGGGGCGGGTGGGTCATGTTATCTGTGGAAAAACACAGTGAATGAAGGTGATTGTTTATGTTTAATATCCCTGTGTCCAAGTACTCCGACGGTCTATCAGCGACCAGCAATAACAACAAAGCAGTACAGTGACTGACAGACTGTTTACATGCAGATTCTCCTTATAAGGCAGATTAAGTGCTTTCTGGGTCACAGGGGGGGGGGGTGTTATTTTTACTTTTTCCAGAATTTTTTTGAGACCCATGTCTGTTTTTATTCCTCCCAAGTGAACGCAGCTGCCCAGGACTTCACACAAACAGGCCGTAGCCATATTTTGTCAATTAACCCCCAAAAATATGTTTTAACCTATAATCTGGTGTTTTTATAACAAATCTACTTAAGGTTACAAAGACACAATAAATGATCCACTATTGTTTTGCTCTCGTTCACGAGTCTGTTTGTTACAAGACGATATAAGACAATTCTATTTTACAAGGTTATTTGGGATATTACTTTGTCATTGCTGCTTCGACAATATCTGGATCTCAAAGAATCAATCCCCAGGCCCTTCACCGCCGGTGTGGTCGTGGCCAAGTATTTATATTTAGAGGTGGCATCAGCTGTTCGTAGGCACCGGGATTGTGCCAGGTGTCATATCATCCTGCCAGGATAATGAAGACAATAGAGTGGTCCAGCCGTGATGTTTGATTGCTCGCCAAACCGCAAATCTCGCTCTGCTGTTGATGTGCCGGCTCTTCACACTTCACATGTCATCGATGTATTAAACAACGGATGAGGAATTCTAACACGGTGACCCATCCGTTCTATTGAGGGTGCTCACCCACAGCAACAGAGGATGGGGAAAGAAGAGGGCGAGGACAGGAAAAGAAATGTCAACCTGGTTGTTGATGACGTATCAGAGGTTGTGTCTCTCTGTAGTCAATCACATTTGATATTCTAGATTTGACGCACACAACTTAATTTTGAAGGAATAGCTTCTGCTCGTCAACATCAATTGTTTTTTTTATAGGTCTTATACAAACAATATAATATTTTTCTTTGTGTCTGCATTCCTCTGCGAACACTTTATTGTACTTTAGGACACGTGATGATAAACCCAGATTCTTTACTGTAATCTCTGCTCTGAAACATCCCACACCCACCCTCCAAGGTTGTGGAGCTTATAGGAAATGGTGATTTTAAAAGGTTGATGAAGATAGAAATATCGTATCAACAACTAGATGGTATTAAAAAGCTGTGTGTCAAGGAGGTGACCTTCATGGGCCACGTCGAACCACAGCTCATGTTCCCATACTGGCTTTTTTATGATTTGTGTTATTACAAACATTGTAAGAAAAAAGTCAGATTTTAAAATGCTAGAAGAGATTCTACTGGGTATGAAGACAGATGCAGACCTCATGTCACAGTTTAACTCACACACATGATTTGAAGTGCATTTCACGACCGCCTATCAGTCATGGACACTCGGATTAACAATTTAACACTTTCAGGTTTTAGGGCTCAAACATAATGAACCTGAACCAGATACTTGCTACTGCATGTGTAATTCACCAGCCTGGTACGACCTTGGTCTCTCTCTCTCTCTCTCTCTTCCACTCTCTCCCCCTCTCTCTCTCCCTCTCTCTCACATTATGTTTACAGCCTCGGAGTGTGTTGCATATCTGACATTTCTCTCTCAAACTCCAACCGGCTCTGTTCTCATCTGGAAGGTAAGAGGCAGCATCCTGCACTCCTTCAATTTCATCTTTAGACATTCGACGGGGGGGATGATAATCATAACAGATGATGCATACGTGCTTAAAATACTTTGAATGAATCATAAAACTAGTACGTAAGTAATTCAAATATATTATTATGTAATGATCGGTACGCTGCGTTCTTATGAAGCCGACAAAGACTTCCAGGGTCGTATCAATCAACCAGTTAAAGAACTTTTCAGTAACTGGTGGTGAAATGTTCACAGTAACTGACTCTGCAGATGTTACACAGTTACAGTTGGACATCCTTTATTTTACTGCGAGGGTAAGAGGAGGCCATGATTAAGTAAAGATATAGAGGAGCACTGTTTAAATCTTCTTATAGAAAAGTCACTGTTCACATTCAGTAAACAGCTCTGAAGAGAGAGCGGGGGGAGAAGGGGGAGGCAGGGGAGAATGGAAACAGGACTGAACCTCCCAGAGGGATAAACACTCATCTGCACTTCTTACATTCCCATCCAAGGCACATGATTTTATTTGAGAGGAGCCGAGGAGCCAAATCAACTCCATCTAAGCAATGATTTCATAGTTTAAGGTTACAGGAGGATACGTGAGTAAGAGATAAAGGCCTTTGGTTTCATATGAGTTTGCTTGCATCAAACTGGCTGTATGTGTTATTTCATTCTGTGTTTCATATGCAACACTTTAGCTTTGATGATAGCAGCCATCACTTCTATACAGGGTTCATATTGGCACCTGAAAGATTTTATCAGTGGGTGAGTGACACTGATCGTGCCCCAGTTAGAATAATAGGTCAGCATCAGCAAACCCATGTATGTGTCTGACCTGCATTTTACCACACGACATCTGTCGCACTGCTGAAAAAATGATTTTTAATCAAATAATAACAACAGAAGTATGAAAAGTGTCGAATGGATCAGAGCAACAAGTAAGTGAGTGTGTGTGTGTGTGTGTGTGTGTGTGTGTGTGTGTGTGGGGCCTCATTTGCTACTCAAGACGACAGCTTACTGTGCTGACACACACTGATAAAACTCACACCCATGGAATGACTGGCATCTAGTGTGAGGAGTCTTTAGAGCTCGCTCACACTCCACACACACACTCCACACACACACTCCACACACACACACACACACACACACACACACACACACACACACACACACACACACACACACACACACACACACCCTTTTTTCTGATGGAAACATTTCAGTATTTCAGTATTTACTTCTCAGATGAAACATAAAGTAACTTTCATATCCAACGTCACTCCCACTCTGTTGGTCACACTGAAGGTATTTAGCTGTTGGCACCAATGGCCAACAACAGATGATTGTGTTTATACAAGTACAACATGGTCCTTTCAACAGAACCCAGGAGTTAACTCTGCTCTAACAGTCATAAACATCTAAAAATAAAACCTGCTTTACAGGCAAAGCTTAAGCCTTCACATGGTGAAACACGGACGCTGAAGTTTAGTTCAACTCATTGAATTAAAAAAAGAGGAAAATACTGACATAAACAAAAGAAGCAAACTGTTACTATCAAATCATTTGAAATCTATATTCAGTGTTTTCCTTATAATTTTTCTCAATGCCAAGGAAGATAAAGTGCAGCAGTAAATCATTCTCACTGTGTTCAGGATGGCAAAAGCTTAATTTAGTTCAAGAAAACATTCCTGTTATTGTTTTGAATAAATCTACATGAGAGGAGGACTGTCGTAGAGAAACAGCTGTTAATTAAACATGCTTAATATCTCCTGAATGGATCAGTAATTCTCATAACTACCCTAAAGGCAATTAACTTATTGGCTTGTGAGTCTTTATATGCAAGCGACTCCATCATCAGAGGCCTCAAGGGTGAAAACTCTCCAGTAATTTACAGGAAATAAAAAGTAAAGCTTTGAAAAACATCAGGGGGGAAATGTGCAGCAGAGATGTGATTCTTTAGTCTACCTTGTTCGTCATTTCGGATTTAATCAAAGCCTCTATGGGGGTCTAGGGATCAATGCTGGGACGCTGCGAGGGTTTGACGTTTGCAGTCACAATAACTGTAAGACTTCAGCTTAATTAATCTTTTTGAATTATTAGTTAATGTGCCAACAAGGACAATTAGATTCAAAGCTGAGTCTCAAGCAGCCTGTGTTTCATCTGAGGCCTCGTTCAGACATCCGTCCTGAGAGCTGAGTGTTAAGCTCGTCTGTTCACACGAAGCATTCAAATGCATTCTGAAAGTGTCTCCTGTGACCACTTGTGATCAGATCTCACCTCCCCGTCCTTTATACAAATCATCACATAAGTCATTTGTGTTGTTGAGGACCAAATTATGTTGTTTTTACCTAGTTAGACGTGTTTGTGTATGTGTGAGTCCACACGAGGGAGCGAGCGAGGTAGAGAAACTCTTTTAAGAAAAGTATCATTATGGTCAGTGTTGATATTGTGGCCAGAAACAAATCTAAATCAATTTGTGCACTATGTTTGCGCCAGACAACATGGGAACAAGGGAATCATGGGTAAATTTGCTGTCAACACAATGGGGATTACTTGCATTTTCTGTCGACATAATTCTCAGCATGGAATGGTTGACTGTCAGCACTCAGTTCATAATGACGAGGCTGATTTGTGCAGATGTGCGTGAGGATAGCGTGGGGGGGCACTTTAACCCTGAGGTGTGACTACTGGTTTGACGAGGCTCATTTCTCACTGAACACAACAAGTAAAGGAAGGAAGAGGGAAAGATAAGAATAAGTGGAGGACATTTGACCTAAAAAAGATTCAGGGGCCAGGAGCTGGACAGGGGCCTCACAACATACCAGGGATTAGGGAGCTTTATTATTTAGCATCCAGCATAAGCTGCTGAGAGGTGAGAGGAAACTGACTTAGTACTCGGAAGCTGCACTTTGTCTAATTACACTGGATGGTGGCAGCAAGAGAATCTCTGCACAGCGCTAGATAATCGAATCCTGTAACGTAAGGATTAGGATTTAGTAAAGTGAACACTTCATTACCACCACAACAGCAGTCCAGTTACAAGGCTCAGTGTCTAGGGCTGTAATGAACAATTGACCCAGCAGGGGCCGCTATAGCAGGACTTTTAATCTTGCCCCAAATAGAATAGTGCTGAGAAATTCTGTGTTTGTGGGAGCGAACATGTTGATCTTGTCACAACGACTTTGATCCCAGGAAAGTCCCACATCACATGCTCTTTGTCAAATTAACAGAAGAAAACGACTACAAAGAATCTATAAAAGAAACAACATGTTCCTTATCACACAAATCAAAAGTCAGTTTTGCATCAAACTTGTTGATAATATTCCATGGAGGTCAATTGTGTTAAGAAAAGATTCATCTGTATGTGTGTTACCAGATTATATGAAAACAATTGAAACCTTTTCTCATATGCAGCCGAAATATGACAGGATCCTAATAAACATATGAAGTACATCACAAATACCTCACACAGTTCAGTTAGTGTTTTTCAAGTTGTCTTTCACATTGTTGTTGTAACATTTGTGTTGCCACCACTCCCACTAGATTGTGGTTAAACACTTCAGCAGGCCTCAGCCCACACATCCCAGCATGATTAGAGAATCATCACCCCCCAGAAAAGGTCACACGAGAGCGATCCCCCCCGTGGGAGGGTGCTGGTGTATGGAGAGAAAACGAAACTGAGCCAAACCATGAGCTGTGATTGTTTTTCTTAACTGTCGATGTTCTTTTTCTTCTCTCCCTCCTCTCTTTATCAACAGCAAAGAAGAGAAGACAAGAGAAGAGAAGAGAAGAGAAGAGAAGAGAAGAGAAGAGAAGAGAGAGAAGAGAAGCTCTCACCTTCAGACCTCCTGATTTCACCAGTCTGTCCAGCCTCAGTAACTCTCCACTCAGCGGGAACAGGCCCGGCAGCCTGACTGAATTCTCCCCTCTCTTCATCCACGCCCATCAAAATCTAACCGGTCCACCGTCACCATGGAGCGCGTGCAGCACATGACCAAGTCGGCCATCCGCCGAGCATCTCAGATCGAGGTGACCCCGCAGGCCAAGAGGAACCTGCAGGAGCTGTTCGTCAACTTCACCCTCATCCTCATCTGTCTGCTCCTCATTTACATCATCGTCCTGCTGAGCAGCTGAGAGAGACGGAGCCACAGAGAGAGAGTTCGGCGAGGTTGTACTGTGGAAACGGCTTCAGATGATACTTGGGTTTTACTCATACACACACACATCAGATTTCTACGAAAGCAATAATGTCCCCCCCCTTTGTATCAGCCCAACTCTGTTTGATAACAGAGATCACCAGCCTCCATGGGAAAGCAATATGACAAGACATCCTGTACGACAATGTCTCCAGTAATAATATGTGCAATGTGTGTGATACTGAAATATCAATACATCACTTTTGTTTAACGTCCACTTCCCATGATCCCTTGTTGCTTCCTGCAACCAACGCCTCCACTGTTAGACCGTAGAAAGACATGGATGCAGTGATACTAAGTTTCTCTGTTTTAAAAACAGAGTCATTTTACAACTGGAGCAGGACTATAGTGTGTGGAGGGACATGAAACTGAAAGTTTAACATACTGCATCTACACAAGATCATACGTGAACTATGACTCCCAGTGTGCATTTCACACAGGAGAGGTTAATATCACACTGTTAAGAAAACTTACTATATAATTTATTATACAACTCGCAGCTTGTTTTTGGATAAAATCAGTACCTTTGTTGTTAATTTGTCGCTGCTCTGATTCGCACCTCTTCGTGAAGCAACAGCCGCCATGACTCATGGGTGTTGTTGAGTTCGGAGCCATCTGCACTGCCGAACAACAAAAACCCCCATAAAGCCTGACTTCTCTGAAACAAAGTTGAAACAGTTAGAGATTGTGGCTTTGACATGAACCAATTAAATTATCCAGAGGCAGAGTTATCTGCTGGAAAAGATGATATCATTGAAAGAGAATTCTGAAATGGGACACAAATTATTATGAAATGTATCCCCTTTTATTAACGGCTTTAGAGAAGGCAGTGGGAAATGGATCTCCAACTCGACCCATCTGTTGAATGTACGTTGCGTAATTTGAGAGTCGTGCTTATTTAGAAATTGAAGCATATAACACTGAGAAATGATATTTGAGGTATAGACTGAGTACCTACATGTATTTCTGATTTCAGGCCTGTTTATCCACGAGGGTAACCTCACTTTGCATGGTGTGATATCACTCGCTATTTATTCTGTTTCTGAGTGGCAGGTTTGGGGGTTAATTACAGCACAAGTGCCCTGATTGTTGCAGCAAAGGTGTAGAAAGTAATCTGTGAAATACGATTCCTGAATCTGAAGTGCATTATGAACTCCACAAGGGTCATTTTAAATGTATTTATGTGTTTGGAAGATTGTACCACCTGACTTTTAAATGACGAACCACCAAATAAACTGCATGAAGACAAATTAAAGTGTTGGTCCCTTTTGTTTACTGGAGATCCCAGTTTTACATTTTTAGATCATTTAGCCTTGTCTTGTATTGATCAGCCTGTGCAGATTGTTAATCACAAACATAGTGAAATTGAGTCAGCAGCTGAGAAAACAAAAACACACAATCAAAGCTAGCACCAGTAGCAATTAGCAGCTAAGCTAAGCTAAGCTAAAGGAGTGAATTTCTGGTGAAGCTGGTGTTAAAAGTTAAATTGCTGACTTATTTTACTTTGTTTTACAGATTAAAGTTAAAGTGCTGCTTTCTTTTACTTTGTTTTACTGATTCTATTTCCTTCTGTTATTTATTTGAACACCTACTCGTTCAAATCATGTATTCTATCTGGCAACACGTGGCTTAAAACAAAGAAAGATGCTCCAGAACTTACTCAGCAGCTCAAATATCTTTCAGTCTTCAACAATTCAACATTTTAAATCCTCCTTCAGTCGCGTTAGAAGCAAACTCACTCATATTGTCGCCATTTTGTTTGAGTTGTTTACTTTA
This sequence comes from Paralichthys olivaceus, assembly GCF_024713975.1. NCBI lineage: Eukaryota > Metazoa > Chordata > Actinopteri > Pleuronectiformes > Paralichthyidae > Paralichthys > Paralichthys olivaceus. The sequence continues at coordinate 596,701 of NC_091116.1, forward strand.
GCTTCACTGTTGTCATTTTTTTTATTTTTCAAATTCTTTATTAGTCACGACAGAGATTACAACAACAACAGTGCCCAGCAGAAACATGGAACAAATAAAAGAAGCTAATAATTCATCTTAATGTTGGGGTCATTACTAAAAGTTAAATAAAATATAAAATAGGAATCTGAAAATATCAAAAGAAAATCTATTTTGTAGGATTTAGAATTGAATCGACTTATTATCTGAATGCTAAATAACAGAGTTTCCATTTATGCAGATGGGATTTTAGTTTAGTTAGAAAATATATTAGACAAGAAAAATATTTTTCCAAATCTTAAATCTGTGTCACCAGATCGTAACATTTAAAAGCGTCTCAATTTCAAATCTTTTGATTTATTGATTTTCTAATTCATGTGTCTGAACAGAATACACACACACACACACACACACTTAAGAAGTGCAACAGTACGCTTTAGCTCACAATCATAATTTTACTGTTTCCATAACATACAACAGAAATTATACAAATATAAATAAATATTGTCATTGTTATAATTCTCATATATTGAATTCAAAAATGGCAAGACAGACATCATTCGATGATAAGTCACAAGGGTGACATCCAGTCACTTTCAACTCAGTTCATGACACAAACTGCAAAACACTTTTCTATCTTTCCATTTCAGTTTGTTTTTTCTTTTCCGCAATTTTTGTAAAAACCGAGTTGAGAGTGCAATGAATTGAGCCCTGGTCTGTATATCGTCACATTAAAAAAAAATCATCTCAACAGACATTTAATGTTTTAATAAGTTGCAGTTCCTGTGGTTCACTGATGGTCATCTGATGTCAGTGCTGTGTAAAAAATAAATAAAAACACTCAAGAAGTTTCTTCTGTCAGATGTAGAGAAACACGAGTTCTTATGTATGTCACATTTATCTTAAAAAGGTCATGACAATGGAATGATGATGGACAAAAGGTCAAGTGATCATTTAAAACAACAGTCTGGTGAGATGACGGACAGATAAATAAATTGAGGGGAAAACAACATAAACTCCCAGCAAAACACAAAAAACAAGAAGACAGAAACAATTATGTAGGAAAGCAAAAACAAACATACACAGATAAACAAATAAATATATTTCATTTTTGCTGTTTTTAACACATAAGCAAAACTAAACCTTAAGGACCACTCCAGTGTTTTTGACATGTGTACTCATCCATTTACCCCAGCTGAGGTACAGACAATCTCACAGAAAAACCAATCAATCAAAATGTGAACATCTACGACTCCATGATGAGGATGATGGGATGAGACTGTCAATAAAAAACAGTTGAAAAGCAGATATTGAAAATATTAGTTACCTATTTTAAGCTACAAGACAGGGGAAATATGAAAAGGCAGAAAAAAAACATGTTCAAAACACACTAACTTTGGCATCATGCGGATTTCCTCATGCAGAAAAACATTGGAATGGTCCTTATACTATCACAGTTAAAAAAAAGGGAAGTCACCCAGAATGTGCTTCTTACTCTCAGCTGGGGAAACAGTGTCACCCTTGTGTTGGAGTATCCAATGTCAAGTGCATTGAAACTTGTTTTTAGAAGGCAAGTGTGTGAAATCATCAGTGGGGAAATAAACGCAGGGCAGTAAAATCAGATGTGATCCTAAGAAAATTGTAAAAATAAAATGGAAGAAAGACGTCTGCGTTGGGGCAGATGCCGCAGCTTAAAATGTCAATCAAATAAATATAATCGTCACAGTGTGCATGGAGGAGTGAACCAACTGCGGTTCAGTGTCGGGACGATCTCCGGAGAGGATCCCGCTCCCTCGTCTCTTTCCCGGGTTTGTCACATTTCAGGTCAATATTTACAAAACACACCATTTAATTTCAATATAGCTTCAACCTCATGGTGCTGCATTCATGTCAGTTGGACGTTAGGATATCCACATACAGAGTTTTCTGTATATATGTTTATTCTGTAGACCGGGGTGTAATCAATATATCGAGTTGCCTGTGTTTCCGAATTTACGATCCGATGTTACCGTGTTTCCCACAGGACGCAGAGGTCACGTCTAAACCTGGTTTCAGGAAGTGTTTTACTCTTCACTTTGACAGTTTAGAAACATGGCGCATTTCCATCCTTACCAACGAGAGGGATTTGAGGGGAAAAAGTATAAATATATATTTAAAGATAAACACAAAATATAAAAAGTGTTTAGAAAAACAGGGACAAACTCGAGTCCAATGCAATTCAACACAAGTGGTCAGATTTTTGTTACCTCTGCCATGCAGCTTGTGTTTTCATTGGACAGCACATTACATTTGGTAGAGATCCAGGAATTTTTCTTTCACTTTCTTTACCCATATGGGACTGCACCATGAGCAGCTGAGTGTACAATACTGTCTGATTCATTCACGCAAATAAGTAAAGTACAAACACTTCCTGAACCTCAGTTGCTTCTGTTATGGAAGACGAGCATGATTGATGCTGTATAAGGTGACTGAACGGGTGAGAGGAGGTCAAACTCCCAAAACCTGACGTCTCGTCTGTCTACGTTTGAAAAAGGGAATAAAAACAAGAGCCTCTTCTTCAGGCTGGTGACGACCATGCAGTCTGGAAACTGTACAGGTTACCGAATGGACTTCACGGACCCTCGGGTCATGAGAACTACTCTACACAAGAACGATGTAAACTTTAGAGTCGAGTTAAAAAACAGACGGTACACCAAAAAGATATGAAGATTCAAGTGAGTGACAGCAGCATTATGATAGTGTTTCTGTTTTCACATGCTCTAAGGTCTGCCCCACAGGCAGAGACACGCAGCAGGAAGCGCTCCGTCACCGACATGAACTCCTAGCTTGTAATGAAATTATTGATTAAACCCTCCTTGGCTTTAAAAAGGTTGCTAGGAGTTGCATGTCACTGACAGAACTTCTCCTGTGTATGTCCCTGGTCCACTGGCATCTCAAGCAGACCGTAGAAAAACAGTAGCTTGTTAAATTATAAATACTATATTAATAAAAATACGAGGGGTGCTTGATTCGTTTCATCTTGATGTTTCTCCTCTTGAGAGACTCGGATGGTAAATCAAGCACCCCTCAGCTAGCTCAAGAGATTTGGAAATGACTTTTAACATTTACCATATGTACACAGTCAAAGCTCTGGGACAGGAAGCTAAAGTTGGTTGTTTTTGTTGTTGCTGGTGTCGTTATTGTGGTGTACTGTAATTCAACGCACTGCGGACGGGAAAAACAACCAGAAATCACTAAAGGCAATTATCAAGGCAAAAATCAGTTTGTCCTGGTTGAACGTTGAGAGCACGTCCAGTCAGTCAACAGCTCGCAAGAAGAAATACACACATGCAGCACTGCAGTTTGTGATACACGGGGCCAGAATATGGTATGGAAGTTTGAAAAAACTACAGACGCAGTTGTATTTAAACTATGGTTTTACTTTTATTTTTATTACCCCTGCCAATCTGCGTTTCCTTGTTTGTTAGTTAGCAGGATTTAGGAAAAACTGCAGGACGATTTACCGCAAAACTTTGAAGGATGTGACATGGGTCACGGAAGAATGGTGTTTGTTCTGCAGAACTGCAGATGAGAGATAAATAACTTAAAACTATTTCCGATATCCACTTTTTTACTGGAACCCCAGTGCTGCAGCTGCATTCTTCAAAAAAGAATATCATTCAAAATGACTTTCAAAACCTGCAGTTTGATCGCTGTCCAGCTTTAGCTCTCTGTCCCATTACTCTGCTTTGTTTTTTAGTTTTTTTGACAGGATTGGGGTTTTTTTCCCGGTCAGAAAGTGAAGTACTGAGGCTCCTCTTCTTTTGCATCATGTTCTTTGCTCTCCCCTGCCTCTGTCTGCCTCGGGTCTGATGGTGTCGCAGCGTTGGCCTCAGGAAGGCTGAGGGAGGGAAGACAAACATTAAAAAAACATTAGAATGAGGAGAAGGGAGAGTCAAACAGAAATTCACCAAGAGGCAGTCGGTAAATACAAAGTGTGTTTGAACTGAAAATAACAGTGGCATTCCCTCGCATGCAACCGTGCCGCAGTGGATCCAGGGAGGTCCTGTGGGTGGAGCACAGTCCATGCAAGAAGTGGAAATTTTACATTTATATCACACTGGTGAAGGAGGAGCTCCACCTGAGGGACAGCCACCTAAAAAACACAAGCAAACTCCTATCCTCCATTTTTTATTCCCACTTATCCAGCGTGGAGTCACAGGGTGCTAATCAGGTTACACTGTAGGCTGGGACCAGTCTATCACATGGTTGATACACACACAGATTTCCATGTTGCATTCCACCATTCAAGATAGAGCAAAGTAGAATGTGAGATAACATGTAATAAGATGTGAGGCAGTGACCTTTACCTTTGACCTGCAACCGCCAAATTCTTATCAGTCCATCTGTCAGTCAGGCCTAATGTTTGTACTAAATTTCATGAAAGTGCATCAAGGAGTTTTTAAGATATCGAGGTCACAAGAATGGGACGGACGCACTGACACCTGGAAAACATGACGCCTCCTGCCACTGGGTGTCGCCGGTGTTAAGACAAAGTGCCACATTCAAACAAAGATAAAAATAACATAAATGACCAGAATTTAAACAATTAGGATAAATAAAAAACTGAGGACAAAGACTTAAACTTTCCCTGCTCTCATTTTAAATTTTGAAACTAGCTCTGGTCCAGCTGCTTCCCCCTCCAGCGTCAGACCTCCCAGTGCTTTCTGGGTTTTGTAATCAGCGTGTGCAGCAAACTGCTTCGCGCTCCTTCATCGCCTCTGTGCATCCACCGCTTCTTGCTGGCAGAACAATAGCACAACAGCGTTATCTCGCAAGTTGCTGCAACTCTTTCAAATCTGCCTGTTTTTTCTTCTTTGCTTCACTCAAAGTGAAAAGACTGAGACTGATTTAAACAAGCCAAGATTCAAGGATCGCGACACGAAGCAGAAAGAGAAGATTTGCAGTATATTCCAAACAAGATTCTGTCTGTGATGGGAAATAAGATGTTAAGGCATAATGCATCAAAAAGGGATTATACATTATTTTTTTCTGCTGACTAATGGAGCAAAACTGCAGCCTTGTGTGAAATGAACTGATCAATGTGGTGCTTAGTATCGACTGAGGCTTGAATAGAACATTAAGGCCTTTAAATCCCAAACGGCACAAAGAATTTAGTTTTGTCTCATGCTTCATCTCTGCAAAAGATAAAAACAAAGCGCGTCTTCTTTTTTGTTTTGCTTCCAAACAGATCAGATAGATTTTAAAGAGAGAGAGGTTAAAGCGGCGGACAGAACCACACCTCTGCTTTTCTTTTCGGTGCTATGCGATTTCATTTAGTTTATTTGATGTCATGACGACACCAAAAACCAAAGCCCAGAAAATGATGCAGCATGTAATCCAGGTTCTACTCTAGTTTCATTAAGTTCAGGATCTCAGCAGATTTACATCCTTTCACGACATTAATCTGCTTCTGTATATCTCTGTGATGAATAGTCGACCCAGTAAGTGGCTGCCACCACAGCTACCTTTGGATGCAGATGATGCAGGAGTAGGAAAAATATAAACGTCTGTAATATCAGAGGTGGGTTATAAATATCAGTCTTCGTTCGGGATTGGGGGAGAGGGGTGAGGAGAGAGGGGGGACAAACTGAGGGGTGAAGGGAGAGGCAGTGGAGGCAGCAGGCATCCAGTAAGTCACTCCCTGAGTTAGTGACGGTGAGCTGAGGGCAGCAGTGGATTTAAATCATGTTGGTTCTCACCTCCTAAAGCTCTGCTGCCCCGGGGCTCCCTGAGGATGAGGAGGAGCGAGATGATGCGGAGGATGAGGATAGGGAGGAGGAGGAGGAGGAAGAGGGGGATGATGCTGAGGAAGAGGAGGAAGAGAGTTGAACAGTGGTGGGGCTTTCCTAAATCGGGGGAGGGACCGCCGGAGGGGGGAGAGCGGAGGCGCAAACCCTCCTCCTGATCCTACCTCCTCCACCTCCTCGCCCTGTCCTTCACGAGTCACGGTGGGGGGGCTGATGAATCGGAGAGCTGACTGGTTAGGGAAGCTGGCGAGACGGTGTTCTGATTGGCTGCCTGTTTTTAACTAAAGACACACAGAAAGGCAGGGTTGGGGAGGGGGGTTCGGTATCACAGGGAAACTGTTAAGATTAAGATTTGCTGTGGGCTTTGTAAGTGTAGAAAGTTAGAAGAGATGGAAACTATAAAAAATGAAACAAGGCGTCCACGATTGCAACTCTAGTCCAGAAAAATGTGTGGAAGCAGAAATGGGCCTACGATGACTTGTCATTATCCCCCGATGGGATGTTGTCGCACAATCCTACACACCGGAGCTTAGAGGTGAGTGAGGGACTGAAGGACGGGTATCTAATACCCAGAACCCACAGTGAGGAACACACAAGGAGGAGTTATGCTGAAATCAAACATTGTTGTTTCTGAGCAACTCCAGGGATCAACATCTGGTCTGACAGCTGTGCGGCTTCACACACAGAGATCAGTCCTTTATTGAAAAACCTGCGGTGAGACGGAGCACGATGTTCAGCTCCTCAGGAAGAACATGGTGATTTTGTGCTTTGGTGACTCATTGTGCTCGGACAAAAGATGTAAAAGTACCAGAAAACACAAAGTGAAATCAAGCTCTCTTCTTACGGTGTGAGGCAGCTGCAGTATGTCAATAAAAATCTGCGACTTAAATAAGACAATGTGGTCTATGTAGGATTTCCGTGATCTGCTTCACCAGTTTCCCATAAGCCCCAAAACCTGGAGGGTGGGTGTAGGATTCTTTTAGGCACAGCTCGTATGTCTTCTGCCTCGTTGCACAATTTTGAAACTCGCCGAAAATATCGAAACAACTACAGGGTGAAGATTTAGTAGCGATCCTGCAGCGTGGTGTGAATTGATCGGATGACTTTGAAAGTCCTGTAGTCATTAGCCGTCCTTGCTCCGTGCTGCATGGTTGTAAATGAAAAATTGCAGCTACCTTTATTACTGATCAATCATTTTATTGGCAGCGGAATACTGTGGCGGAAAACAAAGACCTAATAAGGTTGTGCTCGCTTTTTAAGCAGTTTATCTATGAATGATGTGCTGCTCCTCAAACACAAACTGGGTGTGTTGGTCTGAGAGTGTGTATTAGCTGTGTGCGTATGTGGTTTTACATTCTATTGTACGTTGTGCGTATAAAACTGTAACTTGTGCTTTTAGAGCAGGACGAGAGTATTCATAATAAAACACCCACTCACTCTGTGCTGAGTCGTATCCATGACTCTCAGAAAACACAGTGGGTGTCACAATCGCCCACATTTCATTTCGATATCTAAGCCGCTCACTCTGAGAGGGAAACGAGAGCCCTCACCTTGATTAGTGGGTTGATGACACCGACGTTGGCACTGGAGTTGAACACCTTGTTGAAGCCCGTCTCTCTGTTGACCAGCTCCAGCTGGTAGAACTTCTTATCATCCTGTAAAAAGACAGAAACATGGGACGGAGGACAATTGTTTCATTGCAGAGTGAGACCATAGACTAAAGACCAAAATATCCCAGGCTACGAACGCTGCCATCTTGCACATTCTCATCCAGTGATGGAGACTGAGATGTTGAGGATTATCGAACAAACAACCACATTCGCACATACAGACAATTTATTCTCCAGTTAACTAAACCCAATCTAGAAACAGGCCGACTCACCACCAGCTTTTTAACCAGAGCTTCTCTCTCGGTGACCATCTCTCTGAGCTCTGCTATGAGATGCAGGTCCTCCGGTCGACTCTCTCTGTTCCTCAGCTTCTCCTCCGTCCCCTCCAACCTGCACACGCAGACACGATTCATAAAGAAAGCAGCAAAGACAGACAAAGATTCAGATATGAGAATGTGTAAAGATGCAGCCTGTGAGATTTTAACACACGTTTCCTCCACTTACAGTATTTGCAGAGCAGTAATCTTGTCTTTCAGCACCTCCTGGGCCTTGTTGAAGTCGGCCAGCATGATTTGTGTTTCTCTGTGATGGAGGATGCTCAGCTCCCCCAGCTCCCTCTCGTGTCTCTTTGCAAAGTCTTGTTCGTGGGCCCTGCAGAGTAGACGGACAAAACTCATACAGCCTGTCCCAATAACTAGCTCGACTGTAATGTCCTGCCAGACTTTCAGAATATAACAAAAAATGTTCTTCTATTACTTCTCCCAGTCATATAAAAGATTTTTAAAAGTATGTTTTCCACCATTTCTGTTTCTTCCCGACACATACACAATCATTTATGTGCCTTTAGGGGCTTTACACGCACAAGTGTCTCATCATGGACATTACTCACTCATACATTTAATTTCCTGGTTGGGAACTGTGAGATTAACGCCATTTTTTCACTAAATTATAGATGACAACAAGCTGCTAGCAAAGCTCAGCTCGGAGCGGAGAGCACCGGGGACGTGTGCAGCTCTCCGCAAACGAAATGGTGCCCATGACTAATGTGTTAATGCAAAACTCTTCATGTAATCAGAGTGTAAGGAAGTAGTGACGAGTGTGTTGCATTCACATACTGCACAGAGCCCATGCCCCGGAGGATGGAGCCCCTGAATTGGGACACGGTCATGTGTGTTTTCCTGACAGGGACAGTCTAATGAATGATACAGACGAGTTGCATTATGGGTAGGGTAGGATCTGTGTTTCTGTGGCTTCACACATACTAGGAATTAAAGTCAAAGTATTTCTGATGCTTGGATTTAGACTATTCTGAGTCCAGAAATACAGTGTAACAGTAAACATCTGTATAACACATATACTTAGGTTGAATAAAATGTGTGTGCTGATCAGAAACAATGATTTTCAAAGGATGAACACTTCCCAAGATGCTGCTTTGAATCGTTAGATGTTCAGATGGTTATTCCTACATGATCTGAGTCATATGAAGATGAGGTTTCTGCAAAAACTGGGTCAGTTACTGTTGAGTCACAGTTTAGTTCTGCACAGTCGATAATAGCAGCAACATGAATGGGAATGTTTCACATACGATAAACACGTGTGATTTATTGAATGTGACGTACCTAATCTGATGGTTCGCCTCGCTGCGGACCCGCAGAACCTCTTTGCCCTTCAGCTCCAGCTCTCTGGTCAGAGTGTCGATGGTCTCATTCAGAGAATGGATCTCGTGGTCCAGATCGGTGATGCGGTTGCTACGGGAACACACCTCCGACTGTAGGTCTGACATGCGGACCAGGAGCTCTTGTTCCTGGAGAAAAAAGACATGGAGAGAAAATGACTGAGAAAAAAATCAGTTGTACGTGATAAAGATGCCAAAGAGAAGAATAAAGAGATGTTCAGAGTTACCTGCTGGTGGCTGTGCTCCATGGCCTTCTCTAGCTCCCGTTTGGCAACGCTGTTTTCTTTGAGGTGAATCTGCTTTACATGCTCGATGGCCGTAGCGTGGAGGTGGTTCAGCTCTGCGCGGAGAGACGCTGCCAGACACAGAAAAAGGGTGTAACATTGAGGAACACAATGGCTCCACATACAGAGACATTATCGCTGTGAGAAGACGCTTTGATAAAATCCATATGGCAGCATGTACAAGTGTTATTATCACTGAGGGTGAATCAATAAAGATGTACTGTATGATACATTATCCAACAGTAGTGGAACCTTTATTATCCCTTTTAAACTTCTTGAATTTGAGATTTCATTTCAAGGTTGGTTTAACATCAGAGGCAGCTGTAGAACTTGTCATATATTTCAACATATAGTTGAGTCATCATATCTTATATGAGAAAGCTGATCGTCATTTCTTCCTTTACTTACTTCTTTAATGCAACCTGCTGATTTAATCTCATTATTTTAGAAGTTATATTTCAGAATATAATTTAATATATAAATCAGTTCTTTTTTATGGATGCTCGTGTTTTCCTCCATTATTTTAACAGTCAAGAAATTTTACTCCACAAGGAATAAAACCTCAACACAGCAGGTAAAAACATAACCAGCTCCACCTCGGTGTCGGTGCATAAAATTCAATCACTACTTGTTAAACAATCTGCTTACTATTTACACTGGCACACCAGTGTGCATGACTTCTGCTGTTTTCAGGTTTGTTAGTATGGACGGGGATTATTACTGATACGCAGCTCATCTGGACTGAGAGAGTTAACACAATAGTGTGTTAGTGTGGCTGTAGCCTCAGGGAGAGAGGTTGTTATTATGGATGGAAACCTAATTACTACAAACAGAGACAGCCATGTTTTTAATGTGCGTCATCATCTACCCAGCTTGGCTTTCCCCTCGTCCTCAAGTTCAAATCGCAGCGTCTGCAGCTCCTGGTCGGACTGCTGTCTCAGGATGTCAAACGTCCTCCTGTGGGCCTCCTTCAGAGCGTGGACCTCCTCCCTCTGCTCCTGCTTCAGACGCTCCTCCAGTGCCTGGCAGCCAGCGGGGGAAGAAGAGATTAAAGAGGAGGTATAAAAGGTTACATCAAAACTAAACTTGTGGCGGGAGTAAAGTGTCAACACTGAAACCTGATTGGTGGTGCCTGCGAGGATGCTCTGACATATAATAATTTCAGCACTGCAGGAAAATTAAACCCTGAAGAAAAAACAATGCGCCAACATTAAACACGGCAGCTGTGTCCCAATTCCATACTAATTCCAAGCAGTTTTCGAGTATGTGAGGAGGCACAAAATTAAGAATACTTAAAACAGTGAATTGCCAAGTTAATCTTTCTGCTTATTGAGTGTGCTGCTAATGGACGTAAGAAAAAATAATAAGAATTAAATCTTTTCTCTATGTGAAGTTTATTCAGTAGTTGAGCAGCAATAAGTTCCTGCAGTTGTTTGTCTCTGCCAACCAGTGCAGTTTCAGTCTACATACTTTTTTCCAAGCTCATATGAGGTCACTGTGACCTTTTGACCTCTGAAATGTAATCAGTTCATCTCTGAGTCCAAGTGGACGTTTGTACAGAAGGATTCCCTGGTGGTGTTCCAGAGATATTGCGTTCAAAAGGCAAAAGATGTGTTTGCGACGTCACAGCAATCTTGACCCTTGACCTCGTACCTTTGACCACCAAAATCTATTCACTTCATCCGAGTCTAACTTAAGATTTGTACCAAATCTGAGTGTGTTCCCAAGATATCACATTCACAGGGCAGGTCACGGTGAACTTGACCTTTGACCACCAAATTCTAACCAGTTCATCCTTGAGTCAAACTCGACTACTGAACCAAATGTGAAGAAGTCCCCTCAAGACAAGAAAGACCTCTTAAAGACACCTAAATATGATCAGCGCCTGCAAATGTAAATATATGAGACAACACGATATCACCATCCTGCGTTCGTTTCAGTGTCATTTAACCAGGAAATTAGAGAAATTAAAGTAGATGAAGCGAATGACTGATTTAATTGCTTTATGAATCATTTACCTTCAATTAAATCTGCAGCAGGAATAAGAGCCGTTAAATTAAAACTAACAACATTAATACAACGGGAACACTTTTCTCCTTTAAAAGCTTGTCTTGTGTTGATACTTTTGTCTCTCACAGAAGCTCGTGACTAATACTGTGTCGCGTAAACACAAAGAAATTATTTGTTTTCTATAGAATAAATTGAGAAAATAACCAGGCTTCAGTGCCTGTCTGAAAGCAGCTTCTGTGAGTGTGTGTCTCACCCTGATCTGGTGTTGCCGGGCCTCCTCCATGGTGCTGAGGGCGCAGCAGTGAGCCTCCTGTAATCGATGCTCTCTCCTCTGATGCTCCCTCTGCATCTCTGCAAACACACAAGCACAAACAGAGACGTGAGCGCATATGGCGGCATCCATCAGGAGCCGGCGCGTTTCCATTCTGTTTAACAAGACGGTCGACATGGTGATCTTTTCACTCGCACAGCGGCGCGGGGCACACTGCTGAGCAGAACATGAAAAGGAAAGTGGATTGATCTTTCAACGCACCGTGCATCTTTGTGTCGTTGTGTTTTATTGCATCCCATTTTTTTGCAGTTCCTCTTCCATCATGCTGGGACAAATCCTGATTTGAGGACATGCTGCACATCCCATATAGTTTTACTAACAACCGTCCAGTATTGTAGCAGAACATATGCCAGAAAATGACCCTTGTTTTATAGGAGCATTAATTCTAATCTGAAAGGCTGCTTTACAATAAAAGTAACTCATGGTTCCATTCTCCTGAAAACTTATAATAAGAAGCAGCAGCAGCAGGAAAAGTCTTTTCTATGATTTTTTAATAGCACACACGAAAGGTGCACTGCTGTAAAATCACTGAATGGCTGCAATAGTCTCTAACATTTCACACAGTCATAGATATCAGTCCCCTCAATGTGCCTTTGGATCCAAGTCAAAGCTCATTCCCTCCAAATGGAAGAGGGCAGCTTACCTTTGAGTTGTTGGCTCAGCAGCTCTCTCTCCTGGTTGAACTGAGACTGCAGCTGCTGGAGAGCCGACTGCGACTGAGACAACTGCAGCTCCAGGGACTGTTTCAATAGAGAGATCTGGACAGAGGAAGAGTGAGAGAGGGAACAGGGAGGGTAAGGTAACGATTACTCAACGGCACCAGGCTTGTTTCAGAGTGGAATGGACTGATGGGATGATTCAAGGCGAAGATAACTAGAATTACTGCCGTGCTATCATATAGTTCTGCCAACCAGTGCGGTTTCAGTCTACAAATTCTGTTTCTTTCTATCTTTGTACAAGAGTGTGGAAAAAATCCTGTGTCAACCTTACACCTTTGATTTTTGATCAACCAAATCTAATCAATTCATCTCTGAGTCCGAGTTAACATTTGTACCAAAATTGAAGAAATTCCCTCAAGGCGTTCTTGAGATATCATGTTCATAAGTACAGGACGGACAAACAGACAACCTAAAAATGGAATATCTCTGCCCACTGGCTGTTATAGTAGTTTTTCTGTGCAGCAGCATCACATTAGTCTTCTCCTTCAGATTAATTTAAGAAAATATGCATCTCTGGAAAAAGAGCAACACACTCGAAATGCTGCTCTCACTTAATTAGATCAACGAAAAGAACATCATCGCACTTTCTTTGTATTTCCGGCGTCAGTCGCTCACATTCTCATGGATTGTTTTGGCTTCTGAGAGATAGTCTAGTTTTCTCTTTGACAGCTACTCACTGGTGGAGATACTGACAATATGGATATCAGCCAAACACTGTAGCTGGAGATTTCCCATCCTGTATCAATGAGCTGACAGCTTTCCAGACAACAACTGACAGCGCGCACAGCCAAGCAATATAAAGCCCACGTGCGTCAGCTTCATTACAGTGCAGAAAACTGCTTTGTTTCGAGGAGATATCGGAACTATTAGGGGTCTGAGTGGCTGTGAATGGCGGAGCTCTCTCACACAGGCGCCTCTGGTCTTCCACACGTCACTCTTCCTCAGGCTGCGGCACCTAAATCCCTGGCAGGATTTAGTGCTCGAGCAGTACTACATTAACCACTGTAAGGTAAGATGGATTTAAAATGAGAGAGATGGGAAGCAGGGCCGGGATGAAGTTTGTGGGGTTATGGATTTAAGAAGACCAGCAGCTGACCTGTAGACTTCATCCTCCCTTTTCTGTGTCCACGAACTGTCTGCTATGATTAGTCATCTTTACATTTACAGAAATATAAGTAGAAATGCAAGATTAAGTAAAGCCGCGTCAAACAGACCCTTGCCCCTCTGTGAATATCAGAGGCAATGGCTGGTGGTGGTCATGAAACCATGAAAACATTTCTGTTGCCAATAGGTGGCGCTATGACTGTAACTGAATAATGCATGTAGATGTCTTCAGGCCGGGACTTAATGAGGTGGACGTATCTTAGTTAAACTGTAGTGCATGTGTGAGATCACAATGCCATTTAACATCCCTTCACATGTACACACACACACACACACACACACACTCCATTTATTTTCTACTTAAGCTGCACATATAATCTTCGTGTCCATCACTGGTCTGATGGTTGTTTGTGTCAGATAGAGATAGAGATGGACACAAGAAGCTGAAATTCATAGCATTCATTTCAAACCTTGTCGTGAGCTACTTTTGTCACGGCTCGGGTAAAGAGTGGGTGGGTGCATCTGAAAAGTTACCACGCTGGCATCGGTGGATGCTGGCACCGGCTTGTCAGAAAGCGTTTATCCGAGGCCACCGGCTTCTTGGCAAAATCAGGACGAGCCTCTTTGAGGTTTCAATTGTGACTCAGCTGAGCTCTGAATTACCCAGGGGGCACTCTGCTCGGCACTGTCAGCCGCGTGAGCGTGAGTAGACGAGCGCCCGAGCTTTCAGCGCGGTGTTGAATGGTTCTCACTGTTGATACAACAGATCTTAAATTCCTGATCTGAGCAGCTGAAACAGGAAGCTTTTCTACCACCACTCGTCACAGAACTAGAACAACACGCATCAAGAACACATTTATTAGCCTCTAAAAGCAGATGATGTATGTGCATGTGACAGATAGTGCACCTGCCTGCACCAGGTGTTGGATGGAAAAACACAGCAGACTGTGCTCGATGCAGCCTGGCGTGCATGTGGTCCATACCTTATGCTGTAGCTTTTGGATTTAGAGATTTAAAAACCCTGTCAACCGAAAAGTAAAACACAGAACAGCCACAACAGCTCCCCGTGCTTCTCTCTGCTCTTTTTGTTTTGGGTAGTTTGTTCTCTCGGGCATCCTGTATTTGTTATTTTATCTGAAAGTTTCCCTGAAGTAGGTAAAAAATCTTCCTGACGTAACAAGCTTGTCAGTGAAGAGACGCTTTGAATAACTGTCTGCAAACCATTCCTCTTTTGTGCAGCAGAGGAAGTTTTAGAATAAAGGGGTCTGAGCTAAAATGCTTCTGCAGCCTCCTCCATTGTTGCTCCAGCACCGTCAGGATGAGTTACTATTGGAATGCTGCAAATTTGTGGTTCAAGTTTTCCTTCCGATCACAGAGATTCTCCAGGAATTCATATAATGTATTCCTTTTCTCATATTGATTTGAAACTCATTTCCGGTGCCATGTGAATATAGTAGATATATTTTAAAACTGGTTAAAATTAGTTACGTTTTCAGCGAAAGCAAACTAAAACCATGTCTTGATATAAAACAGCTACCAGCTCTGAACATGCACCTGTTACCTTTTGATAATTTACATCCTGGTGTGAACTGAGTCGTGCATACAATCATTTATAAGCCGAATATCTATTAAGGAAGTCCAAAGTGTGTGTTTCACCTGTTCCAGCAGGTCCTCCACCTTCCTCTGCCAGCCCTCTCTTGCCGCCATCATCTCCAGCTCTTTCTGCTGGGAGAGCTGAGTCACCGCCGCCTGCTTGTCGGATTCGTACTCCTCGGTCAGCTCCTCCTTTAGCAGACGCACCTCTTCCCTGCAGAGATCACAGACACAGTTTGGTGGAATTATCATTTATCCTGCCAGCATCCTCGTTCTGCTGCATTTTGTCCTGCTTAGAGGATATCTGTAAATACTGCACGCCTCAATTAGCTTGCTCCCTCCCTCGTTATTTTGTCATCCCTCCATTAATATCCATGAGTGTTTTTTGGCAAAACAAATTCCACTTGTTTCGCTGATAACAAGTGTGATTGTGACGGAGAGGGGGCGAGAGATGAACGAGAAAACAAATGGAAGGAGCAAAACATGACGGAGTGACACTGATAAGTTGTCAGTGTGAGATATGTGAGGACAGAGAGAGGATTTTTCTTGTCTTTTTCTTTTACCGCAGTGCATCCCTCCATCTCTGGTCCAGGTCGTCTGCCATCTTGTCCATCTTCTGTTTCTCCTCTGTTCTGATGGACATCACTCGGGCCTCATGCTGCTGTTTCTGAGTCTCGATCTCCTCCTGCAAACACAAACATGTACACAGACTTTAGCCAAAATGCTCCGCTGGTCCGTACCATCAGACTGCTTCATCTTTTTCATTCTTTTTCAGACTTTTTCCAGCCTTCGTTCCACCCTTCAGGCACCAGGATGTTTCTGGCTGACTGGTCAAAAAGCCATGGAAGCCCCCTCCACTCAAATCTTTCTTTTAAATCACTACCTGAGGACAAAAGTGTTAAGAAATTGATCACAATTTAGGTTGGAATATGGGAAATATGACCCAAAGTGTTGCTGAAAGAGTCCTGAGCCCTTAACAATAACAGAGAAAATCTTCTCAAATTTCCATCCCTGGCCAGATGCAGCACTTCAGTAGCCGAGAGTTGGGTGAGTCATCGTGTCCACATCCATGTCTATTTATAATGCCACAGCTACGGGCCATTTGTAAGGCGCAGGTTTTCGAGGCAGAAGCTAACTTCACCAGGTCACCCGTTTGCAGCTGCTCGAAAAGGCTCCGGGGTTGATCTGCTGACGACCTCATTAAAAAAGAAAAAGACCTGAGAGCTCTCGTGTTCGGCTTCCGGGAGGAAAGTTTGAGCAGTTTAAATCCAGACGAAAACTGTGTGCAAAGAGAGACAACTTTCCTTTTGGCAGAAGGTTGAAAAAAACTGTCAATCACGTCTCACAGAACCCTTGAATTCATTCATAAATATCCGTTTTTCATCAAGATCCATTTATTATTCTCTGAGATAATGTTAAATAATGTTAATGGCAAAATCTGGATCTGCACCAAGTTTGATGCAAATCCGTCGCCTAGTTTTGGTTATGCTGCCAACTATCAGACAAACAAACATTTCTGGACGGCAGGAGGAACTGAAGACACGTCATCCATCTTTATTTACAGTCAACCATTTCAACACACAAATATAAAAGCATGCACCTGACAATCAGCGATGCGTTATCGTCACAAGTGGAACAAAGACACAAAGACGTGTCTCTACACCGACTCTGTCTCTACGTGTTCTCGGTTCTTTCGGCGATCCTTTTAGAGCATAACGAGGTATTCAAGGGTTCATATCCCGCTGAACAATGGCTGGTCTAGATTGGAAGCGGCGCTCGGGCTGCGAGTGAAAGATACAATCCTGAGTCTTTTTATAGACGAGCTGGTGGGAAAAGCAAAGAGCGCCACTTCACAGTTTTATGTAATTATCAGCTCCTCATTCAGTCGCTCTGTCTGCTGCATCGTTCATCAGCCATCGCTCCGTCTTGTATTAGTCATTGGAGTTTCTCATATATTTGACTTTTTAACCTCGTCTGTGTTCATGTTTGCATTGTCGGCTTATTATTGGATATTTAGTATTTTACAGCCACAGTGATGATTTCAATTGTCTTCATTGGGAGTTTTCAAAGTACTGTGGCTTTTTTACCAGTATTAGCAAACATTATTCTTAATATTAAGAGTAATAATAATAATAGTGATGATACAAATTAGAAATTAAAAAAAGATTCAGCCAATTTCAGACACACACTCTTCCTGCGTCTCACACCAGCTCTTCAATCTCAGGACCACTCAACTCATAATAGGCTCATCATCATGAACTCACAGCTGGCCTTGCATTCTTCTCCAACCCTGCTTTCACAATGTCCTCTCCCAGCCCTCCATCCTTCCATCCATCCGTCTATATTCTCTTCTATTCCATCCCTCCTTCCTTCTCTCTTTCTCATTTCCTCTGTGTGCCTCTGTCCCTTCCTGACATCACCAACATTAAGCTTAAAGACAGTTGAAGAGTTGAATTGGATTGGCCGGCAGGTTAATGCTCGGCTGCGGTGTGTGATTGACACACTTGCTGGCTGACTGTCACATTGAATGACTAAGCAAAGACTAACAGAGTGGGTGACTGGCTGTCTGTAAAGCTCCCTGATCACCTGAATGAATAGACGGACAGCATCTTCCAAACACTATTATTTATTTACTTTACCCAGGATCCCATTTGAAAACCACTTTGCTCAACTGAATACGGAACAGAGTGTTGATACGGACAGAAATCTGTTGTGGTTGTGCATGGTCCTATTGGCAGTCTGGGGAAAAAATAAGGGTTTGGTTGAAATTATAGAAAACCTGTCGGGTTCAGGTTGAGTAGGGTTCGATTTTTCTGGATTAGGACACATTTTGATATGGAAGCTTACCCACAATCCAACAGTTCGTGGAAGGATAACCCTTGTAACCATTTAATTTACAGCTCAAATTCTAATAATTCCACCAGTTTCCTCACCTGTAGGTCAGTGAGCAGGTTACTGGTCTCTCGGACTCGGGCTCTGGTCGCATCCAGTTCTACCCTGAGTTTCTCCTGAGTCTCCTTCAAACAGCTGATCTGCGTCTGAGCCGAGCCCAGGTTCTGCTGCCCCTCCCTCACCAGCTCCTGGAAGTGGGACACCTGAGGGGGTCGCCAGAGGTTTAGAACGTAGAATGAGATTGATCATGTTTTCAAGAAGAGCCGACCAAACTTTTCGTACCTCCTGGTTGGCCATGTTGAGTTTGGCCGAGAGCTCCTCCTTCAGGTTGTCCAGTTGCTGCTGGAGACGGTCCCGCTGCTCCTCCAGCGACAAACGCTTGATCTCAAACTCCTGACTCATTTTCTGCAGGAGCAAAAGGAGGAAGTGGAGGGATGGATTAGCAGAAGAGGAAGGACAGAATGGATTGATTAGAAATTCTGGCAAGGTTTTAAAACTTTATATTCCAATACCTTGCCTTACAAAGAACCCATTCATGTACTTGCAAATAAGTGTGTTTATATTAAAGCATGATGACCCTTTTGCAGTAACAGGAATACAGTTCCAAAGGAGTTTATAGCGAAATACCCTGAAAGTATAATCTTTAAAAACGGAGGAGAGCGTTGGGAAGCCACAGAACAGTAAATCCCATTTGTGCCTTAATATAGTGTCGTGGCAGCTGCTGGGTGTGTAGCATGGCCGCTGAATGAGGGAGGGACACGTGGGTTGTCATTTCAACTTAAAAGGCCATCTAGTGAAAACCAACCAGTTTCTATAATCCTTACACCACAGCAAGAAAGCCTTTCTGGGCCACTCGGAATTGATCTTGTGAAATTCCCCTTTTCTTCCTATATTTAGACTATTTCTCTCGTTTCTATTCATCCCTCGCTCTGAAATCTTTGGTGGATATATCTTATGAAATAAAAAGTCATTGTGTTCTGTTGCAGCAGTTTAGTCACACTCCATAAACAGCACAGCATCCAAAGACACTACTTTATTCTTTGCTATTTTCTTTTTACTGTAACAAGAGTAGAATAGAATTACCATTCTGTGATTGTACGCCTCCAACGAGTGCAGTTTCAGTCCACACACATTTATCTCCAGACTCATATAAGGTCACAGTCACCTTTCACCAGTTCTGTCGTTTTCTCTGTTTCACCCGAGTTGTCGTCCTGCATCATCTTTAATTTCGCTCCCAATAAAAACAGAGGTTTCTCTAAAGATGAAGCACAGCACTGCTCCGGCTTACATAATATCTCCTTTCTTCACCTCCCCCTCTGTAATTCCTTCTCTCCATTTCTCTTCCTTTCTTTCAGGGGATCTATAAACACACACCCACATGCTCTCTCTCTCTCTCACACACACACAGCGCTGTCACTTGGCTTTGAGGCAGGGTTTAATGTCAATGAAAAGCAGTCAATTAGCAGTCAGCTTCAAACAGCATTGAAAGTTGAGACATGATGTGAAAGAGAAGACATATGGGGATACACACAGAGAGAAAAAAAATGTTTAAAACTTGAGAACTGATACAGAAAATATGTCTTTATTTTAGCTGGAATTTTAAAGAAATAGTTTTGGAGAAAATAAACGTGAATTACGTTGAGTGCAGGTGGAGCCACATAAGCATGAATAAATGAGTTATAATGCACTGTAAATCAAGCGCTCCTCCTCACCTACTGTTCTATGGCAAAATAATACTATTGTTACCCAATCAGATGACAGGATCCACTCTTAAATGTTCCCGCTTTCTTTAACATTGCAAGATTTGTGTGTATTTTGCCATTTTCACTGAATAAAACCTGGGTCTTGATGAACAAAATTTGTTGAAACTTGAATTAATTCAAGACGACTGTTGGGCCTTGGTGGAGGTAAATTACGCTCTGTTCTAGTTTGAAATATTGCCAAATGATTTATGTTGTTTCTTTTCACTGTGGTACATTCCTCAACTACTGGAGTACCCATCATGCTCAGCTCTGAATGGCTGTAGCTGTGAGTCAGGGTTTAGTTTCCCTCCTACGTCGATGTCACACTTTCATCTGCAGAAATCAGCCGCATTGTTGACTGATGATTTTCCCAGGGTGCAGCGTGAATGGTGGCAGCTGCTCACAGCCCACGCCGACCGAAAAATGGCGGCACACTGAGGCATCAAGTCGCTTCCTCCTTCCTGCTTTAAACTATTTGTTTTTCGGTAATGCGACGTTGTAGCTGGTGAACGAATCAGGGTCAATTAATTTAACCTGCCTAATTTGATTACGTTCTTCTTGCTCCTTCGGCAACGAGGACATTGGTATTCCCGCTGCGCAGCAACTTTGAACTCAAAGACGGAGGACGGAGAAAGAGGAGAAAAAAGAAAAGCCTGGAGGATGAAAGAGAGGGGGGGCATTTGATGAGAAAATGAAGGACGCACAGTGAAATACAGGGAGATAGTGATGTTGTTTCCACGTCTTAAGTCTTAATGTTGACCTAATTAAATGTGTGCAGTCACTCGAAGGGGGGTGGCTCTCTTTTCTTGGAGATACATATTTTTTTAAACAGCCCAGGACACTTGCTCCGAGGAGGGAATTTAATTGAGAGAGAGAAAAAAACCCTGAGAGCAACATCCCGCTGTGTTTTGTCGTAATTAATGTTTTATTCTAAGAAATTTGTCACTTCACTTTTGGCCCTTTTCTGTGTTTTCACCATTGGGGTCCATATATGTAAATATATAGAAGGTTAATAAATGTACTACTACGACAAATACAAAATCTCCGGCTCCCTCTGCTCCTGTTTTTTTAAATTGAGAGAAGAGAACAGCTCGAGCTGAGCTTGTGATTTTTTTTGCACTGACAGAGGGTTTGACGCATTCACAGCAGTGAGTAATATATAACACAAAGAAAACACAGTGTGTGATTCTATAAGAGCTAATCTGTATTTTATCAAAAATGTTTGTACTCACCGTCATGAGGAGATTCTTCTCCTCCTCCTTCTCCTGCTGGGCTTCCTCCCTCATGGCCTGGTGCTTCTCCTCCATCTCCTCCAGCGCTCGGACCTGCGCCTCCCTGTAGCGCAGCGTCTCCTCCTCGTAGTGCGCCCTGAGTCTGGAGAGCTCCTTCTCAAAGCCCTGGTGCTCCTCGCGCAGAGACTGAGGAGGAGAGAAGAAGCCTGCTTTAGTGAGCTTTGAGTCCAAACTGGAATTGTGTGGATAAAAACAAAAAAGCACCTGCTCTAGTTTGACCACTTGTTGTTTGTGCTGTTCGTTAGCAGCTTGGCTCTGGTTGAGCAGCGCCTCCCTCTCCTCCTCCAGCCGGCTGATCTTCTCCTTCAGCCGACTCTGCTCCTGGTCCAGGTTCCTGATGGTTGCCTCGTGGGACATCTGGGTGGCCTGCAATGAGCCGATCTGACCTGGGAACAGTCACATCCAACTCATTCAGCACATTTGGCATCGTAATGACTTCACAGCTGAGACGACAGAACAAACAGAATCCCAGCTTTGTGTTAAGCTGTTCATACGTTCCTCTGAGGAAGGAACACAGCTTGTTAAACAGCTAGAAAACTGGTACATGACAAACAAGAGGAAAGAATGGAGAGGGAGCAGATGTTTCAAAATAAGCCAGAGGAGAGTTTACATGACAAATGTTCATCTTGTGAATGGATTATGAAAGGTTTAATCCACAGCTTTCTAAGTGAACAACATTTTTTTTCCAAACAAGAAGCGCTCTTTTGCTGAATGTTCATGGAAACGGGGCTCCGCGTGGACACAGAGGGCGTCTTCAGATCTGCAGGATGTGGAGGGTAATGTGTCGACAGAGCTTCTTCAAGAGTTGGAATCCACAAAATATAAGAATAGATGACAGTGGAAAAGGAAACTTTGCCTCTTTGTATTGTTACAATGTTGAGAGTATATGAAGTTACTCCTTTAACACATCAAGTCACATCTGTGACCATTGAACTGAACAGAAAATGAGTCTCTTACTGGCTTTGTGGAGGATTTCAGTTGCCTGCTGTTGCACTCGCTCCCTGCTGCCCTCGAGTTCATACTCAGTGTCCTTCAGCTGCATCACCCAGATCTCTCCGTCCTGGATGGCTTCTTCCAGCTGCTTGTGCAGGTTCTGCCACATACACACACACACATAAACACTTCCTAAACACAAATATCCAACAATCCAACATTATGTGGGTTTTAACACCCAGTCATATTTCTCCCACCACAGCCTGGAGTCACATAAACCTCTCCAGCTCGTCCCACTCAACAGATTTGCCTGCAGGACCATCAGCTCACACCACATTAGATTTCCCACTTTTTTTTTTTGCCCCAGAGCTTTTACTTTTATCTGTTTTCAGCAACATTTGTTCATCCAATTTAGCCCAAATGTAACGAAGAGGAGGCTCTCGTACTATTTGTGTTTGTTGGGAAATAATACAATAAATACAAGAGGAAATGGGTCCTAAGTAATAATCAGGTTTAACAAAACAATCTAAGAGAGTAAAACGTCATGTTCATGCATGGACACACACACACACACACACACACACACACACACACACACACACACACACACACACACACACACACACAAACACAAACACACACCTTGATTGTTCCCTCAGCGTTGGCCAGTGACGTCTGCAGCCTGTTGGTCTTGTCTCGGTTCTCCCTTGCCTCCTCCTGAGCTTTCTGGAGCTCACTCCTAAGCTTTGACAGTGAGCGCTGCAGCGCCGCATCCTGGGCCTGGAACTCTTTACGGAGCTCGACCTGGACACCAGCAGAATATGACCACGTTCACTCCGACACATAAAAAACCAAGACCATCAGTAGTGTGGACAGTAATATCAATATAAATCATTTACATTTATAGAAACATTTTTTAAGTTTGTAGATGACAAAATTCAAGAAAAGGAGAACAACATAAAACAGTGCAGTATTCCATTAAATAAATGCGGCTGCTTGTTTTCTACAGTGAGTCTGTGCTGGGGTTTCACCTCCGTCCTTTTCCAGGCCAGCAGGTTCTCAGTAGTGAGCTGGTGCGTCCTCCTCATGGCCTCCAGCTCTCGCTCGTAATACTCCTGAGCCTTCGCCAGCTTGGCTTCGTACTCCTCCACCAGACGGACCTTGTCCTTCGTTATCTCCTCCACCCTCTCCATCAACGCCTCCACCTACACAGACAGACAGATTTCAATGTCAGATGCCAAAACACATACTGGCTTCTGTGGATATTTAATAACTTTTTTATGCTTTAAAGGATTAGTCTTTGGGAAAGCTGTTATATTTTGGACAGTAAACAGTTGATAGGAAATAAAAAAATGGGAAGAAAATAAGAGGATGACATGCAACAAAGGTCCATGGTCCGATTTTAACCACTTCAAGTTTACATTATACTCAAAAGCCAAGTGCGCCACCAAAACAACCCTACATTTTTCAGTTTTCATGCCAGAAACTGAAGATTTAAAAAGCCTCTGACACAGCAGCTACCCCATCAAGTAACTTGTTGTATTTACTTCAATCCAAAGGTTTTGTCCTTCCAAAAAAGACACATCTATCTTCCTTTTCTCTCTCACTCTCAGCCCACCTCTTGTCTATGGAGCTCGGCCAGTTTCTCCTGGTCTTCAGTGGAGGTGGCGCTCTGGTTCTGCTGGTTGTTGAGGATTTCCTCCACCTCCTGGCGGTGGGTGGTTCTCAGCTCCTCCAGCGCTCGCCGCTTATCAGCCTCAAACTGGGCCTGAGCCTGGCTGAACGACCGCAGCTTCTCCTCAAAATCCCGACGCATCTCCTCCACCTATGAAACCACGAAACATTTTTCTATTTGTCCGTTGGAATCGTTGAATGTGTTGTTTGCCAATCTAATCTCTACCTGTGCCAAGCTAAATGCTCGCAGCGTCTCTTCAAAATCCCTCTGTTATAATTAGAAAAGAGCAGATGATTGAATTCCTTTAACTTACATGCCTTCACATAATTTGTGGTTTCAAAGCTACGCCTGCGAACGGCAGCAACAAAGCAACTTGACCGTGTTTGCTGTTACGTGAAAGAAATGAGACAGACAGGTTGAAAAAACGAGACATAAAAATGTGGCGTGAGATGTGATGATGTGCGACGCCAGCAGACTTTTGCTAAAGAGGCCGTCTCTTTAGTCAAACCGGGACGAGACAGTGTGAGGGCAGTGGCGGAAAGAGAGGGAGAGACGAGGGACAGGACCAAAGCGGACGCAGACCAATCCGGACGCAGATGGTGTGAGGATGAGCTGAGCAGGTTCAGCCTCTAGCTCATCGCAGCAAGATACACTTCACATGGTCATTTGCGCCCACTGCCATCAGACTCCACAGAAGCAAGCGTGTATGATGCTGTGTCATGACCTGATGTGATGCATGGCATGATAAAACATGATGTATGTAAGCACATCAGATTCAATTATCACTTTTTAATAGACTGTATATAAAGATGGGCGACTGCTCCCAATAGTGAAGACAAATCATCTTGACTGTGGCTGGCTGCAGCACAGGTCATAAACCCCGCCTCCTCTATGTTAGTGGATGGGACATGGACCAAAATAAAAAGTCAAAATATCATTTTTGTACAACAGGAGGAAGTGGAGACACGTCGTCCATCTTGAAATACAGTCTAGGTCTAACACATGTTACAATGATCATCCAAGCAAACAAATCCTGCAACACCTTCACTCAGCTGGAAAAATATGCCATAAATAACGTAAGTAACCTGCCACGTTTATGTAACAGGACATTTCATGTTAAGCTGTTGTCCAGATCAAAACTGGCTGATGGGAAACTACAGCTTGGCATGTGTTGTGTCTGAGTGGGACGCCACCGTTGATGAGAAATCACGTGGACATCCACAAAACCTCGGAGTAACAAGTGCTGCATATGAGAAATATATAACAATGCAAAAGAAGCAGTACACACACACTGGAGTCGCAGCTCTATTCAATCTTCTTGCTGGTAGAAACCTGATATTTTTGTTTTACGCATTGCTAGAGTGAGTAGTATTAAATATTTCATGAACTGGGCCTGGGAATCCCAATGAATCTCCAGTGTGTGTGTGTGTGTGTGTGTGTGTGTGTGTGTGGTAAAGACATACCTCTCTGCTCATAGAAACCACTCTCTGTGTGTGCTGGGCCTCGGTGCAGAGCTGGGAGTCCTCCATTCTCTGTCTGTACATCTCAAACTCAGCTAAAGCCTGACAGCGACAAAACATCACGACAACGGCATTACATTATATCCCACAATATCAACACAATCCAATGTTGTGCGGTTACGACTGTGTATAATATTTCACGAGAGTATTGGAAGCCGCGCAGCTCAGCTCAGATTGTAATTCACTTCACTAAAAGGCGGCTGATGACGTGAAGATAACTAAATCTGTAAAGCTCTACAGATGTTTCACAACACAGTGACCCAAGTGAAGCCCCCCCCCCCCCCATGGTGCCCAGCAGCAGT
Organism: Paralichthys olivaceus; assembly: GCF_024713975.1. Taxonomy (NCBI): domain Eukaryota; kingdom Metazoa; phylum Chordata; class Actinopteri; order Pleuronectiformes; family Paralichthyidae; genus Paralichthys; species Paralichthys olivaceus. The sequence goes on from NC_091116.1 coordinate 622,190, forward strand.
GAATGACCTGTCTCTTCATGTGTTCGTGAAGGTCCACGGATTCCTCCAGACTGGCCAGCCGCCGCCGCAGGTCCGCCTCGTCCACCATCTTGCTCTTGTACTGCATGATTTTGTCTCTGGTCTCTGTCACAATGTGTTGGACCTGGGCAGGAGAACACAAAACAGCCAACACCTTCACTGCTTGTGCAAAACATCTTCTATTGTACAAGATGCATTAGGGCCAATAGAAGCCGAAAAAGAAATTCGATTTTGAGAATGTCGTAATTTCACAACTTGACTCTCATAATCAAGTCGTTATATTATGAGAGTAAAGCTGTAAAATTATCAGAATTAATTTGTGATATTACCAGAATACATCAAGTTGTAATTTTAAAAAACAAAGTCATAATATTACGAGAATAAAGTTATAATATTACAAGAATAAGAGAAGTTGTAATTTTAAAATAAACTACGTCATAATAATAATAATACCATTTGCAATATTGAGAGAATAAAGTCAGATTTTTTTTCTTTAATAGCAACATATACTCTTTAACTCTAGTCAACATGGCCCTATTACTCCATCGTAATATAATGTGACCTAGAACGTCAATGATTTTGCTTCCTCACTTTAACATAGAGGATTTGCAGAGTGTAGGTGGGAACACAAGCTAACGGGACAAAACAGAGAAATAAATAAAAGTAGGTGCCAGAAAAATACTGCTGCCTCCAAGAAATGTGTCTTGGCAGCAGAGAAAAGTCCCACTCGCAAAATGTAACAGTTGAAAGCAACACTAATTGAATTACCCACTCAGAACACGGTACAGTAAAGCTGCTCTCTAAAAGCAATGACATCAACACATTTCAAATGGTTTCATATCAGCTTCGGTCTCCTGCGATGAACTTGTTGGTTTTAATCTGGAGCCAGATTTGTTTTACGACAGCGAAATCAGAGGAGAAAATCAACTGCAGAGTAAATAACAAGCATTCAGGACTCTGACTCTGTTGGTGGGTGGTGGGTGTGTTTGTTGGCTGTTACCCATCAACATCAATTATGATATCCAACAAGTGAATGAAGCTTTTTTCATACAAAAGATGCTGCGGCTTTATATTATTACAGCAGCAGCTCGCATGCGATGATTGCAGAAGGGTGATGGGTATAAAAATGAATTGAGTCTTCAGTCTCTAGATTGAACCCTAATTGAACACTTGAAGGAGTATTTTCTGTCAGGATTTAGACTAAATGCAAAGCAGCATTGAAGCTGTTCTGAAAAAACAAGTGTTTCCAGACATGAACTCTGGAAAATGTTCGAAAATTGGGTCCAGAGTTTCCTTTTGCATGTGAAGAAAGTAGCAGAGGCCTGTGTATTCTCACAAGGGCTCACGCTGACATTTTTACAGGGGGTTCGCAGTTTCTTCGTTATGCTGCCTTAATGGAAACGCCTGATTTATTTTCTTAGCCAATGTGTTTGCAAGTTGAGAAGTTAAGATTTTAGGATCTGCGTTTGCTGTGTGTGCACAATGCAGAGTCGACCTTGCTCCCTGCAGGCGGCTGCAGACAGCATAAAAATCAGGTCAGTCTTGACACCCAAATTGCACTGTGCCGCTGAATCACCCACTGGTGCACAGCAAGAGTCCCTTAAAAAATTAAACATGCAAAGGAAAAGACTCCTTCAGGAAACCAAATATCCCCACGGAAACCAGTGATATATCAATGGCTTGAGGAGTAAAATGAACTTTCTATGTCATGACAAGTGATTTCTGGAGTAGTGAGAAAACCTTTGACCGTTTAAAGATGTTTGAAAGTGACATATTCTCCGGTGCTGTAAACATTCATAAGCGTTTGAAATGCTGTGACGTCCGTACCTCGTCCTCGTGAGCTTCTTTCAGAGACTCGATTTCTTCCTCGTGCTCGTCGTTCTTGGTGTTCAGAGCGTAAATAACCTGGAGACAGGAAGAAGAAGAGACGGCAGAGTGAACATGGGAGAGAGAGAGAGAGAGATCGCTCTGATGAACTGTTTCTATATCAGATCAATAGTTCTGAAATGACGCTCAGCCCTGCAACAAAATGAATATCAGTATCGTCAAGAGAGGAGAGGAACAGGTTTGATTAAAGAGAAGTGTTATCCACAGACAGAGGATGATGCTTCGTATCAATTTTCCTGAGTGTTTTGTGTTTGTCTCATTTTTCTTCAGCGTTTAAACTGTAAAAAAAGCCAAGATAAGTCCGATATAGTTTGGATCAGGCAAACCTAAAAAGAGAGAGAGAAAGCCCAGCTGCTCATATTGAATAAAATTATAAAGAATATTAATATAACAGGAAAAAAAAGAAGGTTTTCTTATCATTTTCTCTGTCTACATTTTTTTGCCCTACATATCATGTCTCAGTCGGCACAAATACTAACTTTCAGTCTCATTTTGTCTCGTGTCTGATCACCTGTGACCACCGCGGGCTGTGGCACACACAAAGAAAAACAAATAACATCTTGTCAGTCATGGCTGCTCCATCCACCTGGATTAGGAGTTGGTTTTAGAAGTGCAGGAGGAAAATGATATGCAGCTTTAAAAAAAAAAAAAAAAAGCTTCAGCAAATTGAAGCCCCTGGTGAGCAGCTAATATGGTCAGCTTAATTACAGCCCCGCCAGCGTCACAGCAACAAGATCCACGGTTTGTTGCATTTGTTGTTAAAACCACAAATAACATTCACCTATTTCACTAACTTCTCTCTGCAGCCGTAAGTACGTAATTAATGTTGCACAAATAAAACATAGTGAAACTGGTAAGTACTGAGAGCGGTGAGGAAGATTTTACTCTTTTATTTTGTTTAGTTTATTCACCTCAGCACCACTGCAGGAACCTCCACAGAGAGAAATCCCAGTCAGGTAGATTTCTGTTCTCCGTGAGTGTGAGCCTTTGATTCGCGGCAGTGAGCCAGCTATAGAAATGTTCCTTCAATTATACATGATTATTTTAATAATGCTGCTGTGCCTGCCGCTTTTCATCTCTCTCTCTCTCTCCTCTCCCTCTGCTCTCACTCTTTTTATCTCTTCCTCTTTTTGTTCTTCTTGTCCTCCTCTCCTCCCCCTTCCCTCTTCCTCTCTGCATCTCGAAGGGAATTAAGATACTTTGCGTTGCTATTTGAGTCTCGAACACATAAATTAGCCGGATGTATTTTTACATTGTCGAAACATGGCTCTATTGCAAACTAAATTCTGCATTATCGTATATATATATGTTCATTAACGGACTGGAACAATAACAAGTGTACCTACAATACCTGTGTATATTTGAATGATTATATAGTATTTGTTTTTAAGACAATTGATTACCTTGACAGCTCTGAAGCTCAGCCGATTTCAATCAATACTCAGGTTTCAAACTTAAATCCACATTTTTATGCACACTGCGTTTAAAAGACAGCTGTCAGACGCATGATTTGATTTCGTCGACTACAGATGAATCATGCAGTGAGATGTGTCGCCTCCACCGTGCCGGAGCTGAATGTGTTGTAACAGACTTTATTGACATCTGTCAAGAGGACAGGTGAGAGCTGACAAGCCGTGACAAGCTGATTACTAGTCTCAGTGGAGACGTGTGTGTGTGTTTTAAACAGGTAAACACAAGTATGTGTATCTGAAACACAGCAGTTATAATTTGAACATGTACATCGTGCCCCAGTATTTGTTTTTCATGTAATTTACCTCTCGGCTCATCCCCCACAAGCAGACACATGAAAGTGAAGCACAGCTTGCGTACGGTCTTCCCTGGATGTGACTTGCTTCACAATAAAATGAAAGAAAACGGAGAGAGTGACAGCTAATAGCTTCTTCCTCCTTTCTTCTATGCTGTGGAGGGTTTCACAGGCTCCAATCAAACCGAGCCTGAAGGCGACACAGCAGCCTGCAGCGACGCAGTCACACTCAGAGCTGGAAAAACAGCAGCAAGACATCCTGAACGGCCTTTGTGCACCACTGTTCCTGTTGCAACTAACCTCTTTCTATTGGCTTGGTGTGAAAAGCTTCCTCTTGTGGTTGTGAGATAAATGATAAATAATGTCCAAAAATCAAGCCAAAATATTCTAGATATGAAGGACAAAACAAAAAAACTTTCAGGAGGATGACAATGGTCTTTTCACGGAGGTGTCTTTTTTCTTTTTTCCTGTAATATTCATGTTCCTCATAATTTATATTTAATGGGAGGTAAAATCCCATCTTTCTCTTTCTGTCTCATCACTGTGGGCATTTGACGACACATCACCTCTTCCTCCCTCTATCCACAGGGGAATCTATGAATTCCTGGATATGAACACTGCCATGTTGCACCAATGCACTTGAACAAATCGTGGGTCTCAACCAATCGGACACATTTACATTTGGAAACATAAACTGTAAATAAAGATGGACGGCGTCTCTCCACTTCTGCCCACAATCCAGAAATGAAGCCAAAATATCCTGGACAGGAACGCTGCCATCGTACAATGATGATTCTCACTTTCTGAGTTCATTTATATCAACAACCCAACATAGCAAAATCCCAAATGAAGCCAGGACGTCAAATACAGAATGAGGAACGATGGCGAAAATGACAATGAGGAGACACAGGAGGGTTTTCTACTGTCGATCGCTTTTGACTGAGCCGCAGACTAAAGGTCGCGAATGTCTGTCGAACAACTGCAGCATTCTCCTCCGACAAAACTCTATTGCTGTGCTCTCATCCCTTTCACAGGATTAGCATCATATTCGCTAATTGAAGGATTAATGAGGCCTCGTTCTCGTAGGTGCTGTAGTCTTAATGGGATCCCTCTGCATTTTCCAGCACGAAGTGGCAACACAGTCTCCGTTATCAATCAGATGAGGCACACTGATGTACTGTTTTCTGTGTCCTCGCTGTCGTGGTGGAAAAGCACTTTGCATCTGTTCCTGATTTTTGTCATTTCAAGGACACACGCTCCTCCCTGAGCATCACAACACCGTCATGAAAAGTGCGATGGCACACCGAGCCTCTCTGAAAGGAGGAAACAGTGTTTCCTGTGATCCATAAACAAACAGAGAGGAGACCTCCTCGGGCACCTGCTCGGGCGCCCGGTCAACATAAGTCTCATCTCAGCAAGGCCTGTGGTCATTCACTGATTGTACTCACTGTCATGTTTAAATCATGAGACAAGATTCATTCTGAAAGATTTGGTCTCAAAGTTAATTAAACCATTACGTAACGATGCTTTGTACACATAATTCTCCCAATTACAGTAAATAAAATGAATTAAAAACAAACAGATCGAACAATGAGGTGATTATACAACATATAATTCAATAGAGATCTAATAAATGTTAATCTCTTCCTGTAGATGTCGGTATTTGTTCTGCTGCATTCGTCCAGAGACTAAAATCAACCAAATGATCCTTTGATTGACCTTTGAACTGTAATATGGGAAATCAGTTGATTTAAGGGTTCGTCATTTGAACACAGCAAAAGAGGCTTGATTTCTTTCTTTCTCTCTGATGTGCTTCTACAAGCTGTTCAGTGTAGAACAGCTGAGGGGTTGATTACAGCTATTGCTCCTGAAAATGATGTAACAGGAGGAAAGGCCAAAACTGACGATGTCTTATTTAAATCTTTGCGTTCCGGGCCACTAACCAGATTACATGTGACGAGAGTCTGAGTCAGAACTGGGCGTCTAACATCCACTGAACCAACACCAGCACAATAACACAATACACTGATACCTCTTTGTTTGTCGCTCGTGTGGAACAGAGACATACAAACAATGAAATTCAACTGATGCAAAGAAAACTGTTCTTCTACGGGTATATGAATAAATCGGTCTGCCAGTTTCTCTCAGGAGTGTGGGTTAAAACACTTGCGTCCAATTGGGAGTGAAGCTGAGATAATGAGCTAATTTATCAATTCGTCAACTGTACTAACTGCTTCAATATTCAGGGTAAAGAAAGACAAACACCCTCTTAACAGGGAAGATTTTCTTTTTTCAAATGACAGAAAACTGGATTGTTGTGATCTGAAGACATCAGCGGTGGTTCTGGGAAATTGCGATATGAAGCGTTTCATTGATTAATCGACTATTCGTAGGTTTTTGTGATGTCCAACTGTCCATTCTACTCTCGTGAACAAGATATCTCAAGATCGCTTTGAGGGATTTTCTTCAGATTTGGTGCAAACGTTCACTAAGACTCAAAGATGAATGTGATGAACTTTTAATGGTCAAAGTTCAAAGGTCAAGGTCACTATGGCCGCACACAGCACATTTTTGTTTGGCCCTACCTCAAGAATTAACACGCTATCGATAGAAAATGTCATGCAACTGCACAACAGGGTAAAATAATGAGGAGGTGACATTTTGCATGCAACAGGTCAGAGGTCAACAGCACTGTGACATCACAATGCTCTGCAGAAAACACTATTTGATCCATTATTCACCTCAACTCAGGAACAGAATTCTATTTCCTGCATGGTGCACTGACTCATTTGAAGTTAAAAAGGTTTCCCAGACGAGCAACACATGCGCCACATTAAGCGCGGCTCGTCAACAGGTAGCAGGAGCCTGCGGACGCTGAGACACGAGCAAATCTGAGGGGCCATAGCTCTGCCACAACACTTTCAATTTTTAAAAAGCAAAAGACATCTGGATACAGGAGACAAGGAAGTGCTCTCGGCTTTTAAGGAGGCTGGAGAATACAAAAGCAGAAGTGCAGAAAAAATACAATGTAATGCCTGAAATAACTCGGGAGATTCATTTTACATGCAGTCTTGAGACCAAGGATCTCAGACCTCCACCAACCAGTGCAGTTTCTGTGGACATATTTCTAAATACTTATAATAACTAACCCCGGTGACGAGGAAGTTTCACTTTACTCTTGTTCATGATGACCTCCACTATCTGTGTGTGTTTCAAGTAGTTTTACTTTAGAAATATTGAGAGATTTAAGGGCAAAGTCAGCTGCTTTATTAAAACCAGATTCACTGTGAACTTTGATGAAAAGTAGAAGAAATTCCCTCAGACAGTCTTGAGGTATCTTTCAACATGTTTTTTGAAGCCAACATGACCTTGACCTTTGACCTCCAGCCACCAAAATCTAATCAGTTCATCTTTCAGTCCAAGTGAACATTTTCACCAAATTTGATGATGTTCCCTAAAGCCGATCTGAAGATATCACGTTGAAGAAAAACATAAACATACTTTGTGAGGCCAACCAGAAAACATGGAGCCGTAATGAAATAGAAAAATAGTTGCAGATTATTTTTCTGTAAAAAGATTAATAGAGAATTTCTCAGAGTAGAAGCCACGTGTTACAGGTTGATATCATGACCTCCACACACTCTACAGACCTGGCAGCTCAATAGTAATATTAGACTTTTGTTTACATCTGGATGTTGACTCCGTCTCTCCTCCATTTCCACCTGGGGAGGAAACATACTGCAGCAGAGAAGAGGTCCTGCTGGATCTGGAGAGATATAAACATTTTCATGAGGGATGTCAATGGGTCCAATTTGTAACTCTGCCGCTGTCGTCCTGCCAACCTCATTTTAATCAGCCCCAGAAACGCTGCGTTCTAATCCTGGATATCCACGTTTCCAATCTCTCTGCCATTCTGTGAATATCTGTGCAGCTTATCCACACTGTGTAATTCTGCACTGGGATGGTATCACCATGTCTGTTATGTAAAATCTCCTGCCCTCTCCTCCTGTCTTTGTCTGCGCCCCCCCCCCCACACAAGCACAAGCATGCTCGTATAAGCTGCTTTATTTACGTTTTATCCACCTTTACACTGGAAGACAAAAGCTAAACACGTAGCTGCCGCCTGAAATCTCCAGCTACCACACGACCGCACGCTCCAGAGGTTTCGGGTGGACTACAGAGAAGCAGCCGAGCCCCTGCATCCCTCTGACGTTACATAACTTCCCTCAGCCCCTGGGTGGCGTGGCAGCCCTGGCAGGGCAGAAACAAACACACACACACAGGTTTAAGAGTGGTGTGGCTGAGGGTGAATTCACAGCAACACATTCCTCCAGGCGTTTGGAGAGATCTCAGCTATGGGTGCCTCGAAATCCAGCACAGTCACAGCTCTGCACTGGAAGAGGAGAAACCTGTAGAAGGGAGGAAGATCACAGGAGGAGACTACGGTGGCCCTGAGGGGCCAATCACAAAGGACAATTAGGAAACACGACTGTGGTGTTTCCTTATTCATTGTTGTGTTTTTGTTCCGGCCTTATCAAGTTTATTTTTGTTATTTACAGTTGTATTTTTCTTATTCGCTGTCATGCTATCTTATTTGTTTTCTGATTTCCAATTGTGTTTTCATCTATGCAGTAGTCGGTGCTTTTGCCGTAGCTTTTCCTTATTCGCTGTTGAATTGTCCTGTAAGACAAGTTATTATTTTTGGAGTTTTCTTGGTTCCTGTAGAACATTCTCATTTCTCGTCGTGTTTCGCACCCGAGGGCCACCGTGGATCACAACTCCTCCTGGGCAAGTCCTTAAAAACTGCTGAGAAATAACGACCCCAACCTCTGAGTCTCAGGGGGAAACCTCTGAGTCTCAGGGGGAAACTCTGACCTGTGCAGCCTGCAGGGATGAACAACTGTGAAACATCATCACACAGCATCAGCACCAAACATGGAGATCTGCAGGAGGGTAGAACCCCAGCAGCTCCATCCTTTCCTCATCAGCATGTTTACATACGATCCCACATCAGCGTCCTCTGACCAGGACTCCATGCACACACACACACACACACACACACACACACACACACACACACACACACACACACACACACACACACACACACACACACACACACACCCACTACACCCTCCTTCCACATGCACGCACCTTGGTGAGCTGCGCTATCTTCTTGCTCATCTTCAGATGCAGGTCTTGAGTATATTCCAGCGTCAGGCTCCCGTCGTAAAACATGCTGGAGGTGGGAGAGGGGGTGTATTTGGTGCTGCTGCCGGAGGTGGAGGTGCTGTACGGGGGCTGCCATCCCGCCGCCCCCGTCGCCATCTTCCCCGGGAAATTAACCCCCCCCCCAAAAACGGACGCGGTCTCCTGCAGCACAGCCGGAGCTACGCGGCAGCAGCTGCCATTGTTGTGTTTGTTCTTCGGCCGACGGATGGAGACGAGGAGCGGCGGCGGCGCGCGAGACACCGTCCGTCCCGGACGCGAGCGCGGCGGGATGGATCGCGGCGGTGATGTGAGGAGCGGAGACGCGCGCCAGATGCTCACGCGCGTGCCCCACTGCTACGATGCGCGCGCCCGGGTTCAATTGGTTTAACGCAGCGCTCACGTGCCCGCTGGTGTGTTTAATTACAGCACAGAGTGGGAAAATGCAGCTTTTTTTTTTAACAGCCTCACACAGGCTGCAGGATGATGCCTTCACGGCTATCACAAATACAGGATTCATACTACTGCTACAAATACTACTACTAATAATCACGGGCATAATACACATTCAATCACATGCGTGCCTTGATATTTTTGCATTAACCAGTGGAGGAATGTAACTAATTCAAGTGATGTAAAGTACTTTCACTTTCACTTAAAGAAATACCTTTACTCCCCTACATCTATTTTGCACTTTCTAGTTACTTTGCCAATTCGGATATTTAAAACAAAAAACTTCTATACTTTATCTTATTTATTTTATTTATGTTAATCTTATTTATGACACACATTCATTCTTACGTACAGTCCAGTAATGTAAAATATATCTAAAATGGGTCCTTCTTCATGGGATTAACATATATGTCATATAATAGTGTGTTTTTGTCTACCTGATCTATTGTCTTAATGAAATAAAATAAACTTCACTGCATGACATCACTCTCATGCTTGAAGCTGTGACTGGTCCTGCAGTGACACCTACTAGTAGTTTTTTGAACTGCAAAATAAATGATTGAAGGATCTGTTAGTTCAATATGTGTGTTAAACTAATAATGAAAAATTAATTAATTAATTAAAAAAAACTAATAATAAAAGAATGTTTCCTTCTGGCTTTTTTTGATTTATTGAATTTGTCACAGTCGAGGTTACACAAACATTTGTGTACAAAATCTGAACAAACATGTATTGTACTGATCTGGAAATCAAAAAGTAAAAATACAATATACACGTTTTTCTGGGTGGTCGCTTCGCTTTAGACGTCACTCTCAGGATTAACTTGAACCCGACCTGAACGCAACAGGCGCTTAGCTCTTACGTAAGCAACATGGCGCCTGTCAACGTCAGAAAAGTAGCTAATGTCGCGTTTTCTGGGCGAAATCAGCGAAAATGCGTCAAACTCCGGCGATATTTTCCAGCTGAAAAACGCGACAAAGTGAATGAGTTTCAAGGAGAAATGTTTTCTGAAGAAATGTAACGCTACTCGGGGGAGTTTGGTGCCAAAGAAGAAAACTTTAGCTAGATAACCTGAAGGCTAATTTGTTTTGAACGTTGCTGCTGCAAGAACTGGACAAAGTAAACTCTCACAACAACAAACACATGTTCCTGTGTGGGGGAAGGAGGAAGTGCTGTGTTTTTAAGCTTTACATGGGACTTTGGGAGTCTTCATCTTCATCATCACCAGCAGCATCGCTGTCATCGCCACTGACATCAGATCAGAGACGCAGTTCCAAGAGGTTAGTGTCATGCAGTAAGTACTGAGTTATATTATTTTATTGCACCTCTCAATGTCAACTTTTAAAAGTTTACTTTCAGCAAAGAAATAAGGTTAGAGACAAAATAATGATAATATATTCATATATCACTATAAAAAGAGTTTGCAAAGTGCTTCACTAGTTAATGTATGTATCTGTGTGTGTGTGTGTGTGTGTGTGTGTTCTGTAATTCAGTAAGCGTGTTATATAATTACTGAATCTGAATTTGTTGCAATATCGTTTCATGTCCAGTAGATGGCGGTATTTCTTTACTAATACCACTCATGGCCTGCACTTTACTGAATCACAATCATAGTTTATTCTTTTAAAATCAAAACCATAGTGCAACAATTGGTTTGAGTTTGAGGTGCCTCTTGGCTCCAGGTGACGCTGCACCACCTCCTCCTGCATCTTTCTTTGTATTTTGCAGCATATCCACGGACGTGACAAGTGGAACAGCTTAGTTTAGTGTTGTCTGCAGGCAGTTGCTCTTTGCTCTTTTTAAGTGGTGCCCGGTTTAAGTGGTGATCATGCACAGGTGAATACATGCACCATTTTGCATATGTCGGGATTAAATTGATTTGTTCTTGTGGCCAAATTAAAATTTAGGACAGTAAAAGAAAAAACAGCCAAAACTTGAACTTCACTTATATGTAGGAAGTCAAGCTTTGGAAAATGGAATTGTTTGGCTCCTTTCAAATAGGACACTCAGTTTAGTTATTGGTTTTAGAAATGTGTGTCTGTTGTTTTTTTCCTATTGACACGGGAAAATGTATGTTTTCAAGAAGTGAATGTACAAGTTGATAACAAAATACCTTGATAAGATGGAGTTAAGATGCCACAAACAGGAAGTAATCTATCGACTAAAGAGTGTGCACTATCTGATTGAAGACAGAAAGCAAGTCTTTAAGAGGAAACTGTTAGCCTGTCATGCAGACTCACAATTGCACCCACAGGTAACTATAGGCTGCACGTTTTGGATGATGCAAGAAGCACCCATGAGAAACCAGTGCACAAACAGGAACAAGAAACTCCACAAAACCTGTCTGAACCAATTTGCCCATCATATTATTTGTCTTGCATCCCTCAGAAAAAAATAGACGAGTACATTTCCCCCGTGGCACAGGTGGCTTTTGTATTCCACAATATTGAATGTATTACATATGGTATTCATCACCATATTCAGTTGCACAATTGGCTGATGTTTCCATCTTTTTTGTGACAAATTGTGCAGCTTCAATGTGTGAAACGTGGCAGACAGACACTGCTGAAAATACTAAATGAATTCATCAGCATTACCCTTAATAAAGAAAATGAAACACCTCCCCTTCCCCTGCTTTTAAGAGGCATCCATCACACCATCAAAAGGCTGAGAGGTGAAGAGACACTGATTGAATGTTAAAGAGATGGAGAGCAGGTTGGGGGGGAGCTTGTTTTGGTTATATTCTGCTGAAGAAGTGGGGGGGGGGGGGGGGGGGGTTGTTTGTAGAGAAAAAGTGAGGGAGGAAGAGAGGGAAGGGGAGGAGGAGAGAGAGATTGCATCGCAGTACACCCGTGCGTAAATGTGACCATCCTCGCCGTGGGTCCACTCCATCCCTCCGTCCCCGCGTCCTCGCCCCTGCAGCCTCCAGCGGCTCCTCTCTCCTCCTCTTCGCCGGGATCACCTGCTCGGTGGTCACTTTTTTTGGACCGTGGAGTCCCGGGTGTCTCGGCTCGGCGCCCTCCTCCAGGGGTTAGGGGGAGCGCCGGGGACCACGTCCCGCTTTCTGCCGGGCTTTGTGACAGCCCCCGCCGAGAGCAATGGCACGGAGCGCCGGGAGAGACGCGGCTCGACCCGCTCCCGGATGCCCGTGATGCGGGGTCTCATCGCGCCTCAGAACACCTTCTTGGACACCATCGCGACACGTTTCGATGGGACCCGTGAGTGCATTTCTTATCTGCGAGTTTACCCTAATCCCTGAATGTTTTGGGGCACATGAATGGATGCGTTGATTAGTTTAAACTCTGAAAGTCCTAATCCAATGACCTACAAAGAGCTTAATAAGGATTGAGGGCACATGAGAGACGGACCTGCCACTGGCGCACTGATACTTTGACTTCTGAATGAATGGTGATGAATGAAAGCAGGCTCCCTAACGTAAGGAATCATGAAGCACCTTAAGTCTAGTGGCCACTACAGAGCCTGATGTGATGCATGGGCTCCTACTGTCACTGCATGCACAAAAATACAGATGGTGTAAAGTCAATCAAGTTATTTCGATTCATACAACATTATAGATTTATTACAGTAAAGCAATAGATTTAATATAACAGACGTCTCATTTAGGACCAAATACAGATTTTTAAGAAATTGGAGGCAAAGATGTGTTTTCCTGTCTGTGTCTATTGAGATAATATTCTCAGCTGCTATAATGTACAGTGTGAATTAATGCAGCGTAATAATTACCATTCAAATCAGGCTTTGAGCTGCAGCTTTGCAACCGAGATCTGTCCATCAATTTTAAAACGTTGCGCTCCGATTGGATGTGGATTCAGTTTGCAGCAGATTCAATTAGAGATATACTTCACACACCAGTCACGGGTGTGGATTAACCTGTCAGGTGAACCCGAGGCGAAAAATTAAGAGCTGCTGAGCCCCTGTTAACCCCAACTTCTCCCCACTCTTCCTTGATTTGCTGTGGTAACGTGATTATATGCATGAATTTGGGAATCTGCCAAATATGAGCATAAAAGCCAACTTTGATTTTGACTCTCAAAGACCAGGCCTCAAATTTTCAATTAAAACCAGTTAAAACACTAAAGCTGGAGCTTTAAGGGACCTGGTGTTTTCTAGGAGCCTCCTTTGCACAATAAACAAATCAGATTTAAAAACCAGCTCTGTATGACTAAAACATTTCAAACCATTACATCAGCAACCGCATGTAACACAAAGCGATTCATAAAGTGAAGGTGGAACCTGAACTCTGATCAGATATTGATCTAAACCTATGCACGGTTCTCTGAAGATGAAGAAGTCACATTGTTTAACAGACTCTTACTCTAACGTATGGATATCATTCACCTGTTTTGGCCCAGAAGTCATTGCAGAACCCTTCAAATCATTCTGCGCATTTGGAAAATCACTGTCGATCAATGTGCAAACTGCAGTTGTTAAAGCTTAGCACGGTTACATAACACAGTTCTGAAGGCACACACTCGCAGGCAGGACCGGGCAGCAGATGTGTGGATGAAGGGCAAGTGGAATCTGTCTATTTCCTGAAACACAGCAGTAAATAAATAAATGTGTGCAGGTCGTAGTTGGATTCCTGCTGCAGTGTGTTCAGAGGAATGATCAGTCATGTGATAATATTGTGCCATCTGTAGGTATGTGACATTTTGTTTTTCCCCTGAAGACAAAGCTATATGAGTTAGCACTGATTCAATTAGGATTCTTTTTTTCTCTATATGTGTCAACAGCAATCAGTTCTCCTCTAATGGAAGTGGTTCTGATCACTTCCTGCAGTTGCCCGGCAGCCCCAGTGTTCAGGCCGGCAGATTGAGATCCTTAAGGGCTTTCTAGGCTGAGCAGAGACTTTACTCACTTCATCCTGATATGAGGAGTTCTCCACCTGCTACATGAACTAAACATAAACCCAGACTTACCTAAGATCTATATTATTGATTTATCTGCATGTACAAAAGTGTCCACTCCTGGGTTGTTCCTACAAACTGTGTCAGAGAGGCCTTGCAAGAGACCAACATCCTCAGATGATGCTTGATTTCCACTTTGTGCAAGCTCAGCTCCGGCTCTGATTATACAGGGATCAGAAGGCTCTCCCTGGGGAATGGCTCCCTCACCATATACTCCTCCCATGACACCCCCTCCCATATAATAACCCAAGTAGCGTTGGTCCAGAGAGCATGCACTGCACGGTCCTCTTTGAGTTTTCTCCAGATGGCTCAGATGAATAAAACCCTGAGTATTGGAGAGCTCTTTTTTTTACAAATGTGAATCACAGTGTCCTTTTGCCAGCTTACAGGCACATAAAACCTTTTCACATAGCTGGAACGGCTCAGGAAAAAGAAACTAAAGGTCAGTCAATTAAGGTAAAAACAACAGCATCTGTGCTTCCAGGGTCTTAAGCTCAGTTCATGCTGGCTGTTCCTGTCCTTGCGCTCAGCGGCGTGCACCAGAAATGATGTTGGAGGGAGATAGGAAAGACTGTTGGTGAAGATGAGGAATTCAAAAGGAAACTATGAAAAATCCTCTTTTAACTGAACCTTATGCATTAATCCCCAACAGGTCTGAATCCGTCTTCCTCTCTAGTGGTATGACAGCATGGAAGAACCACTTTGACAACAAAGTCTGTCGTCATGGTCTCCTCAACCTCCCCTCTCTTCATCCTGATACCTGTCCACTGATTCATGAGTTCCCTGGGCTGATCAAACCAGCTTCATTTAGTTCTCAGCCTGCGTCACAGCAGGAACTGATGACCCTCCTCTGAGCAGCCCCAGAAAAGAGGCTTTGAACCTGAGCCACCCAGAGTTAAAGGTTTCCAGACTTTGCCAACACATCAGCCTCGGTCAGGGAGTCCCCTATTCCCCGCACACTAAACGTTTAGCTGTTCGAAGTCTTTCCAGGAGCTTCCAACACCATCATCGCTGAGTTTCTCTTAAGTATTACTCATAATCTCAAACTTTTTCTGGATATAAAAAGACAAAGGGTGCGCGTGTGGTGAGCAGCAGTTCCTCACACTTGGACAACCTTGTGTGAGGAAATGTAGTCTGGACCGATGCTCACGTTGAGCACTTCATTCATGATTACACTCTTGTTCCTAACCTCTGGCAGGCCCATGGTTAAAAACACAGTCGGGGCATTTTAATGAGGTGCTTCTCGGACCAAACAACGGTATGACTCTACGCAGCTGTCTATGGGGCGCTGGCAGGGAAGCATTGAGAAGCAGGAGTTGAACACAGCGTTAGTTAGTGTTGGTTCAGAGAAGATGACGGGAGTTTTGGAGGCCTTCAATAAAACACACCACACAAATAACATGGGCAGAGAAAGAATATGTGAGGCCACGATACAGCACATCACCACGCTCATGACTTGAAGCAATGTCAGGAAAAACACTGCGGGGCATGTTCATTGTGAGTGATAGTGGGTTCTCAAAGCCAGCTGAGCAGAACAGGATTTTCAGGTCAGAAGCTGGGATCTTCCATCTTTTCCATACATCATTAATGCGGCACGTTAACCACGGAGACTCCAGGGAATTTCTCTCTTTCTCTTTTTCTCTACTTACATTTCAGTAGAGAGCTTCAGCCCCTTGTAACCCAGAGATATCTCAATCTCTCCCCCTCTTGTGGGAAGCTGCTCTGTATGTGCTTGGTTTCTATAATGCTCTGATAAAGGTTTCTTACCTTTTTACTTCCTGTTTTGTGCCATAATTCTGGGTAATAATCCTTAAATCCATGCAGTTCCTGTATTAGACTGTATATAAAGAGTCTAATACAGTTCATAAACCTGCCTGCTCCATGCTCACTACTGCACAGACTCTGGCTTCAAATGCTAAGATATTCTATATGGGGTATTTTAGCTTCATTTCTGGATAGTGGGAGGAAGTGGAGACACGTCGTCCATCTTTATATACAGTCAGAGCCTTCTAATCATTTATCAAAATCACATATTGGTGATGTTTAGCAGCTGAAACTAAGAATTATTTATCATTTATTAACTGATTGATTGTTCAGGATGTCATCTCATTACCAGAGAAAATTGATAAATTGGATTTTCTGTGGATGGATCCTGAGTTAGTTTTTTTTCTGGTAGCAGAAGAGCAACAGAGCAGCTGCACCTCATGTAAGAAAGTCATCAATATTTTATCAGCACCAACTTCAGCAATAAAATTATGTTAAGATGAAATTCACATATTTATGAATACATTATTCCGCCTTTATGACCGGCTCAAGGGCAGATGCTCCAAACTTTTAGTTAGATGCAATAATCATGCAGGAGGTGCGTTTTCAACTCTTTTCTGAACATGATGAATCCATCAGAACTGAATTATGATTATAATTATTTTACCAGGTATAACAATCCAATCCAACATTCAGTTTCACATTATTTTGTAAAGTCTGTCAATCTTCATTCCTTCATAAACTGCGTTATTCCAATTTTTCATTCCACCGTCCATTTTGTGCCATTACACAGGAGTAAGGAGTTACTCAGACGCAGAATTGATTTGTGGTCATTCACGCTGTGAGTGATCTCCGAGTCTGGTGATTCGAGAGTCTGATAGTACGTAAATATTAATATCTATTGTATCTTATACTCACATATACTCATATATACTTATACATAAATACATATACTGGTATTGTATGTGCATCAGGTATGGTAAAATATAGGGTTCAAGCCCCCATCATGTCTTAGGGGGAGAATGTTCATGTGAGTAAGGGTCTGATCACGATGCACACTCACAAAATGCTTAAGATGTGACTCTTTGCTGCTCCATCCCAAATATTTTCATGCAGTTAAATGTGCAACACTGCTTAATAATCATGTGGTTTTGTGCTTCCGACATTTACATTATTATTATTAATGCATTTGCTCACCATGTTTCCCCGATCAGTAAAACTATTTGAGTTTAAGTGGACACATATGTGATGCACCTGCATGAATACACATTCCTGCACAGTTCAATGAGGATGAAAATGCATTCATCGCATTTGTTTGAGCCTCAAGGTTACACACGATATATTTTAATGAGAAAGGCTGAATAGAAATGTAATTGTTTTTGTTTACGATGGTTCCATTAAGTTGCACCACCACAGTATCTGACTTAGTGAAACAAACAAGCCTCTCTGGTTTTCCCAGTTATGTGTGGAAGGAGCTAACTGAGATGCACAGAGCCCCGACCGCCTCGATCTTATCCAAGAGCTCGGCAGAGGCCTGAAACCTTGTGGAGAGCCATGTCCATGCTTGCAGTGACATCTTCAACAGTAACATACGAGAGGACATTCATACTGTTTACGAAAATCCACCTCTTCCTTCCCTTTTTTTAAGTCTTCTGAGATTTGGCTCAGTGAAACCACTATTTCATCATTCAGCAGCAAGAAAACTTACTTATAGCTTTTTTGGTTTTCTCAGTTATTATTTGATCCATAGCTTGTTTTCTGCTGCCTCAGATGAAACATGTGAATTTCACTGAGCCTCCTGCACCAAATGACAGTTTTATTTTCTTTGGAATGAGCTTTTACTCTGGACATGCTTTATTAATACACATATTATTCAATTTCATTGTCCCCAGTTCATCTTCATGCAATCGCACTCTCTCTGTGTCTTTACTTATTCATCCGTCTCTCACTCTGTCCATCCTTCTCTTTCAATATTTGCGTGCCGGCTCTCTCGTCTTATATTGCTCTCATTCTTCAAATTGAGTGCTCCGGTCTTGCGGAGTCATTTAAGTTTGGACTTTAATGATCTCAGCAGAATGAACGTCTCGACTGTGTGAGTCTCCTTTCATACCTAACTCACTTTCATCATTAATTATTCAAGATTGTGCCCATAACTGACGCCGTCAAACCATTTGTTAGCTGCTGGAGAAGCAGCCTTGCAACCGACGAACATGCTTGTTTTTGTGTTTTATATTTCAGTTTGAAATATTATTGGTTAATATCTCACCCACTTTTTTTGTATTTCTTATATATTGTATACACAGCACCAGCTTCGACTTCATTAAACAGGCCTGTGGTGTCATAGAGACGACTTGTGCTTTCGGGCCTCTGACTATAATAAAAAGTGAACAAAACAAATTCCAGCGGTATGAATTTATATCATCAATTCCTGTCTCATAAGTGAATGCAAATCATACGATAGCAGATCACTCTTCGTCTGTAGAGACAGTCTGAGATCATCACTAAGTGATTTGAAAGATTCCTGACTTTGTTGCCCCCTATTAGAATAAGATAAGAAGGCTGAAAACAACAGAGGAGAGTGCCATTTCTCATACAAAGCAAAACACTCTGCAATCCACATGGTGTTTTTAAATTGGATTTCTTGAGCACTTAAAGCATCGCTGTCCACAGAAAGCAAAAAAAGTCCTTGAGGAGTGAATCAAAATGTGATTTTTTTACAGTGTGTGGGGCTGCACCACTTAGTATGGCTGTCATGTGTGAGACCGGCTGGCCGACTAATGCACTGGTCATAAATACATCACATTCCATCATTGTGTGGCTTCATGCCTGAACACAAAGAAGACGCAGCATTGTGTTGCTTTGAGGGGCAGATACATGTGTATATCAGGTATACAGCTTATGAGCGGTTAAAAATAATGAAAATCCTAAATTCCCACAGTGATATAATCAGTAGCTTAGTGGTTGTATTTTTTTCTATGCTGCACTGACATTTTTTTTTTAACTAATGCAAATTGCCCTAGGCTGTGAAAATACAGAAATTACTTTTATAATTAAAATCTGGGACGTTGGCCCTCTGTAGTAAGGTTTACTTGTGCAGCTCAATTTCATACAATGTGTGATAAAGCAGCTTCTTGAAACATTGTAAAGAACATAGAGGCAGAGAGAGAGAGAGAGAGAGAGGCAGGGGAGACGCAGCGGACAAATGGGCGGTAGACAGAGTTAAAGGCGATGATGTAAAGTTCATTGAAAAGCAGCAGGTATGTAAAAACTCCCCCGTGGTGCGCTCCTTAAAGTGAGCAGACAGTTAGAGTGAATGGCGTGCATGAACTTTTAATCTAATTGTCTTTGATTTAACATGACACCTTTGTGAAATTGTAGATTCTGACCCTGCAGTTGAGGAAAGTGTGAAGGGACAAGTGCAACAAAACCGTCTGCAGACCTTGAAGGCACAGCGCACAACAGTGAGGCTTCCTGTCAGCAGAGTTTTGATTGTGAATGATTAGAAATTAACCCACGCCTCAAGTTTTGTTCAGCACAATCTTTTCATTGAAATCAGAAGCAAACCATATTTGGAAGGTACTTGAATCACAAGATATCCACCATAATGGGACGATAATTTACAAATTCAACATCATGCTGTACTGAAAAGACTTGAAACTAGAGATCGAGAGCAGATGTCAGTAAACATTTCCTGAGGAAAATGTTTACTGACATTAAAAATCAAGTGAGAAAAGGTGGGTCATTGGCTGTGTCTTAATTCAGGGGCCGCCGCCTAAGGAAGCTGCATTTGAAGACCGATTGCATCACAGCTGCAAACTAGAAGAGAGAATAAAGGTTCAGGCACTTCCACATTGAATCCACTCTCCAGACCTGGAGTCTGTTTCCATCTTTGTAAACAGTCTATGATATTAATATGTATCGATTTAGCCAATAACAGAACATGTTATCATATTTTCCATAAAAATGATAATCAAAGAAAAGGATTGGAAATACTAGAGTACAATCGTACAAAAAAGTACAAAACAGGCATCACTTAAAATGGATATTTCTTGCAGATGAGATTAAACAGTTTTTTCATGTATCTGTAGAAACCTTAATGGTTCTCCTGAGCTCCTGCTTTGATGCCTGTGGTCGTCTAACTGTTCCCCAGCTTCATTAACAACGCTTCTGTGTCTCTGATTCCCTCTTCTGTGTCTTCTGCTCTACTACTTTCCCATCTTTCCTCCCCTCAGACAGTAACTTCGTGCTGGGAAACGCCCAGGTCCAGTCCCTCTATCCCATCGTCTACTGCTCCGACGGTTTCTGTGAACTGACTGGCTTCGCCCGCGGCGAGCTGATGCAGAAGAGCTGCATGTGTCACTTCCTGTATGGCAGCGAGACCAGCGACTGCCTCACCCCGCAGATGCAGAAAGCTCTGGACGAGCGGCGAGAGTTCAAGACCGAGATTGTTCTATACAAGAAGAGCGGTGAGGCTGATGTGCTGGAGGATATTGTCAATTTAAATCACGTTCAATACTGCTGGTGGAGTCAGACAAAAAAAAAGACATTATCTCCCTTGTGGAATTCAAGGTTATTTCTCTTTAGGCTGGAATATTCTCATCTCTCTTCTCTGAGCAGGCTCCAAGTTCTGGTGTCTGCTGGACATCGTGCCCATAAAGAACGAGAAGAGCGAGGTGGTTCTGTTCCTGGTCTCACACAAAGACATCACCGAAAACAAGGACCAGGACCAGGACCATGGCATCGAGTCTGACACTGGTGAGAGAAAGTATGAAAGAGGACAAAAACGAGAATTCCACAATAGCTCACATGAAAAAGATCCAATAGAGGGAAATAGAGCAGAATATACACAGTGTAATAGATTAGCATTAGCGTAGGTGTGAGCTCTCCAAGCGCCCTGCTTGCTTTCCATAAAATGTGCAGTTCTTGTTTGACTGTAACTTAACTTTCTTATGCAAAACTTTGTTGTGAAAATATTTGAGGTTAACATGGGCCTAGTGGACACATAAATTATGAATGAGTACATCATCAGATGCTTGTTTTTCAAATCAAGGTGATATTAGGGTCTCATGAACACGTCTTCTACTGATTTGACGTTTTCAAAGCTCATAGTACTTTCACTGTGTTAACATGATCCACAGGAGCAGTAAATATACACTACGGCTTCAACAACCTAATGCTTTCATTACATACAGGCCGTGTAATGTGTTGTTTGGCCCAATCAATTTGGATTAGGTTCGGATTTTTGCAGCTGTAAGCATCAGCAACAACATAAAGTGAGACACGAATGTGAAAATTAAACCGTAGGACAAACCTGATTGTAGAACACATGGTAGCATTAGACTCCAGAGCCTCATTTAAACCCAGAAGAAGTGTTTTTGTTCAGTGCGATTGTTACTTACTTTCTGCACAGTTCATTCAAGTATCAACACTGGAAGTTAACTTGGAGCCATCACACCTGTGGTCAAAGCAGTCGTCCTCATACGGTCTCTAATTTTGTTCTTGTCTGTAGTTTCGAGATTTATTCCATGTGTCTACTCCACGTATCTCTGATTCTTGTGTGTTGTCGTTTTCAGATGTGGAGACGGGCCTCGAGATCCGCCAGGTCAGCCGCCCTCCAGGCTTCAGCATGGAGCGCCGCCGCAGTCGCGCTGTCCTCTACCAGCTGTCCGGACACCTACAGAAACAGGACAAGACCAAGAGCAAGCTCAAGATCAACAATGTGAGACGCGACGGTATATTCTGTCCTAATGAGGTGTTGACCTCCTGATGCAGATATTTTTGGATTTAAGGTTTGATCCTAAATCTTTGCTCTGAGTTTCGACTTGTACCGAGAAGAAAAATGACTCAGCAACTATGAGTACACTGCAGAGTACACACATTCATGTTTATTCACGATAAACCTTTTGTCAGATTACTTGTAAGCCTCGTAAAATAGCAAACATATTTGTGTAGGTAGTGTCGCAGGATTTTAATAAACCTCCCAGCCTCCAGTCAATTTAATCTTTCACTGTATTAACTTCTGAAGGGCTGCGATGTACAGTGTCAGCAGATTACTCATACAAACTTGTATTTGCAGAAAAAGGGGTAATTAGTTTGTTGAGCGTTCTCCAAGGGCTTTGTTTCTACTGGATTTATATTCTTACTTAACTCAGCAAGGTGAAAACATGTAAATTCAAGCCAGTGAGAGGAGAAAAAAAATCCCCATGCAGCACAATGACTCTGGATCTTGGAGTAAGAAAAGTGGTATAAAATGTGAATTTATTGAGAGAAGGCTGATTAGGTATCATAGTCAAAAGATTGAAAACTCAATTTGTAACAATGCTTCGTGTTTGCAATGTGTACTTCAATGTTTACTACTGTGTCTACATAAAGGTTTTATATATTTATTTTTTATGGTATAGATTGTGACTTTATTATTATATATTTTAGTATTTTAGAGCGAAGCTGCTAATCTCTATTTTCCTTTGATGCAACAAGTTCTAACAGAAACCAATGAATAATTCTGCACATGTAGAACTGATGATAAAATATTTATACTGACAAGTTGAGGTCCTTCCAAATTAAGGGCTCCCAGTGGTTATTGCGTGAATGCTAATATGGTTAATGTGAGTTCCATATTAATGTTCGTGTGTGTGTGTGTGTGTGTGTGTGTGTGTGTGTGTGTTTGTGTTTGTGTTTGTGTTTCCGTACACCCAGAGTGTTCTCGGAGCCAACGCAAACCCGGTTCCTGAGTACAAGGTGGCAGACATCCAGAAGTCCCGTCTCATCCTGCTCCACTACGGAGCGTTCAAGGCCGGCTGGGATTGGCTGATCCTGCTGGCCACTTTCTATGTGGCCGTCACCGTTCCCTACAACGTGTGCTTCACCGCTGTGGAGGCACGGGAGGACGGCGGCTCGGCGGCGCGAAACCCTCCAAGTGTGAGCGATATCTTGGTGGAGATCCTCTTTATCATCGGTGAGGCTGCTTTCACATTCTTGCCTTTATTTTCTAACTTTAATATCATTGATCCTCAACCATTAAAGCCAATTCCTCATCAGGAGGCCGCTCCTTCGATCACTCCTCGTCTCTAAATTGATCCCTTCATCTGCGCCGTCGTCCACAGTGTCCAACTCCCCTTAACCTCCCTCCCAAACAAGCTCCACTTATATTTCTATGTCAACCTGCTGTCTGCCCTCCGGCAAACAACTCCACTAATCCCACTCAAAGACAGCTTGTTAAAGGGGATATTCTTTTTCACACTTCTCTACTTTTACTCCAGTAAACCCCTTTGACGTTTTCCCACAGCCCGGTGGTCTTGCTGAAGTTCATAGAACCTAATTATGAATCAAGTTTTGTGTCTGTGTGTCAGATATTGTGCTGAATTTCCGAACCACCTACGTGAGCACGTCCGGCCAGGTCGTGTACGATTCCCGCTCCATCTGCATTCACTACGTCACCTCCTGGCTGTTTGTGGATCTGATCGCTGCCTTGCCCTTCGACCTGCTCTACGCCTTCAACATCAGTGTGGTGAGCCTCACACACACACAAACACAACTCTCTTGTGTGTCCTTAAGTGGCATTTCGACATTAATGTGTGATGCAGAGGTAGAAGCTCAATGGGCCTTGCCAGTGGTAATAAACTTTCTTTTATCAATAACACTCTCCTGCGTCTCTCGCCAGTGATTTAATTCGACCATGAAGCAGCCTTCAAATAGACACGTACACTGAACACACATAACTATTTATTATTCCACAAAGATACAGCAAAACGAACTGAGAGCAAATGGAAGCCCATTTTGACCAATGATGAAAAAACTACATAATAAATGTTTTTTTCTCAATAATTTGACTGTGGACGACTGTCATTGCTGTTGGATAAGATAAGATATGAAGAAACATAGGCTCGGAGAGTTTCATGTGTCATTACTTTGAGTAAATCATCATAATGCTGGGCTCCCACTGCAGCAAGTTCGGGCTGATGTAAACCTGATCAGGCCCCACGAGAATTCCAAGTTGAACTAAAGATAGAAACGAGCTCGTCTGTCACTGGTGCCACATATTTAACTGACAATTTAAATCTCTTCCACCTGAAGATTAGTTGTGTTGACTGACTAATCTGTAATATCCTGTAGTGTGTGACGTGCCATTATTTCTAATGTGCCATTATTTCTAATCTTGTAATGTTTAGAGATAAGAACGTACAGGATCTAATTGACAGAACTGGGCTTCCAAACAAACAAGCAAAAATAAAGAAAATCACCACTAGAATGTTTCCAGCCTCCTGCGCTCATTACTTGCTGCCGTAGCTTGAAGGGAGTCTAAGCTACAACAAGAAACTCATTATTAGTCAACTGGTAATTAAGCTGATAAACGAGTGTGCTGACGCAGATTACAGGTGGAGGCTAGAATGGCCAGATGATGTGGGGTGTAGAGCCTTATCACTGTGAGCACTGTGCTGCAGAGGGGAGCAGTCTGGAAGAGTGCAAGACAATTGAATTGTTAAAACACGGATGTTTGCTAACGTTCAAAAAACTACAGCTCCCGTGATGTTTAACATTATTGTACTTCCTCATAAGTGCTTGGATCAATCCTCCCATGATTCCTCATAATGTCATCTTTCATACGTTTTTAATCCAGTCCCCCCCTAACCACTATTATCGCTTCTAAAAACGTTACCAGCCTTATCGGCACGTATGAGAGGAATATTTGGCATATTGCTGAGTTGTGGTCCAACAGTATTAACAGGAACCACTGTGTCTGTCAGCACCTCTGAAAGTAACACTGGAGAAAAGCTATTTTTCAGCATGTGTTATGTGCTGAAATTATTCCCTGAATGGATGCATACCCACATATCCAGAGAATTAGACCCTGTCTGAGTGTGATGTAATTCATCATCAGCCGTGTCAGAAGCACAGCTCTCTTCCATTAACAGGCCACTTAAGGGACGGTTAGAAGAGCAGAGAATTGCATCCTCAGTTAATACAGAATTAATGGGAGGAAATCAATGAGCGGAAGATTTAGGACAAAGTCATTTTTCAAGTTCTGGATGATAATGGCAGCGATTGTCTCTGATTATCTTCTCTAAGTTCATCTGGATTTAAATGTGATGTTATGGATTTTAGTCATCCCATTTGAGCTGAGACTGTGGAGCAGGTTCTTCTCTATCACAGCTTCCAATCAGGACTAATTAAAATTCTCAGGGTAATCAAGTAATGTCTAATTACACCCCTTCCCTGGCTTTGTAGAGAAACCGTTTAAGATTAAATTAGAGATTGATTCCTTATTCATTTCACAGGAACTCATCCCATCTAAATTCTAAAAATATCTGTTCACCTCCATAACTCCTCTCCCAGAACTTTGGCGTTCACCTGCTGAAGACGGTGCGACTCCTGCGTCTCTTGCGCCTCCTGCAGAAGCTGGACCGCTACTCCCAGTACAGCGCCGTGGTCCTGACGCTGCTCATGTCCACGTTCGCCCTGCTCGCTCATTGGATGGCCTGCGTCTGGTAC
Organism: Paralichthys olivaceus; assembly: GCF_024713975.1. Lineage (NCBI taxonomy): Eukaryota > Metazoa > Chordata > Actinopteri > Pleuronectiformes > Paralichthyidae > Paralichthys > Paralichthys olivaceus. Next base: position 647,702 of record NC_091116.1, read on the forward strand.
TTCATCGGACGCAGCGAGATTGAAAGCAACAGCCCCACCTCCTGGGATATAGGTTTGTGTGTCTGTGTGTGTCGTGTTATCAGCAATTTTATCTTTCGAGGGGACAATCAAATGGTTGCTTTTGCTATGTGCATGATGCCTCATCTAAAAAGTGTCCCTGTAGTATCAAACACGCTTCCTGAGGGTTTTAAAAGAACAGCTTCTGTCAGGGTAAATTCATATAATTGAAGCTGCACGTGATTACCGCTACGACTCAATTACTCACCCAAAATGTTTTCCTAACCACTCTGTCCACACTTGTCTGAGAGGGTGCAGCAGCTAACTTCCAGCTGCTGCATCCCTGTTTGGAACAGTTGCACCGATTATAATTTCCGCCCCTGTAGTTGTTGTACACAGATTGACAATGCAATTACACCGCCAGAGGTATTTTGGTTTGGCTGAGCGGATCACAACATGAGCATTTCCACCTGTACTGACTTGTGGTCAAGCATGGTCTGATTGCAAAAATGCAGTTTGATTTCACATGTTAACGGGGTAAAGAATTTTAGAGTTGCATCACAATGGTAGAATGGAAAAGCCGACAGTGTTTGGGCCTGAAAATGGAGACAAAAGAAAAAATTATCTTTGTCATTTTCCATTAGAATCGATCCAGAGCTCTTATACACTCAGCGTGTGATATTTGTGTGTCATGTTACAGAGAAAACACTTCTAATTATGGTGATCCGTTCTCCCCCTCCTACTGTGCCCACCGGTGCCAAACAACAACAATACTGTGAGGTGCATGTGGCATATATCCTGTTCAAGTGATTTTAATCTATTAGACTAGAGACGAGGAGTGAAGAGAGTGGTGGCGTCAGAAAATGTATACATTTTATTTAACATTTATCTCTCTGGACTAAAATGAACAGGTGTACAGATTTCTTGAAACACTGCCAGTAACAAAGATAAAATAATCCACCAAAAATATTTTTTTCATACCAATTCTCTCATGTGCAAAAGAGGCAGATGAAATGAGACAGTGTAAAATACTCATAAATAAATAAATAAATAAATACTAATCTATGTCCATTGCAAAGAGCCTGGTCGGAATAATGAAATGAAGAAAAGAAAAGCCCTGCAAGCTGTTGAAAATATAAGAAGGAGGACAAATTCAAAAGCTAAACAAACGACTTGCCCCGCGCATAAATGTAAATGTAGCTGACATTATCTGAAATGTGAGCATGCAGTGTATCTGGCCTCCACTCCCAAATACACAAACACCAACACAGAAGTAATTACTCTGTCCCTCCAGCCTTGTTACCGCAGCTAATGAAGCCTGCTAGTAAAGGTCATCTTACAAGCATGGATGCATTCTCATTAAACTGACAAACTATTTTGGACTGTCCCCTGATCTTCCCCCCACCAGGCTGGCTCCATGAACTTGCCAAACGCTTGGGAACGCCATACTTTCTGGCACCGCTGACCTCCCTGTTGGGGGTCTCCGATTCGCTGCAGGGCACCGTGATGGCGGGTCTGACGAACTACAGCCAGTGGAATGGCTCCGGGTTGGAGCAGCTCAGCGGGGTGGGTTTGCTGGGTTCGGGCCAGTGGAACGATAGCAGGGCCAGGGCAAGGACGCCAAACGGCTCGGGGACGACACTCAGCGGCGGCCCGTCCGTCAGGAGCTCCTATGTGACATCACTGTACTTTGCTTTGAGCAGTCTGACCAGCGTGGGCTTTGGCAACGTTTCAGCCAACACAGACTCTGAGAAGATCTTCTCCATTTGCACCATGCTGATCGGAGGTAACACTCCACATTGTTATTAGGATCTTTCACACACATTGAACAACTTGGTAGCTGTGGGTCATTAAAGAATACAAGGATTTTGAGGGTCATGAATTTTTAATCAAAGGCGAATCTGAGCACAGGGGCAGAGCATCTTGTTTTAGCATCTTTGATTTCTTTCAAAACAAACAACAGCTCATTGCAAAACCAAGTTACTGAAAATCCCCCTTGAAATGTAGATACATGTTCCAATTCCCCCAGAAACTTTGTTCGTCTCCTCTGCAGCACTAATGCACGCCGTGGTGTTTGGTAACGTGACCGCCATCATTCAGAGGATGTACTCGCGCCGCTCCCTCTACCAGACCCGCACCAAAGACCTGAAGGACTTCATCCGTGTGCACAGGCTGCCCAAGGCTCTTGAGCAACGCATGATGGAGTGTTTCCAGACAACCTGGTCTGTCAACAATGGTATTGACGTCAGTGAGGTAGGATAATTCATATTATCTGACTCCAAATGGCAAACAAGCTTCTTTCTGAGAATGCTGGACTTTCTGAAAAGGTTGTGTGACCTAGGGATTGGATTGATCTTGTCACTTACAATGGGATCAAATGGTTTTAAAACTGAAAGTGCCAGTCGGCTGATTTGCCCTCCAGGCAAACTAAAGAAACGGCCCAAAGTCACAGAGAGCATTTAGGTTTTTGTTTTGGTTTCCATCATGCTGGGGCAGCAATCTTAATTTCATGGAGAAATGGCTTCATTGACACAAAAATCACTCTCAGTGAGTTTGCCTGCAACAGATAATATTTTTTAAAGTGATAACATGCTGTTGGACAGGCACTAATGGTTTTTGGGTAAATGTGTTTATCCCTTGCATGACTCGTTCAGCGGATAATGTCCCAGAGAGCTGTTTAATTGCTCTTATGTGTGAGATGCGAGTAAGTTTGACTCAAGATAGACTTTAAACGCTGAGAGGACCTGTTTGTTATGTGGGAAGGTGAAAGGTTTTATTTCGTCCTGTTGCCTTCACCTTCCCACACACTCACAGTCAAACAACGATACAGAAGGAAAAGAAAAACTAAAAGAGATAGAGACTCATAATTTGCATTCATAGTCAAACAAACGCACATTTCCTCTCCACAGCTGCTGAAGGACTTCCCGGATGAGCTGCGGGCCGACATCGCCATGCACCTGAACAAGGAGCTACTGCAGCTGCCGCTCTTCGAGTCGGCCAGCAGGGGGTGCCTGCGCTCCCTCTCCCTCATCATCAAGACCTCCTTCTGCGCCCCAGGGGAGTTCCTCATCCGCCAGGGAGACGCCCTCCAGGCCATCTACTTCGTGTGCTCGGGCTCCATGGAGGTGCTGAAAGATAACACCGTGCTGGCCATTCTAGGTAAAATACAAACTGACAATTTACAGCTTAGAAATTGGAAAATTTCAAACTGTGCCTCATTAGCTGCATCAATATTAATGAAATGTAAAAACTGTGTTTACTTCTCTTTTTCATTGAAATTCTGTTCATATACAGTTAATAGATGTTTAGTACTTTGTGATTTAAAACAAATATATATTAACCATCAGTAATATTCTGTAAAGATGCACATATTAAATAGTAAAATCCTGATAAAATCTAATATAATACATGTCGAACACAAAATGACACACCATTGAAGTTCAGCACCATGGAAAGCACCATTTCCTGTAATTGGTTAATAAGGGATTCTCCATCAATCCCTTGTCCACACCCTTTTATTTCTGCTTGTCCAGAACCAGGTTGAAGAAGTGGGTAAGTACATAAATGGGCTTCGCTTCGATTTGGTGGGTGGGTGGGTTTGAGTCAAGCTTCCAGTTGGGCCAACAAGGAGCTTTAGGGGCTCCTCTGTCTTGGACTCCAAACCCTCCTGGAGCAGAAGACGGGCAGCTGTCGCCATTTTGATGTCATGGATGTTTTTGAAGCCTGTCCAACCACAGCTGCAGCTGCCTTTCTTAGTATTCTCACTTCTTTCCTCAGCAGAAACTGGGAAATACACAATACAGAAATAGTCAGAGACTGGAACGGTTGAGGGATTTGATGGCCCCTTCAAAAGCTGCACAACATTGCAGAAAACTACAGAAACAACCTGCTACCTTGCAATTTATGCTGTTTACACCATCAGATGTAATATAGGAACAACTGTGGCCAACTGCCCGTAAAAAAACACAAGAGGAACAACTGAGAAGCATCAGAATCATTGGAACAGATTGATACAAGAATACAAGACTTGTTTGTGGATAGCCACAAAGTGCTTTATTAAGGAATATAGAAATAGAAATAATATATAGAAATTTTAGATCAGCTTTAAAATTACAAACCAATTTGCGCATTGGAGAGAACCGATCTTACGATACCTCTTCTCAGTCTGGTCGTGGCTTTATGAGCACAAGATGAGAAAGGGCTTTTACCACTAACAAGTTATCAGACTGGCAGAGTTTATAGCCAGCCAGCTTTTATGAAGACGAACATAATGAAGAAGAGCAGCCCTGCGCTGATAAATTCTGCAATCATTCCCATATTACACTGTTCCTGTGGGCAAACGCTCCACACGCCGTCGGGTGAAAGATTGAGTCTGACCCGGGATTGATGGAACAGTTTAGGGAGAAGCGAGAAGCTCTAGAGAAATCCATAAACGATAGTAATGCACCATTTAATGAATTACTTTATGTATTTATTCTGCTACTTGGCAGCAGAGGAACAAAATGGGAACAGCTCTGATATATTATCACCTAATAAAGGTGTTATAGTGACAGTACTACCCAGCAGTTACACATTTACTCATCCAGCATATAAAAGAAAACATAATCATACATTTGGAGTTCTGGCCTTCTCATGCATGTTAATCCTGTCGTCAGTCCTACTTTTACTCCTGAAGGAAAATCAGGCTCTTTAGCTGCTAAGACAAACTGACAAGCTGAACTGCTGTAGACAAATTCACAATCAAAAACCTCAGCATTAGTTATCTAATAATAATCCAGTTATCTACAAATACCAGAAAGCAATTAAAATATAGAGACACTGCTCCACTCAGCCAAAACTCTGCAACCCAAAAATTCACATAATACAAACTAAACAAAGTACAACACGTCTCCAGTAGCCAGCTGATTAAACAGTTAAACCAGAGGCCTGTCATTCCTCCAGAATAAGATTCTCTCCAGAGCCGAGTCTGACAACACTTCCATTCTACACAACACAGATGAAACAGAATGGAGAAACACAAACACTGGAATCAGTTCAGGCCCATATATTGCAGAGGGAGCAAATTGGCAATGGAGTTTTTCATATTAATGATGTAACTGGTGTAAATAATGAAGTGGCTGCTGCCCACAGAGGAAAGAGGGAGAACTGATTAGCATAGCAAGGTGCTGTACCTGCACGTGCATGTGGGTATTGAAAAATGCACGAAACACGCACGCAATCACCTACAAACAATGCACAAACACACACACACACACTGGTGCACTGCAATTATTTTGGCTTTGCCACTTTGGATCTGCAGCTGTGGAGACGGCAGTGAGGTGGAGAGGCAGCAGTAATAAAAAGAGAAATAAAAGAATACAACAGACCTTCCAGTCTAATATACAGTCATCCACCTGTACCACACAGTGTGCAAATGAAATAAATCCTTCTCAAAGATGGTTTCCATCATTTTAGGTGGTTCTCATCACACTTATGTGATTGTTCAATTGTTCATTTTTCTGGTAAGTTTAGTTTTAATTAGTTGTGTGACCATTGACAGCTGAGACTCATGATTGGTCGCTTGATCCTGGCTTTTCACAGTCAGCCCATCCAATCAAATCACTGGAAGAATATAAAAAATAGATTGCTGACATATTCTCAATGACTTTTATGGTGGAAAACACCAAACTACTTGAAAATAACAAATGCCTGTTCCATTGAAATCAATGATTTTTGCCGTGTCTCCGTTTTCCAGGCCGGGGTGACCTGATTGGCTCTGACTGTTTGACGCAGGAGGAAGTGATTAAGACCAACGCCTGTGTGAAGGCGTTGACCTACTGTGACCTGCAGTACATCAGCCTCAAAGGCCTCCGTGAAGTGCTCTGTCTGTATCCCGACTACGCCCAAAAGTTCATCACCGAGATTCAACACGATTTGACGTACAACCTCCGGGAAGGACACAACACGGAGGTACAATGTATTTCATCAAACATGTCCCTAACATTTTTTAATAATCTTTAATAGGATATAAGTTAGGGTCAAATCAACACAAATAAAGGTGCCAGCTAAGTTTTGCAATGTCCATCCATCCATCGCTGCTTTGAAACCTTGAGTTTTGCATTTTGTCTGGCGCCATCCTTTTGAAACCAGAGATAACTTTATTTGAAGGAGCAGGTTTGGAGCCTGACTGAGGGCTCGTTTAAGTTTACTGTTGATGCTTTGTCAGTCTGCCTGTGGATCTCTCACTCCATCTTTCTCTCACTCAAAACCCTGAGATACTTTTTTCTTTCACTTGGGGCAACAATGGCGAATCTTTAAAATCACTGCCTGGAAATGCAGCACAGTTTTGTCCAGTGTCCTTAAAGACAATTCTGGCTAAAACCCATAATTAAACTCCTTCTGTTTTCCACAATCGTCTCAGCTGAGCGCCGACCTCCTCCGGCCAGCAAATTACACAGCGTTGGCGTGATGGCTTTGCACTTGCAAAAAAAGATTAGCCATCTGGACGAGGAATGAGGAGGAAGCTGCTAGAGATGCAGCCAACAGATAGAACTTAAGCTAAACATGGACGATACTGGTGCCAGGGATTTACAGATGGAACTCAGCTGCGGCGTACACATGAATAACTAGTGTACACTGGAAATAACCAAGTCACATTTTCAGTGTGAGTAAGCTGTTAATTAGAGCAGAGATCCAAGAGAAACGTCAGGGGACCAGACACTGTATGATCGTAATTCAACAACTTGTGTTTTGGCTTTAGAATACAGGACCAGAATATTAACACCTGGCCATGTTATTATAAGATTAACATCATATACTTAAATACTATGGATACCATTAAATACGTGCAGCTTGCACTACATTGGGCTCCGGTCGGGGTAGGACACAAAAAACAGAACGAGGGCTCGTTAGTTTTCATTCTGGCTTGTCTGTTATTTAAAATTACAAAAAATAAAATGATGAATGGCCTGCATGTGAATCATTCAAATGAAACCAAGGTTTTTCCAGCATTTTCATACACTGTATAAATAAAATGAAATACACTTGTTCGCTTTCTTGCCAGCAGTCAGAGGAGAAGATCGATGTTTGTTGAATATGGAACTAGCCTATTCTTATTTACTGATCAGAAGGAAACAGGGAGTTAATCAATCCACCTATGAGCATCTCAAAAACTTTATAATTGATGTGCTTTATCCCTTTGTTTAGACTGAAGTGTAAAAAGGACATGTTTTGATTTCTTGGACGGTCGCAGTTGCAAACAAAATATCTTTAACGAAAATTGGAATCCTTGTGCAGCACCTTTCAATTCAAAGTGCTTTACACAAGGCAAAGAAATGCACCAAAACTAAATTAAAAACACAATGAGGAGGAAAAGAAAAGGACAACATTGACAAGACAGTATAATTACAGCATAACAGTTCAGAATCTAATGAAAGAAACAACGTTAATTAGAGAAAATGAATCAATCAAAGGCACATAAAGGAGAAAATGTATTCGATCTCTTTGCAGCTTTGTAATGTGCTGATTGTTTCCTTAAAACCACATGTTTACATTTTATATCAGAAACGACCACAAAAAAGTAAAACTGAATAACTGATTCTCATCTGTCTCCATCACAAGGATTTTTGTAGCTGACACCAGCCTGAAAACACACACACATATACACACACACACATATGTAAACACGTGCAGCAGGAGCAGTAGTGCATCCTCCACAGAGTGTGGCATGGGGCTAAAAATAGAGCTGTCAGATGGGTGGAGGAGGGGCGGGGTCATCCCTGCCTGGGCTAAATTTAGAGGAACAACCAGATGGAGACGAGACGCGAAAAACATCAGTATGAAAAAGGACGAGGAGGAAGAGTCACGCTGATGTTTGCATTCATGTGCTGACACACACAGAGACATCACACCTACATATCATAACACAGCATATTTGTCTTTGCTGAATGATGAAGAGGGAAAATCAGACCACACACACACACACACACACACACACACACACACACACACACACACACACACATACACACACACACACACACACACACACACACGACCCATGTAAATGTGCAACATCTCTCACATGCTGCACTCACTTTCTTTGCACCCACAAAGACACACATTGGTTGATGCCCTTATTGTGACATGCTGCAGTGCATATCAAGGGTGGCACGTGCTGCTCTCTCTCTCTCTCACACACACACACACACACACACACACACACACACACACTGAAATTCCAAACAGCCCCTTCCTCGCTCCGATCCCTCCAGGCAAACCTCTGCTAAAATTAAACCTCTGTGATCTAAAAATACCAGCCGGACACGTGAGCCAAAGACTGGATGGGGAAGACAACACATCGAGGGGGGGAGAAGGGGAAGAGTGGTGGTGACAGCGGAGGAGGAGGAGAAGAAGAAGAAGGGGAAGAGACGGGGATGAAATGAAAGGAGGAGATGGGATTTGTTTGCCAGTGTTTTAATCAACTTTCAATTTCAGTCCTGAGAAGATGAAGGGAAATATTAGTCTATTAGTTTTCCCCAAACACCAGCCATCAGCCACCAGTGAGAAGATGCTGACTGCAGGAACTTTATTTTATTAATATCTGTTTGAACTTTTCAGGACTAATGAGCATCTTTAAAGGTCGTCCATTCTTTAAATTTATTCTGAGATTAAAATAAAGCCTCAGAGGAGCCGTGTGTCTCTGCGAGTGAATGGTTTCGACACTCGCTTGGTTTTGAATGAGAACGCTCTTTGTGCAGCGCTGCCGATAAACTGAATGGATGTCGGTGCCATTGCATCCTTTGTGAATTGCAACCACTCGTCTGCGGCTCTGCAGCTCCACCACCTGGTCAAAGAGCTCCACCTCAAAACTGTGCTATTTCTGAGGTCTCATTAATTCACAAACTGTGTCCCAGTTCCATGCCACCTACTTAATTCAGGTTGGGAGTCTGTTGTGTGTTTACCCTTGAAAAGTGACAATAATATACTCAAAGTTTCACTGTGTGTACAAGATTCACAGATTCTTGAGAATGCAGCTACAAAAGAAGTATATTGATATCTATATATTTGGATTTTCACCCAAACTTTTCATGATAAAATGAAAGTACAGCATTTCTCTGATCACCATGATGACTGTGAACGACCGTCTTCACCAGTGGTTCCCAAACTAGACACTTTCTCTCTAATGTTGATTTTTCATTCTTCAGACAGACTGCGAGAGCAACGGAGGATTCCTGAAGAAGCTTCCCTCCATCAAGGAGGACGAGGAGGGGTCCGGGTCCGAGGGGGAGCACTCTCCCCTCGCCAAGATGTCCGCCCTCGGAAGCCTGGGCCGGGGGCTGCGCTCCCCACTGCGCTCCCCTCTGCGCTCCCCTCTGCTGCCACCGAGACCCTTCAGGCCGGCGAGTGATCGTGCTCGGCCCGCCAGCCTGCAGATCCCCGTGGTGAGCTTCAGATGCCTGCAGCCGGACCTCAGCCCTCGGTAGGGAAACACTCGTTGAGTGTTCATTTATTAGGGATTTCACTTGTGACTTGTAAAATTACACAAATTGTCTGCAGGCTAATTTGTTTGAGGGAGCATGAATTGAGTCACTATGTCATTAGTGTTCTAATTTTATTTACATCAACTCTGCAGACACATTTGCAAAGAAAGTATTTACTGCTTTTACGTGCTAAGTTTCAGAAAAGCAAACAGATCTGAAAATATATTGATTAAATTCCTATTTGTTAAACATCATATATATACACACAAAAATAAAATTAAAATAAGATAAAATAATAAATGGGCCTCTATACAGGAGGTGTTCTACAGTCAGTCATTTTTAATGTTGTCATCGTGTCATCAAAGTTTTTGATTTCTTTATTACAATCCCTCGGCCTTGTGTGAAACTCAGCGTCTCCCTGCTCCTGCGTGTCCTCAGGTTTGTGGACGGGTTCGAGACAGACAACCACAGCGCTGCAGCTCCGAAGTTTGATTTTACTCCCAGTGCATCTCCGAGTTTCTTACCCAGCCCTGACTCAGCCACCTCAGGTGAACACACACAAATGACTGGACCACGTTCATTTCTTATTTTAAAGGACATTATCTGCCTCGTCTGAGATTCATGATTCATTGACGTGTAATTGAATAAATGAATGAATAAACTAGTCTGTTCTTAATTATCAGCTGTTGATGCACTTGTTCACTCAGCATGTGTGTGTCCACAGGGGCCCTGGATGATGGGGACACCATGCAGACTATTGCTAAGCTAAAACATGAGGTAAGACTGATAAAAAAACAAAGAGACAAACAATAAAAAAAACGAAATCCAAAATTGTAATTTCTAGTTTGACTCCTTTGTTTCCCAGTAACCCTGAAGATGAACTTGAGTCATTTTCTACTAACACACGACTCTTCTGATTCTCCAGATGAGCGTCCTTTCCCGTCAGGTGACAGCTGTGAGTCAGGAGCTGCAGGAAATGACGCGTCTCCTCAAGCCTCTCTTCCACAACCCCGCCGTGCTGCTGATACCCAACACTGTGACTCCGCCTCCCAGCATGTCTTCGCACAGCTGCTCCCCGGCCCCGCCCCTTCTCATCCGAAACACACCTGTGGAAGGTTCAGGCGAACGGAACCGTCCGGCCGCCCCGGTACCCGAGCCGCCCTCTCCTCAGCTCAGCATGAAGGCCTCACGAGGAGAGTTCCATCCCCTTCAGTGTTCCCCTCCCCAACATCCTCCTCCACTTCCTCATCACACCAACACGCCTCGCCACCTCTCCCATCGCTCCGCTCCCCCATCACTCAACAGCTCTCCCCATGAGCACACAGCTGTGCCACATCTTCACTCATCCTCCTCCATCCCCTCTCTTTTCTCATCAAGCCAGCCGTCATCCATCAACCCCCTCTTGGTTCACTCATCCGGACGTGGTAGCGAGCCACAGTCACATCTCCTGTCGCAGTCTGAGTCCCAGCTCCAGTTCCATCCTCAGTCCCAATTCATATCCCAGTCTTCCCTCTCCCAGCCTCACCTCCAGCCCCTTCTCCAGCCCTCACACCCCCGAGATCCAATCCCGAACCTGCACGAGATGGAGTGGGGGGAGAGCACGGCCCAGCTCAGCTTCGTCGACGAAGGACAGCCGTCAGCGTGAGCTGAGAAGAACGAGGCACTGACACTTGCACGGGACTGGACGGGGACCAGCATGCACCACACGACTTACTGCATGACAAACACTTGCCTAAAGTTTGGCATGTGAGTAGGATGTAAATACATTGATTTTAAAGGATTCTAAACTATGATCATGTGCACCAGGTGTAAGCAGATCCGATAATAAAAGAGTTGGTTTTACAGTTTCTCTTTTATTAGTTTGATACTTCGCCGTAAACCGAGAAGAATTTATGTGAAAATCTGTGAGCGTGAAAACACTATTTACACACTGCCAGACACAAACAGCTGATGATTCAAGTCTGAACTACATCCAGTCTTATTGAACCAATCAGGAACCAGAGGAGGAAAAACAGGAAAAAAAGGACAGTTCATTTTCTGAAAGACAGATAGACGGATAGTGAGGCAGACGACGCCCCTGTCCACTGGCTTCCTCCTGTAGTTGTGCTGCTCATGGAAGACCCACCAACCCTCCAGGACCCTGCAGGACTGAAGTGCTCTCAGAGGGGCAGACATCAGTGTCTGGATCTGCAGCGGCCTGAGTGAGGACGATAAAGAAGACGACCAGGGGAGAAGAATGAGATTTGAGATCTGGAGACTTGATGACTTTGTGGAAAAACAGATATTGGGGAGAGGAAAGGGGGATTTGGTGGAGGAGTGGCAGAAGAGTACAGGGTCGATGTCACAACGACGAATGTGAAACACCAGAGGTAAGTTTTGATTGACGTCAATTCAAAGATCACAAGACACACAGCCTCATATTGAAGCTTCAAGCCTTTACAGAGGGGAAAAGATATCTGGTGTCCGAGGTCTAACAAAGTGGATCATCCTGCAGGTCCAGCTCCGGTAGTCCGGGTACTTGCCTCTGGCCAGGAATGTGCTGATTACCCAAGAAGCATGGTCATTTTGTTAGCAACAACAAATGCTTGGACGTGTGTAATTAAACACGATAGCTTATTTGAAATGTTAATCTAAATCAAGCTGAAGTCAAAGAGATGCATCTTTAGCTGCAGTTCCTTTGATGACTACTAGATGCCAGTGTTGGCAATGCTCCTGGTCTGATGTACTCCAGCTCCACACAGCGAATCAGAGAATCTGCTCATGTTTTAAAAACATCCTAAAATAATTGGGCTGCGAGTTACATGTGATTATCAAAAGCACCACAAGGGGGCAGCATTTCCCCACAGAACAACAAGCACAACTGTTGATGGGAGGTTCAGATGTTCTCTACAGTTTGAAATGCCAGAATATCCCTGACCTGAGTGACAGGAGCTTACAAACATATGGCAGGTAAAGACTGGAGCTGCACAAAGAAAATCAATCTTCAGTTAATTTATTTATTTTAACAAAATTGTAAAAGAAAAATGCAGAATATTTTTGCTTCCAGCTTCTCAAATTTCAGAATTAGAAATTAGAAAATGTATTTTTCTTTGTCTAATTATACTTTAAAGATCACGTCTGGGCTATTGAAGGGGATTTTAACTTTTTTCTGATTCTCAAAGACCAAATGATTAAAATAAAATCATCAGTAATTAGTCTTCTGTTTAAAATCATTTAAAAAAAACAACCATCAGTAAAAAAGTAAATGCATATAGCTTCAACATACAGGTAATGAAAGCTGGTTTGTTTTTACTGAGGCCTTGTGAAAGTCCTCTGTAACTGCAATGCATACCACCGCACGCACGCACGCACGCACACACACAAACACACACACACACACACACACACACACACACACACACACACACACACACACACACACGGCTCTTACTCATGGTGAGTGACTTGTGGTGAGCTGTCAAAGATGCTTAAGATGATGTAGGACAGACAAGTGTTGGCAGTGCCTGTGCGCGCGCGCGCGCACACACACACACACACACACACACACACACACACACACACACACACACACACACACACACACACACACACACACACACACACACACACACACACACACACACACACACACACACACACACACACACACACACCACAGAGGAGGAGCGACAGGACGGCAGACAGGCTGAGTGGTAATGATAGGTGACTATTCTTCCATCTAGAATAAATCAAGGAATGCTGACCACTGTGATCCAGAACCGCCACTTTAACAGACACATAAATAAACATACAGAACTTATACAGTAAGTGACGGATGGATAGAATGCATATGAAGTAAATACACTCTCTTTATGTCCCTTCTTAAGGATTTTTTAATCACATTTTTTGGCTCATAAAATAATAAAAATGGAGCGTTTTATAAAAGAATATTACAAAAATACAGAATAATCAATCAATCAATGAAAATAACTCTCAGCCATTAAAGAATTGAATGAAGGCTGAATTAACCTCTAAGTTTAAAGATGTACATCGTGTGGTGCTGAGCAAAAACCAATGTTTAAAATCTGAAAGCAGGAAAGTTATGACACAGTGAAGCTCTGTATTTAATATATCGTTGCTATTCTCATATGCATTTTAAGTTTGAACATATATATATATATATATATATATATATATACACACAATATAATAATAAAATGTTTCACATAGCACTCTTCTAGGAGAAGAGTATAAAAGAATTTTCTCTAGTATGTGTTGTATTTGTGGCTGCAAAACTGTGCGATGGAGGCTGTGTGCCCATCTGGCCCCGGCCCGTTTTGGGTCATGGTTAGGAGTCGTAGTGAAGGAGGAGGTTTTCATGGAATGCTCAAAAAATTCCCAAAGCCATATTTATTTCAGGTTCAGTCCTTTAACTCCAGGTGGTTGTTTTTTTCTCCACTAGGCGGCAGAATACAAGCGTCTCTGTTATGTCCCTGTTTTGAGAATCTTAATCACCTTTGAACATTTCTCCTCCGATTTGATTTTCTATTAACACGATGATCATTAATCACCTTTCTCTCTAAGCTCACTCTCTTCTCAGTCTTCTCGTCCTCCTCACAGCATCTGGGACATCAATTCTCTTTTTCTAAATGTGTCATCATATTATTCATTTGTCTTTCTAGAAAAAAGATGGAAGCTCTTTTTACCCACGTTCTGCTCGACCCTACTTTGTATTTACCTGAGGGTGATTGTTTGAATAAATTATAACCTCTTTTTTTCTGAACGTGTGTCATTCTGTCTCCAGGTTTCCCTCCCAAACCCCATCTACCTCCTCCCTCTTCCTCCCTCCCTCCCTCCCTCCCTCCATGTGTCATTTTACTGCTCTTTACTCAGCAGGCAGCAGCACTCCGTCCTCATCTCTCCTTGTCTTTACATCTCCCCTGTCTGCTCTCCTCGTCTGGCGTGAGCTTTCATTACTTTTTTTTCTTGTTCTACGAAGGGAAACGTTGGAAAACCCATATTCTCTCAGGCTGGAGTCCCTCGTTTTCACCAATGGATGGAGTTTATTCCCCAGCAAGTACAGCGACGTCCTGAGAAGTGAGTGAACATTTACTTAAAAGTTGATTTATGGCATTAAAACTTGGAAAACGGTGATAAAATGTTCAAGTAAATGAGTTGAAATGTAAAACAAAAAGTGATGCAAATATCCACACGTCTGAAAAGGAGATTTCTGGCCGTTTTGACTCTAGCTATATAATATCTGACTATAGCAATTGATAAATAAAAGAAGCCTCACTTGACTTACACTGGTTGAGTTAATTATACAGTTAAAAATAACCTTCACCATCACAAATATACTTTTTAGTCATTTACGGCATCTTTGTATGAAGTATGACGTGAAAAGTAGTTTTCTTGTCGACTGTTTTGGTATTTAACATTTCACTTGATGTAGAGTATTTAATTAGGACCAATTATGGTCATTTGAAAAAGCAATTCATTTGTTTTTGATCCTGATTACATTTTTAATATTGTAATATATCAATTTTCTTTTTTTTAAAATCAATATCAGTTAGGTCTCTCTGATCAAATTTGTCACGAAGTACAGATACATACAGTTATTGACAACTATTGTAAATATTGTGTTGATAGTTCATTGATTTTAATTATTGCTTTATAGAAACAAACATGAAAAATACATAGAGGAAACTAGGAATTGATTGTTGGGAGATCTTACTCACTTCATTTCCTTTTTGATTAGTGTTTGACTTGTGTTGTTTAAGACTGAAGAAGCTGCTGTTTGCTCTTGTTTGCTCTTTGTTTTGTTCTTTGTTGTATTTTGTAAAGCAGATCGTAACCTTGTTTAGATAACTGCAGAAGAAATAAAGTTTATTTCTATTATAAAATTAGGCAAAAAACAATGGAGTTTGTTAGAGCCCTGCTCCCACTGGGTGTTAGCTACAAGTTTTACTTTATTTATGACAAAGCCAATTCAAAATTCCTACAATATAATAAGCAACACAATATATCCATTTTTTTTTTTTACAGAATACAACAGAAAAAACACAAAATATATAAGTTGACTTTATTCACATTCACTTTTGATAATTATGTGTTTTTGACTTTTAAGATAACTTTCTGTTGCGTTGTGTTACTTGCCACAAGTTGTGTTTACATGCACATGGATAAAAGTGGCCAAAAAAATGAACGGAGTTCTGTGGATCCCTGCTCCCACTGGAAGTTTTTCTTCAGTTACGCCAAACTCAATTCAAAATATCTTCGATTCAACATTCGCCTTCTGTAAAGCAACATATTTCCCCCACCATTGTTAATAGCCTGCAGTTAAACAGATCCTTTTCACAGGCGGGTCATTGGTCAAACACAGCTGCAGCTATTACATTAATAATGAGCCACGGTGCGTTTGATTTACTGACCCACTGAGCGTTAACAATGGGCGGCTCATTTGTAAATGTGAACAGAGCCATTATTTAATTATGTTAGCTTGCACCTGTGTTTGTCAGCTGAACAGGCGACATGTCACCCGAATTGACCAGAATATCCTAAAAACATCGCCAGTATTTAATCTGTGTGTGTATTTGCTCTTCATTAATAATAATAATGTAAAATAAGTGTTTTTACATGTATTTAAATGGAGTTCGTTGCCAGACAATTGTAGGAGCTTCCTCTGTGAAAACAAGGTTTTCCTTTAAGATGTTCCAATATACAAAATTAAATGATATAAGATTTTCAGGTTTCTAATGTGATGTGGTGCAACAACAACAGACCTCTATGACCAGCATGATGTTAACATTACTCCTACTCTCTGATAGGTGGGTTCAATTAAATGTGCTTAAAAGACTACAAAAAGACAGATTTCAGATTTAGATTCTCTTACACATGATGTGAGGTCTTTTGTGCTCTGCAGCCTGTGACACGAGCATTTATGCATGGGTGGTGTTTTTTTGTTGTTGTTATATTATTAGTGAATATAACTGGGTTTTCTCTGAGGCAAGTCATTTAGTTTGGGCTCTTGTAGGGGTGTAGGACGTTTTCGTTTAGGCTGCACACCCAGATCAGTCATTTTACCTTCTTCACCCACTCAGCGACCCACTGAACCACAATTTCTTCACCAAACCAACCTTCAGCTACAGTCCTCATTATGTCTGGGATTCCCTGGAACCTCTCAAGGGCACTGGGGTGTCATCAAACCCCACTTGAGTAACCCCACATGGAGGGGATCCACAGTTAACCCAATTATACTTAAGCACTCTTAAACTCTTCAAGAGACCCCTTAAATTAGACCCTGCCTAAATTAATTTGCAGCCGCCTGCAGTTGTCTGTGCGTTTCTGTGCGATTTGTCAGTGGGAGGCTACTGAGAGCGACTGTACATTTGGCCGCCATGTGTGCTGGTAAAGTGAACAAGAGTCTGTCGCTGGGAGTGTGTTGCTTGAAGTGGTTAGAGTGTGTATGTGTGTGTGTGAGTGAGTGAGTAACACTTTTAATAATCCGAGGCCCAAGTGCAGAAAACACCTCTTTTCACGTATTAATGATGGGAAATAGACAATACAGTTTAAAAAAAAAAAAAAATTCCTTAATCCTGGATAGTTTTTCATTTTCCTGACCTGGACGTAACTTATTAGATGACGTGACCCACAGACATTACAGATGAAGTAATTTGTCAATCAACAAATTTTGATTTAATTTGACTAAAATGGTTCTTGCTTGTATCATCATGATTGTAGACGGAACATGTTTGCTGTTTAATTTGCGTTAGTTTGTTCCTGACATGAAAGAATTAAAGTGTGTAATTGATCAGTATATAATAATTTATTATTTGTATTATTTATTTATTACATATTTGTTGTAGGGCAAAAGGACTGGGAATGTCTGTCCCACCCTCTTAAAACACTTTTAATATATATATAGAAATGCATAAAACTATATTCTGCGGTAAATGTGTTTTAATAGAGTGAACACTGATGGAATCCCAACTCAGATGCTGCCAAAAAAATAATCATAAACCATAAATAACCGACTTCTCCAGCTCAAAGCAACAGATTCCTGTATTAAAAGTTTATCTGAACATGCACAGAATACACAGTTTCTCTCAAACACCCACAATCATCTTTTTTATTCCCTCTGCACATTTTATGTCTCCTCATTAATGACTTAAATATCTGGTTAGAGGAGAGATTATGAAGGAGGGACGGGGGCTGATTATTATCCATTGCCCCAAACATTCCAAAAATGTGTTTATTGAAAGCAGACCGAGCACGTATAGATGGAAATAGAGAGAGAGAGAGAGGCTTTATGTTTAGTGACACTTGGACAGATGAGTGTTGTGTTAAAATGTGTGAGAAAACTGTGTAGTTTCATTGGCATCGTTACCTTGTTTGTTGTGTGTTGATTTGAGAAAATCACTGAGAGAAATCAAGCATTTAGTAATTTTCCTCCCCTGGGGAGAAATGGAGCTCCACCAGGGGAAAGAGGAAATCGCTTCAGTGGCTTGTTGGTTTTGTGGGCTGGAGAAAGCTCAGTATTGATTCAATCTTTCATGATTATAGATTGATAAGGAAATTAGAAAAGACGTGTGTGGGATGGACAGCTGCATCCCGAGGGACAGGAGGACTGACATAGACGTCTTTTACAAACAAAACGGGTCAGTAAGGTCTCCCTGCCTGACCAAGAATAACCCACCGGCCCCAGTGATCGTGTCCTAAACGTGTCCTATACTTTCCCTGCCATGTCAAGAGCGTGGTCAGGGTCAGACTCAGTTTTCATGGAACCTGCATCTTGTAGCTTTGCGTCGGTTTCACATTTGTGTCTGTGGTTTTCGTTTAGCTTTTCAAATTAGAAACTGCGACACTTCTCGAGGAAAGGAAATTAGAAATTGCCGTGTCCAACACAGTTAGGACACAGGCTGTTTCCCCTGTCCTGAGACTTTAGCCCCTCTCTGCTTCCAGTGTTTCTGCTAAACTAAGCTAAACCCCCTCTAATCTCTAATCTTTCAGTGAAAGAAGCACTTGGAGATGAAACTGATTCCTCGTCTCGTGCAACTGAGTCTTTTCAGGGACGGTTAGAAGACGAACTAAACAGTTGAACCACAGCATCCAAATGTGATGTTGCAATAGCACGTCATTGTACAGTATCAATGGAGCCTCGAGTGCAAATTTTGAAATTCAAGCTCAGTTACGTAAATCCAGCGCCACGGATTTAAGAGAGAAACTTTAAGATCCATGCTGTGAGTTATTTACTTATTTTCTTACTTGTTTGTGTTGGACTGGCTTTTTTTTTTATTGGCAGCAATTAATTTAGCATGTGTGTGTGTGTGTTTTTATTATAATCATGTGTCGCTTTCGGGTTGAGATTCGTGTGTCTGTGTGGATTTACAGTCATACCAGAGGAAACCGCACAGTTTGTGTGTGAGGCAGAACAACACAAAGCTTTTCCAAAGAAATGGTGCAGAGTTTATGAAGCAGTGCATGATGCTGCAGATTTCATCTCAACTATTCATGCACATTTTTTTCCATGCTTTGCTGACTTTTCAATGCAAAACAAATGTTGTTTTAAACTCAAGTTCTTTGACAGTACAACAAAGCAAAGAAACGTTTTTATCGTTTTTCACAACGACCTCAAATGTTCAATTTTTATATATTTTTTCATTTAAAAAAAAGACACATTTATCTGTCTTACTGTTGTCCTGGGTGTCCCATGTTGTGTTTGTCGTTGCATTGTGTCCCGTAATGTCCTGTCATGTCCCGGTGTTATGAAATTCCAGGTAATATTGTGACTTGTTGGCTCTTGTACTGTCATGTCTCTGTCCTCTCCTGGTTTCCCATTTAATTGATATGTTTAAATCACAAAAGCATATTTTTCTTTGTATAAATGCTGACCTTATATCACAAAAACAGTAGAGAAAACTTTATATTTAGCAAAAACTGCTTTATTCAGCATAAGTAATGACCTAATTAGCATGTGTGGATATGTAATAATTGTAACTATGCACTTAGGAATCACACCAGACTTGATTTATTAATGTATATATGTCAAAACGCAACAATGCAGCAATTTAAAGAACAATAACATAAATACATAAACTAGAAAAGAAAGAAATGAAGCTGGCAGATTAATTAAAAGGGATTAAAAGAATGCTAAGCTAAAAAGGTAGATTTTAAGTTTCATCTCCACTGTTCCAGAGGCCAGGACCATAAACACTAGGTGCCAAATCCCCAGAATTCAGTGTGGTTGCTCCCACGGAACAACTACCAGCCCAGTGCCCGAGGACCTGCGTGATGTAGAGGGAACAAACATTCAGGTGCTTGTGCATCTAGTGAAAATTATCATCATCAAACCAGTTTTATTCAATGCAGTTTCCGTCCCTACAGTCGACAACATCAGTGTTCCACACTGGCCTCACACACCTTCACGTCTGTCATCATCATGTGTTGTTTGCTTCTGCATCCAAACACTGGATAATACACTCGTCTGTATTTGGGCTGCGAGTGAACGCCACTTGTCGACCTGCGATGTGTTCCAGATGACTGTGTCCGTCTGTTGTGGTCGTCCGTGCCTCTCTTGTAACAAAGACATGGGTTTTGGAGCAGGGATAAGATGAACAGAACAGAAACATTGTGTAATGGCTCTACACAAAGATAAAGTAACTGCACGCTCATCGTTCTCTCTGCTCTCCAACTAAAACCTTGAATAAAAAACAAGTTATCATCTTTTGTCAGTAATTTACAGACTTCCATTCCATTCATGTTAGTATTTAACTACAAAAACTAAATTGCGACCAAGTTTTATGGTTTTATGTCAACTCTACTTTTATCTCCTAATTTCCAACTGTTTAAATCTCGAAACATCTGTAAAAGTTCTTAAAATGATTTACATTATGGGGAATGACTGCATAAATCCATATGGTTTAATGAAATATAGCATTAGAGTTGGGCTTAAGTTAGAGGACTTTCTGAACTCTCTTATAGATCACGTCAGCGTCCTTATCTCGAAGGTGACCAGATTGTTCTAAAGCATGCTCCTCTGTTCCCTCAGCTCCACACACTGTGCTGGGCGCTCCCCCTGAAGCGTTTGTTGGGATGGAGCAGCACGGAGGGGGAATGGAGAACCCCGTCCTCCAGGACAGCGCCAGCCCAGAGGAGAGGGGGGAGAGCCCTGCCTCCAGCGGTCCGCCGCCTTGCAAGTTGAGCCGCCTGGAGGTCAACGGCAGCCCAGCGAACCCACAAAGCCGGCAGAACGGCACGCCACTGAGACCACTAGGAGGTAAGGCATGAAGACGAGCATGCACTGCAGGGATACAGAGACTAACGCCTGCTCAAGTAAAGTCTTTAACTAAATCTGGAGTCCATATTAAGACATTAGATAATCAATTTAATTCAACCTTATTTAGCCCTTTTTTCACTGGTCAAAAAATCCACCAACTCCCACTAACATCTGGCTTTTGTCTGGATACCATCAGTATTTACTCACAAGTCAAATGACTCTGCTGTACTCTTCGGTTTTTATCAGCTCTGGCTCTGATCGACATTGACAGAAGCATTGGCAGAATGGACACTGCACCTTTCTGGAACATAAATAGCCATGAACTTTTATGTACTTATTGTTTTTACATCCTGGCAACAACAGACAGATGAGACTTTTCTTTCACCGGAGGAAACAGAAAAGCAAACTCTACTGGCAATGGGAAAGGAGTCAATCGCCTTTTTCTTCAGGTTTACCTGCATTTTAAAAAAACCTGATGTTGGTGTAAAAGAAGTTTTACAAGGCCCGGCATAATTTCCCTGCAGTTTTAGAGAAACACTCAGATTTAATACATTTACGAAATATATTTATGCATAAAAAACTAAGAAAAAGGTACCTCTGAGGAAAAGGTCCAGTGTGAAGAGTTGTAGTAAAGGCAGTACAAGTGCACATAGAATAAAACACAACCTTACAAGTCCAGTCCATGAAAATTTAAATGTATTAGCACTGAAAAATTGTAGGGAAAGATATATTAACTTGCTAAGTATAGAGTTAAGTGGGGGAGCAAAACCTGAATGTTACAAGGCCTGGATTCAGTTTGATGTTGAAAATGTTCCTCAGATGTTCGTCCATTCTGACACGACTGTTACTCTTTTTTTTTTCCTTTAACACTTTATCGCAGGTCCTTTCAATCTGTTATTAGTTTTTTCTTTCCTGTTTAAAAGATATATACCCATCAGAGTTTCCCAGAGCACAAGGTGACTCTGAATACGAGACGAGAGGCAGAGAATGTTTGGAATGATGAGCGACTCACTCAGTGACGTTAACTCATCAAAACTGTGCTTTTAGGGTAGAGGAGCAGCTGAGGATGTCATGCAACAAAGCGCCACATCAAGAATCCAACCAGGACCGTGGCTTTTACGAGCTGTTTTCAGAAATGAACTCTGCAAAATTGGTTCCGGACGTCTCACTTATGAAGAACACAGCACGAGATTGTCCGGATCAGATGTAGTCAACACAACTGGAAAGCGTCTAGAACATTTAGGCAAGGGGTGGTGTCTGGGTAGAGCAGCAGAAGACAGGACATGACGTATAAACTCCGCAGTGTTTCAGTGTTTTCACTTCCTCTTTGGAAAGTCTATTTTAGGATCCTGCTGTTCCTCTTGAATTTAAAGTGTTTCTATAAATCTAAAATCTCTAAGGCCAATGATAGCATGGTTATTTTTAGCGTGCACACACTGCAGTGGACATAACCTGTTAATACACAACCCCTGCACACAGGTAACACACACTGTGTTGATACGGCACGCAGAGTCTTAAATACCCAACACTCGTGTACAAATGCCCATTATTCTCTCATGCAGTTGAAAACATCATCATGCATCACAAACATTGTAATAGTATACACACACACAGGCTGAGCTGCCTCCCTCCACCCTTCCACTGAGTTGTTGCCTGATGCTGCTGCGGTTTGGCTCCAGCTGATGTGTCACTAAACTGGATTGATGGCTTGTTAATTAGCATTTCCTGTGGGACTCGGCAGTGGACTGGATGGGTGTGAAAGGTCCAGGCGTTGAGGAGCTCTTGGTACTTTCCCAAAAAGTCTTGTCTACACCAATGTCTTGTTTAGGATCCAGTTCCAACGCTGGAGTTCCCTCCTGAGTACGAGATGATATAGATATTATATCCAGCAGCACTTTAAGAGCGGTTCTGGATACGAGGCTTATTCCTTGTGGGTTTTAATGTGTGGTGAAAACACAAATACAGTTGTACAAATCTCACACTGGCAGCTGCCCAGTTCAACCAGTCTTCTTAAACCACAAAGCAGCTACACTGACACTGCGTCAGTTAAAACTCGGTTTCTGTAGAAATCCCTGACACGGAGATCCTGTTCATGAAAACATAGACGACAAAAAGGAAGCGTAAGAATTCCTCCAGAAAAGTTCCTCTCTTTTGACCAGTTGTCACTTGGACTCAAACATTAGGTTTTCATGGTCGAGGGTCAAAGGTCACAGTGACTTCATATGAGTCTGGAAACAGTGTAACCCGGACCCCATGATTGATGAAGACACAGAGCAGCTCAGTCTTCTTCTCCTGTACGTCTCTATAAAGCTGTTTTCTCTGCCAGGTTTGATGATCCCAGTGTACTGCGTGGTCGAGCATGCAGACGTGGGAGGGGCCGGCGACTGCGAGGGGCGCGGCGACCGTCACGCCGAGTTTGTGTTGGTTCGTAAGGACGTCCTCTTCACGCAGCTGGTGGAGACGGCCCTCGTCGCTCTCGGATACTCGCACAGCTCGGCTGTACAAGCACGTGGTGAGTATTGTGTGGCCACAGGTGCATTTTCAAATCCATATATTACAGCATCATTCGGTCTTCTACACCACAAATGACACACATGATTATATGCATATATATATATGTTATATAGTTTTAACACCAGGGGTGAACCTGACGCTGTCCTATTGTGATTGGATATTTCAGGACAAATGTTAATACCAGGTCTGAACAGAGCTGTAGGTCAACATCAATCACTGCATGAAGGTTAAACCGAAGCTTTGTATCTCAGGCCGACACCAAAACTCTTTTTCTCATCATTTTGAGATCAAAACAAGAGGGAAGACAACATCCAGCCTACACACACACACACACACACACACACACACACACACACACACACACACACACACACACACACACACACACACACACACAGAAGGGCAGTTTGACATTCCTGGTGTCCCCATAAACACAGGGCGCTGTAACCAAGTGGCCGACGCCCTGCGACCCCCCTCGCCTCTCCCAAATAGCTAGGTTTTGTTCTGTGAAATAAGCCTTTTCTTTTCAAATAAATATTTTTTGGCTGGAGTCGTGCATTTTTCCCCCAGTGTGGTCACAACCAAAATTATACAGAGTCTCTGCTATTTTCTTCCACGATTGAATTGCATCTCATAACTTTGGCTGGATGAGTATTTTTAAGCTCTTAACTGGCACAGGGGATTTTTTTTTTTCTTCAATTAACTTGCACATTAAGGCTAATTAAAAAGAAGCTATTTCTTATTTGGTGTATATGGTTTCTGCTCTGCATTTAACATGGGACTTGCTGAGCTGAAAAATATATAAGAAAATGTAATTTAAGGCCATGTTTTAGGAAACATTCACTGGCTCCTCACTCAAAATATCCATTTACTGTGTCGTAGGATTTGCAAAGTGGATCCAAGAAACAAACCAGATCCTTTTTAGTAAACACACTGAATTTCATCTTTAACAAATTATTCTAAGCATTTTTTAATATTATCACTTAAACTGAGCTTCTGAAATATTTAATTTTTACATGCCCAAGCTTCTAATGTTGATGTGACTCTGAGAAGTGCAGCATTACATGTTTTTTTTCATACTAGTAGTTTCATAATCAGATGAAATTGTTCATTTCTTCACCTCATTATTCAGTCTCTTCATTTGTTCATTTTTGCAGGTTTTTGTTTGAGAAGTGGGATAATTTTGCAAAAGCCAATCAGCAGTGACTGATGTCTCCCTCTCGCCACAGTTGTTTTATGTCAAAACAGGAGCTCTGGTTGTGTTTAGTACGAGAAAATCATGGAAATATGTCCGTTTGAGTTCATTTAGAAAAACCCGTAGAGCCGTGTCAGTTATATCCTGACTTTACTTTGACAGTTTTCTTAGCGCTGGCTTATATTCCTTGTCGCCTACAAAACTCTAATGAGATGAGTTGTTTATTAACAGCAAGGATATCGTCAATAAGAACCAAAACAGACTTATTTTGGTTCCAATTCAAAGATCTGAACTGTTAATATTTGTTAGATAAAACTAGATCTATTCCAGCTTCCTCCCAACGTCCAAAAACATGCAGTTTTAGTCTTTCTCTCATTCACACCTTAGCTTAATTTAGAGTCTCAATCAATCCCCAATCTGCAGGTCTTTGGATCAATACGAGGACAACAAGCAAACTCCACACAGCAAGTTCATTAATTCATCTCAGGGCAGGAAGAGTTTAAAACATCAGTAACAAGTTGATGATATGACAAAATTTTAACAATCATTTCCAAAACAAAGGCAGCTGTAGGAGGAAACGTCACAGTGTTTATTCAGAGCATCAACATGAAAACGCCGCTCTCACTCACAGCCCGCTCTCATCTTACACCATGAGCTGATTTTACATTTCTCCTCTGATTAATCAGCCGGAGAGTCCAAAGAGAGCGAGCCTTTGTTCTTGTGCCCCTATCACCATATCACCACCACACACACACACACACACACACACACACACACACACACACACAGACAGGACGGAGGCTGGCAGGCAGGCCAGGGCCAGGCAGCGTCTGGGTTTGATTTAGCAGGTCCTAACGCGATTAAGCTTGTTTGGATTTGCACTTGTAGTCACGGTCGTATCAAGGCCAAGGGAATGTTAAGCCCAAGATCAGAGTTTCACAGACGCATCACACAGCACCAGATTTACATTGATAACATGTTTTAATTGTGTGTGTGTCTGTGTGTGTGTGTTCTCCAGGCATCATTAAAGTGGGCCGGTGGAAGCCAATGCCCATTCACTACCTAACAGATGCACCAGAAGCAACAGTGGCCGACATGCTGCTGGATGTTTACCACATGGTCACACTGGGGATTCTACTGCACAGGTCAGCTGAGTGTGTGTGTGTGTGTGTGTGTGTGTGTGTGTGAGTGTGTGTGTGTGTGTCAGTATAGAGTAATATGATGATTAAAGCGGTTGCTGGTTCATCAAAAATAAGTTTTTCATTTGTGCAGCTTTGCCCGACTGGAGGAGCTGCCGTCAGAGCAGTGGACGCACGCCACGGTGAGGAACGCCCTCAAGGAGCTGCTCAGAGAGACCAACCAGAGCGCTCTGGCCAAGGAGTGCCCCCTCTCCCAGGTAGCTGCTCATCGGCACTACGGCACAGAACTGCAGCTGGATAATGTCTCATACACATGTTTGAAACAGCTCAGGGTGTCTGAACGCTCCAGTCCACTGGTTACCTCAAATTCCTTGTTAGATGTGAATGTTGATTGTATTAGAGAATCACATTAGAGAATGAGGCGAAAACAGAAACCATTTGGCTTTTCATGAAGTGGTTATCAGTTGTTGCTGATTTATTGTCGAGCAGTTAATTGATTTTGATTATTTTAGGATTGACAATATCCTGATTGATTATTACTTTATTTTCATTATTATATTTGTTCAAAAGGAGAGAAATGATTTTCTTTTTCTAAAGCTAAATGGTTAGGTGTGTGTATCCTGTTGCAAACACACACACACACACACACAAACACACATACAGCTGAAAGTATTTTCTGTAAACACATGTGGTTTCATCATCAGTTACCCACAAATTTGTGTAATCTGTCTCTCTCTCTCTCACACACACACACAGGCACACACACACACACAAATATTGATACCGTCCCATGGGAAAGGACGCAAATACACACACACCTCAATTATCCTCCTGACACACACCCTGCAGTCATTAGACCAGAGAGTGTGTCATTTCGACGTGTGATTTATACTCAGGATTTAGTCATGATGTAATTAGTGATTAGGGGAAGCGTGTGGGTGGTGTGTGTTTGCAGTCTGACTCATGTGAGTTTGAATCCTCAGCGTTTCCCATGTGGAGCGTTCACTACTCGCTTAGTTTGAACATCTCCTGCTCTGAAGAAGTGACCACAGTGCATGTTGGGAAAGGGGCAGAAGAGTTGCGATGAATCAGCAACAAAATCTCAGCCACTTCCAGCACTGCTCCACATCTCAGTCCAGAGTTTTATTTTCCAGATCCTCTTCAGCTTCTTCTTATTCCCCACTCTCTCCTGTCTGTCTCTCTCCTTCAGAGTATGATCTCAGCGATAGTGAACAGTTCCTACTACGCCAACGTCTCCACCTCAAAATGCCAGGAGTTCGGACGCTGGTATAAGAAGTACAAACGCATCAAAGGTAACTCTTATGAAAAAGGCCTTGACACAACAGCAGCGACGTGAATAAAAGGCACGAAATGCCGAACGAGGCAATTTCAACACAACCTGAATCTCGGGAAAAGACAGATGGAATACACCTCAAGCAACGATGATCTGTTGCTTTTAATAAATAAAAAGAACAGCAGATTAAATACCTGGATACAGCCAACAGCATAATTCTATATTATACTGTCTCTTAGGTTATTGTACATACGATCACGACTCATAATAATATGATTCTTTGTGTGCACGTATAGACACACTTTTCTAGTGTGTAGGTTTGTGTCCTTCTCCTTATACTGGATTTGCCTCATGTTGCTTCAACAACTCAGAAAAAGTGGAGACTGTCACAGCTCTTCTAAATCCGTCACTGAGTGCCAATCACAACTCAGGTTATTATGGGTCACCTGCCTCGCTGCCTTTTGTTTTCGTGATTTCGTCGCTTCAAATGCAAACAAAGTTTTTCCATTCTTCTGTCCACCCCCTGTACGTTTTGAGCACGTGTCAGCCTGCATGTGTCTAATCTGCAGCATGAGATGTCTGTCAGTGACAGCTCTCAGTAGGAAGGAACTGTCACATGGTTCACATTAATGTCACCCTTAATACACATGACAAAACTAAATGCTCTCAACTCCTAATGGAAAACAGCAGCAGCCACCCCCAACACACACACACACACACACACACACACACACACACACACACACACACACACAACCAACCCCAGGAATAAGAGCTCGTCTTACACTTACTCCACACACACACACACACGCACACACGCGCGCACACACACACACACACTCTCACACACACACACACACACAGGGAAGGTAAAAATCTGAAGCCCTGCCAAACCTCACTCCAACTTTTATTCCCTTAATAACCTAAAATGTGACTCTCAACCAAACCCAGTAGAAGCTTAATAAGAAGCAGATTTATGTGGGGAAGAGCGAGGAGGCCGTTAAAATCCAGAACAGAGACGACTGAGTTCTGTGCAGCGACGAAGAGGAAACATTCTTCACTTACTTCACTTACGTATCTGCAGAACTCAGAGGCAGTACGTGAAAATAGATGCTGTGGTTCTGAGATGATCCTTCGGACCTCGGACGTCTACAACAGATTAATGTGATGCTCTAAAGCAAGTGGTTCCCAAACTAGGGGCTGGGACCCCCCAGGTGGTCGCGAGTCTTGCTTGGGTCTGTTTTTGCAAACCTGCACCCGCAATGCTTACCTGCAATTTTCTCTGGTTGATATACTGTATGTCCTGTGACTCCACCTGTCACTCTCTAACAAATGAGAGTGTAACTAAGTGAGATTATATTTGTACAGAATGGCTGTTTCATATTTCTGAAAGAGTAACTGACAGACTCACTGCTCATGTGTCTCTCTCAGGTGAATACTTTGAGAAGATGTGGTCAGCACAGGACAAATCGGATATAAAAGGTACCGTTATTCACATGTGAAAGACAAACTCTTGCATTCGTGTCTGAAAACAGCTAAGGTCAACTTTGCTCCAGCAGGTTGGGGTTTATTCAGATTTGGGCTTGGAAATAAATGATTATACTAATGAAAGATCGTTGGAATAATAACATTAACTGTGTGTGTTTGTGTTTTGACGCAGTGGAGAGGGATTTGGACCTGAGCATCATCAGCCAGCGTCCTCCCTCTCTCTTACCCTCCTCCGCCCATTTGAGCACCATCAGTGGCCCGGGAGCTCCTCCCATCAAGACTGTCCTTGGCGATGCTCAGCCCCCCACCCAGCCTCACTGTCTGCCCCATCCCGCCAGTCAACACCACCCCGGTCCTCAACTGCGTCCCCAAGCTCCACCGCTGCTGGGCCACAGCAGCCTCCTGTCCCCTCAGCTCGTCCGTCAACAGCTCGCCATGGCCCACCTCATCAACCAGCAGCTGGCCGTCAGCCGCCTGCTGGCCCACCAGCACCCTCAGGGAGTCAACCAGCAGTTTCTCAACCACCCGCCCATCCCCAGGGCCTGCAAGGGCCCCGGGTCCGCAACTGAGCCAGGACTCAACTGCTCAGGGGCCGACGTGTCCCCTGACATTTACCAGCAGGTCAGGAATGAGCTGAAGAGGGCCAGCATTTCACAAGCAGTGTTCGCTCGCGTAGCTTTTAACCGCACACAGGTAAACTGAAATCAAATGATGTCACCTGAGATGACGCACTGAAGTTCATGAACATAACCGAGTGTGTGTGTGTGTGTGTGTGCGTGCTGCAGGGCTTGCTGTCAGAGATCCTTCGTAAGGAGGAGGATCCTCGCTCTGCGTCTCAGTCGCTGCTCGTCAACCTGAAGGCCATGCAGAACTTCCTCAACCTGCCCGAGGGCGAGCGTGACCGCATCTATCAGGAGGAGAGAGAGAGGAGCACCAACACCAACCACAACCTCTCCACCAACCACATCTCCAATACCAACCCACACAGACTCACACAGGTACACACACCGCTTTGACACAACAATGTGGAATGAATAGAATATTATCCACTTTAGTTTTATGTAACTAGGATTTATAACCACTGTTTCTAACTCTGTGTAGTCAAAGGGCAGCGTGTCCAGCGCAGAGCTGCCGCTGAAGCTCGACTCGCTGGTGAACATCACGTCAGGAATCTATGACGAGATCCAGCAGGAGATGAAGAGGGCGAAGGTCTCCCAGGCTCTGTTCGCCAAGGTGGCCGCCAATAAAAGTCAGGTCGGTTATAACCAAAGGACTTTTTTAAAAGATGTATGCCTTGATTTTCAAAACTTCAGTCTCAACTTGCATCAAGATAGAACAAACATACATCTTCATCACAACATTTTATATATTTGTTTATTTGTACAGGATTTTACTAAGGAGTAAAATAAAGTTCACACACAAACATCCTTTAATAACATGTACACAGCTCCTCGCTGAGTTTCTGATGTTTGAAAGAGCTGATGAGGGCGTAACAGGGAGGTGTGTGACTGCGTGTGTGGGCGTGCAGGAGCATCTGATTACCCACCGTGGCATACCATCATGTCTCCATCCTCATAAACAATGCGGATGATCGAGGGCGAGATCAAAGCAGGGTGTGCGCTGTAGTGAGAGAGGGCGGCGGGCGAAGAGGAGGATAGTCTTCAAACCAGTTTACAAAATTTAATCGAACAAACCTCAGCTAACGTATCAACAACAAAGAGAAAAGAAGTTTGAGAGAAAGTGTGCGAGAGACGCTGACATGATAGAATGGGGAAATGGAGTGAGGGATGAGGGAGGAACAGAAGGATGCAAGGAGGAGGAAGAGAGAGACAAGATGATGAGAGGGATGATCACATTATTACCATTAATTTCCAGGCTGAAGGCTGCGCATAAACAACAGCTGGTGGCAGATCCTGGGTCAGCCTAGCAGATATAATCCAATCTTCACACACACACAACACACCACACACACACAGACTCTCACTGTTCCCCTCAGACTTTTTCCTTCTGTTTTTTTTCCTCTCCAGGAGCAACTTTTTTCTGTCCTGTCGTATTCTGCAAAAATTGAAAATGTTTATTATAAAATTGGCCGTATACAGGCGTGTTTACGAGTCATCTCTTTTGGTTCAAATTGCAAACACTGGGGTCGGGCAGTTCTTTTGTTTGTTCAGCCAACGTTTTGTTCCAGACCAACAAAAACTGCCACGTCATACATCATCATCATAGATGTTTCCAGAGGAGATGATTTTTTTCCTATCCAAAATTACCACAAACCTAAAAATAGGTTTCATCTATGATGATGAGACAATGTCAAAAAGTACAGGAATAAAGAAAATACAGAAAGCTAAGCTACTGAAATCTAATCAGTTCATCTTTGAGTTCAAGTGATCTGCAGAGACTTGATACATCACCCTCAAGTCCACCGGGACCTTGACCTTCCACCAACCCAATGAAATCCATTGATCTGTTCTTCTCACTGAACATTTTTGCCAAATTTTTCCAGATTTTCTTGAGGTGTTTTCAAAATAACTCGTTCATGAGGCAAAAAGTGGTTTTGTGAGGTCACGGTGATCTTGATCTTTGACGTTTGACTCCCACATGATGTAATCGGTTCATCCTTGAATCCAACTTAACGTTTGTGCCAAATTTGAAGAAATTCCCACAATGTGTTGTTCAGATCTCATGTAAACAAGAACAGACAGACAACCGAAAAACCTGCATCTGGCCGCTGGCTGTCGCTGTCATGACAAAAACACAGTTAGCAGACCTTGGTGTAAATATCGCGCAGTATAAAAACTAAATCTGGTAAAAAAAATATTATATAGTATAAATGTTTCAAATATTCAGGATCGCATGAGTTTTAGACAAAAAGTTGGACATTATTTATTTTATTTAACAGAAAATAACAACAAAACTTGTTAAGTTCAGCGTCACTGAATTTATTTTGTCGCACTCCTGCACAAGAACCCAGCCCACATGGATTTATAAAACACCAGAGCTCCTGCTGTGATGCTGAAACGTTTTTATAGACCATATAGGTCATAATTTCTTTCATGTAACATTAAATTTGTCCCATAAAATCTGCTACAAAAAAGTTCCCTCACAATTGGAAGTAATCATCCGTTCAGAGGAACTCCTCAGAAAGTATTGTACTAAAAAAGTCAAGCCAATAAATCATCACATAATGAGAAACCAAACATGAAATGAACTTAAATCGCATAACAATCAAAGCCTGTTCTCCTCAGGGAGATCATTACTGACCTGGTTTTATACAACATGCTAGTGCACTGGAGAGTAGCACACACATCTCTGACTCTCAGTTCAATTCTGCAAACACGTTGTTTTTCATGAAACAACGTGTTTGCAATTTTGGTTTGTACCAAACATGAAGAAACAGTCTTATTTATACTTGAGGAACAATTTGCAGAGAATTTGAGTGTCATGATTTTTTTATTACACGGTAACTTGTTTTTTAGAAAAGAGGAATCAGTTGTACTAAATAAAAAGATTGTTTTGCCTCTGTGCCGTCAACAAGCAGTGGACCGGAGGTGATATGTTTTCGGGTTGTCCGTCTGTCCGTCCTCATTTTTCTGAACATGATATCTCAAGAATGCCTCGAGGGAATTTCTTCAAACTACAAATGTTCACTTGGAATGATTAGACTTCGGTGGTTGAAGTGTTATGGTCAAAGTCAAGGTGGCCAAGACATGGACACCTTGAGGGAATTTAGCTGATTTGTATTTGGAGGTCAAAGTTCTAAGTCGCTGTGTGCGGAAGGACACAGTAGAACTAGAAATAGAATAGTAGAACTAGAGTAACTAGAAATTCAGCTTGCAGTGATTACTTTTTTCACTAATCCAGGGATGTCTATACAAACTGTCCTAGTTAAGGACATTTCTACTGAGCCACAGTTCAGGGAGTCTTTTTTAAAGGTAGGTCATCTATGCTAATGTTTAACGTTTGGGGACCATATGGTCGTGCCGTATCACCACGGTGACATATGGCCAAAATTCCTGGAAACAAGAAAAGCTCTGTAATGTAGAACTTGCTGCTGAGGCTGACCCAAGTCTCTTTCTGACTTTTCTTCTTCTGTGTTCCAGGGTTGGCTCTGCGAGCTGCTCCGGTGGAAAGAGAGCCCAAGCCCCGATAACCGCACACTGTGGGAGAACTTGTGCACCATCAGGAGGTTCCTGGCGTTATCGTCGACCGACCGGGACCATGTCTATGAAGAGGAGTCAAGGCAGCAGCACAGCGAGAGGCTCCACACCGTCCTCCACATCCCGGACCAGCAGGTACAAACAGACGATCATAGAATTTACCAGCAGGCTTGTTTTTCTTCCCACTACACTGGTCTTCATGGATCATTATCATAGTTTGTATTCACAAAACATCGGGGAACATCTGTGTTTATTTAGTTAAAAACTCAAAAATCCACTTTTCTAAAAATACACAACCATTCTCGACCACAGAACAAGCAAAAGACACAAATCAAAGTGTTTTTATATGAGCGAGAAAATGTGAGAACCAGCGTGTGATCGCTCAGCAAAGTTTCCTCTGTCTGATCCCACCACCTGCCCCTCTGAGCGGCCCTCCTCTTTGTCATCTTTCTGTCCCATAAGTCATTGAAAATAGAAGTGGTAAATGACCAGCCCACACATTTCCTGCTAAACACTCCTCCATCCCCCCCTCTCCCTCGGAAACCAAAATGCTCTGCAGTCTGGGCCTAACCTCAATATTATTCAGAACACAGCCTGTAATTATTGAAGCAGAGAAAAAGGAATTGCCATTATCTTTATTTAGGTCCTTTAATTTTGATGGGCCACAGATTTATGGTGTCGGATTCCTGTGTTTGAGTGTGCTGGCCGCCCCGCCCAGTTAATAAGCCCGAGTAGGGTGGTGGATTTGGGGGGGTTAGCGTGCATGTTGGCAGCTGATGGAAGCTGGTCAATCACACTTCCGCTTGTTCTACATTTCCTTTTGAGTGACTGTGCAGAGGAGCAGTGAGCGAGCAGCTGAGTGCTTCACTTGTTACTGCGGTGATGAGGAGTCTGAGGTTTGTTTTGTAAGAGTCGTGTTCACATAGGGAAACCCTGTACATCCACTTGTTGTCTCGAAGTTTCACTGCAGTGATGGACCTGCTGGTTCTGGGTATCTGAAAGAATACTTTATAAATTATACAGTAATTTTTTTAATGGAAATGTGCAGTGTTTATAAAAGGGGATAAATGTATAAGTATATATTTGTAATTGTATGGATACCTAATATACTAATTACAAATACATGCACATATACATGTTTACAACATATATACATTTTAAACATGTTGGTGTACGTTTTTTATGACTATGTACATTTTTAATATATGCTAATACAAACAAATCCATCAGTGTTATTATATGTAAAAGTAAAAGATAGAAATGTGTATTTGAAATAAAAAACACACATAAACATATATTTTTAATATAAGTTTAAACATTTAATACCATTATATCGAGTTTTTAATATATTTCATATACTGTGTGTTATAACTTATATCAATGCAACAATATAGATTGAAATTCACCTCAAACTAAATAGCATGATTTGTTTTTTGCATGATATATAAGTATATTGTTTTGGTTCCATGATTGCGCCCCCTATCTTTGCATGAATTCATCAGAATACCGTCGGATTCGTCCATTCGGTCGTCAAACCTTGCTTAAAGCTTTAACGTCAGTGTTGTGTCATCGGCGCAGAGGCAATAGCATTAAAGTCCCTTGCCTGCTGTACTGCATGCCTGCATGGTCTTCATCAGCCTCTGGAATTTGCATGGAGATGAAGACAGTGAGATTTGAGTAAAAGCTCTAGAAAAATAGTAAGTTGTCATTTCCTTTTTTTATCAATCTGCTGTTCCCATGGTGATCAATGAAGTTTGACGTGTATATTTGATTTTCTCTAACAGGCACTCCACAGACAGCCCCTGCCACCCCTTACATCCCTGTCTCCAGTTCATGAAGACCCACAGCCCGTCCCGCTGCCGGTGTTGCACAGCTCAGAAGACGGGCCCCAGCGTGGGATGAGCCCTGGCCTCGGAGGACCAAAGAAAGCCCGATCACGAACACGTATTTCCCTGGAGGCCCTGGGAATCCTGCAGAGCTTCATTGGCGACGTGGGCCTCTACCCCGACCAGGAGGCCATCCACACCCTGTCAGCTCAGCTGGACCTACCCAAACACACCATCGTCAAGTTCTTTCAGAACCAGCGCTACAACGTCAAGCACCATAACCAGGCCCGAGAGTCCGTCCCCGAGGAGGACGACAGGGAGAGCTTGAGTCTCAGCGAGGGAGGCGTCGGTGCGGCGGAGAGCCGAGGGGAGGAGGGCTTCTCTGCGTCTGAGGAGTCCAGTGAGGATGGGAGAGGATCGGTGGAGGTGTTCAGAACAGAGGGAGGAGACAAAGGAGAGGAGAGAGAGGTGGGGATGGAGAAGGAAGAAGGGGATGATGGGAAAGCCTCGGGTGTGGCGACTTCCTCCCTGTCCCCTTACAGCAGCCTGGACAGCCCCCACTCTGCAGAGCAGCAGAGATAACAGCAGAGAGACGAGCAGAGACACAACTGTGAAGACCACACACACATTCATCACCTTCAGAGCTGGTGATCAGAGCTCGATAATATCTGAAGAACTGTGGGAACTGGAAACTGATCAGAAGGTACAAACACTACCTTCAGATACCATCAGTGATTTTGCTCTGATGGTATTTTTGGATCATTTTAAAAGCCATATTTCCGCCTAAGTTTTCAGTTTTTCCAGTGAGGATGGAAAAAGCATTAGCTCATCACTCGATTTTTCCAGATTACACATGGTGACAGTGAAATCTCAAATGCTCTCTGTACTTTGTACACTACTCCTGAAGCCCAGCAAAACTAAATGCACAGCTTCCTTATCCATTATCATAAGGAAGCCGTGTATTTAGCTATAAAGGACTTAGAGTTACAGTAAATACTGATTTCACAGAAAGAAAGAAGCTGATTATGCTGCAGGAGAGGTTTCCACCCTACAAATCTTCTGACACCTTTGAAGACGACAAAGTTACGTTTATTTCTTTATTATTCGAACAGGTTCTTCACTGTGGGTTTAAAGTGGAAGCACATCGAGGGTTAATGTCTACAGGAAAATCCTCTCAAAACCAGTCACATATTAGAAATAATTATAGATCTAGACAGAGAACCTGTCTACGAATCTAACATTAAGTATCATTGAGCCTTTATTGTGACACTGAGCTGTAGCTTATGTGAAGGTCTGTGAACTTTGGAAAATGAAGGGATGCTGGAAAATAAAACTAGAACATCCCCAAAATGTTCTGTTCTACTTATTTCTTTAGTAATATATAATTTATCGTCAGTGTCCTTTCAGCTGCTCCTCCATCAACTGAGCTGACTGGGGCACTTGAGCCTTTACTGACAATAAATCAGTCCCATCCCATCCTCACATTCATATTTATTACCAACTTTGTGTTATTAAAGTCAAAGTATTATTGTTGCTTTCATAGTTTTGCTATGATTCTGTTTGATATGACTGAAAATGTCTTTGTAAATGTGATAGGAGAAGAAGTTTGAGCTCAGTGTTACACAGTTCAAGTTTAAAAGTTACGACCCTTTTGTTTACTATTTGTAAAAGCGTTTTGTAGTGTACAATATAATGTAAATGTTGACAATCCACCTGTCATCACGTGTGGGATGCAGCCTCTGTCACTGTTTTGGTTGTATTTTGTGCCACAACGGAAGAGGGTATGAAAATGGATGATTCTGTTTCAGTTTGACAATCACCTCTATCCTGGACGAAGGGTCTCATTTGTTCCACTTTGATGGTTAACCATTGTTTGTTTGATTCAGGACGTGAACATTTGATAAAAACTTTTCCAAAATATTTTCTGTGTGGAGACTTTGCCCTTTTTGCCCATGTTTAAATCTTTAGAAATCCAGTAACCGTGTGTCTCACACGTGTGCTCCAAGTAAGTGATCTCACTTTCTACGGTTTCCTGTTTTAATTTGTCACATCTGCACTCTGGGGAGCAAAAGTCAGAATTGTGTCAGTCGTATAGATCTATAAACGCCCCTTAAATTCAATCAAGCTGTTCCAAAGTTCGCACACTCACAGATATCAGTTTCCTGAATGTACTTGATTCTTTTTTCCATCAAGATCCATGATTTTTTTCTCTGGGAAGGAAAATATTGAAATATCTTACAATTGAATGTGTTCGTCCATCCTTGCGTTTTCCATTTTTGAGTAATCTTGCTAATAAACAAACAAACAAACGGGTGAAAACATAACCATCCTGTCTTTTAACTCAGACTGCGTGAAAACATTTGATCACTTTACGACGTATTTGAATAGAAATACAAAGTTCTCAGTCTTCACCAAGCAGACCACAGACGTATGAATATAGAAACAGCAGCTGTAAAAATGCAAACACCAAGTGTAGAGTACAATTAGATGGGTGGGGGTCTTTTTAAATCCCTTATTGAAAACATACTGTGACACTGCGCACAAGACACGAAGAAATGATGAACACTGCTGTGAGAAAATATAAAGATTTGGAAAAATGTAACTTTCTATTTACCGGAGAATCTTGATAAAGTTTCCAATCGATTTTATTTCACCAGACTCCCAGTGTAGTATGATAGACTCACATCCATTATACACCGTATCCAGTAATTGTATCTGCTGCTAATTGTGCAGAGATCTGTTTCGATTTGTCCTCTTCGTTCTGGGAACCATTAGAAACCGATTAATTTACGAGTTGTGCTAACTGAGCGCCGTTCCTTGCTCGCCAGGGCACCTGATAACAATTTGAATGATCCCAATGTAACTGCTGCCATGTGGGGAAAGCAGGCGAGTGTTCCTCCTCTTGTTCTGCGTCTCCACGTGCCAACATCTCCTGTGTTCAACTGTTCTGGTTTGAGAGAACGCGTTAAAAAAAAAAAAAAGTTTGCACACCAGTGTGTATCAGGCTTCACACACAAGCTGAGACTTTTTTATTTATATTAATATTTGAAGGAAATTACAGCTAAAGTGTGAATTCTTTTTTTTTTAAAGTCCTGTTTCGTGTGTGTTTTAAGTGTGATGAAAACTAATTGGAGTTAACTCGCATCTAATATTACAACTGCATCAGTGAGTGTCAGCACGGTCCAACGGATTTCTGCTCACACAGCTGGCTATTAGAGCCGAATGGCAGGCTGATACAGGGCCATTAGAGAGGTGTGTGTGTGTGTTTGTGTTGTGGGATAGGGACGCAGGTGCTCCGTGGGCCGATATTACCCAGGATGCTCTGGGTAGGGGCATGGGGGTTAAGGGGGGAAGGAGGTTCTCAGCGGAGCTCGCAAACACACCTGTGATCGCCTGCTAGCACGCTCACACACACTCACACACACACGCACACTGTTCCCCCACAGCCTCCGCGCTGCAGCACGTTAATACACACTCTGATAAACAGGCTAATACTCGCGGCGGCACCACTTTACGCGCCATTGAACGCAGCACAGTAATCAGTGAAGCCAACACGTGGCTCAGTGTAGTTTGTGTATTACACTGCATGTACACAACGAGCAGACATCGCACACTAGGCAAACTTTGTGTGTGTTGCAGAAAGGGCAAGTCTCAGCATTTTTCTCTGTATAAATAGAAAAGACTCACATTTGCATCTTTATGTGTTTGTGTGTATAATTGTGGTTCTGTCTTTGTGAGGACCAGCTTGAGTTATAGACGTTATGTAATGGGGAGGTTTTGGGAAAGTAAGACCGATCCTCACAACGCTTTGTTTTCAGGTTAGAATTCAGTTCTGGTTATTTTTCAGGCCTTTGCACTCCAGATGCATTTCTCTTGTTCTTAATATTGATCAAAACTCTATCCAGTCAAATCAAGCATGAGAACCACTGATGGAACTTCACTGATCGATAGCAGGGTGGATTTCTGCAAAATTTCACATCCGACATGTTCACATTTAACCAATCAGAATGCCTGAAGCTGTTGTAGAAGTCGAAGGGCCGATCACATATCATTGGATATAGCTAGACTGTCTTTAGTTAGACTACTGACAGAAGCGGCCTTTAGCTGCGACGGTTAAGGTTTGTCTTCGGAGCTTGAAAGCGCGTGGTGCTCTTTCTCTTTCTTCAAATCTGGGTTTTATTTTCGTGGTTTTGTTTAAAATTCCCACGGTTAAGATGTCACAGCTTCATACAGCCGTCATACATGAGACAAATACAGTTTGACAAATGACAGAGAAACAAAAACCTTAAACCAGATAGAAGCTATCAAACAGTGTGGAGGAACAACTGAGACACAGGCAATATCAGTGAAAGTGTTTGTTCTGTATTGTGTCACATATTCTGATCAGCTTCACATGGTAACACTAAACATCACAACTCTTTGGGCCACTACACACACACACACACACACGGGGACCCCCCCCCCTCCAGCAGCCATAGATGAAACGAGTCAGAAAACAACCACATCACATCTCCTTCAAAAACAAACATTTAATTATGGCGGCTCCGCGGACCAGCGGGTTTTGATGTGCGCCTCTAAATAGCGTTACATTGAACCAGTAAGATTTTTACACCCAGAAAAAGACACTCAAAGCAAATCCCTTTCAGGGGAAAATGAAGAACAATAAAAGACTAATAGCGACTTTAACTTTTAAACGTCTGGAATTTGATCGTTTAATCTTGCGTTCATTTCAAGTAGTAAAGTTCTATATTTGTCTTAATAAATTTAAAGTTAAATTACAGAGCCCAGTCTATTTCTGGGTCACTTATTAATGCATGTGGTCGGGTGTAGTTTTTTTTAAGCTCGATATTATGAGAGAAACATTTTCTCTTTAACTTCAGTGTGATTCGTGACAGACTTGTATTAATCAGACTTTACTGTGTATAATAGGGACATTATTAGGGTTTGTGTCTTGTCTCCTTGAGCAGGACTGTTTCCCTTTTGAAAGAAGACATAACAGATTCTTCCTCTTAAAAATGAAAAACACTCTTGTTTCATGCAGTTTTGATGCTACAGCCAAACACTTTTCTGACCAGCAGCTGTTGAATGTTGTTGCCTTTAAACGAACAGTCGGCAGCAGCAGCCTTCCTCTCACATGCCAGCGCCTCCCTGAGTTTTGACCCCAGCACTGGACGACTGACTAAAGCAAAAGAGTAAATGATCTATTTATCCATTCTGTGGTTGCATAAGGCTGCGGTGGCTCAATTCACGCTCTGTAAATAATTGTGTCATTGCACAGCGAGCGCGCTTCACCACCCTGGATTTCACACCAAAAGAAAATCAACCCAGAAATAACTGAATCTGCATCATATCAAAATAAAGGTCAAGTAACAACTTTAACTTTTTATAAAATCTATTTTGAATTTAAAAAATATCATTTGGAAGTCATTTATAAAAGTATATAAGTATCCCATGAATGATTCTTTAAATGTGAGAGGCAACTTGTTAGATCATGAATTAAACACTTTTCTACACAGGTTTACTTTGAGTCATTGTAACTGGAAAACACAGACATTTAGAAACGATCCAAGAAGAAAGGTTTTACATCATGACTCATAAAACCATTCTTTATATAAACAAAACATGTGTATATACTGTAGCTGTGCAGCTGGGGTTTAAACTTGTGGGATTTACTTGTGAGAACTGCATTTTCCATTGTCTTTCATCCAGAAACATTTTATTTCTAATGATTTTCTTTCTTTTTTCTTTTTTTTTTTTTTTACACATTTTCTTGCTCATTGGAGTATTTTATATGGGGAGAATGAAAATAAAGCCAACAGCTACTAATTTGCGTTGCTCAAACCATTTAGCAAGGTTGAGGAATGGCATTGAAAGAGCAAGTAGAAGCTGTTGAAACATTTCAAACACTAACAGGACACTTGATGCATTGTGTCCATGACCCAGTGTAGAACAACGATGTCTGGACCACAGCAATGAGCCCGAGTTGTAACCTCGGCACAGTCCTCAGCCAGTGGAGGTGCCGGGGAAGCACAGCTGGCCCCGTGGCTGTGGGCTCCTG
The DNA here is from genome assembly GCF_024713975.1 of Paralichthys olivaceus. Taxonomy (NCBI): domain Eukaryota; kingdom Metazoa; phylum Chordata; class Actinopteri; order Pleuronectiformes; family Paralichthyidae; genus Paralichthys; species Paralichthys olivaceus. The sequence continues at coordinate 688,085 of NC_091116.1, forward strand.
ACACCAGCTGCAGACTCTTGTGCACAGAGAGCCACCAGGTGTCTGGGATTTCACGCTGCTTCCCTCCTCCACTGGTTCCTCGCCGCAGCCTGTTGAACCATTACTGGGTTGGATTAACACCGGCTGTTCCTCCCGGTGCCACCACGGGCCCACGGCTCAGCACGCTCCGCTGGCCGTTGACTTGTGCTCCGTCTCCCTCGCACAAGGAACAACAGGCTGCGTCTGGAGTCTGTTTTGTAGCCTTTCTTCCTTCCTTCCCTCCTTCCTGACATGTAGGAGAGAAGGAAGTAAGGAAACTCTCTTCCTTACTTCCTTAGTTCTCCACTCAATTTCCTTCCCTTAGAATTGGCCTCCAGGGACAAATACAATTGTTTTGAATTGAATTTCTCAATTTTCATTCCTTCTTTCCTCATCTTTCTTCCTTCCTTCCTTTTCCTCTACAATTTCTTACTTCCTTCTCTCCTTAAACTCCTTCCTTCCTTCCTTCCTTCCTTTCCTTCCTCTCTCCTAAATGTCCTCCCTTCCTTCTCTTCTACAATTTCTTACTTCCTTCTTTCCTAAAACTCTTTCCTTCCTTCCCTCTTAAATGTCTTTCCTTGCTTCCTTCCTTTATTTAATCATCAGTGTGTGAAGAGGGATGTAAACAAAGAAAGGAAGTGTTAGGAGTTGTCTCTCTCTCTCACACACACACACACACACACACAAGATCCTTGCACACACGTTAGTACACACTGTGTTAAAATACATTACAGTCAAACAAACATATATAAGCATGTTCATAAACACACACACACACAATCTTCAGGCCAGACGTCCCATATTTGCAGCCCAGACAACTGCAAACAATTACAACAGTTAGTGGTTCGGCAGTGCCAGCCAGCCACGCTGCCTGTTTATAATGTGATCGAACACAAATGTCATAACAGCGAAGCTTGAGACAAACAAGCTGCAGGATGGAGATGATGCCTCGGAGTCAGGTCTGCACTGAAGTGTAGGAAGGAAAGAGCAGCTCGAGCAGACAGACTGAACAATGGAGCTGAGGAACCGAGGGAGGCTGCACATTTATTTAATCACGTTAAACAAACCCATATTTGCTTGTCTTTCTCTTAAGGCACTTGCTGCATATGGCTGTGTTCCTGTTCATGTGTCTAATCAGTGGGGTGTTTATCAAATAAAGCCTCTGCGTTCATGTTAACATGTTATAGTAGCTTCACATCTTAACTATTTCCTTTTCTTCTCTTCCCCTCAAGGCCTTGGCATTTCTCACCCATCCGCCAGTTGCTCCTCTTAAGCTGCCCGCTCCTGTCAATTACCTTACCCAGCAGCACCCTGCACATCTGTCCCATAATTCATTTCAGTGAACCCTTAGTGTATAAAAGCACCTTCTAGTTTCCAGATCATCAGTTTGTTAAACTATGAACTGATCACGGCACAGGAAATGAACCTTCTGAAAAAGTGGACTCTGCGGAGCAAAAAGCAGCTCAAGACATGATCCTGGTTCGGGACACAGCAGGAGAGCATTAACGGCTGCTGCAGGACTGTGCAGCTCTAACTGGATTAACTGCGGGAAGAGAACGCACAGGTGACTAAAATAAGGTTAGTGGGCATGAATAGGAGTGTGTGTGTGTGAGTACACCATGTGTCTTTATTACTGCGGAGCAAACACACCAAACACAATAGGCCTTTTTTCGCAGAAGACATGTTGACATGTCACCGTAGGAAGGCTCAGGGATAAATAATGAAATTATTGACGCCTAAGTTCCATTTAACCGCCACAGTTTCAGAGTCGTTGCATTGTGCATGACAGCTCACTGCTCAGTCTCCCTGGGACTCCTGAGTGGAACGAAACCCTGGTCGGTGGCGTCGCAAACACTCGTCCTGCTCTGACAAGTCCAAATGTCTGCTGTGAAAAAGGCGTGTGGCTGAGCTGTGAATACATTTGAGTGAAGAGACACCATCTCTCCTCAGATCAGCGCCTGAACGGACCTTTCTTTTTACCGTTGCATCTTCAGTTGATAATCTGTGCAACACGTTCAATATTTCATTAAAAACCTGCCAAATTATTAATTCAGTTATCAATATTTAATGTGCAACTGTGTTTGTGTAGCATGACAATTTGATTTCATGTACCAGTCCATGGGGTGTTTGTGTGCCTCGGATACAAACACTAGAAAATTCTGCCACTAATATTAAGTTTGTGGTTGACTGGATTAATCCAGATGTTTTTATTACTGAAGTCAATAACATGATAATTGACATATAACATCAGCATCATTCCCCGATCCCTCGATGTTCAGTTGAGTTGAAGCCTGACACTTTAGCATTGGACGTCTTGTCACCATTACCTCTTTGAAAAATGGTATATCTCAGAATCGCATTGAATGCTGGGATAGTTTCACCCATTGGATCCTTTGTTTCCCAGAGATGGATTTTCTTCTAAAACACAAGTTCAAGGGTCACTGCTCTGACCGCTAGTATTATGTTTCCACCAACAAAGATTCAATTTACAAATAAAACATTAAAACAGTTTTCATTTAAAACTGATGATGAAGATCTCGAATGTGTGTTCCCTCCTTACAGGGGATCGACGACAGTCCAACTACATCTGTCTCCCTCTGTCTGTCCTCTTCGATCGCTCCAGTCGTCTGTCTTCCTGGCAGGCAGCAGTCTATCCTACACCGGGACTGAAGCCTCCTCGGCAGACAGCGGCCCTAATTTCATTAATTATAAACCAATATGCTGCTGGCAGCCCCTCTGGAGAGGACTTTACCCAGTGCTGGCATCTGCTCAGCCCAAACACAGCGAGGGATGAAGGGATGGAGGGAGGAGAAAACAAGGACATCTCTGACTCCCACCATGGGTGAAGCATGGTGCTGTGCAGGGGGAGGATGGGGAGTGGAGGAGGTGGTTTCTAAAAGTTCATGTTTCCAACATGAAGGCTTAAAGCTGCGTTTTTAACATCATGAGAGACTTATTATAAATTTGTGTCAAGGTTGTTTTTCATATTTCCACTGTCTTCTAGAAAACTAGACGATTCTTGCCCATAATCGATGGCAATGATCGGCTTGGCTGATCAATCCAGAAGCAAACTTATCGTTATAAGTTTTAATGACATTTCCTCGGATGTCACCAACAAAAGAAGTAGAAAGAGGTGAAGAGCGAAGAAACAAAGGAGCTGAAGCTGTTAATTCATCCACACACATTCCTTCAAAGTGCAAAAGCATGTCACCAAAGTGAAGCTGTTTACTTCCTCATCATTCATAAATGATACACACAAACACACACACACACACAGGATCACTGATGAAGAAGAAATGTGTTGACAATGACAAATAAAGACAATATAAAAAAGGTTTAAATATCATTTTAAATCACTCTCAATGTTGTTGCTTTAATTTAACACAGTTCAGCAATAGTGGAATTCAAATTTTAAAAGATCTAACAAGCAAATAACTAATAATGTGCGTTAAAGGCCAAATTTAAAAAACCTCTGTAAAGGGAAAAACACAGCAATGAAAAAATTACACACACACACACACACTCCTATTTTAGTCTTGTTGGTTACCTATAATTTCTGCTTTTTGTCATTTGTTTACTCACATCTGTTTACTGTATTCTGACTTGTAATTATTTTTAACCTTTTCTATTTTCAGCACGACTTGATGGTGTAACTGCTGGGGCCCCGAATCCGAGCATGATGGGAAAAGGTGAGCCACTTCCTGTATCGCAGAGCAGCTTTAATGTGATTTTCAGCTCTAATTGGAGTTAAGTCACTTTGTGTTGTAATGATGTTTGGCTCACGGAGCAGCAGACGCCGTCCATCAGCCAAATGAAATATTAATCTGACCTACCGCTGGATTACATGCGTGTGTGTGTGTAGATTCACATTTGTAGTCGTGTCAGGAGACCTCTGTAGCACACTGTGTGTCCATTGCCGCCACAAACACACACACAAAGAGCAGCAGACAAACACACACACATATTTTTGACCTACATTCACTATACACAAACAACAGGGTGTCAGGAGGGGCAGGCCAACAAATGTGCATGTGCATGTGTGTGTGTTGCGGTTGAAAGGTGCACTGGGCTGTGAATCTAATGCAGAATTAGTGTTATCTTCCTGCCGAATAATTCATGACGCCGCTTTCAAAAACGATAGCAGAATGACTCGACTCGTCGTCCCCTCGGTCTTTGTCACTCTCCCCGGTGGATGATGTTTTATTCAAAATGTCACATGGAGCAGAAACTAGTAAATAAGTACAGCTACAATTGGCAATCCGCTGGTTCCATCCCAAATGACTTTTAGACCCGATTTGAGTCAGAGTCATATAAAGGGAAGTGAGGTCATCGTGACTTTGAGTATATGTAACCTTTGTGAAAAGTTTTTTCTGTGTGTTCAGATCACATTGTGTCATATATTATCACTGTCTTCAGTCTAACTCTATATAAACTCTGTGTTAGTGGGTTGTAGACGTCACGCAGACATTTTAAACGTTTATCCGATCAAGCTAACGCTTCACATACCCCAGAATGCAGTACATTCCTTCGCCTGCTGGGGGCTGCAGACACACATTAAGGATGTACATTAGCATGTGGACCTCGGACATACTTCTAGTTCTTTCCCCTGCCACAAGGGGCAATGGTCATTTTTGGATTGTGGGTAATAACAACGCCTGCTTGTCAATAAGGGAGTGACATTAGTTTTATAGAACATTCTGGTCCCAGAGGAAGGAACAACCAGGAACCACACCCCTGAAAATAACCATCACAAGTCACGCTCTGAGATAATCCAGAGGCATCACAGTTTTATACTGCGTTCAATAAAGAAGCTCTGAGGTAAACTCAAAGAGCAAGGACGAGCTGGCCTCACTGTTAGTTCACTGGCCCGAGCCCAGCTGAGTGTGTTTGCTTTATTATAGGTCAGCGTGTACACACCCACTAACTATAGCCAGGGCCCCAGCATATAAAACCCTAAATAATACGTCTACATTTAGAGAAATCAACGGGTGTCGCTGTGGAATGCAACAATATTGTGGTGAAGCATTTTCACAAAAGAACAAACAACCGCTGGAGAAGGAGCCAGAGAAAGGACAATATACTGTCGTTACGTTGATATGGTGACTCAATGTATTTCATTTTATGGGAATAACCGATAATCATCTAGGTGGGAAAACCAATATATTTCAGCGTTGGATATTTTCTTCAGCAGCCATCTTTGAAAAATGCCAGGCAGTTATTCTAGGCTCCTATCTAAACGAGTGGGGACTGAGCCACAAATGAACTTTTAGTGGTCACCAGAACATAAAAGCAACACGTTCAGAATCAACACACACATAAAATCTGCTTAAAATGTGCCTGAGAATAAGAAAATAAATGTTGCACAAGGTTTTACAGCAAAACTTCTTTCCCGTCTCAATCCAGAGCGACGTGACGCCAGAGCGCTTGAACTAATGCTGTGCTTATTGATACAGTAACAAAGTTTTAATTAAGTTCTGATGCTTCAGGTTCATTCAAAGTCTGTCTGCACCCGCAGCCTCCTGCCTCCACATTTGTTGAAAACGTTAAATGCCAGTTGAACGACATGATTGACCTCATATCTTTTCCTGCTGTTTATATATTATAGAGCAGAAGATTGGCTCCTTCGGAGGAAGAGTTGGATACGTCCCAGATTTTTCCATCCAGGATTTGTTAAGTGGTTTATTTCTCTCTTGCACAGGATCTCCGGAGAATTGGGTCCGGACTGTCTCTGCAGTTTGTCTTTCGCACATGTACGACCCAGCGGGAGATTCTCCGCTCAGACTTGTTCACAACAGCAACAAATTCTCTGCAGGATTCAGGTGAGTATTCAAGATATGAAGTTTATGAAGTATATGAAGTATTTAGCTCAATAGTTTTCATTTCTTTCAACATTCTGGCATGCCACAGTCATAAAAGCCTGGGATGAATAATGAAATTCAAATCATAAGACTTCAGGGTCCTGCTACTGTGCGTTCTGATGAGGATTGATAAAGTTATAAGCTACGGTCAAAATGTCTGTTATGAAAAAACAAAGGCCTAATTATTACTTGGATGACTTTTTACATTAACTCCTGATATTTTCACACAATTATCTGTAGTTTCTACTCCTGAAAAATTCAAAACAGGCTTGTTACTTTTGTTTTAATGCATTTGAGGGGAATTAATCATTATTTCTATTTCTTTCTTGCATCATTGCATCATTTTTGACTCAAGTATCTGTACTTGACTAAAGCATGTGAGCACATGTGCCACCGTGTCCTTGTGGATCATATTCTCCGGTGAAGTCCTGTGATTGTAACATAAACAGAAAGAGGGAGGTCTGAGCCGTGCAGCCACCTGAGTTTTCCCAGACATGAAGTGTTTATGATCGTGTCTCTTCTTTCTCTCCTTCCCTCAAATGCAAAAATAAAAACTCCGCCGGCCTTGTTGCTGCTTCTCTACAAAGCGATTTCATCTCGGTTCACACGAGCTATTTTGTTGAACCATCACATCTTACTCCGCCACCGCCTTCCCCCCAGCTAAACCCACTGCCATTTAGAATAACAGATGAATAAAAAGACAAGGGGGGGGGAACAGTAGACTGAAACCACAGTGGAACTCAGTAATGGTCAGCCAGGCCCACCACGCCTCAGCAAATGTTTGTCCAAACCTGTTATTTCTGGCATTGTACTGTCTCAAAGAGATCATTTTATTCTCCGAGAGGAATGCAGCAGCTATAAATAGTCTGGAGATGAAGGAGGGGAAATCAGAGATTTGTAGAGTAATTACAGAGCCGGAGCTGAACCCTTCTGTTATGGCTCATTTTTCATCAACCTCTGTCTCCACGACTGTCTGACAGACTGACCGACTGAGGTGAAATGGTCTTTCTCTCAGTGGTACGTGCACACGTCTGACCTGATATTTGACCTCAGACTCTGCCGTACTTTACTTACACGGCAAGTGCCAACAATTAAGATGGAAGTTGACACTTTGTTCATCATCAAACTCAAGAGAAGACGATGAAGAATATTATGTCTGTGAAGTGGGACTGATACAAAACATGTTGAAAAAACGGTCACCTGGACGGCTCTGGTCCTTCTCCTCCTCCAGATACAAAGCTCACTTCAGAGCCACGTTACTCACGTCACAACATTTTAGGGGTAAAGGGCAGAGGACGACATGAGAGACTGGAAAGAGAAAGTTTTTAATAGGAACAGGAAGTAAAACGCAGAAAAACGTAAATTAGAAGAACGTTTTCTGTGCCAATAATCTGGTCACATTGTTTGATTTAGATGAAGTAGAAATCATTATGAAGAAGGGGAAGGGAGAGAAGGAAGTAGGAAGAGGGAGGAAATGGAGAAGGAAGGAGAAAAAGAGGAAGAGGGAGGAGAAGAGGAAGCAGAGAGAGAAGAAGAGGAAGAGGGAGGAAATGGAGAAGGAAGGAGAAAAAGAGGAAGAGGGAGGAGAAGAGGAAGCAGAGAGAGAAGAAGAGGAAGTAAAATGAATAATAGAGGAGGAAGAAGATGAAGGGGGAAGGAGGAGAAGAGGAAATAAATGGAAGAGGAGAAAAGAAAGAAGAAATCAAGAATATGAGAAAGAGCAGGAAAGAATATGGAATTTCAGTTAATCAACACAAAGAGCAGAACTAAAAAAGTAATCTCCTCTTTTGTTTCCAGTGAAAACTCTTTGGAGAATAAAAGGACTTTTAGTTGGTAAATTGCTGTAATTATCAAACATGCCCTGACCCCGACAATTAAGGAAAGCTGGAAATGGATGACAAGTAGTGGCGTGGCCCGCATTACTCACATGAGCAAACAACGTGGAGGAAGGAGGCTGGAGTGATGGGAAATGTGCAGGAGTCGGAGGAACTGCACACTGGCAATGTCACAAGGGCGGCAGATCTAAAAAAGATGTTTGCAAATGTGTCCACAATGAATCTGCTGCTTTTTGTCTCCTGGTGTCACGTTGTCAGCTTTCACTTTCTTGTGGTCTGAGGGAGGAGGGAGAAGAGGAAGAGGTCAATGACAGCTCTTCATCACCAGTCATAGAGAAATTATACCTTTGTGGGGAGTGGACGCAACATCCGAGGAGGAGAAGTAGCTCCCTGAACAGTTTTTACAAGTTAAAGGTTAATAATAATAATAATAATGTTAAAGTCAACCCCTACATAACAGATTCTCCAAGCTGAATAGTTTGTTTAGAACAATATGTCTGAGTTTGGCTTTAAGTATGTTTTATTATTCACGGGTTACATTTTCCTCATTTAAGTTTTAACTTAACTTTAATTTGTTAATATAAATATATATAAAATAAATATATAAAACTTTGAATATTTTAATATTTGTACACCCCCAGAGAAACCTTACGCAACATATACTCAGCTAAGTTCTGTATTTTCTTATATAACACTGTTTATCTATCTATCTTTTTATCTATCTATCTTTGTATCTATCTATCTATCTATCTATCCATCCATCCATCCATCCATCCATCCATCTATCCATCTATCTATCTATCTATCTCTATCCATCTATCTATCTATCTATCTCTATCCATCTATCCATCTATCCATCTATCTATCTATCCATCCATCCATCCATCCATCCATCCATCACCATTGATTTATTATTGATTTACATGCAGCATGAGATTACTTATTTATTTGCAGGGAAATGGCGCCTCTACGTGGTGAATATGTGGTACAGCAAACCAAAATGTTGAACGTTATTATATTATTTGAACATCTAATAAAAGAATACGATGCTTGCTAACAAAGCGTCGGGAAGTTGTTGAGTTGATCAGAACATTAGGTAAAATAATTATTAACAATGATGATAATAAACTTAATTTAGTAGAGTATTCATTTGGAGCTTGGTTGGATTTTATTAATGGGGAGAATTAAGAGGGTTTATAACAGAGCTACTTCACTAATATGTTTTGTGTGACCCAATGCAAATTATGATTGAATGAAAGAATGAATTTATGATTTTATGTCTCATGCTATTTACACAATGCTTCATTCTTTATTGATATTAAGGGATGTTTGCTTTGCTGCTTGTGTATCAGATCAAGTTCATGTTCGTGTCACCCCCAGAAAACCCTGCTGACGACCCCACCCACCACACATCCCACCACACGACCCACCACACGTCCCACCTCAGTAACAAGGTGAGAGCTGTAAATCTGTACTGGCTCAGTGTGTTTTATGTTTGTGTATCTTTACTGTACAGAGACACTAGACGGCAGCAGAGCACATAAATAAACCAAGGTCAGAATGACAGTGAGAACTGAGAGTGTATTTATGTGGGCATCTGACGACCCTGACGAATCAGGGTTTTTTTATTCGTGTGAATGGCATCAAACCTTTGCAGGGTGGCAAAAGCATTAGAATGACAAAAGATTGAATCGGATGACCTCGGACTGACATGTTTTATTCAAAACATCAGTGTCTGTATGTCAGCTGTCTGTGCTACCGCAACCTACTGGTAGTGGGAGAAACTACAAATGTGACTTTATATACGAAAGATACATACAACTTCTAAAACTCTTAAAAACAGGCTGCTGGTTGCAAACTGTGCAAAAAGCACAGTTTAACTCCATTTTTTTTTTACATTATTAAGTTCATAAAACACAACCAGAGATATTACAGTAAGAATGCATCTGCTGTAAAGGTGCAGTGTGTAGAATTAAGTGATATCTAGTGTTGAAGTTGCAGCTGAACAGCCCTCACCTCACCCTCTCCTTCCAAACATGAAAAAGAAACTGTGGTAGATTTTAATTGTCATAAAAACTCAAAAGGTGTTTAGTTTGTCCAGTCTGGACTAATGTAAAAAACATGGCGGCCTCCGTAGAGAGGGTCCCCTCGATGTAAATATAAAGTATTTAAATATTAAGGGTCTTTTCTGGGGTAAAGAAACTACAATTCATACAATTTAGATGAAATGAACTTGTGAAAACATTGTGAGGATTATTCTACATTACATTTCTGCCAATAGTTCCCTTTCACCTAAATCTTACACACTGGACCTTTAAGTCTTGTGGCCACCAAACATTCCCACATGAGGAAGTCACCTCTGTTTTGTTGTTGTTGGTTTTAGCACGCAGTAATAATTAGCAGCAGTTTCTGTGTACAGTTATGTATACTCATTGTGTATATGTGTGTACATTCTGCCGGAGGGATGTTCTGGCCCTGGTGTTCAGAATCTTTTTGAATGAAAAGCCTGTTGTTCTGCTGATACTGTGAGCGGTGACCTGGGGTAACTAGCACGCTGCAGTGTTTTGATCAATAGTGATGAACCTGTGAAAACCGGACAATAAGTCAGCATCACTCTGGTGCGTCACTGTACATGATGTGTTATGAAACCTATTTGGATGACAATACTTTATGCTGTGCCATCACACAGCAACTTTATATAAAAGGACAGCGGCACAAACAGGAACTATTGAGCGGCAGTCGGGCCCCCAACAAATCTAGCAATGGGAAAGGTAAGATTAGAACGTGTTGCTACTAAAGAATTACAATAATACCTCACACGAGTCGACTAACTTTGACGAACATTTTCAGATCATATTCTACGAGGACAGGAATTTCCAGGGTCGGCACCATGAGTGCATGAGCGACTGTGCTGACCTGCACCCCTACTTCAACCGCTGCAACTCCATCCGGGTGGAGAGCGGCTGCTTCATGGTGTATGAGAGGCCCCACTACCTGGGCCACCAGTTCTTCCTCCGCCGGGGGGAGTACTCGGACAACCAGCGGATGATCGGCATCAACGACTGCATCCGATCCTGCCGGATGATTCCCATGGTGAGAGGATGATGGAGGTTGATGTTTAAAGGAAACTCTAGGCTGAGGAAGATTCTTGGGTTTTAGCATTTGAGGGATATTCATAAACTCTGACTCATGCGTTTGGTTCCTTCTGCAGCATCGTGGCTCCTACAAGATCCGACTATATGAGCGTCCAGACATGGCCGGCCAGATGCAGGAGGTGAGCGACGACTGCCCTAACGTCCAGGACCGCCTGCGCATGTCTGACATCAACTCGTGCAACGTGGTCGACGGCCACTGGCTGATGTACGACCAGCCCAACTACCGGGGCAGGACCTACTACCTGAGGCCCGGCGAGTACCGCAGATACATCGACTGGGGCGGCGCCAGTCCGAGGATCGGCTCGCTCAGGCGAATCACAGACTTCAACTAGGAGTCTTGTAAACCTTCTTTCTCTGTCTGTTTTCAATAATAAACATGCCCAGCTAAAACTGTGTGCGTCTCTGTATCTAAAAGTCGAATCATTCGATTACGTGTTTGTGTTTTATTCCTGTTTCCACGTCTTTCTTATGACGTCTGATCCACTCATGAAATAATAACGTGGAATCATTTGTTTTTGCACCTTTAGTTTCAACCTTTGTCATGTTTTCTCCACTGAAAACTCAAGTAATAAACCCAAGAAAACATTTACTATCGTATATCTTTATTGACAGTGTTTTACTGACTTCACATAGACAGTGTGCAGACATCAGCTTTCTCAAATGGTGATACGTCTGATTGATCCCACCCTGGGACTCGAGCTTCCCCACTCGTTAGACCTCCTGTACTCTCCAGGACGCATCAGGTACTGGCGTCCCCTGTAGTGGGGGTGCTCAAAGAAGATCCAGTGGCCTTCCATCAGGTTGCAGGAGTTGACGTCGTTCATATGGAAGCGTTCGAACAGGGAGGGGCAGTCGTCGGTCAGCTCCATCATCTGGCCTCCGAATTCTGGTCGCTCGTAAATCCTCATTCTGTGGGAGCCTTGGTGCTGTGGAGAAGATGGAGGGTTGAGTCGCCTGTAGACTAAAACGTTCTAAAAGAAAGTGCAAAACTCACAGTAGGGATCATGCGGCACGATCGCACGCAGTCGTTGAATCCCATCCAGCGCTGGTAGTCGGGGTAGTCGCCCTTTCTCAGGAAGTACTGGTAGCCAGTGTAGCTGGGCCTCTCATAGACCATCCAGTCTCCGCTGTCCACTCTGATGGAGTTGCAGCGGCTGAAGTGGGAGTGCAGGTCGGCGCATTCGCTGCTGCACTCGTAGGAGCGACCCTGGAAGTTCTTGTCCTCGTAGAAGATTATCTGAAAGTCAGTGGGGATTTTTCTAAATCAACACAATGGCTCAGATTGAGGGAAATCACACTTTCTGTACCACCAAGACAAAACAATTCCAGTTCACCGGTTTCGTCCAGGCAGACGTGCAGAGGCCCCAAAGACAGCGAGCAAAACAAGCAGCCTTACCTTACCCATAATGTCGGCTAACCTCGGTCACACTGTAGCGCGGCTGTGGGCTCCACGCTGCCTTTATAACCCACGAATGACCCGTGTCATTGTGAGTCCGAACAATGAGCCGGCTCGTCAGCTTTTTTCTGGCAGAGCCACGATGTTGTTGTTGTTTTGTGCAACAAAGCAACCCCCCCCCCTCCCTTTTCAGCAGAGGTCACCCTTTCAATTTGATCTCGTTGATGATGTGAATCTGAAAATAAACTCAAAATAATAAAAACTTTGGCATCAGACTGATGAACTTATCGACTTTGGACAGTCGGTTTATTTCTTCACCTCCAGCTTACAACAGCACACGTAATATTTTAAAACATTCCCCCTGACACACGTGATGATCAGATCAAGTTCAACCATTCACATGATTGATTCATGACATTTTGACAGTTTTGTGACTTTTCAACACGATCACAAACGTGAAGACAAACACTGACTCTCCCCCCCCCCCCCCTCCCCTCCGTGCACACAGCAGCAGCTTTTATATGTTTTACAATTCACAGCCCATTGGTTCCTTCATGTCAGCAGCAGAGTCCAGTTCTTTTGTTCACACACACACACACACACACACACGTACGGTGGTATTCTCTGTGGGCTTAGCTCCCAAATGTTCAGTGGACTGCACATGACTTCAGAGCAAAAGAGCGTCGGCTGCTGATGTGTCAAGATATTTAACTGTAACTCTGTCTTGATCATTTCAGCATTTGAGTTTTGTGGGAAATATAAATAATATACAGAAAATACTTTTAAGAAGCCAGTTCAAACATTTCACAGTGTAATCTAAGGTACTCTGCAGTATAAGCTGATACATGTATATTTGTTGTTGAATAAATCTATATACTGTATAAAAATATTCTATTTCTTAAAGATGTATGATACAAGGATGTAAAATGTCAAAGTACAACTTTTGTTTTACATATATGTTTTTTATTGTTTATATATTTAGTGTGATATAATATTTGTGTTGTACTATGTGGTACTATGTGGTACTATGGTTAAATACATGTGACGGGATGTTTAAGGAACTCTCAGTTTTCATTGTCTGCATGGAAATAAAATATGTATATTCAAAAAGAATATATGGGATATTCAGCAAATGTTGGCATTTGAAAGTATATTCATGCATATTTTCACAATAGACTGCGTATATTTGTGTTCAGTTTGTGCCGAGCAGAGATTTTAGTTATTTGAACTGTGAGATAATATTTTCTGTGTGTTTTATTGTCGTGCTTTTTAAGATTTATAATCAAATTTGGGTTTTCTGTAAATTGGCTCAAATCCCCTTCATCGTGAATGTGTATCAGTGCCACGTTTTAGGAGAATAACTTTATTTCTAGTGTTTCACGTGAGTGTATTTAGACGTAAACTCTTTAGAAATTCCTGACACAGAAATTCAGCAAATCATTTTATTTGTTTATTGTGCGCGTCGCACAGTAAAAGAGGTAAATTCATTGTGGCTGGATTGCACAGTGCAACTTGAACTACATGCAAACGATGCACAAAATCACAGTTTCAGGGTAAAAACAAGGCTTTTTTTTCTATGTTTGACAACTTGTTAATATGAATAATATCACATCATTTGCAAAACTTCTCGGTTTCGAAACGAGTCATTAAGATTCGGTGATGCGTCGGATCGAATTGAACCTCATGTCATCGCTGCTCATCTCCCTGAGGTTCCTGTACTCTCCGGGCCTCAGGTACAACATCCGGCCCTCGTAGTTGGGCTGCTCGAACATGAGCCAGTGGCCGTCCACCACGTTGCAGGACTGCGTGTCGGACATGTGGTAATGATCTTGGATGGAGTCGCAGTCGTTGGTCAGTTCGTGCATCTGCCCCTCAAAGTTTGACCTCTCGTAGATCCTCATCTTGAAGGGCCCCTTGTGCTGCAAGAGTGTGTGCAACAAATCAAATGAAATGCATTTGTGGAGTTAAGTTGCTGCACTTTCTACATTATCCTCTTTAGGGACTGGAATGCAACTTCCGCTCAAGACCTCACATTCTCGCTGTAATTCAGATAGTTGGGGTTTGGAAGGAGATCAGATTTTGTCTCCTTGTCTCGACCTCATTCGGATAACTTAAACCAACCATTTTTGAATCTATGCTGAACTACACATGTTCTGCATTTTCATATTTACCACAGGGACAATGCGGCAGGACTGAATGCAGTCATTGAAGCCGATGGTGTTCTGATACTCAGGATACTCTCCCTTGGTCAGGAGGTACTGCTGCCCCGTGAAGTTGGGCTGGTCGTAGACCATGAACGTCCCACTCTCCACCCTGCAGGAGCTGCAGCGGCTCAGGTGTGAGGAGATCTCAGAGCAGTCACTGACGCACTCATACGAGCTGCCCTGGAAGTTTCTCTCCTCGAAGAAGATGATCTAGAGGGAAAGACACAGATTGGGTTTGTGTTTCATTGCAGAAGTTATTTGCTGCAGTGTTTTGGTCAAAGTTCGTTGCATCAGCCGCACACGTTACCTTTCCGCTCATGGTCAAGCTATTTGATTTGTGTTGTTCTTCTCACGGCTGTGCTGCCTTTTATGCATCATGTGACATGAAAAAAATCTGCCCCTCGATTGTATGAAATGAGCGAGTCAGCTTATCTGCGTGGTCGCTGCTGCATTATACATCAAAGCTGTGAACTCTGCACTCACTCCAATTAAACTGTAGTGCTGTGGATTTCACAAAAACAAAGCAAACTCTAGTTTTTGCAAAACTTTTGTATTTTCTGCACCATTATTTTCATCACAGGACACAATGACACAGACACTGTTACATGAAGACAGATGCATGACTGAATCAGAAGCTGATATTTGAACATTTTGACAGAAGAAATATGAAAAGTTGCACTCATAACTTTCCCTCTGTTCAGTGCACTCTGGATTTTTGTTACTACTGTCTCATAAAACAAGGTTTTGCATGGTTGAAAACGTTTCCAAGTCTTATGCATAATGTTTTGAGTGAAAATGAAAATGAAGAAAAAATTGTTTCTGTATTTGAATTTTTCTTCAGTGCTCTTTTTACTCTGTTTCAAATAGGTCACTGTTCCAGATTTGCATCAGGTTTGACACCTTGTCAATGGTTCCTCTGAAAACTGGTGCACGTACGTAGGAGGAAGAAAGTTGTGACACTTTGGACCTTGAGTTTTGAAACTTTCATTCCTGTTGCAGTTATTTTTGTTGCATTTGATTCTGCAGCTCTGATCAAAAAACTTATTGGTCCTCAACCTTTTTTCAGTTTCAGAATATGGCATCATATTTATCACAAACTGTCCCCTGACTGATAACCTCACATTGCTTTAAGGTTCTGAAGACAAACATGAGCGTTGATGTTCATATTAAATATGGCCCCTGTCAGATATTTTTATCGGCCTCCACTTTTCCGATTTGTTTTACAGTCAGACCAAAACTTCTCCTCATACAGAATGAAATCAGCTCTGCATCATGGGATACCGGGCTCTGGGGGTAGAGCAGGTCGTCCACTGACCAGAAGGTTAGTGGTCTGAACCCCAGTTCTTCCATGTTGCTTTTTAAAGTGTCCTCTAACCCTGATTGTGGGTTAGGGGTAAAAAAGAGAGCAGGCAGTTTATGGTTCACACTGTAAAGTGGTGGATAAGACTAGAAGAGAAAAACCGTGTGCTTTTTGCTATGGTATTTTCCCAGCATGCTCCTCAGAGGATCTACCCTTCCTCTTGATAGAATATCAGCTTTGCACACCAGGGATCTCAGAATGGAACATGCAGGTTGTCACGGAACCTGTTGAGTATGTTCACGCTCTGAAGGAGATTTAATCTCCATTTTAAATCATCAGGTGGTTCCAGTGACGCACATATATCATTGGTGTTGGAGACTGAACCAAAACCGAACTGAAAACCAGAAATAATGAAAAAATAATAAAAAAACAGCATCTTGTTATTTTATCTAGTTAGTTTTAAGGATACACTGTAAATATCCATTAGTGTTATATCATGATTAACATGTTTATATATACGCTCCATGATATTTTGTGTTGAAGTAGCTGTGATTCAGATACTACAATCCTAAAAGTATTATGGACCATCAGTACTGAGTGTTGATCAGAAAGTCAATAAAATAAAAATGAATGTGCAGCAGAATTATACTAGTATTTATCGTGTATATAAAGATTTAAGAAATTAAATTATATTCAATTTACTAGCTGCACTAGCATACCAGGCTACATTAGATAAGTTGAGGACTATATTTATATTGTGATGTTTACTGCAAAGAATCAAATAAAGCAAAAGAGATAATTGAAAATATGGTTTATTTTCCACCTACAGTTTGTTACAATGAGTGACAATCAGCACATGTCCATGATGCGACGGATGGAGCTGACTCGCATCACGTTGCTGGTCTCCCGGAAGTTCCTGTGCTCCCCGGGCCTCACGTAGATCATGCGTCCCCTGAAGTTGGGCTGCTCGAACATCAGCCAGTGGCCGTCCATGACGTTGCAGGACTGGCAGTCGGACATGAAGTAGCGGTCCTGCAGGGACTCGCAGTCGTCAATCACCTCGTGCATCTGGCCTGAGAAGTTCTCCCTCTCCCAGATCTTCATCCTGAACTGTCCCCTGTGCTGTTGGAGGAAGACGAGACGTGATTGCGTTGTTTTCTCCAGCACCTCCCGTGTTCTGGATCACACACGTTAACTCACACCAAACATGAGCTCCAAACATCTTACCATTGGGATCATGCGGCAGGAGCGAATGGTGTCCATCATGGTCACACCCATCATGCCTGTCATGCCCATCATGCTGCCCATGCGCTGGATGTCGGAGTACTCCCCTCTGCGCAGGAAGGCCTGGTTTCCCATGAAGTTGGTGCGGTCGAACACCACGAAGCACCCGTTGTCCACTCTGATGGAGTTGCAGCGGCTCAGGTGCATGTGGATGTCAGAGCAGTCGCTGCTGCACTCATAGGAGCGACCCTGGAAGCTCTTTTCCTCGTAGAAGATAATCTGCAGCAAAGAAACATGTCATGAGAAGTCAGCGAAGTTTTATTACTCGACGGAAACAACTTTACAGAAACAGTTTGCATCTATTAAACAATTTTTAAGCTCTGGATTTTTCGACATTTCACAAACACCTGAGGAGCATTACCCTGCCCATGGTGACGGTTTCACTTTTTCCTAAGTGACAGCATCCGAGTGTCTCTTTTATACGGGCTGAGCAGCAGACCACCTCACACACCTTTGTGTGAACATTCTGAGTCAGCACCAGGCTCACGTGGGGCCGCATTCATTTTACACCACACATGAATAGTTATTGTTGTATGTTGTTTAGTTTGAGGTCAGGTCAAAACAAAGCAAAATGGTATATAAACCATTATTAATTTAGTTTTATTTTAAATGATTCGAGGTCGGGACATCGTTATTCTGTGGAATCTAAAGGGTTTTGTGCAATTTCTTAAATGTCGTCAGTGTTTCGACAAAGTTCATCTTTAACTTCTTTTTTTTTTTTGATAAGTCTGTTTATTGAGCATCAGCGATACAAATTGAAGACATAAAAGAGATACTAAACAATGCTCACATTTTTCCCAGTTTTACAATTTACAGTACCCCCCACCCCCCCTCCCACGCACCCACCCACACCTCATACCCCTGTAGAGGTCCCACCCCTACCTGTGTTCATCTTTAACTTCTGATATTCAAGCCACATATCTTTATTATAGATAATATAATACAGTATGTATAAAATATGTGAAGCTGCTGGAAGCGAAACATAAACTCCAGCATTCAGTCCTGAGTTATTATTGAACATTCTGATGTACAGTAAAGTGTGCCACCCTATAGTGCTGCTCTGTGCTACAATATAGAGTGATGACTCAAAGGTTTCAGCACAAGCCATGTGGAAATACTACGGCTGTGCAATGTATAAAAAGGGAAAAGGGTCGATGTGGAAGCTGTACATCTGAGATTAACTCGCTAATCATGACGATGGGAAGGGTAAGTGAAACTTTCAAAACATCTCTGGCACAATGAGAAGATTTTTTAGAGAGAAATCACTGCTGAGTGTAGATGTGCTGCTTTGAGCTCACATGAGTGTTGGTTTTTCATGTAGATCATATTCTATGAGGACCGGAACTTCCAGGGCCGCTCCTACGAGACAGGCAGCGACTGCCCCGAGCTGACCTCCTTCCTGACCAGGTGCAACTCCTGCCGTGTGGAGTGCGGCCTCTTCATGGTCTATGAGAAGCCCAACTTCACGGGCCATCAGATGCTGGCGAGGAGGGGCGAGTACCCAGACAACCAGCGCCTGATGGGGACGAGTATGAGCGACTGCATCAAGTCCTGTCGCATGATCCCCACGGTACGTGGATGGGGTTTAAGATGCAGAGTTGCTTTAAGGCTCAGATAATTCGACTAGAAGGCTTGTGAATTGATGACAAAAACAACGCTTTCCATTTTTAGCAAATAGAAGCTGCTCATCACAGAGGCCACAAGATTCTGCTAAAAGCCAAAACATGGAAATCTGTGACCCTTCGATTAAGGATATCTTCTCTTTCCCCCTGATGCACTTTTTATGCAAAAATATGTAAAACTTTCTCTAGATGGAGAATGTTTCTTGAGATAGCTTATCGATTTGTGATGTTTTTTCTTAGGGTTGGTTTCTGCACTTGATCTTATTACACAAGTATTCAACTAAAGCTGTCACGTGTGGATCAGTTGACTCTTCATTCCCCTGATGTTTCTGCACCCACAGCACAGGGGACCCTTCCGCATGAGGATCTATGAGAAGGAGAACTTCGGTGGCCAGATGCACGAGCTGATGGACGACTGTGACAACACGATGGATCGTTTCCAGACGGCCGACTTCCAATCCTGCAACGTGATGGACGGCCACTGGCTGATGTTCGAGCAGCCCAACTACAGAGGCCGGATGCTGTACCTTCGGCCAGGAGAGCACAGGAACCTGCGAGAGCTGGGGATGAGCAACATGTCAAGGTTGAGCTCCATCAGACGCATCATAGACTCCTGTTAATTCAAACTCTGCTTGTGCCACATGTGAACAAATAAAACAAGGCTGAAATCAAATGTGTCTGATGTCTGCTCTTCATTTTAGTTGAGTATAAAAACTTTTGCAAAGAAAAGAGCGACTCCTACAGGTTGAGTCCCAGCCCCTCATGTCCATCCATAAGTGGACATGTAGTAGCTATTTTATGTTTGTATATAACTGCTTTACCTTGTTTGTCCTTGTTCCATGTGTGTTTAAGGGAACAGATACACAGTATTGGAGAGTGAGCTATGGAAGTTTTGTCGTTAGAAAACCCAGCGGTCTAAATAATGCATAAACAGGAAGATTGCAAAAAAGGATAAAGACGTTGTTTGTTCCAATAGAAAAGTTCAATATCTGACTTTGGTCAGGATCTTGCAAGTTGATTTTCCGATTGAACTGAAACAAACGGCCTGGATAATGTAGAAAAACCTTAATGTGCACAGGAAGGACCTGTGCATTAAAAGCAGTGAGTGCTGAAAATGTTGCAAACCCGAAAACCTAAAGTTATAGTTTTTTTACTTTTAAAGGTATGACTTGTACGTCCTCAATAAAAAGTCTCTAAAAACTCTTCATTACATTATTCTAAAAACTGAAGCCTTTCTACCTTGACTTGCATGTTGAAGGTCAAAGATTTTGAGCCGATCGGCCATTACAGAGGTGTGAAGAGGCTTCGGGTTGTTCTGGATCAACCTGGAAGAAAACTCACAGAATCCACGAGCTACGATTGTCTGGCTTTGCATTTACCAAAAAGAATTTGAATGGAAACAGACATTATGCAAAAATGAATATTGCCATTCAGTAGGTCGTCCCTGAAACTAATAAATAAGCTTTTAGCAATTCCATATGGAGCTGTTTTCATTGTATTTGTCTAATTTCAAGTCTAATTTCTCATATGAAACAACGTGTCCCTATGTCTCAAATCTCATTTTTCTCAGTAAGGATTGAAACCAAATTCCACTAGATGTTAAACTCGTTACATGAAACCACGATATGTTCTTATTTTTTTAAACCAACTCACTTTCTTTCCATCGCTGTCTGACACTGCTCCGTTTCTGCCTTCACTGTTCCAGCATGTGTTTGATACCGTGTCATCATCAGACTGGAACAAAGGCAAATCAAACAGCACCAAGCCATTTTGCTGAAATGTAGATCTGCCTCATTTGGGTATCAAAGACTTGCCCTGCTCTGCACATTTTGTTTATCAATAAATACTATGATGGGGCTGCAGTGAAGAATGAGGTTTACAGTGCGTCCAAATGGGGAAGGTAAGATTAAAGCTTTCAACAGCCGCTGAACTTTGAAAGACATTTGTTCTGTGTTTTCAGAAAATGCTCACATTTCTTACCTTTCACCCACAGATCACATTTTTCGAGGACAAGAAGTTCCAGGGACGCTGCTACAACTGCAGCAGCGACTGTGTCGACCTGCACACGTACTTCAACCGCTGCAACTCCATCCGAGTGGAGAGTGGTGTGTGGGTGATCTACGAGAGACCCAACTACAAGGGTTTCCAGTACATCCTCAGCCCCGGGGAGTACGGCGACAGCCAGCAATGGATGGCGTTCAGCGACAGCGTCAAGTCCTGCCGTGCCATAAAGAACGTAAGAGTCCTCATTCGGGTTTCTTGAGGGATCTGGACCAACTAGAGTCACGGTAGAGTCAGAGAAGTAACAGAAAGTATGTTTGGGTAGTGCACAGAAGACAGGAATGCACAATGGCACCGGACGGAGCTTTGTGAACACTGTGAAGCCAACAGACCAACCAAGCAGACAATAGTGAGCGTGTTTGGCAGCAAGTTGCAGCTTTTGGTTGCAAGTTGGCCAAGAAATTGTTAAAGGGAAATGTGCACACTCAGAATGAGGCCAAAACTAGAACCTGGTGTTGCATTTATAAGTTAAAGGGCTTTAGATGTGCTTCTTAAGTGTCGGTGGTGACCAAAACAAAGTTATAAGGAGTGTGAATATGGGGTTTCGACTCCACACGAATGCTTTCTTTTAGCTCCTTTTTGGTCTCCACCAACACCTCTCAGACCAAAACATGGAGGGTCAATATTGCAATTACACTTGAGAATCTGGCTTGTAGGTGTTGATGGAGACCAAAACAGAGCAGAAAGGACTTTGATTCAGTAGGTGGCCAGTAAGATTTCTCCCAATGCATCTTATTTTGCTACCAGCAATGGCTCCCTAACACACTCAATTTACAAGGCCACAATGTATTCAGGGTATTTGACATCGCTAAAAGTTAGCCTACTTTGTTTTTTGACAATAAGATTCCCATGAACCAGATTTTTCTTCCCCCTTGTTTCGTGTAGTAGTCATGTTCCATTTTCTTGAACAAATTTTTTTATTTTTATTAAAGTTTCGTACTTCACGCAGTCCACAAAATAAAAACTCTTTTGGTTAGTTCTTGGAGGAACATTTTTGGGAGCACTTGTAATATAAAATGTCATTCCACACCTTTCAGATTTACGGCAGTTCATGGAAGCTGAGGCTGTACGAGAGGCCGGACTTCGGAGGGCAGATGGTGGAGTGCTCTGACGATTGCCCGTCAGTGTACGACACCTACAAGCTGCGTGAGGCGTACTCCTGCATGGTCACCGATGGCGCCTGGGTCTTCTACGACCTCCCCAACTACAGGGGACACCAGTACCTCCTCGAGCGGGGCGAGTACCCGCAGCACAGCGACTGGGGGGCGTCCTCACCTGGTGTCGGCTCCTTCCGCAGGATCACAGAGTTTTAACTCTTTTAACCTTGTATTCAGACCAAGATGGTGATTCGGGACCCTTTCAATCAATAAATGAGCAAAAGCAAACTCTGACTGTGTTCTTTTGGTTTTTCTGTGAATATATCTCATGTTTGACCACCAACTATATAAAAGACTATAGCATCTTTGGGAGATAAAGCCATGTTTTGTGATCACAGGGTAATTATCTCTTTATGAAAACATAATAATTGTCTGCTACCTTTCCTAACTACCTTACAAAATAAATATGACCTGAGGTTTTTATTCAAAAGAACCAAGGTCAAATGCATGCATGATGGCATGAAAACAGAAATTAAAACGTGTCCTCTGCCTTTTCTGAGCAACAACCAGGAACATTGTGTGTGGAGATGGAAGCTGGTAATTGGTTTTTAAATTATTAAATAAGTTTTGGGTTCATTGCATCTTCCTCACAGTCGACCACTTGCAGAGAATAACTTTTTTAACGATTTTTGATATAAAACATACATATTTTTCTTCCATTTTCATAAATACAGTACACGTTTCCTGTTGTCATTCATTAAGATAAAGTGTAAAGTCCTGCTGATAAAATGACTTGACAAGTTGGTAACCCTCGTTTACTTTATTCGACTTGTTAAACAAGAGTTTGCAACAGCAAGAACCCAGCTTGTTCAATATGAAGTAGTCATGTATGATAAAATCATGAATCAGTGTCTCCTGTAAAGTGTCTGGTGCCTTCCTGCTGAGCCACTGACTCAGCTCAACACGTTTCGTATCAAACCAAGCGTCCTGCGCTGCCGTTGTTTTCGTCGGCTCGCTCTGCTGCGTCCAGCGGCTTTGGAACGCTTCGCACTTTGCGTTTGCTTTGTTTAGGGAAACGGGATCGACTGCATCAGGACAATGTGATGAGCCTGGATAAATATTTGAATGGCTGATTGAATAATCCAATTCACACAGAGGAAGCCATGTGCTCAGTTTTATTGTCTTGTCCTGTATGAAGAGAATATTGGAGGCTGCTGCTTAATGTTTTATATGACACCGACCCCGTTGATATTGATATGTAAAATGTGTGTGTTCAATATAGCACAAAACAGCGGTTGCAATATTTTCCGAGATAAAGATAAAAGTGTGTAAAGGAATGAATGTGCCTTTAAAAGTTCAGCTAGGTTTGTATTTCTTCTTGGACGAGTCCAGAATCTCCCAGGTTTGATTGGACAAAGATGACCTGCACATGCGCTTTAGTCACTGAGCATTGTGGGTAATCTACGGCATTGGTTGCTCTCACGCGACCTTAGTATGATGAAATCATGAGATAAAGTGGAAAAGCATGGAAATAATGTTGTAAATAAACTTTGGATTTGAATACATTAATGTAAAAATATGGTATATAATAAAATGTATTGGCTTTAGATCTTTAGCTATTTTTTAAAGTGATTTAATCTGGTTTAATCTCATCTTTTCTCTGTCTCATCAGAGTTGATTCTCCGAGAGATATTTTGTGCCTTGTATGTGGTCTCATTACTCAACCTCAGTTCCTCCAGATACTGCAGAAAAGAAAGGGAAACTCTGTATTATAACACACATAGGTGGGGATCTGGATCATGCTCTTCTGACCTTATTGTACCAGGTACAAGGTGGAAGAAAATGAAACTAAAATAGATCAATTATTAGATATTAAATGCATCGTGAAAAATGAAATTGAAATTTAGTTAAACAGTTAAACAGCCTTCATTCAAAATTTCTGCACCATCACATATAAAGGCCGTGAACTAAAACAATTGCAGCATCAGCTAATGTGCCAAAGTTAATGTGGTGCTCATTTGAATGACAATTGTTCCCCTGGCGATGCATTTCATCTGCCGTGATATAAAAGTGGTCCTCGACTGATGCATCAGTGTGAGTGGGTGGATTTAATTTGATTTGGGCGAAGAGAAACATAAGGTGATAATGGAGCGCTCAGGGAAGGTGAGTGCTGCAGCTCTAGAATGTCATGATAATGTAATGCTGTTTGTGAAGTCGCATCACAAGTCAAAGTGGGAAGATTTCTTCATTTTTCTTGAAATGAAAAGTGTCGATTTGTTATTTGTTCCCCTGATCTCACGTAGAAAAGTAACACAAGTGACATTTTGAGAAAAACTGAAAATACAGAACACTGAAACCACAACATCTGGCATTTTATCACATATTATCACAAATGCATCATTATTCATCATTTACACGTCTTGCCAGTAACAGGCGGTAGAAGCCTCATTGTCCTTTGATATTTCCTCTTGGGTCTTTTTCTTGTCGATTATGTTCAATTTGCTGACTGCCTCTTGCAGATCTTCTTCTACGAGGACAAGAACTTTCAGGGTCGCTACTACGAATGCAGCAGTGACTGTGCCGAGCTCAGCTCCCACTTCAGCCACTGTAACTCCATCAGGGTTGAGAGTGGGGCCTGGGTCATCTATGAGAGACCCCAGTTCATGGGTTACCAGTACGTCCTCATGAGGGGTGAATACCCCAACTACCAGAGCTGGAACGGCTTCAATGACACCATCCGCTCCTGTCGCCTTGTTCGATATGTAAGTTCTGGTATATCGCTTGATTTGTAAGCGTAGCCTGGTTTAGGTTTAACTTATCTGACTACATTGCAAGATTAATTAAAGAGCCACCAGACAGTTAACTTAGCATGAAGCCTGGAAACAAAAGGAAATAGTTTGTCAAAGATTTTTTTCGTTTTATGCTCCAGCCTTCCAGCAGGCACAGGATCCGCATCTATGAACGTCCGGACTTCAGCGGCCAGATGATAGAGTTCAGCGAAGACCTGCCCAATCTGATGGACCGCTGGCGCTACCGGGACGTCCACTCGGCGCAAGTCCAGGATGGCGTCTGGGTCTTCTATGAGCATCCGAACTACAGGGGGCGCCAGTACCTGCTGGAAAAGGGCGAGTACAGGCGACACGCAGAGTGGGGGGCTCTCCATCCATCTCTGGGCTCCATTAGACGCGTTGTGGACTTTTAGACGCCGCACCTTACTCAGTACTCATCCTCTTCCACTCGACCTCACCTGCAAATAAAAGCACACACTGCAGCAGAATGGGTGTGAGTTCGTTTCCTGATTTTACAAAACAAAACATGATGAAGTACAGAGGAATAAAACATCCTCGATATTTGAATCTTGTGACAGTGGTTCCTTATGGGGCTCATCCTCAGGGGAGCATTTGTATTGCTATTTGTTTGTTGACAAGTAGAAACCAACTAATGGCCCACTAAAAAACAAAGTCGTCAAAAAATGTGCATCCATCTTCTAGGGAAATGCATGTTTCCTGGAAACTTGGCAGATTTTTTTGCACCATGTAACTGGTAAACAGTTGCTGAGGGCCCAGGCTGTGCGATGGGTGCTCACATCTGGTTTGTGACGGTAAAGCCTCGAAAAAAAGGTGGCAAAAAAAAAGCCAACTGATGATTCAGGAGAATTCCCCAACGAGGACCCACAGTATGTGAGCAGCCTTTGTCCTCAGGCGGCGGCCTGTGGCGGAAAAAAAACGCTTGAGCTATTCAACAATATCCACTGTCCACACAACAAATACAGTATATGTTGTTTTCTGTACAGTGTGTTGGACCTTTTCAGTAATGATCTATTAACATTTATAACTTAATGGTTTATCAGAAAGTGTCATTAATTAGATTTTATCGGTGACTTGACTCCACCCTTTGATTATGTATAAGCAATTTATAAATCAGTAAATGATAAATAGAAAGTACTTCCAATCGGTGAGTCCCAATTATTTTGATACAAATATATCAGTGATCAGAAACAGAAGCACACACAAAAAGCTGCTGCACAATCCTGAAGTTCACATATTTGTGTGAATGTAAAAAATCTGATAGAAACAAAATGATAGAAACAAAACATCTTTACTTTAGATAAGAGTTCATGAGTGCGGGGGGGGGGGGGGGGCGTGTGAGCCACCTAGTGGTGTAAGAGCTTCATTACAAAGACCAGGACATAAAGAGTGAGGGATTCTCAGCAGCATCTCATGAGTTTGCGTCAACAGCCAATGCAATAACCAAACAAGTCAAAGTTGTATTGACGTCACAGACAAAAAGAACAATAGTAGAAAAAAGCCCATCGTAAACACAGCCTGCAGACATGTTTGATAAGAAACCATAATACTCTAATATCCTGTGACAGGATATGATAGATTATATTATGCATGTTAATCTGCCAAAACGGAAGAATAAAAAAAATCTGATGATATGATATGCACACAGTAGAAGGTGCACACGACGGGTAAACAGGAGGTGCTGCAAATCAGTAACAGAGCTGCTGAGCTCAGCCAATGTTTGAACTGCTGGAAGCTTTATCACACACAGATCCGTTCTGGCTTCTCCTGGTGCTGATCCAGCAGTTTCCAAGTAGAGCACAAAGGGTGCAAAGAAAAAAAAAACAACGTCCACCTCACAGGTCATTCAGTTTGAAGTCATAAGACGAAGTGAGAGACAGGATTTCCTGAACTCACTGAGGCCTTTAAAGTAACACAACTCTGCTAATTGTGATCAACACAAAGGAGAATATAAGTGAGATTGAAAAGATGATGATTTCACATTATAGACTGTATAGAAATACAAAACCTTTTAAAAACTACACTGGATATTGCTTCACAATTACCATTCCTCCTATGACGTCAATTGTATCCAGGTTGATTTGGACAAATCACAATTTGTCTTTGCCCTTAACCCACAGTTCTGATGCCTGCTTTGTTTTCAGGCTTTAGGAGTTAGAACCACCTGCTTTTCAGTGTCGGCCTATAAAAGCACTCCCACGCCGGGTTTACACCACAGTCAGGTGACACATGCTCGCTGATCTCTCTGCAGCGACTGGTAACCAAGTGGAGAGTGTTATTAAAAGTGGAGAGAGTCCTCGGCCACCCACTGAGATGAATGGACTGGGAGGTGGTCATGTGTGATGCTGGATTAAATCTGTCAAACATGTTGCAAATCTGCAGAGTCAGTACAGTGTGTCTACACTATGGTATGTGTTTGAAACATGAATCTAGATTCTCTTATATATATTATCCAAATGCCCTTGGAGAGTTCTAACGTGTCTACCTCCAGAGACTCTATAAATTTATGGATATTTCAAAAATGTATTATCCAAAGAAGCAGTTTCCATTCGTCATAGGTGCCAAAATACATAGACAGTGTGTATAAATACAAAAAGTATAACAATACGGATGCAACTGTCTGCAGGTGCCGAAGAAACGCTGACTCCACACAACTCAACCCTGCAGGCACCAGCTGATTTATCATAGGTGGTCACTCACACTAAAACATTTATGAGTCATTGTTTTATTTTTTTATGATTTATTATAATTATTCTAGCTAAACATATACTGAAGAACAGTCTTTGCTTAAATGTCTTTTCTGCCCAACAAGCCAAAAACACATAAGAATTACATATAAAAACTGAGAAACGCAGAAAATCCTCATATTTGAGACAATTAGGCTTAAATTATTGATTAATCATCAAATAGTTATTAGTTCTAATTAAAATACTATAATAATAATAGGAATAGCTGGAAAATATGTATTATTTATGATTGTTTTGTTATATATGTAGAAGAAAATGTATGAATGTTAATGTGTGTATATACGTATAATGTAT
The DNA here is from genome assembly GCF_024713975.1 of Paralichthys olivaceus. Lineage (NCBI taxonomy): Eukaryota > Metazoa > Chordata > Actinopteri > Pleuronectiformes > Paralichthyidae > Paralichthys > Paralichthys olivaceus. Next base: position 715,763 of record NC_091116.1, read on the forward strand.
CCTCGTATTATGACAAAGTAAATGTTGACCTATGCGAGATGGTCATATATTTGTCTCTACTTTTCTTGCTTTGCTGTCAAAGCACTTTGTAAACTCTGTTATAAGTGCTGTATGAATAAATGTCTATTATTATTATGATTATTATTATTATATTATAATCCAATCACCAGTAAAAAAGGTACACATCTTATTAATACATAATATTCATACAAATAAGAAAGTAATACTCTTAAACAACTTGTACAACAACATGTAATCTTATGAAATTATGTAATTGATGATTATTGTAATATTGTTTTATTATTCTTTAATAATGTTGTTTGCAATTGTATCACTATGATGTAATAATATTGTTTAACCAATAACTCTTTTCCAAATATGCATTATTGTTATTATCATTATTTGAATTCGTGCATTAGTCCACTCGTAAACTCGCATGTATTTATCTACTCACTTCTACGGTAATGCTGCTCTGGCCCTTTAAGAGAGCTGTGGCTCCATAGAGCCATTCATAAAAAACACAAGCCACGCACGTCAGAGGACTCTCGAAGCCGATTGGCTCGCCCTCTGACTGACTCGGCGCTCTGGCCAATGACAGTGCAGCACAGGGCTCGGTTCAGTTCCCGCATCAGAGCTCTTCCATTGAGAAAAATCCAAAGGAGCTCGGCGTGTTTTTATATTTGTGTTCTCGCGGAGCTGCGGGGGATGTAGAGGGAGGACGATCTGCCTCCACTTCGTTTTCACGCTGCCACGAAACTTCACCGATCGAGTGAGTCCCTGCTTCGTTGTTGTGTCACTGCGGCGAGAAGCCGTGCGTGTGTGGGTGTGCGTGTGTTGCGTTCTTTGTGGGGTTTCCAGAGCCCGTGTCGCCCCCGCTGGCTCAGGTTGAAGAGGCGAACGCCATTTTCTCAGGATCAAAGGAAACACTGCTTCCATTTCCCACGCGCGTGTCATCTTTTACACATCTGTGACTATGTGTGACTGTGTGTGTGTGTGTGTGTGTGTGTGTGTGTGTGTGTTGCTGCTGTCGTGAGATTTTCTCTGTGGCGAAGGCAAATTTCTCAATGGTGCCCCCCCCCACACTCCTCCCTCCCTGCAAGGATCAAGTTTCACTTCATTGAGAAAAACAAGGAGCAGCTCCCAACGTGCACGCGCCGCGCTGCTCTCCGCTCCGTGCGTCACGCCGAGCTCCATTCACAAATCTCTTCACTTTTACTCCACTTGACTTTATAGTGTTTCCTCCAACAGCAGTCACGTGGTTTAATCTTGTGTCCCATGAAATTGAATATGATCCACTTTCCTGCTGTTGTTTTCCAAATCCAAGTTCCAAGTCTTTTAATCCTCGTCGTGTACTTGGAGTGTCAATGAGCTGAATTTAGAATTGTGATGATGTGGCTGTCTGAAGTTAAAGTCCTCCATCATCACTGCACTTTATCTGGGCTGGTTTTTAACTTAGCTGAGCGCTGACTTGAATCGTTTCCCCGTCTCCGAAAACAAAGACTTCAGACAAAAGCGCAGAGGTTTCACTGAAACTGAAGGAAAGAAAACCCATCTTGTAATTATAACTTGCATGTGCTGTTATTATGAGATAACTATCTTATAATTAGAAGTGTAAGACTTCCATCTTGTGATGTAGTTTACTTTGGGGACTTTTACCCTGATGTTGCACTGAATTTAAACTTTTACTAAGTTTCAATGTGTTTTAATGGGATTATAATAGATGAGAGTAGAAAAGTTGAAAAGCACTGACTTGTAAATTAGATTATATACTGGAAGCAAATAAATGGGTTAAAACAACTTTATACATCACAAATTGATGGTGTGTGTGAAAGAAGATCCTGCAGAAGCTCTAGATTTCAGGGTGTCCGGGTGTTCAGGAGACGGCTCAGACAAAAACAAAGTTTCCAGACTTGAGCACTAATTGTTTCCACGATTCAAAGCGACGGTTATGGGAACTTGGGGACATTTTATTGTGACCGTACGACTGCTGTCTGTTTATCTCCTCAACGCCAGCAACTCACGTCAAGAGTGAATTTACAGGCGGTTGCATAATGCCGTCATTGACGACAACACATTTACAGCCACTGTAAACCCAGTGGGAGGTTATGGAGGTTAGAAAAACACAACAGGCACAGTGGGCGTGTGAGGGGGAATTAGTCCTCCACCATTGATGGTTTCCCTAATCATTCCTCTCATCCCTTCTTCATTCCAGAGTGAAGACTCCTGCAACATGGACGGCTTTTATGACCAGCAGGTCCCCTTTGTGGGCCCAGAGACCGTGAGTTTGACACATGACATTAACTCTCGTGCATTTCTCCTCTTTTGCAAACTGTTGATTTTTTTGCATGCATTCGTTTTTGGCGGTTTGTGTGCACTGAGCAGTTTTGTCGTTAAACCTCCAGAAGGAAGCAGAGATGTGTCTCAGCGACAGGAAAAGGAAGTTTGTGGACACGGAGCTGGCTCAGGACACAGAGGGTAGGCTCGTCACACCTTGTATAAAAAAAAGTGTGTTGTTAGAGTTCAATAAAGTGGAAGATGATTAACTCAAGTCAGATTTATTTATAGAGCACAAAATCAAAATCTGTAAAAGAGAAAAAGAAAGAAGATAAAGTAAAGGAAATGAGAAATTAACAAAATAGCTGCTTTTAACTTGCACTAAATTTTATATCCCACATTTTTTTGTGAGAATCCAAATGTTGACATTTTCCGGAGCTTGTCCTGCCTGTCCCCGGTAAAATGCATCTCAGAATATGTCAATAGAGCGGGTTGACGTTTCTCACATGAGTCAGATGCAAAACTGGGAGAATGCAAATATCTCAGGATGAAAAAAAAGGAGCTGTTACCTGACAACAAGATTACAGAACTTTTGGTGATAAGGGCAGATGGTTATGATCTACTCAGGCTCCCCCCTCAACCTGAATGTTCCAGACACTTTCTCATTGTTGTGAACTCGTCTGACCCGAACAATCTCCTGCTGCGTTCTTCATATGTGAAAGACAAACTCTGGAAAATGTGCAGACCCAGTGATCAACAGAAGCATATCAGCAGATCACTGATATAATGAACAAACATTTTGAAAACACTCCGCCAACAGTTCCTTAAAATCAATCAACTTAATTTCACGCACCCATTAATATCAGTCCCCTGATCATTTCCGAAAAACCTCCAGGATCTGCACACTGATTTGGATCCACACCAAAACTGGACGTGTTCTTCCCTGACTCGTACCACATCCTGCCACCAAGTTTCGTGGAAATCTGGCCAATAGTTACACAACAAATGCAGATGAACACATAATGTCCTTGGCGGACGTAATCAATTCTGGATTTAACTGATAACTAATACAGGTTTTCCAGAACAGGAGTTATATTCAGTGCCGGTTAGAAGTCTAGCAGCTGCACTTTGGCTCATTTGTAATCAGGAGAATGCCCATGGACGATTTGTCTGAGCATACAAGGCTTAAAATCTACTTTTTTCCTGAAGCTAACGGCAGCAAGTATCACAGTATTTCATTTGTGGAATTGTTGCTTATATTTCTTATATTTACTTGTATTTGTTTCCAAACTGTCTTCCAGAACTTTTTCAAGATCTGAGCCAGCTCCAAGAAATCTGGATTGCAGAAGGTGAGACCTGCCAGCATCATTAAATGAGAACTGTGGATGATCTGTTATGAGCTGAATTTATTTAACCAAAGGCTTTGATTGGACGCAGTGTGCACGCCTCTCCTACATAACCTGAAGTATGATGCGTCCCCAGGAAATGTACAGAGACCACTTTTAATTTCCTGTCTCTCCTCCTCCTCCCCCGACAGCTCAGGTTCCTGATGACGAGCAGTTTGTGCCAGATTTCCAGTCCAATAACCGTAAGTCGCTGCTTCTCCTCCTCTAATATTCATGGCGATGCGCTCAGAGTCGAGCGACAGAGGGGGAACAACACACATTTTTTATGTATGCCTCTTGTAGACTCCTGATAATGTCCCTGAGCAGTTCCATTAAGAGATTTAAAAATAAGCAATAAAACCAGAAGGGTGTTTATCACAGATTTGTTAATATGTAAGTAGTACTTTGCTATCGCTTCAATAAAGGAGACATGTTGTGCTGATGCCAAACACGTACATATTTATTGCTTCTTGATTGTTGCCTCAGCAAAGTGACTCACAGCTCAGGTGATGACGGACATTGTGCTGTGTGATGGAAACATCAGCCGGGTGGTGTCGTCAGTGCAGAATCCAGGAAAAGCTTTTAAATCACGTCTCTGAAATAGAAAGGAATTGTTGCTTTTTCTGTACAGACTTATTTTTTCCCACTATATGCATAATTCTTGTGATGGCAGATGTTTCAGTGTCAGGTTATATTTAGAATAAAATGCTGATTATGTATGTGTGTGTGTGTTTGCAGAGATGTTTCATGGCCCGCCCCTGAGCAAAGTGAAACGAGAGCCCAGTCCGTCCAAAGACCTGTCCCCCTGCAGGACGCCTCAAGCTGACATGTGCCTTTATAGTTACAGGTACAGAATTACCAATGCATCATGTGATAACACTGATATTAAAGGATCAGGGGTCACATTTTTTTTTGCAACACCCACCCACTTCCTGTCGTCTCTTCTCACTTCAGTGCCTGTGACAACAAGCCAGCTCCGACTCCAGCCCCCACACCTGCACTACAACGTGGCCCCCCCCATCCAACGGGGCCTCCGCCATTACAGAGGCAGCTGCAGCCATCGACCCCGCAGCTGACCGGTGCCTGTCTGCCAAGCCACGTGTCCGCCATGAGCCCCTCCCACCACCGTGGCCTCCCGCCGACCAGCCAAAACCAGCAGTTTGCTCTGCCACGTCCCCCCATCAGCTGTCCCACTGCGGCAGCTTTCAGCAGCGAGCAAAGGTGATTATTACCGATTATACGTACTTCCTGTATGACGGTATTGAGAAAAATTCCCTTGGAACCCTCCAACTTCTGCGTCCGTTCTCACATGATTCAGGTTCCAGCGGCAGCTCTCAGAGCCCTGCTTGTCCTTCCTCCCGCCGGACAAGACCACACACAGGCCGTACCCCACCTCAGGCCGTGACGGGCGCCCACTGTACCAGCGCCACCTTTCGGAGCCCCTGGTTGCCCCAGGCCCCCGAGCTTTCAAACAGGAGCTGGTGGACCCAAGGTACACGGAGCAAGGGCCCCCCAATCCAGGTCTGGCCCAGCGGCAGACCACCTTCAACCACGTCACGATCAAACAGGAGCCGAGAGACTTTGGCTTTGACGCAGGTGTGTGTCGGTGTGTTATCTGCCACATCTTACAAATGCAACCTTCACCGTGAGAGTTAATGTTTAATGCGACCAGAGAAGCTGGAGCACATCTGTTTTTGTCGTCTGCAAGGGCCACATGAGTGTGTGTGCAGATGTGCGGGTGCAATCTAAAATTTATGACCACTGACTCCATGTGGAAACACCAAACACGACCACATCTGTCTGCATCTGCCTCTGCTGTGAAGTGTATCAAGCCTCTGGTTCATGTGATATCTCAGTTTTGCATCACATATGAGAGAAGACATAAAAGACAGTAAATTGATTAACATGGTATTTATTTATTTATCGATCAGCATTCAGAGATCGTGTTGATTTGTGTCTTTCCAGAGGTTCAAACCTGCCAGTCGACATCATTTGGAAAGTCTCCTGTCTTGTACCAGAACAACAACGGTGAGTTGCGTGTGCTGAGCCTGCAGAGTTTCTCACGTCAACAAATATGAATTTTTCTAATTTAATATTTACTTTCCCTGCAGGATTTGGTCACGACAGAGAGCCACGTTTGTACTATGACGACACGTGTGTTGTGCCAGAAAGACTGGAGGGTAAGCCAAAAAAAAAAAACATGGTGGCTATTGATTATTTTGTGTGATCGATCAGGGGGTTATTAACAGTTGATCATTGTGTCCTCAGGTAAAGTGAAGCAGGAGGGTTTGCCATACCAGCGCCGTGGCTCCCTGCAGCTCTGGCAGTTCCTGCTCACGCTGCTCGACAACCCGGCCAACGGACACCTGATCGTGTGGACGGGACGCAACATGGAGTTCAAGCTGATCGATCCCGAAGAGGTCAGACACCGACTAGAGCTGACGTGGGAATTTGTGAAATATTATTTGATTCTGAAGGACGTGAAGAGAATGATGGACCCTAGCGAGTGACAAGGAAGGAAAATTGATGAGATTGAAATCTGTATATAAAAATGGACGTAGACTGAAGAAATGGTCCAGAAAGTAAAGCGAATGCAAAATTGCCTGAACCCAGTTTTCTGTCAAATGTATATACATAGTTATATATGTATATACATAGTTATATACACAGTACTCAATGAAAAGACAGATGTCTGATGGATTTTCCTCCTGCCTTGTGTCCAGGTGGCTCGACTCTGGGGGATTCAGAAGAATCGACCGGCCATGAACTACGACAAGCTGAGCCGCTCGCTGAGGTACTACTACGAGAAGGGCATCATGCAGAAGGTAAAAGGCAGAGAACACGAACATTAGTTTCCACATTTATCAAGAGGGAACTCTGACAGGAAGAACTATGTAATTGTTACTGATTTCGCTGACCTCTGATTGGCTCTCCCCGAAGGTGGCTGGGGAAAGATATGTCTACAAGTTTGTGTGCAACTCCGAGGCGCTGTTCTCCATGGCTTTCCCAGACAACCAGAGGCCGAGCCTGAAGGCCGACCCGGACGCCATCCTGCCCCCGAGCGAGGAGGACGGACTCCCGCTGCCCGGCTTCGAAGAGGAGGGCCCCTACCTGGCTGACGGAGGGGAGCAGGGCGCCCGGGGGCTGGCTTTCCCTGATGGCTACCTGTACTAGCCTCGACAGCCTGGAAGCTGGAGGATAATTTTAACAGGAGGACTCTGAAATTACTGAGCAGTGTTTGAAAAATGTCCACGTATATATGTTTGGCACAGAAAAGACCAACTTATCAGATTTTTTTTAAATAAATGTCTCTTATGCCACAAGTTCATTTGCTAAAAGAGAATCTCTAAGACTGTTAATCTGAATTCACTCATTTGGTTGAGATCTGGTTTGATTTGTTGGGTTCTGGGGCCACTGCCAGCAAGTTTTCAAGATTTAAGTTGTTATATTAGGATAAAAAATGTCAGTAAATACATTAATAATATATACAACAAATTTACAAGAACAGGTATTTTAAAAATTGTTTATTTTCTATGATACAACAGTTTCACCTTCACGTTGTTTTTATTTTTCTCTCAAAATATTTCAATTTTATTCTCCAAATTTACTTTTTCTTGTTGCCCTTAAACTCACAGTAATTCGTCCTCGTGTGCGTGAACTCTGGGATCCGGTATTTCAACCAAAAAGTATCTAGAAGCCATGGCACTCCTTCATTGAAAGGGACAAACGTTTCAGTCCTCCTCTAACGTGTATATTAAAGATGTCTTTTGTGTTTCCTTTTTTTCAAAGCTAATATTTTTGGCATTATACGGACTTGTACGTCTTTTGCTATAACTGTTTTATGACAAAGGTACTGCTACTATTTTTTGATCCTGTAATTCTCTGATGCTAAAAACGTCGAGCATGGACTTTCTTACCAATGGCTCAGCAGTTATTGTACCGAGATAGTTAACTGCATTTTGTATAATTCATTTGCTTCAGTGTGTAGAAAAGATGTATAATTCCATATGAATATATTTTTGCTATAGGCTGTGCGTGCTTGACGTTGTGCTATGAGCTGCAGAGTTTCGCCTGCTTACGTGTTGCATTGATTTCAGCCTCTCCGAGAGGTCACAGCCTTTGACCTCTGCAGAGACAGGATGTGGTGGTGGGTGTGGCTGTGTGATGAATGGAGGAGGCGGAATGTGATGAAAGACGCTGACACAGGTGTGATGTCCACCCTCAGTTACTGTATGTGTGCCTTATGTTATGATCTTTACTGACACAATAAACTATTTTACTCTTTCCTTTGGCCTCACTGTAGATCTCTTACTTACTTACATGTGGTACATTTTCAAATGATTGATCCATTGTAAATCATTTATTTAAATTATCATAAATATTTCAAATTATTATCTTAAAATTTTATTTTAAAAGATTCCCTATATATTTCCATTATAAATTATATACAGTTATTACCGCGGGACTACATGTCCCAGGCTGCACCGCGGTGTTGAAGCGTGCCTTCACGCGCTCCTCGGAAATGTTTCCCTCAGTCGAGGGACGCTCTCTGCAGCACGTGAGGTACGTAACGTTAACGTCCACGTTATTGCGCTTTCTAAAATAAATGACTAACGCGTGAACACGCGATGTGAGCACGGGTTCGCGTTCACAGTTTGAACAGCGTCAGTTCCTCGCTTTGAATGCTACATCATGAATGTTTGCTAACAGAAGCTACGGTGCTTTAGCCATGTCGCGAACTGTCGTAACTTCGCACCTCCGCCTCGAATCCTGCGTTAAAGTGTGTAGCACATTAGCAGCTAACGTGTTTAGCCCTCAGCTTGTCATGCTAGCACGTGTAGCACCGGTATGCTAACGTGCTACAGAAGGACTGACACGTAACCGAGGCCATGATGTCCACTACAACAACATACTATGACGTATATATATATTTATATGTGTGTACATGTATGCGGGTGTCTGTGAACTTGTAGTATATATATAATGAAGAATAATAAACAGTCTGATGAAGTTACAGTTATTTAATTAGAGTTAACATGTCTGATTGAATCTTTGTGCGTTCTCAATACAGGATATTTTCTAAAAATACTTTTATTGTTTTTTTCTAATGTTATTACAACTTTCTTTTTGTAATTTTACAGCTTTTTTCTCTCTGACTGTAGTCTCTTAATTTCTTCTCATTAAATTGAAACTCTTCTGACTTTTTTTCTCATCACACAATATTTAAAATTAGTTTTTTCAATATTTTCAACTTTTTTTTAGGAACTATGATTTTGTTTCTCAGTAAAATATGACTTAACTTTTCTAATATGACGTTTTTCAAATAAGATCTCAAATGTATTCTTGCAATATCACCTTCATTCTTATTCCCTTATTGTAATGTTTGTTTTACTGTGTGACCCAAATACTCCGTCGTAAACTCCTCCCACTGCCTTTCTATCAGTTTACACTGCACATTATTATTTTTGTTGTTACACTGATAATGTTGATCTTTGACAACCATCTCTAAATTTAGATACATCTGGTACAGAGTGTGTTGTGTAGGAAAAACTCTCTTTATTACCACTTTGGTTTCTCGTCAGTATCTCAGTCAATATTCCTGCTGCTAATTCTCTGTCTGGTACTTGTGAGAAGAAGAAACTCAGAGACGAGCTTCAGCTCCAGGGTCAAAACTCAGCTACTTCTACAATGAGAAACTGAAGAAGACGCTGGTGTCAGGCCTGAGGGAAACATAGGAATGTAACAGACATTCAGTAAGATGAGGCTGAGTGTTTCTTACACTAGTTTCTGTTTATGACGTTAACTGAGCTTTGAGTTGGATTACATTCAGAATGTAGAGATATTTTTTATTTTGATTGAAATAGTTGCTGAGTAATGATGAAACTGTGAATCTGTCTGAATGCTGTAAAAGGAAAACTAATGTAAATCAAATGTTTATTTTGTATTCACAAATAAATGACATTTAATGGATTAAAGAAAAGCTCCTTGATTATTATTCTGATTAAACATCATTTACACATCGGAGGTGAGGTTTTATTGCAGAGAAACAGGTTGTTATATATTTAAAACTGTGTTGCTCTTAGTGGATAGAAGTGCATGTGAGTTGTTTGGTCAGCTGCAGTCCCAACTTGTTATTTGTTTTTCTGCATTTCTTAGTTGGAGGTCAGTTTCCTGTCCTCCCGACTGTTTCTATATACAGAATACATGTGCCCCCTGCTAAACTTTAGGTAGGTCTGTATTTATATTTGTTTAAGAGGCTGAGGCTGTAGTGACCTGCAGTCACTGGTAGTTTATAATAATAAAATGTGCACATACTGATGTTTAAAATGCTTTTAATACAAAATACAAACCTGGCAGTTACGTAATTATTTATATACAAAATGATAGAGCCATTGAAAAGCTTCTGTAAAGCATTCAAGCAAGTGTTCCACGAGTGTAACGTGTCGATGTGCTGCCCTCAAGTGGTTCAATCCTGGTATAACATAAACGTCTTATTTAATTCTTTAAGTTACTTTTGGAAAAAAGGAGACCAGAGAAATGGAATTTCAAAAAACAAAATGTGATGGAGTTCAGGATTCTGTCAGTTTTATTCAACACATCCTTTACACATTTTTCTGCTGTATTCTAACACTGCAACAAATCATCAGCTGACAGAGTATGAATATCTCAGTGCCTCTGGTTTCAAAAAAGCTTGGAACCTCGTAAAACTCCCAAAAGTAAAAAGTAGTAGTGTTAATAACCTAATATCTCAGAAACTAGTACAATCTTGAAATTTCAAGTTTATTCTCAACATTAGCTCGATTAAATGTTCTATATTTTAACTTAGTTTGACTTTACATTTAAATGTCAATATTTTGACTTTATTCTCAACATGCGATATATATTTTAAATCCTCCTGATTTACTCTGGCTTTATTCTCAACATTTCAACATTATTTTCAATATGCCACATTTTGTGAATAATTCTCCATTTCTATCCTTTATTCTCAAGTTAACTGTCACTGCCGCTGCGCCACACTGTGTGAGGGAGCTGCAAAACCAAACATTTCAAAATCTGGCTTGAAGGACTCAGAGCTACACGTAGAGGAAACATTTAAAGGACAGACGAGTAAAGAGTAAAATAAGATCATACAAAAAGATCATCAAAATGAAGAACAACTGATTGACCTTGAGCTAAATATGTCCAATATCTGCACACTGGCAGTAGAGGAGTCTGGGGAAAGGTTCTGTACAAAGCCTGTTTTGTTGCTGTGGGCCTGAACCAAACAATGGCGTCCTTCTTCCACCTTATTGTCAGTCCTGCCGATGTGCTCCAGCACCACGAGGCTGCGTCAACCACACCGTGCCCACCTAGACATTACGCTCGGCTGCTGATTTAATGAGGCAGGGGCAGCAGTTGGTGTCAGGTAGGATGTCAGTCACAGGAAAACTGCGTTTCCTTGTATTGTCTGAAGTCTCTGACTCTTCCAAACAAACCTCAGGAAGAGCAGAGATCAACTTAGTCAAATCTGGAGTCATTATTTCCATTTTCCCCTTCTTAGTGTTTTTTAAGTGCAGTTTTACAACAAGCTGAGAATGATTTGTTTCCATACATGTGTGGATCTAATGTGTCCACAGCAACATGTGGTCTAACAGAGGAGGCTGGAACGAGCCTTCAGACTTTTTCTCTCTTTTCTGGCGTCAAAGGCTAAAATCAAATATTTGTTTTTTTAAAGGATCATTTCTTTAAAGGTACAGTTTGTAGAATTTAGTGATATCTAGTGAAATTGCATGTTGCAGCTGAACACCCCTCACCTCACCCTCTCCTTCCAAACATGAAAAAGAACCTGTGGTGACGATAATTCTACATTCAATTTCTGACAATATTTCCCTTTTACCTAAATCTTACACACTGGACCTTTGAGGGTGTAACAGCTACTGACCAGATCCCGTTTACCGCCAGTGGTTTGTTTAAAGATCCACTTCCTATAAAATTCCACCACACGTGCACTCCTGGATCTTCCTTCGCTCTGGAGCTTGTGGATCGTCTCGTTTTGGCGTCTTATTTCAAAGCCGTTTCCTCTGATGAACGATTAAAGGACAGAAGACAGAATCACTTACCTGTTGTGAATCATTACATTTCTAGATATATAAGCATGTGATTTTTTATTCTGTTACCGTTGTCTCCTCCAGGAGCCACGGCTTCATTAGATCCAGCAGCTTCTATTGCTGTATTTTCATGGATATATAGATTTCAGCTTATTCAATCATAATGAAAACATTTGACAAAATAAAATAAGGGCTGTGGCTCAAACTTACATGGCCTCTTGTGCTTCCTCCAGAAATCTGTAAAGTTTGACAAATAGAATGAATTTCTCAGAATTTGAAGGCATCAATAGGAACAAAGGGGAGTTTGAGTTACTGACCTGCCTCCCAAGGCATGGATTCTGTAGGGGTGAGACAAAGAGGATATGATGTCATACATTAAGAACTCTCTAAGCTATTTAAAAAAAACAAAATTCTTTAACATGCTTTTCGTTTGAAAGGTTTTTAATTGCTCTCCTACCTTTCTGGAAGAACCACATCCCTACAGGAAATAAACACAGCAACCGTTACCAAACAAATCAAGTGTAACAGCTCATATCACGTTCCTACCACAGACTGTGCATGGATTCATACCTGCTCTGCACCGGTGCACGAGAGTCAGCAGCAGCACAGCGAGCAGCAGACAGATGAAGACTGTGACTCCAGAGCTGATATTCAGTTTCCTTTCAGCTGTTGTAAGACGACGACAACAACAACAACAGACACACTCATGTTGCTCATGTCGCCATCACACTCTCTCCTCCTGAAAGACCTCTAGAATTTAACTCACGCGTCGGGTCGGTGATGAAAGGGTTGGTGATGCGTTGGCTGCTCTTCTGACTGACTGGATTTTCCAGCTCGCAGCTGAACTCCTTTACGCTCTGACTGTTTTCCTGAGAAATGAGTCGAACATGGAGTATTATCGTTATACACTAGAAGTTCAACCACATTTATTCTACTCACAAAATGTCCTAATAATAATAATCACAGCAAATGAATCAGAAAATCAAACTAGGGCTAGAATCAATGCTTATTTTCATCTTATCATTTTTAGTCCAAGTAATATTCAAATAGAGCAAAACCCAAGAATATTGTAAAGCCACCTTTTCAACATGGTGATCTTTAGAGGAAACCGCCACTTGGACGTCGTCTGACTTCCACTTGTAGGTGACGCTTTCGACGCCTGTGACGTTTCCCTCGCAGGTCAAAGTGCAGCTGCTCATCTCTACGTTGCAGGATGTAGTAACCGTGGGAACGGGGACAGGAGCTGAACAAAAAAGAAGAGAAATAAAAAAATGTCCCTGTGGTTGATGAAGCTCTCTGAACAGTGACTCACCGATGACGATGAGGCGGGTGGGAGTGGCCTTGATGCTGTTGATTTCTGGAGTGTACACTTCGCTGTCATCTCGATACAGTCCCCTGATTGTCATCTCTCCATTTGAAGTGTTCAGGCTCCCACGCTCTTTAAAACACACAGTTTTAGTTCAGTAAAAATCCCAAAATGCAACGGTCATACCTCCTAGCATCAGCGTACCTTTAAAATGACGATAATAAGTAACCTCTGAGTCGGAGTCAGCCCACTGGACGGCGATGTGCAGACCAACTCTCCACATGACGCTGGTGATGGGAGCAGTCGCAGGGCCGGGACTGAGGACGACATCATCACCCAACCTCTTGTGAAGTATCTTCTCTGCAATGATAAAAAGAAGAAGCACAGAGAGAGGATTTTCAATTTAAAGCAACACTGTGAAATCACTGAGTAGCGGCGCCCTCTGGCATTTGAACTGAAACACAACTGATATTACCCATGATCCCCAGCTTCCTAAACCAAATGAGCTGCAGTTTGGAATTCCTCATATTTTAAGTCAAGTTAAACGTTTCCTCACTGAATTTTGGAACAAATGCAGTTTTTTAACATTTTGTTTTTATCAGATCTGCAGTTCAGTGTTAATCTTGAACTTGAGGAACTCATTCTTCCTGTTCCAACTTATTTTTAAGCTACTATATTAGGATTTTAAAACATTTGCATAGCGTTACTTTAAATAAGCATTTTACCAGCTGGATTCTGGTTTTATTATAGATAATGAATTCAACATTAAGCTGATGGTATTAATGTAATTAACTGTAATTATTGATTGATTGATTTTTTTTTTTATCACAAAAAACAACAAAGGGACCTTATTTGAAACAAGAGTTTGTAAAGATGGGATAGTTTATGGATGTTTAAAAATAAAATCCTGTCTTGAACATTAAGTTGTTATTTGATTTATCAGCATTAAGATGGTGGTGACATCTAATTTTTCTTTCCATGGAAATATTAAGTTAAATGTTTCATTAAGATTGTCCAATGATGTAAAACATAAATAAACAGGAACCATATTGGAGAGTTACGCCGTTTTCAGCCAACACTTGTTTATGTGATATATAATATGTACTTAATAAATCACGCCGAATTATCTTTTTACGGTTCTTCTTTTACTGTGTACAGTTTAATTTACTAAAAACAATCAATACATAACTTTCTTCCTGAAGAAAAAGTTAAAATCGCATTATTCTAAGGTCGAATCCCTCATGCACTTTGCTGCTGATAGTGAGCCTGAGCTGCTGCTGCACAAACAACACAGTGTACATACGGGTTTACACTGGGTGGGGTCAGTGGATGTGGAAAATCCCGGTGGAGCGACGCATCCTGCACAGAAACCTCGATATCATCCAGAAAACCATTTTCAACAGAAGAAAGTAAAAGACAGGACTCACCAGCCTGTGACGGCACAAGACACAACAGAGCTGCAACCACAGACACAGTCTGCCACATCTTCCCCTCTCTGTCTCTTCACACAGCCAGACACCAGCTTCAATCCACACTTCCACTGGTCTGAGGCCAGAGGAACGTGTCAGCTCATGTCAGGTCAAAGATTTTTAAAAATCATTCAAGCTCAAATCGTCTTTGAAAATGAGCAGCTCATTGAGAAGCGGAGCAGAAAGATGGAGGAAAAGCGAAAGTAAATGAGATACCAGCTCAACCCGAACTCAGACTCCGCCTCCTCTCTCATGTTACATTACTATTTATAATATAATCCTGCCAAACACCCACACATCCACAGTGTAAATATCTAAATAAATATAAGTACTATTATTATCCACTGTTCAATAATATTGTTTGTTTTAACCTGATTATAAACTTATGATACTATGTTAGATTAGTTTTTTTTTCTTTTTAAATCTAAATGCACAATCTAAAGAGGCCCGTCCACACGTTGCTGCTGCAGCCAAAACAAATCAAATCTATGTAAAGTCTCATTTAAAAAAAAAAAGGAAGTTGCATTGGCCGGGAATCGAACCCGGGCCTCCCGCGTGGCAGGCGAGAATTCTACCACTGAACCACCAATGCTTGGGATACTGCTGGTGACAGCGCCACCTGGTGGCGGAATGCGGTATTTAAGATTGTATTTATACAAGAAATGACTTAAGTATAAAAAACTAAATGAATAAATGTATAAATAAATGTGGAAATTAATAAATAAATATCTTAATTTTATTTCCACATTTATTTATTTATTTCCACATTTATTTATTTATTTCCACATTTATTTCCGCATTTATTTATTTATTTCCACATTTATTTCCGCATTTATTTATTTATTTCCACATTTATTTCTACATTTATTTCTACTTAAGTCATTTCTCGTCCTCCATACTTTGTTGACGTTACATGTCAACTGTTCGATTCCCGGCCAGTACAACACAGATTATTTCATAACAAACATTTTTTACTTGCTCTTCCAGTTGTGTTCGACGCCTCGTTGGCGCAGTAGGCAGCGCGTCAGTCTCATAATCTGAAGGTCGTGAGTTCGAGCCTCACACGGGGCACTTGTTTTGTTTACTTTTATATTTTGAACTCATTTAAATGACGCAGACGGATCAGTGACACGGACACATGGAGTGGACACGTGTGTTTTACGCTGCATTAACGTACACGATACACATTTTAAACATGAACGCTTCAACGTTCAATGCTTCTAAGACAAGAGTGCTGGGTTTTCCGAGGAGTTCCTGAAGGCCTCGGTGATGATCCACCTGAGGCATCTTTAAACAGAAACGAAATGAAACGAGAAGAAACTCCAGGATCCTCTGTTTGTTTCTGTGCTTTCTGTTGTTGACACGTGTCCGCTGCAGGTGAGATTCAAACTCGATCGTGTGTCCTTAAGGTTTCTGGAAGCCGAGCTAAAGTTAGCTAGCCTAGCTAAGGTTAGCCCGCTAGACTAGCTTGTGTTAGCTTGTTTACTTTGGTGGAGGTTCAGCTCTCTAAAATGTTCTCCCTTGTTTTTAGATTAGAAGATTAGATTAGTGTTAACAGTAGACATTTCCCCCAATTTCTTATTCTTATAATACTGGATATTGTGGGTTTTTTATTGACATGAACTTAAACAGCTATTTTAAGGTCAATATTAATTTTTTGAATTCTTAAATTTGCGAAATCTCCCTGTTTATCCTTTCCCAAAGCATTTGCCATGAGATTGTATGAAATTCAAATTCAAATAAATCTGATGTACTGTGCAGCAACACTGATTCTATTTGTAAAGCGCCAAATCATAATATAGATCATCTGAAGTCACGTTACATAGAAGGTCCAGACCTTTTATGAAAATATGACACTACTGTGAGTTATTACACCTTGAACTGGACTTAGGACAGAATCAAATACAAAATATTCCCAGTGATCGCAGATGTAAGTGGAAACAGTAGTGAGAACTTTAAGCAGAAGCTGTTTCAGACATCTCAGTAATTCTTCCCGTGTGCAGGTTTCCAGCTTGAAATGAAAGAGATGGCTGACGGGTGTGACAGCCGCGGGACACCCTCGCCTGCCTCCAGCTCCCCAGTGTCGTCCCCTTGCTGCAAATCATCCCAAACATGGCTGCCAGTTGAATCTCCCATGAGACCTCGCTGCTTGAGTGATCAAATGGAGCAGGATGACGATTCCGGGCACCATCGAGTTGGGATGCAGACAAGTGAGCCTCGTTCACCGTGTGTCTTTGAGGAACTGTTTTGCTCCAGCCAGGGTTCAGTCCCTCTGACACCTCTGGCCGGCGCCCTCATGGCCTCCTCCTGGCCGCAGAGCGACGTGGTGAAACAAGGTTACCTGGGGAAGCTGGAGCGAAGCCACAGGAGATATTTTGTCCTGAGAGCAGGAAGCCACATGGGGCCGAGCCGGCTCGAGTGGTACAAAAGCCAGGAGAAGTTCACAGCGATGAGGAAGTCTGCCGGCAAAGCTGCGCTCTTTGGATCGAGCAAGCAAGGGTTAGACATTTTTCAATATGACAAACACTTGAAACAACTGATCATTCAAATCTACAATAATTTCAACTGATTTTCCTTCAGGGTGATTTACCTGAGGTGCTGTCTCGGTGTGAGTCGGACCGGCAGTTCCAGGAAAGGACACACGGTGGCGGTGTATGCAAAGGATCAGACCATGGTGCTGGTTGTGGAGGACCAGCAGGAACAAGACGAGTGGTACGTTGCCATTAAGAAACTGATGGAGGAAGAGCGGAGGGATGAAGAGCATATTGATGAAGAGGATGATGGGTATTGCACGCTGCCCCCTGCTGGATTTTTCAAAGAGGTGCGTCCAGATTTGAGTCGACTCTAAATAAACAGAATTTAAATGAAAATGAAAATACCCCAGACGGATCTTCATCTCTGCTTCGTCTAAGGTGTGGCCTGTCTTGGTGAAGCCCAGAGGTCTTGGTCGCTCAAAGTCCCTCGGTGGAGAGACGCGGCTCTGCCTCACAGCATCCTCGCTCATCCTGGTCAAACTGGGCGCATACAGTGATTTGCCGTCGGTTACGATACCTTTGTTGAGCGTTCGGCGCTTCGGCCATCTGGACGGCTTGTTCTTCTTGGAGCTCGGCAGGTCGGCACCTGACGGCCCTGGAGAAATCTGGATGGAAGCAGGAGACCAAGGTAGTGAAGGCTACATCCATAATACTATGTTTTCAAACTGTCCTCACAAGCTTTTTGGCACCGTTTCAGTTTTGATCCCTTCCATACTAACACACCCTGATAACAGATCTCTACCCATCCAGACTAAAGTGTTTCCAAATGTTTCAGTTTTAGTGGCTCTAAAACTCTTGACCATAGGACAGTGACCCTCCTCTTCATGTCTGTATTGTCCAGGAAACCCAGGAATTGCCCAGCACATTCACGAGGTGGTTCGGGCAACAGTCCACGCTCTACGAGCTCTGCCAGACTTCAGCCAGTCGCCGACCTCCAGCCAGCCTCAAGCACTTCTGCTGGCAAAACGCAGCAGAAATAAATACAGAGACAAGTCGGTTAACGTGAGGCCACTGACGCTATCTCCCAGAAACACTGACATCCAGACGAGTCCAACGCAGTCTCACGTCAGGTCCAGCAAACTAAATGCTGTCGGATCCCAGCGGAGCTCCGTGCCTGAGACCGGCAGCTACATGGAGATGAAGACCGAGCACTGCGGTGATGCAGCCCGCAGGTTAGAGAGCTGGGAGCTGGAGGAGGAAGAGGAGGAGGAGGAAGAGAAAGGGCTGGGGTACATGATGATGTCTCCACAGGGCAGCCGCAGCTCATCTGTGTCGCCTCAGGATGAATATGTGCTCATGGAAAGTCCACACAAACACAACCGGCCCCCATCATCGTCCCCCTCCTCTGGTCTTCACACATCATTCTACAGGTGCGCTGAACCACTTTCCTCCAAATTAAGATGCAACCAATGAAATTAAACAAACAACTGGATTGTAGAGTATGAAAACAAGTGTATATCAGCAGGTTTAGTACAGTGTATATGAGAAAAAGAACAAATGTATAAAATAACAATTGTTTGTGATTTGGAAAGAGTGTATTTACGACCACATGTACCTCTTTGTTTATGCTTCTCCACATCTTCACTGTTTTACTAACGTTTCTTTCCTGTTTTAGCTCCACCTCTGACGACTACTCTCCTCTGCGTCCATCACATCATCAGACCAATGAGCTCAGTCAGTCCAACAGTCAGAAAACAGAACCTGACCAATCACAGACGAGCATCGGCTTCTCCACTCGACCGGCGGATGAGTCAGCAGCTCAGCACAAACACCACCCGGCACAGACCAGATCCACGTCTTCTCCTCTGCGGAGCGTCGACAGACCCGACACGATGAAGAGTCCAATGCAGGACAGTCCGAACTCTGACACAGGCCGGTCCAGTCGATTCCACGCTGTCCCAGACCAGTCTGCTGTTAGAA
This sequence comes from Paralichthys olivaceus, assembly GCF_024713975.1. Taxonomy (NCBI): domain Eukaryota; kingdom Metazoa; phylum Chordata; class Actinopteri; order Pleuronectiformes; family Paralichthyidae; genus Paralichthys; species Paralichthys olivaceus. Next base: position 734,738 of record NC_091116.1, read on the forward strand.
GATACCGGCTCTCGTCCTGTCTGATGTCTTGCTTGCAATCTGATGACGGCTCCTGAGTCATCATTCAATATTTTGCTCATGTTGCTGCTGCTCTTCTTTTGGGATCATGAGTCTTAACACTGGAGAAAAATAGTTGTTTTTGTAAATCACTTTAAGTTTCTTATGTGTCTCATTTTGTATTTTTTGTTTGTTGGTTATTTTTGAAGAATCGGTGAAATTTAAGTACACAGCACTTGAGGATGTTGCACTGCCATTGGATGTAAACAGAAAAAAAGAATAAAGTCAAGAGAATATTCTGTCTTTTTGCTCTGTTATTAGGACTATGGATGTTATACTGCAAGATGATGTCCCACTCTGGATGCTTCTAGAGGGTTTTTGGTCTCAGATGGACAAATGAAGAGAGGTCAGAAGCTACTTCTTAAATATTCTTCTGCAAAATAACAAGAAATGTTGACAGAAAATGTTGCAGCCACACAAATAATCCTCTGATTGTTTGAAGGATTAATAACTGCAGGAGAAGAGGTTATGATATTAAATTATAAAACATTGTGATGGTTCCACACATTTAAAATGTACCACTGCCTGAAATTTCGAAACTCAATAATATTCAGTATCTGGAATTAGAGTCACTGCACAATATTCCTCCATTTAAAACATTTGACTTTTTTTTAAATCATGATCTCGATCAGCAGATGCAGTTTGCCCAGCATTTTAAGTATATTCAAAGTTCATTCACACAGATGAGCTATTACACAAGACCCTGAGAATATGAACCAGCGACAAGTCTACAGGAATAAATTTGAAAGAAGGTTGCAGAGCTTTTCACTTTTATTGCAAACAGACAGAAATAGATACAAACTTTAAAGCTGGTGTATAAATCGAATGCATAAATAAACACAAGGACACAGAACATAGGAGCATCATGTACAGAAAAAAACAGGAGACTGGAGATCAAGGTTTTGAATAGTGGATGTATTGTATGTGATGGTGAGTTCAACAGGTGGCAGCAGTGAGCCACATAAAGCACAGAGGCTGAACTGAAAAACGTCCTGCAGACCTTTTATAGATAAATTACTACTTTGTAAATTTGGTGACATTGCTGTGTCTTGGAGATCACTTTAAAATATGTTTGCAAGTAGGGGGTTCCTGCACTGCCACCTAGGGTTACCGAATTGCATGACCACTTTTCCAGAGGGGGGTTCCTGCATTTCTAGAACATCTTGCAGTTGTCGTAACTCTTTCTTTCCGGGATAAAAACTCAAATAAGCAAATAAGAATAAAAATGTGAAAAGTCTTTAAAAAAAAATTCCGTTTCCCTCTGAGGTCTGAGACGTGGACCTGCTGAACCTTGACAATGAGGCCCTCTCTTTTCTGACCTTCTTCTGAAAAAGCAGCAGCACTTTCTTCCTGAACTTCTCGCCCACGAACGCGTAGAGGACCGGGTTGATGCAGCTGTGCAGCAGAGCCAGACTGTTGGTCACCCGCAGAGCCAGGTCCAACGACATCCTCATCGCACAGTCAAACAAGATCACATTTGCCCTCATGAGCGTGTCTATGATCATGGTTATGTGGTACGGCACCCAGCAGAGTAGGAACGCAATCACCACGGCCACAATGACCTTCATGGCTCTGTACTTCTGGAAACCGCGTGTACGCAGCAACCTCACTGTGATGATGCTGTAGCAGACAATCATGACACCCAGAGGCAGCAAGAAGCCGAAAATGTGGCGGAACCCATTCGTGGAGATCCTCCAGGAGCTGGCACTGCCGACGTCAAAGCTTTCAGCACAGATCATCCTGTCCGAGTCCGGGTTGAACTGGGTGGCTTCGTTGAAAAGCGCCGGCAGGCCGAGGGCCAAGCCGAAGGCCCAGACGGCTGCGCAGAGGAGCCGGCTGCACATCCTCTGGCGGCTCTTGAGAGTCTCGCTGGAGTGCATGATCACAAGGTAGCGGTCGATGCTGATGCAGGCCAGGAAAATGATGCTGGTGTAGAAGTTGGCTTCGATGACGAGGCTGAGGAGTTTGCACATGAAGCCTCCGAAGAGCCATCCCTGGACGAATGCCACAGCCCAGAACGGGAGGGTGAGCGCAATCAGGCCATCAGCTATTGTCAGATGAAACAGGTACACATCCGAAGGGGTCAGGTTCTGTTTGCTGGTGCTGATCACCCACCCCACCAACAGGTTCCCTGGTATTGCCAGTAAGAAGATGGCGATGAGGAGGACGCACAGGGTCACGGCTGCTGTGGGCTCCAGAGGCTTCAGCTCACATATTAACTTGCTTGGATCGATGATGAGCGTTAGGTTGTTGTTGGTGCTTTCATTCAGCAGGTCGTAGAAATTGTCAGAAAATTCAAAGATGATTGACATGACTGTGGATGAAAAACAAGATTGATACTGCAAAATTAAAACTCTTCTTTAAAATATTGGAAAAGCAGAACAAACAGATGAACTATATGACAGCTGTTCCCCATAATTTGGGAAGTTGCATTGTGCAGAGTTAGAGTAATTTTGAAACCGCTTTTGCAACCGCAGCCTCACCTACACTTTCAAGACACTGAACTGACTCCTCAGCTAATTTATTAAAGTTTACTAATAGCATGTGCAGACCAGATAAGACTGTAGCAGTAAACCCAGTCAGTCTATTAACCTGAGAAAAGCAGCATTTTCTTCTTTTATTTGTTTGAGTTATTTCATTTCCTCGCATGAATACAAACATATTTCATCCCTTGTATTAAAAGTACAACTCCTCTATTTATTTCTGTCCATGAGAATAAACCAGTCAGGATACTCACCTCCTGCTGGGGCTCGGTCGTGGCTTTAAAAGGTTTGATCTCCTCAGAGCATCTTTCTTATGAGTTATGAGTTTCTTACTCAATGTCCTGTTTCTTTCCCAAGAGTGTTGCTGCACTAGTCTATGTCAGCAACAGGACATATGTCAGGTGGATTGTTACTCTCGATGCACGTTGTGGAATAAACTGATAAGATTGAGTTGCTGGGGGTTATTGGGTAATGAGGGTGTGTGTGATGGGTTGTTTTGCATGATGCCGACTGAGTCACTTTCTGGAAATGACCTGCTGTAATGTTCTCTGCCGTTGTTTCAAAAGTACGGTGTCACTCCCCTGATTTGTGTCTATATAATATGTTTTTACATTTAGATAATACTGCTGATGTCATTCTCTATGTTTCTATCTCAGTCTTAAAGATGAAGAGGAGGAAGAGGAAGGTGAGGAATTAGAGTGAGCAACTACGTCACAGTTTTACTTTTTCATATTGTTTTTCATCTGCGTTTGTTGGATTTTTAGCAGGATTACACAACCAATTCTCTGAAATTTTGTTGAGGTGTGGGGGCAGAACCTGAGAAAGAACCCATGACATTTTGGTTACTTCCTTCCTTTAAATGCAGGATAGGACGTTTTTCACAACGTTTGCCTCGTATTCTCAGAGAATAAAGCATGAACCTTGACGAAAGGGGAATTTAAATGATAACCATGCGTCAGTAATGACAGGGGAGCGAGTTGAGTCCCTCCTCGTCTCTGCAAAGCCAAATGTGTCCTAACACTTAGCATCTTCCCTGGTCTTCATCAATACCTCCATTCATGTTTTGGTTGGTAAACATACAGTAATCAACATAGCAGAGTGTTGCATCACTGCTCATCTGCTGTCACCAATAATTGTACCTGGAAACTTCAAGGCTCCACGCCACTAAATGACAGCACTGTCATCTGTGTCTCCATCAGGACGCAAGACAGTCCCCCAACTGGAAGGGCTTGCTTTTTAGTTTCGGCTTAGATGTTACTTCAACTTTTAACTGCTGGGACAATATTGACTGATGAGAAACAAGAGAACAACATGAGGGAGGGAGGGAGAGAAAGAGAAGCACACAAAGGCATACTTTAATAAAACCAGAGCAGACTTTCTACATTGCAGGTTTATTTTTCGGTTTCCTTTGTGCGTTCACATTAGAAATAAAATCAGGCAGATAATCACAAATATTCTTCACCTCACAAGAAAGCAGCTGATAAGATTTATCTACTTTACTTAGGAAATCTTAATTTGTTATTCATGACTAATTTTTCCATATTCTATGCAGAGAAAAGAGACAAAACTCCCATTGCGGTTTTCCACAGTTTTCAAAAATCTCATTTTGACGTGAACATGTCGCTTCTTCTCTCTGTGTCTCTTCTTTAATGATTTTTGACTTAATGTTGGTGTAAGAATTCCTATTGTTCCTTTATTACATTTTTCAGCTTCTTCTTCCACCAAAGCTCTGCACTCAAAACTGATAATTACTGTCACTAAAACTGTCACTAAAAAAATGTGTGTTCGTGTTGACAGCGAGCCCCCCTATTATCCACACTTGTCTCGATGTGCCTTGTAAAAAGTTAAGCAGCTATGTTTTGTTTTACGACACTAATAATTATCACGTTAAAGGGAAATGTGTCTTTTGTTGCTGCCTGTTTGTCTCCTTGGACAGACGAGAGACACACATATCGTCTGTTTCATGAATAACATGGCCTGGGCAGTTTATTAGGTACACCTCGCTGAACTAGTCTTGGTCTGTTGTGAAGGTTGTAATGTTCACTTTTAAAATTTAAATTTAAATTTAAAAATGCCTTAATAATCTTTTTTTTATGTTATTAATATTAAATATATGGCCTGTATGCAAACATCATTATTATTGAAGGAAATAAAAGTGGGACTCATTTTAATTATTTTCTTATCTATTTAATATTATTATATTGATGTATTTATGGATTATATAGCGATATATAATACCATATTATATATTGATTATATGTATAAAGCAATGTCATATTCCAGTAAACTACTTTGAATGAATATAGGATATTCCACCAGGAATTTGATAACAGGCAACATCGCGGGCGCCCTCCTCTTACGGGGACGGGGTCCTGACTCTGAAAGACGCGGAAGTGACAGGCGGAAGCAGCCTCGACGGAAGCGGGTTCGGTCTGTCAACGGAGGAAAAAATCGCCAAATCTGTCTCAAAGCGGGTCGATCCCAACACTTAGCTCCATCCGATCATCTCCCCCCTTCTCCCGGACACCGGCGGCCCGCGGCAATGATCCTGCTAGAGATTAATAACCGAATTATAGAGGAGACGCTGACGTTGAAGTTCGACGGCGCATCCAACGGGTGAGAAATCATTGTTGCACCTGGCTAGCGCTGCTAACTGCTAGCTTTCCCATTTCCCTCAAGGCGTCGCCTGCATTGAATGAAGCGGCAGAGGAAACCCCTCCATGGTTTTTAGCACCAGTTAGCAATGTGGTGTCTTAGTTCATAAAACCAGTTGAAACACAGCGGGGATTAGCTTTGCGAGCTAACGTGACTGGCTAGCCTGGAGCTGGGGTGTGTCTGCACGGTCCGTGTTGTGCCAAAAATGTCACCACAATGAATCCGATCTCCCCCGGCGGAAGTAAAATAGCCAAAACATTTCAGGCACAACAAAAAATGACCTCATAAATATCGAGCATGACGTATAACATGTTTTTACGAGGTTGCAGACGGAAAATAATTGCTAGCTTGAGTGTAATTAAGCTAATGCTTGAAGCTAGCTGAGCAGATGAAGGAGGAAGTGGTGTTAAAGCACAAACTACTTGGTATTAGTGACATTTCTCCTGCAGTTATAAAGGGATGAAAGCGTAATTCATTCACTAGGGTCACATTTTCTTATGATTCTGAGTCTCAACATAATGACAGTAACTGCAGATGTCCATCATTAATTACACTCCCCCACACAAGGCCTATTTTTCCACATTGAACTTGCCTTTACTAAATCCCATTTATTTGCTTTGCACTGAGGGCAAGTCTGCAGCCACCACCCCCCGTCCAGCTTCCGCATTCCTACAGACAAGCTGAGTCAAGCCTGTGCTCAGCTGAGCTGCAGCTGCTCCCTGCATGGCAGCCTGGACATGTTGCTGCAGCATCCCCCTTTTAAAAAGTCTGCGTTCATTGCTGTGCACCCTCAGATAACACTGTGCACGTTTAAAGAAAAGACCACACAATCAAGAAGATCCTTTAAAAGTAGTAAACACAAGTCAATTGGATGCAAACATATTTTGTCTCAGCTTGACATTAAGTTTTTAACTCGGTGGAGTCTGTTGCAGCCAAGTATTAGTTATGTGCCGAGTATTTCATATCTTATTAACTACTTGTTTGGTCCATAAAATATTAGGAATTGATTTATGCTTTATTCAACATTACGAGAGAGGGACATTCTTGTGAATTTCTAAAGAAATAATCCTGAGATCTTCATGAAAAACATCAGGCATGTTTATGGGATGTGTAGTGTGTGGAATTTGGTGCAGCTGGAGTGAATTTACAACAGGGACTGTTGGGCCTTGGTTGAGGAATGCTACTGAGTGACATTCTAGTTTTCATTATTTATATGTTTGACCCTTGGCCAGGTCCAGTAAAATGGTATTTTGTTTGAGCAACAGTTTGATATGCAGTAAAGCAGCACATCCTCTCATGTAAAAACTCTTTCCCCACAATTTAGACTTGAAAACCATTTTGGGGGGAAATGCAAAGTAAAAGGCAATGACTCAAAATAGTTGACTGAAATATCGACTGAATGTTTTCGCTCTCTTCTTTTTCACGAGAATCTAAAACTCACTGAATAATAAAAACACAAGTAATGGCTGCTCATGAATATCTCAATGTTGTCTCCTTGCAGAACCAAACCAGAGGCTGTCGATGTGACGTTTGCAGGTGAGATTATATGACATGTTATGAAACACTTGAATTGTTATGAAACGCTATGCACTGGTTTTAACTTCTTTAAACGTGTTTGTGTCGCTCTGAATACTTGAACACTGAGGTTGTAGACATTGACATTACCCTATTTCTATGCAGAATTGAGGTTATTATGTACAAACTGTGTCAGTGCGACAAGATGCCGTTATTTTAGTAGATTGTTCTGTGATTCTTTGAGCTGTGTTGCCAGCGTTTGGTGCAGAATCTGTCACATTATTGTTATTTTGTATGTTATCAATGACTTGACGTTTGTCTCCGCTGCAGACTTCGATGGCGTCTTGTACCATATCTCCAACCCCAATGGGGACAAGACCAAATTGATGGTCAGCATTTCCCTGAAGTTCTACAAGGAGCTGCAGGAGCATGGAGCTGACGAGGTACCACCCGCACGCACGCACACACACACAAATGAAGGGGAAGGTACATAAACAAAGATTCTGGAAAATGCTCAGTGTAAGAAATGCTTTCTGTCTGGTTTTGGAGTCAATCTGATATAAAAAGGTGTCCAGAAGAAATGCAGAATTGGATCATGATCGGTATCTACGCATGCTCACTCAAAAACACGCCTCTTTAGTGCAAGAGTGCTGTTCTTCCATGTAAGGAAGAAAGCAGCTGCTGAGGCTTGTGGTAGAAACAGGAAGTGAGTTTGTGTGTCTCACTCAGGCGAGGAAGTGCTGACTGCGAGCTGCAGCCAGTGTGTGTGTGTGTATGTGTTTAAAATTAAAAAGAAAAACTTAAGCAAAACTGTCTCTTCACTTTTTCTTGTACATTATCCACTCCTGAGCTTGATTTGCATATTGAAGCTTAGTCGACGTTCATTCCACAGTGACAGGTATCCATTCAAGTGGAGGCCCCTTGTTGTAAATCGAACCCCTTCAATTACCTGAACGGGACACACACACCTCCTTCCTTTTTGTCTCTCTGTCTCTACCTCTCTTTCGTTTGTTGTTGTTGACATGTCTCTTCTTTGAAACCAGCTGCCGAGAATCCGAGGATTCCCACAGGCTATGAAAATCAAGTAATTTTAAGAATCAAAGGATATTTTGACTGTACCTGTTATTGTTCCCTGAAGTCATGGGATCCCTTTTCTATTCTAGAATCAAACATTTAAAATTAGTCTTTTGTAATATAAATCATTCTGCATCCACACTTTGCAGAAGCATGTATTGCCCTTATTGTCTTGTGATTTAAATTTTTATGCCTCTGCGCTGGTAAGACCCGTTGTCTCTTTCCCATTCTTATGAATACGATGTCAATACAAGAATACAAGAACGCCTTGGGGGAATTTGTTCAAAGTCGGCACTAACGTTCACTTGGACTCACGGATGAACTGTTTAGAGTTTGATGGGGTCAAGATCACAGTGATCTCACGAGCCCTTATTTGCCCTGTGAATGCGTTATCTTCAGAGTGCCTCGAGATAAGCCTTTCAAATTTGACAAAAATGCTCAGTTAAGATTTCAGTGAGCAAAGGTCAAAGTGGCCTTGCGTGAGTCTGTAAAATACTGTATGCGGTTTGAAAGTGCAGTGGTTGGTGGAGGCATACAACTGCAGTGCAGCGATTCTAGTGCATTTCAGTTTTCCTTTGCCTTATTTGTGCAGCTCCTCTGTGAAGTGCTTCTTTCTAAAACTGCATTTAGAGAAGTGTGATACAAATAAAGTTCATGTTTTTTTCATTTCAGCTTCTCAAGAGGGTGTATGGGAATTTCCTGGTGTCAACAGAGGCTGGTAAGTTCTCTAAAACATTCTTATCTCTTTTTTTAGAAATCAGTGACAACATCCTGAATGATGGTTTGAGACGATTAGACCGCTAAGGTCGGCTCAGTTCAAAGATTTTAACTAACAGAAGTAAGGTTTCATTCAGCAGCCTTAACTGTCAACTCTGTATCCTTGATCTCTAGAATTGTCAGAGGAAATATCACGGTTTCACAGTTTTCACGATTATCGATGCTATAGATGGAAAAAGACACACAACCAGCAATATATAGCTAATAACATAGCTCATGAACTAAATATTTATTATTTTCATCAACTAGCAACGTTAGTAAACCGCGGCTATCGTAAAATCAGTTAATCTCAACATCGTGAAAGTGTGAAATTAAAAGCGGTGACTGACTATGATCTTCCATCATCTTCCCTTAAGGCTACAACGTGTCTCTCCTGTACGACCTGGACGCACTACCAGCCAACAAAGATGAGGTTGTCCACCAGGCAGGGATGCTGAAGAGGAACTGCTTTGCCTCCGTGTTTGAAAAGTACTTCAAGTTCCAGGAGGAGGGCAAGGAGGGCGAGCAGAGGGCTGTGGTCCACTACAGAGACGACGAGTCCATGTACGTACAAAGCTTTCGGTTTCACGTTATGCCTGGAGGCAGACGAGCAGAGCTCCATTTTGAAATGGTCCTAATTCCTCAAAGGGGCTTGTGTTTCGAATTTAAGCTTAAGTGTCTCGTGTAAAGGCTGCGAGCAACCTAAATATGTTGTTTTGGGTTTTCAGATATGGGAACCTCTCTACTCTGAAAGCCATATTTTGCGGTAATCCTCGTTTCTCTCTGACATGTCACATCTTCTCAGGTATGTGGAGGCCAAGAAAGACAGAGTGACTGTTGTCTTCAGCACGGTGTTCAAAGACGACGACGATGTCATTATCGGAAAAGTCTTCATGCAGGTTTGTGATGCAACACCAACATTCTTGTGTTCACATCAGCAACAATATTACAATATCCTGTTTGATGCAAATACAAAAGTGTCATAACACTCATGTGAGAATAGTTGCAATAGAAGTGTCATCTAAATAAAATCAAATGTGCAAATCAGTCGATTACACACGAGAACGTGTGCTCACTCTTCCTGCGTATAGGAGTTCAAAGAGGGTCGGCGAGCCAGCCACACGGCCCCCCAGGTGCTGTTCAGCCACAGGGAGCCGCCGCTGGAGCTGAAGGACACAGACGCCGCCGTCGGGGACAACATCGGATACATCACCTTCGGTCAGCATCACAAAATCGTCCTCATCTCCTTCAGCTGCACTGATAACTTGAATGGTTTCCTGATTTTGTGATGATGTATGTGTTTTGTCGTGACTCCTTCCAGTCCTGTTCCCACGTCACACCAATGCCAATGCCAGAGACAACACCATCAACCTCATCCACACCTTCAGGGACTACCTGCACTACCACATAAAGTGCTCCAAGGTCAGTGCAACATTTTAAAAACATTTTGCTTGTTTTTGGAATATTAACTTCATTTATCATTTTGAGGCACATCTCCGTTCATATTCGTGATACCTTCAGGCCAGAGTTAAGCTTGTATGGTCTCATGAGAAAATTTTACCTCGGTTACAATTTTCCTCAGGTTTACAGTCCCTCATAACTCAGTGAATACCACGCAGGCACCAGTTGATCAGACTAAAAGCTGAGAGTCTACTTTAATTAGCGGTAACAGCGACTCATGGTGTCCTCCCCTTAATGGTACGTTGTGTGCATTACCTTCTTTACAATAGAAAGTCCAGCCACAAGGTCCCCGCTCTCCCACCTTCACTCTATTAGGGCAGTGTGTGGGCGTCTGTGTCACTCCTTGAAAGCACTCTTCTCGACTGCGAACCCTCATCAAAGCCAGTTTTTTTGGATGGTTTACATTTGAGAGGCGTGTGTTTGCGTTGTTTCGTAAGCATCTGCTGCTCAGACTGCAGATAATGGAGCTGGATGTTTGTGTCTCAGACATGAGGGAGTCAGCGTGGGTGTCACGATGGACGGGTTTCATAGGCAGGCGTGGGTGGTTTCAACTGTCAAAATTCAAAGCCTGTGCCGCAAACTTAAAATTCTGCATTTGATGATGAAACGAATAAAGCCAGACTTATTTAAAAGATCATTTTGAGATTAAGTTGTGATTCATGTCCACGTTTCTTCCGCAGGCGTACATTCACACACGCATGAGGGCCAAGACGTCAGACTTCCTCAAGGTGCTGAACCGTGCTCGACCCGACGCCGAGAAGAAGGAGATGAAGACCATCTCGTAAGCAGCCTCTGATCTCCTCGTCTTGTTGACACCCATGTCTTGTTTCCATGTTTGGGTTAAAGTTAAAGTTGTCAGCGCTTCTAAATCCTAACCGATTTTCATTCATGTGGCATCACGCACCAGGGGAGAATAATGGCAGATATTCTTCTCTAAAGATTTAAAAAAAATAATGACACATCCCAAACTGCAGGATATTGTTAAGTCCAGAGGCAGCGATGCATCACGTGACCTCTCTGACGGGATCTGATGAGGAAGAAGGTGCAAACAAAACAAACACGATGGAGTGTGACAACTTGCTCTATTTGTAAAAACACTTTGCGGTGATATAAAACAAAAGCAGAGGAAAAGAGTCTGGATCAGCTCCAGCTCTTCTGTCCACCTCCTACACTTGCCTTTTTTCATTGTTGCTATTTCAAAAGCTCCACTCATCCCTCTCATTGTTTCTGCTCTGTGACTACTGACGTAATCATCCTCAATTTAAATCCTTAATATCAAACATGTCAGGGTTCCAGACCAGATTTCTCCTCTGATTCTCGGGGTCAAATCAGCGTTTCTTGTTTTGGGATGCCCTGAATCAGATTAAATATTTATATCCAGTTGCTTATTTTAACAGATTTCCTTTAACCTTTCACTGCTCGGACCTTAAATCAAGACCTTGAGCGCTGCTGCTGCTCATTGTTGAATCATGAATGTTTTTTGCAGCTGAATGCAGAATATGTCTTGATTCACACTTCAGATACACTGTCTCTGCATTTTCTAAGATGGAAGTATTTCTCTTGGCTTTATGAGTCGACTACAATCTGCAGGTTTGTGTGTTTTTGAGGTGTGTGGCTTCAGTGTTTGAAGTGAGTCAGGGAGGATGTTTTTTTATACAGCTCTCCACTTGGCTCAAACCTCCCTAACAACCACAAGTCCTCGGTTGACCTTGTAGCTCTCAAATAATTGTGGGAATTTACACTGTCTTAACACACAGAGTCTTTGTTCTATGGTTAATGTGTCACTGGAATATGTGGGGGTCCTCCGTAGTCGTCATGTTTTGTGAGTTTCGGAGTGGGAGAAACATGAATCACAGGTTTGGCATCAAGGTACAAAACAAATATAAACCAGAAAAAGCGGAACACCTCAGAAATACTTGAACCGAAATGGAAGTGACATATTGTTTAGCAAACGTGAAAAGGGTATCTGGCACTGATCTGTATCATGTTTATTTGCCAAGTGTGTTGACAGAAGAAAGAATTTTCCCGTAGATTTCAGTGCCCTGGCAGCTGGAGGACCGAAACGAACAGAAGGCTGATTGTTGGCGTTGAGATGAAAAGTTTAAAAACTGATAAAAACAACTTTTTAGATGCATCTTTGTTTGATTTCTCTTTTTCTTCAGTGGAAAGACCTTCACCCGCTGAGGCTGACCCCCATCAGAGATACCCAAACCCCCCGTGGACACGCCCAAACGCGGCACACTTGAGACGCAACGCCACATCGGACAGGACTCCAGGATGCCTCGAAATGTCCAAGACCCCACCCCCCAAAAAAATGTGTCCAGTCTTTTTTTTTTTTTTTTATGAATAATAATGTTGGCTCTACTTAGAGGAAGCCAAAGCTCAAGATAAGTGGAAAAATGGGCATTCCTTGCTTTGCATAGTTAAAGAGAATTATTAGTCCTATATAAATATATATATGAAAAAAAAGAAAATTTTTGATACGATATCTTTTACTCCATTTGGTACTCTTGCTTGCCCCCCCCCCCCCCCAACCCTCACCATGCGATATTCATGTTCCGGATGATTTCAGTCCTCCCTTCCTCTCTGTGCCGTCATGTCGTCTGTACCATTGTCATTTGAAAAAAATAAAATAAATCACTCTTACAAAAAAAGCATCGCACGTGTCTGTGTAGACTTCTCTCATGATGTCATTTTTATCAATCCACACATTATCTTTCCTTTGACACCGATTTACAAGAGATATTTCTGTGTTCGTAAGCTTTCAAGTAAACGCACTACTTTGCCTCAGATTAAGGATTACATGGTTCTCTACTATAAGTTATTATAAACACTGAAACTGAACCGTGTTTTTGTGATATATGTTTTAAGTTTATTCTCTTTTTTTAGAAGTCTACATTTCTGCTTGATGATGTTTCAAATATTGATTGTTCTAAAAATGTATGTTTTGACTTGTCTGCTCATTTCCTGTGTTTGTCTCACAGGCAGGTGGAAAGCATGTGGTCCATGGCGACGGTGACTATAAATATTCTGTTCTAAACTTAAGAAAAGGTTTTTTTTAAAGTTGTTTTTAAAGCAATAATGCAAAAACATTTGACTGTTCAGTTTTTCTAACGTGGGACGGCTGTTTTTCTGAATGTCAATTGAATATTTTAGTGTTTTGAACTGGTCGTGATGGTGATGTCACCTTGTGTTGTGGGATAATATGACGAAAGATTTTCTGTCATTTTACAATCGAAACAATAACCAAGAATCTGAAAATAAAACTTATAATCATATAAATTCATATGAATACGAAAAAAACACTGATGGATGATTCACTTTTGCCATTAAATGTATTTATTTTCTGACATCAGAGAAAACAAACAACCTCTTTGTAGCATTTCAGGTTTGGCAGCGACAGTCGGTTGATATGAAACTTGGCTGAGGGACAGAAAACATTTTAGCTTTTTAAGATCAAGCGTTGGCGACTTCACCCTCCGTCTTGGGCTTATCATCTTCCTTCTCGGAATCGGAGGAGGAGGAAGAAGATGAGGAGGAAGAAGATGAGGAGGAGGAGGAAGATGATGAGGAGGAAGAGGATGAACCCTTCTTAGTTTTGGTCTTGGTTTTCTTTTTTTCGGTTTTGCCATTTGGTGCATTTTGAGCCTCTGCGTTATTGGCAGCGACCTTCTCGGCCTTGATGGGGTCTCCTTCAGCAGGAGGGGTGGATTTGTTTGAGGGGTTGTTTTCTTTCTTCACAGCAGCTTTCTCTTTCACTTCCTGCTGCTTCTTCTGCACCTTGTTGTCAGGCTTTTGCCGTCCTGCAAACAAGAGGATGAATCAGATTTTTAAATGTGTTTATCTTCCCTTTGGTCCCTCTGCTTTTCTTTTATTTCAGTGTGCCACTGCTAGAAAGTCAACAAGTCACCAGAGTTTGAGGGAAACAGGACAAATGACATTGGGTAGCAACATTTTTGATTATGTTGTAGTGTTAAATTGGGTGTGATTGTAGTTGCAGGGTGAAATGCCTATTTGCTTTCTTGCAATGAGTTGGACTCATGTCCAACGAAGACGCTACAACTAGTTAATGTGTCCACATTGTCGCCATGTTCAGAATTAATGAATTAGCTCTAAAGGTCATGAATAAAATAAACTAAGCTTGTAAGTGAGCTTTATTCCCCCAGTTCTAAGCTAAACAAACTTTTCTTGCAAGAAAGCAAACACACATCACAAATTGATGTGAGGGTTAGTTTTCATGCATGACTCTGCACACAACTCCATCAACCTTGCGTGTAAACCACGTGGTTCTTGCATTCACATAAAAACATTAATGTGTTGCTAACACTTTTCTAGTGTTAGTTAGTGTCTGTGTTAATTCTCGTCACTATCAATCTTTGGAAAGGCGGCAATTGGTAAGACCAAACTGAAACCACCCTGACCCTGATCTTTCTTGGCAAAAACATTCTGGAATCATTATGATTTTTTGATTTCAGCTGGATGTGTAACTCACCGCTGCGAACTCCGTCCTCTAAAGAGAACTCCAAGCTGTCAGGGAAGAAGAGGATAAGTATGCAAAAGTATGTGTTATTCTGTTATACTTTTTTGTGTCGGGGTGTGTTTATGCCAAAAAAAGAAACTGGACTGGCTGTAGCTTCTAATTGATCCTATTATCTTGAACATTTTATCAATCTTCTCATCTAACTGTGTATTTCTCAACATGTCGAACTCAATTAGTTGTAGTGACGAGCAACCCATCCTGATTACAGGAGATAAATGGCACTAGAGGTGATTTGTGTCACATAAACACTACAGACAGACACATTTTCCCATCAGATACCACAACCATCATTATCTCTCTCTGACCGTCCTCACCACTCAGTGTCAGAGGTCATCCCGAGGATCAGTTGCTGGTAGTTGTTGATTTCTGACTCCAGCTTCATCTTGACGCACAGCAGGTTCTTGTTGATTTCCACCTGGTGCTCCACCTGCGACTTCACCTTCTCCAACTCCGCCGACAGGTTCAGTATCCCCGCGTTGAGAGGGACCAGGCGTTGACCGTACTCCGTCTCGGTGCTCCTCTGGGTTTCCTCCAGGTTTCGGATCTGAAAGGAGGAAATGGGGTGATTCTTGGCTGCCCACTCTTTTGTTGGGATCCTACCCTGGAATTTCATCATACTTTAATAATAAACCAATGATATGCAACCTTGGAAAAACACATAATAGGTTAGAGTGACCTTTTTCATCTAAACTGCTTGATATGGAAGAGCAGAGCCAGATGTTTTGTCGCACTATAGTGAGACGGACCAAGAGTTGTCTGGTTTAAAGTAGCAGGTTTACAGTATAATGACAAGGGAGTCAGGAATGCTTGTGAGAAGGACAGGTAGCCTGCGGCTGGTTTTAGCATTCCTGACATGAAAAAGGAAAGATATTGTCATATAAATATTTTAGCTTCAAGGGTTTTAGGACTTTAGCTTCTGAGTGGGATCTTTATTTGTCCAATGTCACTTTTGTTTTGCAAAATACTCCATCTGCACGTCTTGAGAATGAGTTATAAACCTATTGCATATTTGGAAGGTTTGGTTCCAGGGGATTTCACTTTGTTCTCTAGAGACTATTTCATGTGTAGTTACCGTGCTCTGCAAACTCTGGATCTTAATTTCCAGAACTTTTTGCTGTTTAAGCAGATCCTTGTGCTCGGATTTTCCAGAATAAAGGACCTCCACATTTTGGGCCTCCTCCACCTTGATGTTTTCAAACTGGAGAGAGAGGGGGGGGAAAGACAAGATGAACATGGTGACATCAACAGGGGATAGTGGGGAGGTAGAGGGACATCCTGCAGGCACTGTACCTTGCTCTGGTACCACTCCTCAGTCTCCTTTAGGTTCTTCTTGACCAGTTTATCGTACTGGTTGCGGATCTTGTTGAGATTATCGGCCAGTTTGGAATTCTGGGAGTCAATCTCCACAATAACCTCAGAACCCTTGACCTTCTCACACAGGGCATTCACATCCTGAAAGAGCCACAATTGTAATTTTGCCTCACGTCTCAATCTTAAAAGTGTGTGTGATTTTGTGTTTTAGTTTTCAGGCCTCACATCTTTGTGTTCTCGCTTGAGGCGCTCCAGCTCCTCCTTCACCAGCTCAATCTCCTTCTTCGTCTGCCCGCAGTTCAGCCTGGTGTCCTCAGCGGTCTTCTTCAAATCCTCCAAGTCGTTTTCCAGTTCCTTGCGGCCCTTTTTCTCATCTTCCTCCCTGCAAACAGAGGAACAATCCAAAGAATGATGCACACATACTCAATTCATCCAAAATTCTAGTTGTAATTATTCTGCAGACCAGATTTTTTTTATATTTACCTAGACTACATAAAACTTACTTGTTCTTGAAGTCCTCATTGGCCAGTTTGGTGTTGTCAATCTGAAGCAGCAGCTTGGCATTGTCCATGGCGATGTCTTTGATCTAAGGAGAAAAATGCATGATGTATATTTACAGGAATATTTGAATGGAATCATTTTAAATCTGTACCAAAGTTATATTATGTCATTTCTTTCTTAGGATCTGATGACTGACCTTGTCCTTGAGCTTATCCAGGGGTTTCTCTGTCTCATCCCAGTCTCGACCCACAGGTGTCTTCCTCTTGGCCAAAATCTCATCGATCTGCTTCTCCAGGTTTTCGTTCTCCTCCCTCAGATTCTTCACCCTGTGCAGGTAGCCGGACAGTCGATCATTGAGACCCCGCAGAGTGTGCTTGTCATCTGCGGGGGCTGCGGGAGCAGCTGGAGCTGCAGGTGCGGCCGGAGCGGCGGGCGCAGGGCGCGGGGAGTCTTTCTCCGGCTCGTTGCGCAGGACGTTGCGCAGACCCTGCAGGCTCGCCACGGACGCCCTGGAGCCCCTTCCCCCGGCTCCACCGAACATGCTGGCGGCTGTGTTTGAAGGCATGACTGCAGCTGGATGTCAGAGAGCTCACACGGACTGTATTTCAGCTTGGGGAGTCACCTGTGGGATGCAAAGGACGCAGGTAGGTTTTATACCTGCCTTTTACGCACGAATCCGCCCCCAGTGGTGCCATTGGCTCCTGGTGCCCAACTTCGCTCCTGACAAACTGGCTCACAGTGGAAATTCAAGTATTTCTTGTTGACTTTTTCCTATTTTTCACTGTAATCTTCCACTTGTCCTCTTTTGATTGGACACATGCAGGGCAGTGGCGAGGTGATGGGTGGTTCCTGGCCAGTTTAAAAGCAGCTGCTGCGGGGAGCATCTGCACCTCCAGCATCCAGCATGTCTAAGCCCAGAGATTACAGCAGCCAGACCTACTCCCCCGGGAGCTCAGGACCGGCCAAGAGTCAGTCCACCAAGATCAACCCCTCCGGGAAATCCAGGGAGAAGGACGACATGGTGGGACTCAACGACAAGTTCGTCAAGCTGATTGACAAGGTCTGTAAATAATTGTTTTCTACTACTACTACTACTACTACTACTACTACTGCTGCTGCTGCTGCTGCTGCTGCTGCTACTACTACTACTACTACTACTACTACTACTGCTGCTGCTGCTGCTGCTGCTGCTACTACTACTACTACTACTACTACTACTAATGATCTATTTATGCAGAACTTTTAAAAAAACAAAGCCAACAACTGCTTTATCTTAAAACCGGATTGAAACTTTTCAAGATTGTGCATAAAATATTTAGGAAAATTTAAAATAATAATGATAAGAATAGTTAATTATAACTATTATTGTCATTATATTATAGAATATAAATACTTAGCTATTTATACAGCCAATTCTTAACTAAACCAACAACGTTCTTTTCATTGAAACAGGATTAAAACAGATAAAATATTTTAGAAAAAGTAAAAAAATTAAATTAAATGATGATAATAATAATAATAGTATTCTAAAATATTTAAATGATGGGAAATAATATAAAATACATATGAAAATTAAATATAAATCAATGATATAAGTATAAATAATCAAATAATAATAATAAAACAATACAAATGATTGAAATCAGTCAATCAAGACACTCTTTAATTTGTTAATTTATATATATATATACTCTGACACTCACGCACTTTGACACTCTGAGCTGTCAATCATTCTGTCACCTGCAGCCACAGGTCCTGGGTCTTCACTCATAAATACCTAAGGGTCAAAGGGAATTTTTAGTTTTTGAGTTAAAAAAAAAAAAGTATTTACATTTGTTGCCAGATTAAACACGTCTCCTTGTCTCTTTACATTCCTTCTCCTCAACAAACCTGATAATAGGTTACACACATAGTTTCAGTGAGCAAAAACATCCTCACCTGTCATTATCAACATGAACCACATCACATGTTAACCTCAGCTGCAGTGCAACAGAGCAGAAAGGGACTTGTTTTGTATCGTAACATAAATCACAAGTACATTT
The DNA here is from genome assembly GCF_024713975.1 of Paralichthys olivaceus. NCBI lineage: Eukaryota > Metazoa > Chordata > Actinopteri > Pleuronectiformes > Paralichthyidae > Paralichthys > Paralichthys olivaceus. The sequence continues at coordinate 753,133 of NC_091116.1, forward strand.
TTTTCCCCTCCGTCTCAGGTGAAAAACCTGGAGGACGAGAACAAAAAGCTGGACACGAAGCTGAAGATCCTCAAGGAGCAGGAGGAGTATGAGGGGAAGGTGGACGACATCGTAAAGCAGCTGGAGAACGAGCTGGAGCAGCAGATCGAGACCTTGCTCCAAGACCAGGAGAAGCTGCAGGCCGGGCTGATCAGGGACCAGGAGGAGGTGGAGGACACCAAGAAGAGGTCAGCAGCTCACACTGGGGGGTGATATACGTGAATGGGAATATGAGAATGAACAAGATCATAAAATCGGATGATTTAAATGAAATCATTATGAGCACAAATGAATGTTTCACCCTTTATTTTCACTGGGTCTCAGGTTTGAGGACGAGTTGCAGAAGAAAGCTGATGTGGAGAATGATTTCATCATCACCAAAAAGGTGCCCTGAGCCACTTTTCCTCGTTTAATCAACCATTTAGAAACAGCAGTAAAAACTATCATGAATTAATTAAAAATGAATCAAAAAGATGCTGTATTTTTATCGATATCAAACATATTTTGAAATATGATATTTTGGAAGCAAATTCTCTGTGTTACCATATTAGTATTCATATATTTATACATACAGGATGTAGATGAAGGTCACTTGGAGGAAGTAACTCTGGCCCTGGAGCTGGAGGACCTGATGGGAAAGCTGGATTTCCTCAGGGTTGGCTATGATGAGGTAATAATGGGGTTTATTTTATTTATATTACTCTCTCCTTTGTTTTTTCTTCTTAAATAACATTAATAATGTTATAAACTGTAACATATTGATATTGTACAACAGTGATTCCCAACCTGGGGGTTTAAAAATATGTGAAAAGATGATGGAGTCCTGCCATGTTTTTATCAGTAGCCCAAACCGGATTCAGCTGCAACATGCAACCTCACCACTAGATGTCACTAAATGCTACACAGGGAACCTTTAACACTAAAGAATGCGGATAAAAGAACAATATTCCGTGCTCGTGTCTGCCCCCTGCAGGAGATCAAGGAGCTGGAGTCCCTTGTCCAGAACAAGACGGTGATCTTGCCCGACGACAGCAAGCGGTCTCTGGACATGAACGAGATCGTAGAGAACGTCAAGAATCAGTACGCCATGGTGGCCAACCGCAGCAGAGAGGAGGCCGAGCAATGGAACCAGAGGAAGGTGAGGAGGATGACGCCCAAAGGTTGGAACATAAAATCCAGGAGTTAAAACATCTGTACACTAATAAGTTTAGTCAGTAATAGTTTTTTTGAGCTTGACAAAGTTCGATATTTTCTTTTAAATGTATTCCTCATCTCAGTTACTGCTAAATATCTTTACATTTTAATTCTATACCCTAGTCCTTAACATTGTTCATATTTCCCCACACTTAGATGGACGCCATGGTCCAAACTGCAGGACAACGTGAGCAGGAAGTGCGTGATTTAAAGAGGGAGATCTCAGACATGGTGCGCCACATCCAGAGGCTCAACAGTGACCTGGAGGCTCTCATGAGGAAGGTTGGAAAATCACATAGATGCAAAGTTAGATTTATGTCGTCTCCATCCAAGCAGCCTTTCAGCTTCTCTTCCTGTCTCTGTAGGAAGAGTCTCTGAGGAAGGACATCGACGGCGTGCATGAGGAGGGAAACAACAACTTGCAGAAGGCTCGGTATGACATTGCCCAGCTGGAGGAGGCCCTGAGGCGGGCCAAGCAGGACCTGGCCGGGCAGATCCGTGAGCACCAGGAGCTGATGAACCTGAAGCTGGCGTTGGACATCGAGATCGCCACGTACCGCAAGCTGCTGGAGGGCGAGGAAGAGAGGTATGAGCACATGTTTGGTGTGTTCACTTGTTAATAATACGATTCACTGATTCTCGCACTAACCACTGTCTCTGCTCCATCCCTGTGAAGAATGCATGGCCTGGTGTACCACACAGGTGAGAACCTTTTCTGAAATCACAAAAAAGCAATAAAAACTGCGAAATACAAAGAATATTGATTATTTGTGGGTTTTATTGTTGCATGCTGGTGCATTTTTCTTTATTTCACTAATTCTTGACAACAGTGGTTACCAACCTTATTCATACTGGTTTCCTTTGTATAACATATGAGAAATATATACGTAACATATGTAAAAATCCCAAAATTCAAATGAATAGTTGAATTACAAAATGGACTCCATTCTCTTGTCTGATTGATGTTTTGTGTCCCACTAAAATCAAACCTCTCTTTTGCTCAGGTATCTAAAAAACAAACCAACCAATCCAACTCCTTACTTGCACGCAGACACTCACCTACCCAAGAAGCCGCGGGCCCCTGAACCCACCGCCATCCCGCCTGCGGACCCCGCCTCCAGGAAACGCCTGCTGATCCGGGTGGTGGTGGAGTCAGGCAGGGTTGTGTCGGAAAGCTCCCATTACACCGACGATTGAGCGGGGCTGTCCGTCACACCTCTGCCTGCAGAAATTACCGGATATCCGCAAAATGTGAATTCTTACATGGTAGAATAAATGAAACTCCTTCAACCGCAGCTTCGTGGGAGGTTTTTCTGCAGAATTTGTGCTTGAACTTGGAGACGTTTATGTCAGTGCAGTGTTTTTCAGCTTTTCTTATCATGTGGTGCTCTTTTGGTAGAATCATTGTATTTTCTCTACATTTGTGAGCTAATAAGAATAAAATATTGTCTTTGTGCAACAGAAAATCACCTGACTCTTTCCTCCGAATTAATAAAATAATGAAATGTGGGAGTGTTTCTGTTCAGTTGGTCCACATCTTGTTAATATAAAGGAAATACACAGAGATCTGAGATGTTTCCTGGAATCAGAATAGGTCACGTGAAGGGTCTGTAAAAAAACATATGCAGACTAAAGTGTAGTGGTTGATGGAGGTGTAAAATACAGGGAAGAATTTCTTGTCTTAGCCAGAGATTCACATATTTGTAGCTTATCTTAGCATAAAGCTTTGGAAGTGGGCTTTAATAATTTTGAATGTCAGTCAATTACATAAATGTGCTAAATCCAGAGAAAGATTTGTTTTGAGACAGAGGAGAGGAGATGGAGCCTGATCCAGTTTCCTCCTCTTCTCTGTCTTCCTGACATGAACACAGTGCTCTGATGTGGAAAACACTGGAAAATGAGGCAACATACAAAGACGGCTCACCCTGTGCACCCACACCACATGATAACCTAATGTCCCACAACAGGTCAGACCTTGTTTCGCCATTTAACTCAATTAAAGTCTGCTTATCCTCCTCCACTCAATTGCCGTCTGTCCCTTTTTCCACCCACATGCACAAGCACACGTTTTAAAATCACATTTTGCCTTGGGAACAACAAATGCCTCGACATATTCTGCATTTAATGACGTTAGAAATAAAAATCTAATTTCATCATGTTGCCCTAACACACGAGCCTGCAACAGTTTTTGACAATCCTCCAACTTTTTATATCGAAATGTGACTGAAAGTGGAAACGCTGCAGATCCTCATCTTTCACTTTCACTTCATGGTTCTTTCCCCGGCTTAGTCTGCTCATGTCCCATAGATGTATGACGGCCTGTGGAAGCATCCCCTCTCCACTCTTTTTGTCTTGCATACCAGTATATAGATAAACACTGGTGAGGGAAGTAGGAGTAAACATTGCAGGCGGGGGGGGGGGGGGGGGGGGGGGGGGGAGGGGGGGGGGGGGAGGGGGGGGGTGACAGATGGACTAAATTTACGAGAATTGATACTGATGTGCAGAAAAGGCGGCCAAAGGGAAATGAGGATGTTATCTGTGTGTCTTGGAGCTTTATATTTTTATTTAACCTTCACGCATGACGTTATAGTTACATTTCAGCTTTCACGTTGAGCTTGCTTTTTAAAATCAGCAAAGTGATTTTTTTTGCAACAATGGAGGATGCCATTGAAAATGCTAACACAAACATACAGGCCTATTTGAGAACCAATGCAACAACACAAGCCGTTCAGAGAGACTGATCATGTAAAGGCTGCGACCGCAGGTTACTACTATTATTCTCTTCTGCCCAATTCTGTTGAATGTATATTACAGACCACAACCAGTGAATTTATGATAAGCAGCACTGTTTATTTCCCACCTCCCACTGTGATATCGATCCTGCGAGAAAAATCCAAACTGAGCTTCCTTACATAGTCCTCATCTTTTCAGTTATGTTTTCTGATAAAGAATCTGTGTCATACAGTAATAATAATAATATTGACAGCTCAAGTTTGAAAATATTTATAAAGAGCATTCATTCGACCCACATTGTGCATTAGCCAATGAGCTGTAATGTTAAATAAATATGTGTTATTAGGTTTATTCAAGTGTAAATTGTGCGATAATTGGAAACAAAATGTTCACTTTCTTTGCTGGTTGTTCCAACATGTTAGGAATCATTTTGCTTTGTGCAATTTATATTTTAAAGGTGCACTGTGTTGGTTTTGCAGTTTCAACAATGTTACTTATTTTTCATCCCTGGGAATCAAACCATTTTCTGATGCCACAGAAAAACATTTATATAAATAATTAAATTAATATCATAAAAGTGTGACTTTGTTGTTGGTCAGGGGCAGACCTACAATATATTGTGAAAGAAACAAATGACAATGTGTTTTAATTTTGTAAATAAATATCTCCCCCTCTCGGCCGACAGTGTGCATGCAGTTCATCATCATTTCGTGCAGATTCGTCCTCCTAAATACTAAGAATCATAAGTATTTTCTTAGACTGCCACTTCCTCTGACACCTGTGAATTTCTCCACCTGTCTCTGAGTTTCTGGAGAAGTTTGTACGCCGGCTCCGTGTACTGCTTGTTGGCCAGGCCGAGCACCAGCGGCACCACCGCCATGCTTCCGATACCAGTGCAGGACAGCACGATGTGAGCGGTGGAGCTCCACTTGGTGTCGCTGAGCAAGGCGGCGATGCAGACGTGCATGTAGATGAGGTAGGGAACCCAGCACGCGAGGAACGTCAGCGACACGGCCACCACGCAGCGAGTGTACCGCAGGTTCAGCCTCTGCTCCTGGTCCGAGGCCTGACTGCCCCGATCCACCGAGCGATGAAGGCGGCATATGTCCTTCAGCTGGCCTCGGGTGATCCACAGGACACGGCCAGTCATGGCAGCGATTGTAAGAATAGCAGGCAGGACGAGTCCATACACCTCTAAGTATATGAAAGCGTTGGGGAATACTCGCCGGTACGAGCAGCAGGTGGTTGCATTTGTTGAACAGTTTGAAAGTAGAGTCAGATTTTGGCTACTTGCACAACAACAGCTGTCCCAATCTGGTCCTGTCCAGTTGTTCCACCCAAAAGCAGGTAGACATGCGTACAGAAGCGGAGGCAACCACACCACGAGCAACGCCAGAGGAAAGCTGCGATGCATCCACAAGTTATTATAATGCAGGGGGTCGACAATGCAAATGTAGCGCTCGTAATGCACCATTACCAGGTTGAAGAGGAACGCCAAGAAGAGGAAGTTTGGAAATACGTGGGCCACCAAGCAGGAACTGAAGCTCAACTCCCGGTTCAGGCCCATGAGCGGTATGAAAGGCAGCGCTACGCCCGTGCACATGTCCGCCACCAGCAGGCTGAGGAAGAAGTAGTTGGGCGTGTTGTGGAGCTGGCGGTTCCAGGCGATGCCCAGGATGATGACGAGGTTGGCCAGGATGATGGAGGTCGACAGTGGCAAGGTGATGGCATAGATAAGCTGCTCCCCGGAGAGGCTGGTGAAGGAGTCGTTGTCGTCCATCTCCCATCAAGGTGTAGCTACCCTGCAGAGAAACACCGTCATAACTGTCACTGGAATAAATGAAGAGACTTGGGCCTGAGCTCTTCCAGAAGCTTATCAGAAAAGGGCAGATTGTAGGATGAAAGGACAAAGAAATAATAAAAAGATGTTTAGGGGAGAATGGAAGAAATAGGGAAATCAAGGAAAAAGCTGATTTTAGTTCATTTCTATTTCATTTTCTTCCTTCATTTCTGGTGTGAACATCTTAAATATTCTACCATTACACCTACGATTTGTTCCTGCGGCAACAGAACAATGATACGTTTTCTTGCCCACTGAAACAAACTGAACCTGTGTGTTCGCTAACAGCCAAGACCACGTTAATGGACGTTCTGCTACTGTCAATCAATAATTTATCAATGGGGACTCTGGAGTTACACCGGCCTTTGTTTCTATTATAATGTAGAAAATGATATCTTGAGGCGAATTTACCACACAGACATTTAACACATAGTTTTATCTTTATGTCGATTGGTTTTATGATTCAGTGATTATTGTGTCTCCCTTTTAAGGTCAGTGCATGTTCTATCTGCAACCACAAGAGGATTAACAGTGCAACAACAGTTTTTAATAAATAAACACATTATATATGAAACCTTAAAATCATATATTGCACCATATCCTTATTATATATATATATATATATATATATATATGTATATTTATAAAGGAGCACACACCGATTTACAAGCAACAAAACTCAGTGAAGGGAATTTTATGGTACCAAAGTCCTGTTCCAGTTTCAGTGAGCACTGTCTTAAAAGTGTCTTAAAAAGGTATAAACATGCACAGAAACATTATTGACTCATATTTAGTCTGGCTTGGTTTTGTGTTTTTCTGTCTATTCTATTCTTTTTCATTTAATTATTTTAAATTATTATTATAATTAATAATCCTGCACTCCGGTCTGAATATCAAGAAAAATATATATTGATCTTTGTCTTTTTATGCACAAACTAGTAATACTCTTACCTTTTGGGGATGAACAGTCCAGACTTGTATCCTCTGCCAAAGGAAATTCAAGTAAAACAGAGTTTCTTATCACTCTCCTGTTAACTTCTCCCTGCATTTCATACCCACAGCTTGTGCCACCTCCACCGCAAACTACAGGAGCTTCTATTATCATTTAAAATCCTTTCAGTCCACTCAGCCCCAGCAGCCTTCTCACACCACTGACCCAGAGAGAGACGCAGAGAGAGAAGAAAAGTGTGCGCCTGTTCCTCGCAGATACTTTAAAGGGGAAGTGCATACTGGAATGGGAGGAGGAGGAGGAGGAGGAGGAGGAGAGTTACAGACTAGTGTAGGTCTGTCTTTTCCTGAGGCGGGGGGGACTGGATGAGGCAGAAATGACCAGTAACCCTCAAATCTTACCTTTATTGGCCCCTTGGCATATTTCTGGCCACCACTGTCCAGGCCTGAAGTGCACATCCATGAATGGAAGACGACGATGGGAAGCTGTAATCGCCAGCAGCCTGAAAAATGATAAGAACATTCCAGGTTAACATCAGTGTAGTGCATGGCATGTTGTTTGTCTTCACACCCTATCCTCAAGAAAGCCCCCGATATTTATGATATTTATCATCTGCAACCAAATAGCCCAGTTGTTGCCAGGAAATTGGATCTAAATCGAAATATAACGTGGATGTCAAGTTTCTGTTTGAATCTAACAGGAGTAATCTTATTTACTCATTTAACAATGAGAATGGATTTTAAAGGACCCACCTTCAATGTAATCACATTATTATATTTGAGTTATTTGGGTGTTAAAAGTAATTTAAGTAATTAAGACACTGTTTAGTAGTTTATTAAAGTGTGAGTCTCTGCCACACTACACCCCAGGTTGGTTAAAACAAATGCTAAGATGTATTTGTCCCAGGACCGGCCTTAACGTATACTTCCAACATGTAGGTGTATATAAGAGTTGTCACAGACGTCTCATATTTAAACACAGCGTTGGATGGAAGGCCGGCTCTGACCTGGTCTCTTACCCAAACACAGGAGGACTCCTCGGCTGATAGTTGGGAGCCGAGATGGATGAGCTCCAGTCAGATAATGGTTTTAAACAGAGATTTTCCTGAGAGGGAGACACTGAGCAGGGAGGACGAGCTGGACGTGAAACCACAACATCTTCAAATTACCCAGGAAGACGTGGAGCATGGTGGGTTTCCTGGAACACTGGGTCCCATACAACAGTAAATCAATGATCTAATCTGGATTGTTTGTGCATAACTTCAAAGTGGAGTGTGTTGTGATTAATCAAAGGTGCATGGAGTCAAACATAGACCTCAACAGGCAAAGGAGATTCCATCTTATGTTTGTTAATGTTATCCAGCAAGCTAACATTATTTAGCAAGCTAATTTTATCCTGCATTGCCTAGTAAAGCTAACGCTCCAGTCAAGCTAATGTTAAACAGCATTGTCTTGTGATGCTAACATTGTGTTGGCTAATGTTACCCACTATTGTCTTGTGATGCTAACATTATCCAGCATTGTCTTGTGATATGTCCAAACATGCTAGGTAGTTTTCAATCATTGAAAACAGAAGTCACTGCATCCAATCTTAATCATATTTTAAAATCAGTAATTGTCCTGATCTGTGCAGATATTGTCCAGAAAATGTTACCATGACCGTTTTCTGAAATAGATGCTTTGTTAGCAGGCTTGCCTCCTCTTCCTCCACACATGTTTACCTTGGCAGCAACATCTGCTGTCAGCACAGAGGCCTGCAGAGAACACGAGCTTCTCTTTAATAGATCAGACTTCAGCCCCGTCAAGGTCTAAAAGGTGATACTCCTGTAGACTACTCCTCGCCTTTGTCTCACTGACCTTTGAGTCCAAACACAAAGCTGTGACAGATGAGGAAAATATCCTGCTGACACTTGACAGGTGTTCTTTTTCCCCTGGTTGTGAGTTGACCTTCAGCCCGGCTGTGTAAAAAACACTGCTGCTGAAACTGCAGGATGATGATACATGTTTTATTGTTCATTTTGTATACAAGCATATGTTTCAGGAAAGCATGGGCTGGGTCACGAGGGCAGAAATTGAGAATAGTCAGACTGTGGAATCAGCTTATGTAACTGATGTTGCCCTGACTCCTCACCCTGTGTGTTGTTGCTCTATTTAACCTGGTGAGCAGGAACGATGTCCTGTCAGAAATGGATTGATATTTTCAGTTGTCAGAATCCGACCCAGCAAATTTCCAGAGTGATGCTTAACTGTAAATCAATGAAAAATACCTTAAAAACAAGCATTCAGCAAGGAAAGTTTTAAAATATGAAGAATTCTAAACAGGGTTTGGTGTATCTGTCACAGCGGCAGCTCTTCTGGTTTAGGAAGCTGGGGATCATGGGTAATATCCACCGATCAGTTGCGTTTCAGTTTAGTGAGTGCCTCTATTGATTGATTGACATAGGCTTTGTCTTTTAAAACCATCAGTTGCCGGGACACAGAGCCAAACAGAATTTATCACCAGTTTTATTAAAATGAAATTAAGTGTTTTGGGTTGAAGTAGAATTCATTGTGATTCCAACACATGAAAGTCAGATTGTTTTAATTAACAGTAATGTCTTTATTAACAACACAATAAAGAGAGCCCTGTGTATTTGAGCTGAATTGCATCTGCTCATTACACACTATCTGCCTGAACAATGCACAACCATGTTTGTGCTTGTAAGTGCATCACTGCCTGTCCGTGTGAGTGAGTTATGCTTGTGCACAAGTACATCGTCAGACACACACAATGATTGCGTGAGCTCAGAATCCAGGTAGAAGGAAGAAGCACTTGGTGCACAGGATACCATGTCAGGAGTTGTTTTTCCTCAGTGTGACGGACAGCGGAGAGGAGAGGAACCAGGGAGTAGAGAAAATAAAGGGCAGAACAACAATGGAGTTTAAAGAACAGAGGAATAGAGGCTTGGACCTTTAAACGTGTGTGAGGAGGAGCTGGGAGGAGTGCAGCAGTCTTGTCAGGAAGTAGTTTCAGTTCCTGTGAACCAGAATATACATTCATATAAGTAACTGTACACAAGATGGTAAAGTTTGCACTGCTGAGGGGTTTTTCAATAATTAAGTACTATAATACTGCAGCCTTTATATATAACAGGATCAAATTAATTTACAAACGCAAATATTCAAAGCTATATATTTATGATTATGTTGCAAATCTACAAACATGAACATATGAGGTCACACACAGTCATCCTCCTCGCTTGATTCTGCATAACCAAGAACACCCACTTGCTGTTGAGTCATTCTGATGAAAACATTTAAAAGGTAGTCACTAACGTCATTGTACTTTTTCCAGATAAAGCCCACCAGCCGTAATGACGGAGGAACCTTACGTGAAGGATCATGAACTCACCATTTCCAAATAAAGGTAAACCCCATATTTACCTCTCTCTCCCCTCCACTGCTGATGATTGTGTTGGTTGGGTTGTTTGATCGTAAGCAAGATTTACAAATGTGGATCTTGTGAATTTAAATAATGATCAGATTGAGTTTCTTATCCTTGGAAGGAAATATTAATACTACTATATGTTTTACAGTATTGTGTCACCTTTGGGCCTATTCTCTGTAGAAGATAATTCTGCAAAAGAAGATGTAAACATATTATCGTACACCTCTTTTGCATGTTTTCTTCAACTGTGAAACTGAATAATACCACTAAAAATCATTGTACTTCTAAATTTCACCCTGGAGTCTGGCAGCAAACTAAGGCTGAGACCAGATCAGACTGTTGTTTTCCTCAAATGATGATGATGATAAAAATAAGTTTCTGGTCGGTGGGATCCCAGGGGTGAATTTGGTGCCAGTCAGACCGACTTCAGGTTCACAGAATCTCATTGAGGATCAAGCCATATTAAAGTTAACTACCCACAGGAGACAGATATTTGTCGCTGAAGCAAGGACACAAGGATTTATAACTTAATTAATGCTCTGAATGACATCTTTTGAACTAATTGTAAAATAGTCAAAACTGTAAAATAGAAGAAGGGAACTGATAATTTAGTTTTTTCCTATCTTTCATCAGACATCTGCTGCAGTTTTGGAGAGATCTACTCCCTTAAGATTCCTGTTGACTCCAAACCAACTCATCTCCTTTTTTATTCTTATCTGATAAAAGTAAATATAAAACATCTGGATCCAACTAGAATCAATGTATGGTCCAAAAAAGTCGAGAGGCCACTTGAATTTAAGAAGCTTTTTGCTTTTTTCCCCCAGACTTTCCATGTCACCATGAGCCAAACAATGACCAGTTCAGTCTCCAAGCCTCAGCCAAGTGGGTAAACAGACAAAAATAGTTATGAGTATAAACTAATTCCTTGGTTGCAGACATTTGTCACAAAGAACACAGGCTGTGGTTGAAAATGAATTTTCATAATTACTCATGTTATTTATTATTTTGTATTTACATTTTAGCTTACATCAAAGTTTGGAGAGATAAGTCAGAGCTGGAAGACCACACACGAGAGGGAAACTGAGAAATGTCATCTTGACATTTAGCATACAAAAAATCCAATTGTAATAAAAATAATCATAAAGAAGAAATGAAATTGTATCTCGGAAACATTTTAATAGACAGAATATTAAGTGGGATGTCAAAAACAGGACACTATAATGTATCACTCATTGAACTCCACTTTGTGTCAGTGTGTGCATGATAATAGTAACGAGGAGCGGCTTGTTTTTATGAATCACACTTCAAACTTTAAGATGAGATCTGCTGACCATAACTTCCTTTTACACTCATTTACTTTAAAAAGGTTTTAATGAATTACTGATGAAAAAAGGAGAAATAATGTGTTGGATGCTACAATCCCACTGCAAAAGATAAAATGGTGAGACCACAAGTGACAATTGTTTAAAATCCTGAGGAGAAGTGAACAATGTTCAGATATTTCTTTTAAAAATATCTTTCTGTTCTTCTTGTCTCGTCTCTTCCAGCTTGTTCTACCGGTCGGGTCTTTGGAGGCAGAAGACTTTCGCCTGGTTGTCTCCTGAGGTGGTGACTGCGAGAGACGCATCCCTGATGGACAGATAGACAAAGACAGTTGGACTGAGATCAAGAGTATCAGACCTGCCCGAGCCTTAACGAGGGCAGCTATCTATCTTGTGACGCAGTCGTACCTGTTGACGGCGAAGTCGAGGATTTCTGCGGTGTGGCCGTGGTACTCGGACACCATGTTGCCAGAGCGAGCGTCCCATAAGCGCAGAGCTCCGTCTAAACTGCAGGTGGAAACCATAGAAGAAGACTCTTCCCACTTCAAGTGAACGATGCCGGCCTGGAGGAACACAAGAGAGGAGTTCAAGGTAACATATGCATTTCCAAATGAGACACCGCCCCCCCTCTTTCTGCTGCTGGTTACCTCGTGCTGGCACCTGTGTCTCAGGACCTGTGTTGAGAGGTCGTATATGGCCAGAGTCCCATCCAGGTATGCCACCGCTATGAGAGGCAGGCTGGCACCAACAAGAGAGATGAGACATTTAAAAAAAAAAAAAAAAAAAAAGGAATAAGCTGTGAACCACAAAGCATACAAAGACGACCCCAGATTGTCCTCACTACTCTGACGTCTCTTAAGTATCAGAACTTTTCTCTCACTATTAATTATGAAGTTATTTTTGCTATATTTCATCCCTCAAGGAGCAGGGTCGATTTTTCTTATCACAGGACTTTGAAGAAAACTACTAACACTCGCTCCTCTTACCCTCATTTAGAGCTTAGCTATAAAAATCCAAACAGGTTTTTGATGCACACTCTTTTATGCTTCAAATGTCGACTCTGAAAAATACAGATTTCTTTATCACACACCTGCACTTCAGGAGACAAATATTTTTAAAAGACAAGCTCTTGAATCAATTTCCTGATTAAGATCAACAGTGACTTATCTAATCATCCATTTCAGTTGAGCGGTAAAATCACAAAATATTATTTCAGCCCTGGATGAAGAAACTGTCAAACTGTCAGTAGCTGGTGACTTTCCTAAACTTTACAATACTTAAGAACTCACATGTTACAGAATCCCACAGATTCAACGGATGTTTCCTCGTCTTTCGATCCTTTTGCGTTGCCTCCCTCCGCAGAGAATACTCCAACAACCTTCACACACACACACACACACCAGAGCAGATATTGAAAGAGAACTCTTTAAAAGAATAAAACGGGTGATATACGGGTATAATGGGTAATAATTGTTTTATTGCACTGAATTGTGTCTTAGTCTTCATAATACTACTTACAGAAAAACCATTATTCCCTCTGTCCTTTCCAGACTGTTTTATCATAGCGTTGTCATGACACCCACCTTGCCCGTAGCAGTGTTGATGAGCTTGGCGTAGCCGTCCACTGAACCCGTCAGCACCAGAGAACTGTCCTTGTTGCACGCCAGGCAGGTCAGCGTTCCCCGGTGTCCGTCCTGACCTGTTAAAAAGGGATGGACCAAACATTGACCACAATTAAGAGAGGTATGTGTAGTAAGTTTAAAGTACAATCAGTCTGATATCATTTGTTTACACTGATTTTATATTTGTTGCTCTTGTGTCTTTTAATTGGTTGTAGATCTGAAACCTTTGAAGCTTCACTTATTAGATTTGATTTATTCTTGTGTTCTCTATGTATATAATTGGAGGGAACATACATCTATGTGCTCATTTTAAGTCACCTCTACTAAAAAGTTAGTTAAAGCATTAAATGTAAAAGGTAAAAGGAGGATTAAATGACACAATAGAGCTGCCAGACTCACCTTTAACGACATGGATGGCGTTGCCCTGCTTCAAATCCCACACACGTACTGTCCCGTCCTCGTATCCCACCACAGCCCGTTTACCTGAGAACAAATAAAACTAGAATTACTACCTATCCAGCTGTTGTCTGCCTTCACTGACCAGTGCAGCTTCAGTCTACATGCACTAGGTGTTACCAGTGTGCAGGCAAAAAAAAAAAAAGATACACATTTGAATTTGAAGCAAAACTATTATTTATGGTCATAAATATTGCTTTTTACACATCACATTATTCTGGGCTTGATAAATATGGTCCCAGGCTAAAGTGCTTTAAATTGTATGGCTCTGTGTCTTAGTTTCTTATCCCTCACCATCAGGGAGGACTTTGCCGGTGGTGGCCTGGCACGCAGGACTCTGGAAGGTTTTACAGTCTCCTGATGGGATCTTCCACATCCACACGTTGCCGTCGCCTGTTCCCGCCAGCAGCACCGGAGCACAGGGATGCCACTCCAACCACTGAGGAGGAAGCAGCGCAGACGACCGCAGATTAACAGGTATTTTACACACGGATTATATGCATTTTTCTACTAGAGGCAATGAGCAGATCTTGTAATCATTATTAGTTGTGTGCCTTGCTGACGGGCAACTTGGCAGTCACGGTTAAGCTCGAGGAGAATTTCCGATCCCCCATTTCCACCACAAAAAACCCAACAAAACCTCAGTGTTAGTATTTGTGCATAAAGTCCTTCAGTCCCAATAAAAGCACATACACAAGTGCTTACACACGCACAAACTAAAAACACACATTCAGGGTGACAAAGCAGTTTTTTGGGATTTGTCCCGAAGCCCTTTACCTCAAGATCTGCCACTTCAAAAGACCAGATCTCCTCTTTGGTTTCCACTTTCCAAACTTTGATCATGCCGCTCATGTCACCCGTAGCCACCAGCGAGGAGTCGTGGCTGAACATGGCACACGTCACAGAGTCTTCATGGCCTGTTGGAAAGGGTCATAATTTAACTGCACCGATGTTCAGACGTCTTCAGCCAATCTGAGCCAAGACATGAGCAGTTCAGCCAAAGTTACTAATCTCCATTTCAGATGGATGGGTTGCGGCTCCCTGTTATTTTTTAGGGTCAAGGCCTGGCCATCAGACGCTTGCCTGCAAGCTCCACTCCTGGCCCTGGCTCCAGGAGGGCGCCTCAGTTTCCATATTTCAGATGAGGTTACCCGATTTATATGTTGCAGTTAAAGTTCAAGGTATCTTTGTTATCCCAGAGGAGCAATAAGTTGTACAGCCAGGAGTAACCATATATGGTCAAACCACATAATAACAAGAAATACATCACAGTGAGTCATTTAAAGGGCTGATGGCTGCAAGGATAAATTATTTTACAAATCTATTAGTTCTGCATCTTGGTAGAGCTACAGGACCTTTAAAGGTGATGAGGGTCATTTAGGGTCATGCCAGCAATTCTGTTGCACACGTTGAGAATACCCTGCCACTGATTCTTACGTCTGAGGGTAGGTGACCAGTAGCAGCAGTTAAAGGGGAAAGTAAGAGCAAATTGATATAACAAGAATGGAAACGAGTGAGAGAAAACAAGACTGAATACGTCAACTTGGGCTTTGACAAATTGTAACTGTTCGAACCCTGATTGTGACACACACCACTCACCTTTGCACTCAAACAGCACCTCTCCGTTGCTCACCCTCCACACGTAGGCCTTATCATCCTCTCCTCCTGTCACAGCCAAGCTGTTAGTCGCAGGATCCAAGCTCACGCAAAACACCGAACCTGGACAGAGGAGAGGGGAGATAAAATCAAACCTTCACCAGGCTCGAGTTGCCAGAGCGTAACCAACATCACAGATCTGACACAGGATGTTACCGGTGTGTTTGGAGAAGGTGAGCTCGCTGTCATCCTGCTCTGCCTCCGCTTCCATCTCATCCTCCGTCTCCCAGCCTTCATTGTCATCAAAATCTGCTTCTCCGGGCTCCTCGAAGTCAACATCTTCCAGGTTTTCAGCCAGATCATCTTATAGAAACACAGAGAAACAGTCAGTCTGATTCCAGTCAGCAAAAACAAACATATATCAACGTTAGCACTGGTTGTCACTGGTAAACACTGCTAAGAGCGTCCAGGTTAGCTGCAGACTGTTGATCTACCCACCAGGACCCGGCTCCATCTCGTTTAGCTCGATGACTTCAATAATTTCCTCGTCTCCGTGGAGCTCAATCGTACTTTCCTCCGTGTTGTCCATGCTGCAGGCTAATAAACACGACCAGGGGAGTGAAGCGAGTTCAGGCTAAAGTCGTCACGTGGAGTTAAAAGTTAGACTCAAGCTCGTAAACGTCGCATTTAGTGTTGTGCAGATTCACATGAGTGAAGTTAAATGTCAAAATAAAACGTCCCCGTGTTTCCCTCACATGTTGAGCTGGAGGGACCGGCGCACAGTGATGACGACACACGCCCAGTTCCGTATTGAGCGTTGTTTTGCTTCGTGTCCACAAGATGACGGTCGCACACAAAAGAACCTGAGAGGACGTGAGTGTTTTAATACTCCCACTGGTTTTTGTCATTAATATAAAAGTAATGAATGCACGATAATAATAACAAAATTCAAAACGACGCAATGCAAAGATGCTGCTTTCACTCAGTGGTGAAAGAAAAACGTGTAAGATCAGATATGAGTGACATGAGAAAAAAACAGAGCAGTATTTTATTTTTTATTGCCACAATGTAGAAAGAAAAACTACAAGTAAAAGTACTTTTTTTTGCAAAAGAACAAAAGTATTAGCATCAAAATATACTCAAAAGTATAAAGTATTTTTATAGGAAGTAAAAGTCCTTGCATGTGCAGAAATGTGTCTCTATTTAAAGATAATCACCTAAACTTCCTCGTTGTAATATTTTGTAATCCTTCCCTTTTGCTTGATCATAATCATTCTCTTCTCTTACCAAGCGATTCTGTTTGTCTCCTTCATTCACTCCCTACACGCTCATTTCTCTGTAGTGAGCTGTAAACTGACATCAGACGTGTGTGAGTCATTATCATCATCCTGCTTCACCACTTATAGGTGTAGAGTCATGCAACCGTAATTTACTCATCTGTGATTACGGGGGCAAAAGTGAAGCAATATACAGGATTGTGATACTTCCTATTTTCACACCATTGTGCAGATTTTTGAGGGTTTGTTTTAAAATGCAACTACACGTAATTATATTAATCAAGCAAAAAGCACGTAATTAGTAGAACTCAAGCTGCACCAAATTGCACATGCTAATAGATATCAGTCCCCTAAATATACCTGATACTTTTCATCTAGATCCATTTATTATTCCCTGGGAAATAGGTCAGAGATTTTACCTTATGCTGACTTATGCTGCATCCTTCCAACAAGTTTCATGACGATCCGTCCAATAGTTTTCTGTAACGCTGTTAACTAACAGACAAACTATCAAACTAATGAAAACTGAACCTCCTTGGCAGAGGTAATAAATCGCTGGCCTTTGACCTCTGTGCACAGGGTGACCGACAGGAATAAGCAAAGATCTAACAGCCCATGTTGTTAATGTGTATATTTATATTTACAGTATTCATTTGACTGCAGTAAAACAGTGGGGTGACATAAAAAGCTAATCTTATTATTTGCTCCATTGCTCCATTTTTAAAATCCCTCTCCTCCCTTTATTCACCCCACCTTCAAACACTCCCTGCATGGCCAGAGATATTTTATGAACACTTGTCTACTTCAGGTTTTTTGGGTCGGGGTTTTATGTCTTTTGCTGTATGCTGCTGGCAGGAAGCTGGCCGACTCCAAACCCAAATAAGTTTTACTGGCTGCTGAAGGCCTTCCATTTCAACCCCCCCACCGGAAAAATACAACCGTCTGATGATGCGGTGAAATGTGGAAACATTGGGGTGTACGTTATTTAGACATTTAGAATCTGCCCTGAGTGAGAGATGAATAAACTCTCTGTTATGAGTAACGCTGGAAGAGGCTGTTGAACTTTCACGCTAGTCACAGGCGTTTGATTTAATCAGTTTTCTGCAGTTCCTCTTTTTTTTCTGGTCATTGTGTCGGCGAAAAGACTCAATTCAGCTCCTGTTCACATGAGTTTGAAGCTCGAACATTGACGGATTCATTTGGGGTCATGAATCATGTTTTGGGACATTTTTACTGCAGCAAGTAGCGGTTAATTTAGAAGGATGACGTAAACCCTCATCCAAAAGATTATATTTTCCCTGATAATTATTTTTTTTTCAAACCAAAACATGGCAACTACTCAGTGTTTCCTGAAAAAATGCCTCTGAGAGAGCAGTTAAATCATGAGACACACAAAGTCTGCATTCCAGACAATCCTTTTAGGCTTATGTGTATATAAAGTTCAGAAAATGCCAAGAATGAAAATAAAAACTGATCAGTCGCATCAAAGATAAAGGCAGTTTTAATCTCAGTCAGGTATATTCTAAAAAACATTTATGTAACAGCGACCATGAGCTGCTTTGACCCTGAATAGCTTGTGATTCACTCCATGAAATGTAATGAAACACCAATCATGGAGAAAAAAGAAAATTATCCCACCCCTTACTTAGCTTGTCTTTTTCCTCAAGCTCTCAGAAAATCTTGTGAGGTTTTGAGCAGATTCTCCACACGATTTCACAGATTATCAGGGTTTGCAGGTTTTTAGAACTCCACTCATGAACTCAAGTACTGCAGGTACATGATTTGAAAGTTTGAAAAGGTTTACATGCTCTAATGTTCAGAAAACCTTCCTTCATATTGTCCATTGCTGCAGCTCCTATTTCAGTCTTTGTCTAAACGACCAATTCACTGGTGTACCTGCCTGTCACTCAGCGGCCTGCCTGCCTGCGCACACTCTGCCCCTGCTCTCTGAAGCATGAGAGGCACACAACGCTGAAGCAGAGATGATAGCCAGAAGTTAGTGAGCGATTCACTGGAAAAATCGGCCTCCTGCAGTCAGAGCGCGTTCATCTTCCGGTTCAAGGGTGTGGGATGTATCGGTTGCAAGTGTAGCCTGCTCTAGCTACCTTTGAAGAACTATCAAATACTTCTCAAAAGCAGATGTTATGTAACGATCAACAAATTTGCGTTAAAATCAATGTACATTTTGTTGTTGTTGATAAGATTGATGCCTTCGGGTGTGTTCAGCACTGCGTGAGGTTTTCTTGCTGTGAGTGATTTACGAAAGGTTTTGTCTTTCTCATCTGGATCTGCGTATTTTTACCCAGACTGCACTCTGGGAGCAGCACGGTGGATGGGCTTTCTCTGTGCAGGAGCGACCCGTCATAACATCATCTCTCGGTGTATCACTCCTGCAAGCTGGTTTACATCTGAAAACACAGGACACACTCTGGGGGCGCTGTTACTTTATAGGCACACACCCACGGAAACACACATTCTCTGCCTGACCAGGACATGGAGGCATTTTCATCTACTTTGTGCGTGTGTGTAGCACATACACCTTTACACACACATGCATGCACACCTACACAAACAGTATCAGTAATAAGGCCTGGGAGCTGTTGCTGTGTGAGCGGTAATTACTCCATGCAGCTCACCGAGGCTTTGATGGAAAGTTTTAGACTAACTGGCTGGACTGTAAGAAGCCTTGACTCTGCTTCGTGTTTACAAGAACTCTTTATGGGTCCTTTTTGCTCTCTTTTCTCTCTTAAACACTCATTTCACGGCATCCTGGAAATATTTTATGTCTCGCTTTTAAACCCTAGCAAACTAACATCGGAGAGAAACTAAACGCACATCCATTTACCTCCGAGCCGCTTCACATGCTGTCAAATGCACTGCTGGATGTGCAGAAGTGCTTTCTCTCTCGTTGGCTTCTTTACGACGCTGAGGTCTGCCTGCTTTGTCTGCACGCTGCGCCTGACTCATGTGGGAGCGTGCTGGGTGAGACGGCAGCTTCCCTTCTCAAACCACTAACAGCCAGTTGTGTGTGTACTGCAAGTGGTCTGGTCCACAGCCTGTGTGTGATGTGTCTGCTGTGGTACTCTGCGCAGGCCCTGCACACTCGCCTGTTGACTCTCTGGCCCGATCGCTGCTCCTCTTCCAACAAAAATGGTGTATTTTTAGAACATCATTACTCTGTGCTTTTTAGCCAGAGTCAAGTAAGGCACTCTGGTGCAGATGCTTTTAAAGGCATCATGCTCCAAATCAGAGGACTCACAGAAACCCTCACTGGATATAAACCCAAAGTGGAAGCAGGTGATGGCGGCTCCACTGGACGCAAAATAGTTAAACTAACATAATCAGCGATTTGGCAACCCGAGTGTGATGTTCACTGAATTGCAAATGTGCTGCTCTGGGCAATATAAGCCAATCTAATCCCTGCTTTGACATCACTGCTCTGGACACACACACACACACACACACACACACACATTTCAGTGTTTTATGCATGTCAGCATCAGCAAAAGCCCATAGACAAACTATACGGTGCAGTTGTCCACGATTAATTTGTGCTCCCTGATGGTTGATCAGAGTATGAGACGATGAAGTTTATGTATTTGCTTACAATCTGCTTCTTATGGTCAGAGAATCATAGTCAACACAAGTTTTTCACATCAATATATATGTAATAAAGTTTTTTAATCAGTTAAATTTTGCTCAACTAACGACAAATACTGCAAATTTTACTTCTTTATTGTTAATGATAATGCATGACTAAATTAACATAGTAAATTAGCAAGTAACTGAAAAATAACTACCTGCTTTGCTGTTGTTCCGTATACTTCACAAAATTTGCGTGGCTGTAAATTCATACTTGTCATATTTGCTTTCTTGTATAACCGGTTTTCAGTGCAGGTTGGGTTTTGGTTTACTTTTCATTTAATTACAGTCTAAACCTTTTAAACAGTAGAAACTATTTGTTTTGCAGCTCTGAGGCCCTCAAGAACTTACTCAAGCACAACAACATAAGAGATGCCTCTCAGACAGACCCGCTTTACGTAACCGATGCTCCGCAGCTAATCCACAGAAATTATCATTCTTTGTTGCTATGGATACGGCTGTCCCAAATGACTTCCCTTGTACTCCAAATGAGGATCAACCTTGATTAATAAATGCAGGTTGAGGCGGAGCAGCACAAAGCAGGGACTGAGTTAAAAATACTTAAGAAATGATGACAGTGACTGAGGAAAGGTCACGGCTCATGAAAGTAAAGTTGCTGAAGTGCCCTTGAGCAAGATAAAGAGTTGCTGGTGGACAGTGACCCCTGATCTCCCTGGAGAGGAGGAGGGTCGGTGAAAGATGGCGGCAGCCTTCGCCCAGCAAGAATTATAAAGTTATTATATAGAATACAAATTTGAATTAGGTAAATGGAATAAAATAATGATTTGAGAAGGTTTGAGAAAATCAAAGTTAAATTTCCTCCTCATATTACATATGAAGAACGCAGCAGCAGATTGTTCGGGTCAGACGTGTTCACAAGGGCATCTGAGCATCCGAGCACAAGTGACTGTGCGTTCTAACGTGCAGCTTCTCCGTCTGAAGGCAGCTCAGATGAAGCCGACGAGGATCTTAATATGGCAGCTGTCTGCAGGAAAATGACAGTAAATGTAAACAGTGGCTGTAATGACTGGCTGTATCATCCAAATCTTTCTTCTCTCTGCTGAATGGCATCCTAGCATAAATCTGGGCAGTAATGAAGTTCTGTCATGTTTCAACAACTCTTCCACCTCCTCGGTGCGATGGCGTTATTCATTCAGGCCCAGAATCTAATCCTCTGAGAAAATTGTGTGAACTTCAATGAGCTGACGGAGGAGCCTGAGGGTACAAGAGGAAGCAGAGAGAGCTGAGTGAATGTGTAGTCTACCTGAGCTCGGTGAGAAATTACACTGTCTCTTCCTGCCTATGTAGCATATATATATATTTAGAAACTGGTTAGCATATTACAGTTATCAAGTCGGCTAAACCAGGCTGCAGTTTTGCTGGAGGGTGTTTGCTGAGATTCAGAATCAAATATTAAGTAATGAAAATGGAAGCATATTGGATCAGAGGGGACAGCGGGGAAAGTGTTTCATGTTACGATGAGCAGGAATTGGATAAATAAGTTTAATCTCACCTTTTACTGGTGATGGAGAATGAACAAATCTTCAATAGATGTAAATTTTTAAACCATATTTTATCGATTAATGATATCTTGAAGCCCATTGAGTCTGTGCTTGTCATATCATACTCGACTATGACTGCACAAGAATGTAATAACGATGCCATGGGCAATAAAAAGAATAATAAAACCTCATAACTGTGCACCACAGAGACACACGATGCATATATAAACATATAAACATCTCTTTAATAGACACATTTTCACCCCCACTAAGGAGGTTATGGTTTGTTTGCTATTCAACAGGATTATGCAAAATCTAGATCTACTGAATTTAAATCTCATGCAGGGGACCGTTGGACCATGGTAGAGTTTAGGTCGACCTTTTTTAATTTGTATTCCTCCAGTCTTACTGACTATTTATTCAAATCATTCCATAATGTTTGATTTCAGGGACCTGGGACACTTGTATTCTTATACTTGTGCTCCTTAGTTTATTATTATCATTATTATTATTACCTGAATTATAATAATGAAGGAATGGATGATTGTTGTTATTATCATGTGGGATAAAGGATTTTTATTATAAATACACATCCAGACACATGTATCCCTCTGTAGACCAGTGGATCATCTCCTTTCACCAGGCTAACCCCGCCTCTGTTAGATGCAGGGGCGCTCCATGTGACGCGGAGACAAAAATCCAGTATGGCGGAGTCTGTCAGGGGATGATTTTTTTTTTTCCTCCTCCTCCTTCTCCTGCGCTGAGAGAGAAGAAAAAAACCCTCCGGAGAGTATCATGGGAGAGAAATAGGAGGCCGGCGGGACACATGTTGGGACGGCTGGTCTGCGTGTAGCTGAGCCGCTGGTGCTCTCGCGTCCTCCCGGGATGAACGCGTAAAACCGAGCCGCGCCGCTTTCGGTGATGATATTCACACGCAGGGATGCGACGCACAGACGCGGATTCACCAAAACAATGTCCGGCTGAAGTTTCCGCTCCGCTCCGCTCCCCTCCCAGCGTCCCGGTTCTTTTCTACCCGAGCCGGAGCCGCATCCACATGTGGTAGGAATGTTTTCACCTCCTCAAAGTGGGGTTTTCCAGGCGCTTTATGGCTCCGTAGCGGGCGGGAAGTGTGGAGGCAATAATGGGGGGGAATGGACAGGCTGAGGCGATGTTTATTATGCCGATTGTTGCTGAGCTATTTATAGTGCACGGCCGAGGCTTGGGCTTTTACGCAGTCTGCTCCGTCGCCCTGTGGACGTGTTGTTGAGGAGAAAAGCAGTAAAATCAAGGTGCAGGCCTGCGCAACTGTGTGTTTGTGTGTGTGAATGGTTCGGGATGGGCGGTGGTAATTCTCTGCATGCGTCAATCTTTCTGTTTTTGTGAATGGGGGCGTACGGGTCGTTGGAGCAACATCAGAGCTGCACATTGCTGCAGGTTTAAAGTGTCGATAAGCTCAGGAAAGGTTCGGTTGCAACGAATATTAGTTTGAAAAGGTGTTGTGTTGTGTTTGGGTTTGTTAGTGTGAGTTTGGAGAGGAGTGCAGGGTTGGGCTAACTCAGTGTACCCACCTTTTTTGTGACAACATAGTCTAGCAGCTATATATATATATATATATATAATGATAATAACTTTATTTGTGTTGCACTTTTCAAACCTTTACGAGGGCAAATAAAAACAAGAAAACAAGCAGCAAAGGCAACGAGCAATATAAAACACTCGCATTTAAAATCAGAGACACTAAAGGAAAAAAATTTAAAATCAATGACAGCAAATTCAATTTTCCATCAATACAACAAGTAACAGCAAAAGAGAAACAGAAGTAGTAGATTAAAACAATCACGGAAAAGCACATTTGGGTGAAACAGATAGACAATGTTTATTATGCTGGAAATTAAGAACTTATTGCACGTTAATTGATGCATTTATGGAAAATTGTTATCTTCTTGTTGCTAATTTTGGTGAAATTTTCCACCATGGTTTTAACCCATTTTCCAAGTCTTAATTATTTCTTTACTTTTGGGCTCCAGGGCTTGTCTCCCCAGATCTGTCACCCTGCATCAAGCAAGCTCTTTTTAGGGACAATGGCCTAACACACACACACACACACACACACACACACACATACACATGCATGAGAATGGTGTTGCTTGAAGCCCCCCTGGAGTGTCAGCTACTCCCCGTGACACACCACCCACCACCACCCCTCCCTTTGCCTTGATTTTCCATCACAAAGCGCAAGAGTGCGTGCACTGTGCAGTGACCGACTTTTTTGAGGGGGGGCAATTTGTCCTGCGGCTGTACTGTCTGGCCCTCTTGTCTTGAGACCTGCTCACACACACACACACACACATGCATGCATCCATCCTGTTTCTGAGGACCTCTGAGACCTCTGCCAACACATATACACACACTAGGGCGTGAACATGCACATCACCCCCCCCCACACCCCCCATGCCCTGATCACCACCCCTCCTCCACCCACCCTGCCCTCAGGCAGTTTTACCCATTCTATTTGTGGTGGTAAAGTTGACTTGATGCTCTGGACCAGAGTCGTGATTGCATCTGACACTCCCGCTCCAGGCTCGGGGAATTCAGGCTACTCTCTGAAAACAAAGAAAAGATCATTTATTTACACAAACAGTGAAAAGACCAATCATTTACACTTCCAAAAACAAAGAAAAGAGCGTTTATTCCTAAAACAAATACACGAATCAGAGTTTCCCATTTCCATTTCTGTATAGAAAGTAATTTTAGCTTCCTTTTTCCATATTATTTCTTAATCCTGGAGCACCCCAGTCAAAAAGAAACTATGTCTGGGACAAGCAATTTATTGCCCGATTGGTTTACAGCCTGGTCCAGTGGAAGCTTGAGGTTGAACCTGAGGTCATATTGAGTTTTCGATGGTGGTCTTGGATCGAGTGTTTTATTTCTAAACAACCTTGAGTACATTTAAAGAGGCAGTCGTCCATAATTGGCCAGAAAAAGGCTCTTAAATAAAAATGAGTATGTTTGAAGTGATAGGCTACCAATTACCAACTCAGCATATCAGGGGTTTCTCTGTCGGTTTTCAGAGGTCTTAGTTTCATGACAACTAACTAGCTTCACTGAATAAAGTTAGTACATTTTTATGAATATCCATGTATATTAGCTTGGTTCGCAGTTTATTTGGTTGTAAAATAGGCTACATTAGTTTTATCTTCTGCCTCTCTCATACTCCTACATTAGTTTTTACTTCTCTTTACATCCCTTTGGCTCAGTTTGGCTCCACGAATGGGGAAACCCTGCAGAGGAAAACATTTCAAGTCTGCAGTTGCTCAATTTGCATTTCAGCAATGTACACAATACAGGTCTTGCCATTTAGATAATCCATTCTCTGTGTCTGCATTTAAACATATAGCTTATTCTTGGCCTAGGTTTGTGAGGTTGCCTTTTGAGTCTGGCTCTTAAAACGCTTATCATTTAAGTGATTTGAATAAAAAGTAAAGGTCTCATATGATAGTAAACTGAATATCTTTGTGTTTAGTATTGTTCATCTGTCAAAACAAGAACTATAACAGACAATTTTAATTTGTGATGAGCGATTTCTGATGTTTCATAAGTTATTAATCAAGAAAAGAATCCTAAATACTCTGTTTTTTAAAGGAAAGTAGTGATGTGGTCCTTTTCTCCTCTCTGTCAGGTTGGTACTGGTGTCAGACATCGAACTGCTGCTCTGATTGGACTAACCAAATCAAAAGCCTCATGGGGATTGGATACTGCTGCATGCTGGACGTCTGCTTCCTGTTTCCAGCCTTGAGGGATTCTCGAGGGAGCGTCCTGAGTGTTGGATCAGCCTGAACGCGTGCACACACACACACGCACCAACTCTCAATCCCAGACATCCACAGTTTTGGCAGGACGAGGCCTCTTTATTACCACCCTGTAAATCACATCTGCACTAACACACAGACAAACACACACTGAACGCCTGCTGTAGTGGACACCCACCCGACCGATCTGTCAGTGATGACATCACACAGCCACCAAGGTAAGATCATCATCACTATTACTTACTAGCAATCAAAAATCAATCAGGATAAAGTTAGTATGTCACAATTTGCCTCTTTGGGTAATTTCAAGGTTTATATGACCATTAAGATGTTGAGCTAATGATGCATCCACCTCAAATTTCATCAAAAAACTAAACTAAACCCACATTAAAGTGAGGATTTTTGACTTAATGCAGCGATTTATTCATGTTTATGGAAATGAACTCATTTGAAAACCATATGTGTCACTTGAATATGTGTAGTCGATTAAAGCTGATTTAAGAACCAGCTCATGGTCTGATATCGGTGAAGACTTTTTGCATCCAAGGTTTAGATTCCGGGGGAAACCATAAATGCTTGTAGACATCAAAATGATCCGATGCCAGTGCGTTTCAAAACATATAACTTACTTTCGCAGCTGTGTGCCTCTAATCCTGTATGAAGCATAGCAATCATTGTTGCATGGCCTGGCTCATGTTAAAACCTAAATACATGCATTCTCTGACTAACACTGCACTACCGGAAATCTCTTCTTCTTGAAGTGATATGCGGGAAAAGAAAATTCCATCTTTATCTGCAACTAATATGCTTGAAAGGCGTGGTATCGTTGCATAGATTTGTGTACTTGTCTCTGCCAAGTATCACAGGCATTTCTGATGCTGGTATCAGTACTGAAACATCTCTATGTGCCAGTGTCGGAAAAAACATTAGGTTGAAATAAAATCAAGGACTTTAAAAGTGAGAATGACACAGACAGTTGATCAAACTCAGTAACATCCCCTCAGCCTCTGCACTAAAAAGAAACAGCGACCCGTCACTGCTGCTGAAGCATACTGGGAATCTTCACTTGTGGAGTAATGAGAATTTAGCTCCTCGGTACAGTCACATTAAGGGAGATCTCTCCACTGCCACACTAATATATATTGTGAAAGATTTGTTTAGGAACGCAGACTGATCACGGCCCGCTGAAATGCAATAAAACATTTTAATCTGGTTTTATCGCTGTTAATTGGCTTGATTCAATATGAATGCGCTCCAGAGGGCAAGAGAAAAAATAGTCCATAACGCGGGCTCGTTAAGAGAGTCTGCTTTTCTCTTTGACACCTAATCAGGCTCAGTTTAAAAGCTTTGGCTTGTGTTATAGATGGCTGATAAATAATTTGGTGAGCAGCTGGCAGATGAATAGGTTAGCTCCATGCTCTGGTCCGTGCGATACCTGACAGTGTCCACCCTGTTTGCTTTGTACACCTCCGAGTGTGTGCACTATAAATACCACGGCTGAGGTAACCGCCGCTCCCCAATGGACGTGAATGAGCTGCGGCCTCAGACGGCGCCCTCCAACATCTCCATCACTGACAAGTCTGAACACCTAATATACATGTCTCTGGTGCGCACCGTGAGTGCACCTCCCAGAGATGACACCTTGCCGCGGTGACAACTCACTTTCCCTGTCCCCAAGCAGGGCGAAGCGCATTATATTGTTAGATCCACCTCGGATTAGTGCGGCTCAGCAGCAGTCATCATTAGATGGCCCCTTTCTAATTCCGCCACACGCTCACTCGTCTCTGACTGCAGAAATTAATGGCGTGCTAATCCTGAGAAATGACAGTGATATCCGCTAACATCTGCAAAGTGACATGTTAATTAGTCAGAGGTGTTCATCTTTGAATAAATGATAAAATATAGTAAAGTATAGAACGCTGATGCGTTTTATTTTCCATCACATTTGGACACAAATATTTATCTTGAGCCTAGAAGTTTTTAGAAAACCTAAAAACCATAACATTCGTATGAGCTTATTTAGTGACAAATATACATTTTTGTTTTTAAATTGTTAAAAATAATATCAAACCAAACATTCAGACTTTTGAGCTAATTTTGTGACACATTTTTGATTAAAGCCATTTTTTTAAATACATTTTTGTCAAGTCTTAATATAGAATGTGATTTAGAAAAGAGTTAAAAAATAAAATCTGACACAGTCTTCCCCTAATCTCCCCTAGTGTCTGAGCTCATTAATCATAAGCATTATGATTAATCGTTTCTTGAAGTCCCAAATAGAGTTGTGATATCTAAAACTGTGAATGGACAGTTAGATGAAGTGGTTTTAAGTTTCATTTGCTCGTAAAGTGCTTCTATAAACGAGGCGCTCAGGAAACATACTGTAAAGAAAATGTCTGAATGTCCCTTACTAGGAAATGCATTTCCTGACCCCCTTAAACTCACAATTGCTTTTATTTTCTATAATTGTGTGAATTGATACCTCTGTCATTATCATTATAATAATAAGATTCTGTTGGAGGAAGACAAACAGTGATATTGAATCAGTGCCCAGTGCAGAACGCAGCCAGTACAGGAAACTTCATTCTCCTCTCGTCATTGGCTGCAGCAGCTGATGTTGCAGATAAACTAAGCCGCGTCTGTCAAAATATAATTTAGCCGCCTTTAATTTCCCCAACTTGCCTCCCTCCACCTTTCATCGCCACAGTTTTGCTTCCCGATGTGGGATCTCGCCCGTATCAACTCACCTCTCGAACAAAACAGAGAGAGAAGCTGTGATCTTTCAGCGCGAGTCCAGGGGAGACGAGTCCTACCTGCAGCTGCTGCCTCTCACTGTCTAGTTTGCCTCTGTGAAGCCAACGGAGGAGAGGATCACGGTCCTCCCAGTGCTGCCAAGTGTGGGCGTCAGTTCGAGGTGTTGCTTCTCTTGTTTGAATGACAGTTCGGAGACAGCCTTGTTGGAAGTGAGAGAGATGGAAACAGGCAGCCAAGACACATTTAAAGACATGAAATGTGCAAAATTCTGGCCTTGTGGTGCCTGTCAGGCTTGTCCTGGGTTCTTTCTTTTTTTTTCACTGAAATGTTTATGGCAGGGACGTTTAGAGAAGTAACAGGAGTTTGTTCTCTTTTGTGAAATGCTGCTTTTCGATTTCTCTTTTTATAATTGTTCTTTAGAGAAATAGATGAGAGGAAATTGATCCTGCGGCCTCAGATTGCATCAGGGCTGTCTGCCACTGTTAAATTGAATTTGTTTTACATTGAGTGTAATTAGACAACACTGGCTTTGTTCTCAGAGTGAACAATGAGACTTAGAGATCCCAGCTCTGTTGTACTCTTGCATATGCAGTGTCTATCCAAAGCTGCAAACGTTTTTTCTGCACTTGCTTTGCACTTATTTCCGATCATCTACCAGCCCTGTAAGTAAAGCCCTGAGAGTGTGTGCATGTGTTTGTGTTCACCCTCATGCAGCAGCTCTATTTGCGAGCATGCGCATGTGTGCCTGCGTGCCTGTGTGCCATTTTTGTAATCTGTAAATGAGCTTACCAGCGTGCATGTTTTTTATCCAGGACTTACTCATTTTCTTTATTACAGCAGCAGTGGGATTTTTAGATTAAATATCATTTACCATAAATCTCTTCCTAGAAAAGTGAAATATAAAACACTTTTTTTTCGGGTTTATGTTTCCCAGAACAAAAGGGGGTCAGACTGATCACACCTCCAGATCACTCTTTTTTTTGTGGGGTTATCTGCAAACGGAGTGTTTGCACAGGACTGATTGCCCTGTTTCCCGAGAGCTTCTGCACATTAGCCGGCGACTTTTGTTTTACACTTACGCTTAGCATTGAGCTAAGGTGTTGACTTTGTTTTGTTGAGCAGGACGGTCTCTGTAAATGGTCAAGATGATTTGATCTTTGACAGCATGCAGGCTAATATGTAATATATTATATTCAATAGTAAAAGTAGAATTATGTACCCGCCAACCAATGCAGTTTTAGTCTATATGATTTTCTTCCCAAACACATATGAGGTCACCATGACCTTTGACCTTTGACCACTGAAATCTGATCACTTAACTAGCGCCACCCGCTGGCCAAAGACTTTAATCTACCGCAATTACCGCATTTCGTTATATTTAACTTTTAAGAGCTCAAATCAGCAGGTTAGAGGCTGATTCACACATTTGTTATTCTTTTCATTGTCACCACCATGTTGAACTTTTTGTTTCATGGAAGAATTATTGTCAAAAGCAAAATCATTAGAAGTCAATGTCTTTGTCTTTTTTGTGTCCATTGACCCTTTAAAGGTTTATTTTGCTGTACTTTCACAGGCCACTTCTACACAAGCCTCACCTCACTTTATCTTGTTGCCTCTTTTTCCTGATCTTGTGAGCCACATCTGTGGTTTTGGTCTCTTGCCAGGGACTCTTATCAGATCCCAGTGACAGTCTTGGTTTCCCCCCTTTCCAGATAGAGAGGGAGATTACAGCAAACCCTGTTTCTGTGGGTTTACATCACATAAAGATGGGTGACATAAGTGTTGTAACATAAAGGATGCAGATGCACGGGTCAGTTTCAACCCATCTGAAAACCTGTGGGAGATTTCAGAAGAGCAGCATGTGAGACAGTGCTCTCCACCATCGTCATCAAAAACACCCAATGACAATTAACACATCCAATCACCCCAGAAAAGACCCCAGACTAAATTTATTTGAAATAATTGATCAAAGATGCTTCTCCGAGGGAAGGTGAACTAAGAGCGTAATTGATGCATATGACTGATTAGACACACATATACCATAGATTGTATATAAAGATGAATGACACTCGGGATATTTCAGCTTCATTTCTGGATAATGGGAGGAAGTAGTGGTCTTTAAAATTGAAGATTTAACTTACAAATCGACAAAGCTGTAGTCTTTGTTCAACCCTGACAATCCCCAATACATTCATTTTTGTAAACTTGTTTATGATAAAAAGCAGCACCTTACAGTACATTCTATAGTTGGTTGGTTTCAATGAATTAGAAAAGAAAATGGAAAGAAAATGGTTGAATCCAGGCAGGAATCCACTTCACCTCAGAGACTCTACTGCGAGACTGACGCTGGTGATGAACTGTGGCTGAAAATGGACAAGCAGGTTAAAAGGGAGCAGCCATCTTACTCAAGTGTTACAGTGTCTTATTAAATAGGGAAAGTGAACCATTTGCTTTTGGTTTAGTCATAAGTGCTCCGGCTTTCCAGGTGAGTCTGCAGTGTTTACCACTGGAGCGAGAACTGGGTGTGCACATGACGCACACACAAACACACACACACACACACACACACACACAGGGGCCAGTCAGAGGTTAGTAGTTAGTATGTGCCAGGTACAGTAAGTGATTATTCGTGAATGAGCTGTTTGAACTTTACATTGTTAAATGCAAAAATGTAAAATCAACACATTCCACGGACACTATCAGGAGCTCGTCTCCAGCAGGATATAAACTGTGCCCACCATCGATTTTATTGCTTTATTTTGCAGAGTGTGTGTGGGCGTGAGCCCCTTTTATGGCTCTGAACCACTGAACTTGACACAGTGCTTCTTTCCTCGAAGGCTCAGCCGTATCTAGGTTACAAGTGCAAATGTTTCTTTACAGCAGTGAAACACAACAAAAACCAGTGAGGGAAATAAAATAAAGTAAGATAAACATTAATGAGCAGGGTCAGGACTCAGGAGATCGCCTCATTTCACTCGTACCCAAGATGAGTCACTTCAGGACTCAGGGAGCTGTAAGATACATTTGTTGCTTGGTATATGCAGATTTACTTTAATATGTTGTACACACTTGTCAAATTTTGTTAATTGGCATTAATCAAGATTAGATATATGGACACAGGTTAAATGTTTTTCATATTGGCAACAACAAGAACAAGAAGCTACTGATTATAGTCAGTGGGGAGTTTTAGGAGGGACGGTGAGGGACCGCTGCTGACGTAAATAATCCTTCAGACGAAGTAGTGACACGTACCCTGGTGTAGGGACGCTCCCCTCGCTGTTGTGGGGGAAATTGACACAAGGGACAGGAAGCACTGTGGAGTAGGAGCATGCACGCACAGACTAACACATGCCGCATGTTCAGGGGGTGTCGAAGACCTTAAACACTCACATCCTGACGATTGAGACGTCTTGGATTGAAGCCTTTCTTCATGGTGCCATCTGAAGTGTTGATGAAAAGAAGTCCCACAGACGGTGTCTCGTCTTCTCTCTCATACTTTCAAGGCAATTGTTGTTGTGACCAAAAACAAATCTTGTAGGTTTATCAGCGCAGGTTCTAATAAAACCTTCTCTATCACCCTTCTGCTGACAGAAGTACATTCACCTTAAATGACAGACACTGGTTTTGACATATAAAATTACCGTTCATGCTTTTTCCCCTCTCCATAATAATTTGATGGCCCGTTTTTGCCTCATCTGAACCATGTTTGTGGCACACCCCTGTCTCTAATAAACCCTGCTGGACAGCACACACAGGGCTCCCTCATTAGATATGATGAACTGGGCAGCAGTGAGGTTTAAGGAAGAGACGCACTGGCTAGTTAATGAGGAGAAGTAAGAGAACAAGACACATAACTCATAACTGGTCCAATAGAGCTGCCACAGAGCTGCCCAGGCATACGTCACACACATAACTATTGAGAGGAACTGGAAAAATAAAGTGTCATCTTCTCTGTAAAGATGTGAATATTAGGTCAAAGATTGTTGATAGTTCATGCATTAAATTTACATCCCCTCATCCCGCTTTTCCTCCTCTAGACCTGCTCGGTGACCCCTTTTCATCCACTTCTCTAAACGCACGCAATCACACATCACGCTGCTTCAGTCCAGGGGTGAAGGGGTTAAAAGCTTTCGCTGCAATAAAGAGGGCCCGGCTTATCCCTGAGTCTATTTTTAGAAGCACACACACAAGATATGCGCACGTGCATGCATGGTGGACAAACAATCATTATTTTTGGTCCCTTACGACTGAGCGGTTTGTTGCTGTGTGTGTGTGTCGTGCAGCTAAAAACGAAGCACGGGCCGAGTGCATGTATGACACAACCGCTGCCTCTTAAGTGCGGCGGTCATTCTGACACGAGCATGAGTCTAATCGTGGGCAATTTGGGCCTTTATCGCCAGGTTTTTCACCGTCAGCATGCACCGACATGTTGTTTTTATCCGAGTGAGTCGAATTATGAAATTGTTGCAGATTGCAAAATATACTTCGGCGGCATGTTCCCATAGTGCCGCGCCCTCCCTCCCTGGCTTAACCCGGTAAACAGAGAGGAGGCTCCTGCCAGTCAGACAGTTCATCAGCTCTGACCTCCCATGTTCCACCAACTTTCAGAACAAACCCAAGGGTTCTCTTGTGCAATGACTGACCACCGACATGTGCATGCTCTGCTTTGTCCTTGTGCATATGGGGTGCAGCACTCACCTCGTCTCACTGCATCCACCCCCCTGCAAAAACAAACAGTTCATCACAGCCTTTTTACTGGGTGGATATTCTGGTGTATTAGAGAAACTATTTTTAATTGTTAGTAGGACAGAGACAGCGCAGAGGGAACATGAGCTAATGAAAGGAATGGGACGCATCTTTTGTCCCTGTGTCTTTTGTCTCGCCCCAGCCGAGAAACTAGATACACTGTGTTCTGCCAACGAGCTGTCAGCGGCAATTACGGTTTACACTGCCGCCTCGGAGCCCTATCCCTGTGCCTTTTGACATAGTGCTCCACAGTGCTTGACACAAAGCATGGATGTCTGGCCTCGGTATCAGGGAAATACTACCGTGATACAAATGGCTCAAAGTGTATAATAGTAGTACACAGAAATATCAAATGGTGTACCTGTTACTCTGTGTGTTTCAGCTGCATATTGTGGGTGTTTGTTGTTGTGAGGCGTCAGGCCCAGCTACTGAGGCTTTACAGTTGCATCACAAATCTCCTAGCAACCAAGTAGCATCATCGTAGATGTCCATTAACAATAGATGCAAATGATCTCTAAATATATGAAAACCTCTCGGGATAATGTACATGAAAAGTGGCGCCTGCAGTCAGTTCAATAATTCATGCATCTTATCTGTCTGCTATACCTACTTATTTCTGCCCAGGGTCACAGCAGGGGGCTGCAATCTTTCCCAGAATGCACTGGGTGAAACTTCAGGGAAACACCCTTCACAGCTTTATGGGTAGAATGCAGTTCTCCTCCACTGCTGCTTTCCAACATGGCTGCAACCAAACCCTTCACATAGTGTTGTTCTTTTCCAAAGTGATAACCAGCATAAATCTTGAAATACACAACAAAGGACAAACCAGTCAGACGTCTCATTGCCAAAGTTATATTTCACTTTTACAGTTTGCACTTATTTAAAATGATAATATTCTTTTATTCGGGAGCAAAAGCAATTTTCCTGCACGCGTTTGTTGAAGTCGAATCAGATGAATAAAAGGTGTTGGCATCTTATCCACATAAATTTGCAGCTTTTTGAACGGCAGCGCTAAACCTCAGCTCTTTAAATTATAAATGAGGGAGTAGCAAATCACATACAACCCCCCCACCCAACAGCCACGGTCATATTAAAGTCATAAATCTGAACTGCAGATTTAACACAGGCGTTAACATCAATGCTGACACTGAAAAAAACAACACTTAGTATCGGAAACTTTATTCCCACGTTTTTGTGACTTAGTGCATGTCTGCATTTCCAGATCTTTGTTCTCTTCATTCCTCTGACTTCATACCTCATGACTTTTTGAACATGTGTCACCTTCAGCCTCATTGCAAACCCCCGTCTAATGACACATTCACCGCATAGAAGCTCTTAGACGCCACACCAAATTTCATCACGCTTCATTTTTTCCAACTTGACCAGCAGGAAAATGAGGGTCAGATGGTTGCTTCCGACTGTTCACGGGGACGCAAACTTGTGGCGGCTCACACAGGGGTCACCCATTCTCTGTTATCGGTCGCCATGACGTCAGCCGGTGCCCTCGGTAAGCAAATTTGCGACCCAGAGGAAAAGGCTCTTCAAGGAGAGGCGTGTTTGATTAATCGTATTGTTCCTGTCTGGATCACCTTGCTCGCTGGAGTCACCCGGGACGAAGCCGCCAGAACGGAAGTGCACTGAATGTAATGAGTCTGGAGCATCCTTCCTCTCTTTCTCTGTCGCTGTCCCTCTTTGTAAACGCCACAGACAGACATCTCATTCTCATTCTCCAACACAACAAAGGCCTCTGTCAGCATACAGTGTGCAGTCCAGGGTCAAGCCCGCTTGTCTCCCTTGTGCCGTCACAAAACTACATTAAGCAACGCAGCAGACAGAGCTCTCCTCCATTTGCTCATCACTCCTGCATCCTTCGCCCATTTACAGCACCGATCATAACATGCATGTTTTTGACGAGCGCTAGCTGCATTAGCTTGAGTTGACTGACTCTCCGCCTGAGGCTAGCCGAGACTATTTATAGCTCCCCGTCTCCCGATGCTTGCCCAGTGGGACCGAGTGGAGAGGAGGATGGAGAGAAAAAGAAAGAGAAGGAGGGAGAGAGCTGGAGGGAGGAGGGGGCTGCTGGGTAACTAGGCTACATTCAAGATTGATGGGCCCTGTTGTCAAGGTATAGAGCACTTCTCCTTTGCAAGTGTGTGTTGTGAATGTGGTTTGTTGCTTGATTACGATGCCCTCCCTTGCTGGGATGTGTGTGTTTGTACACACCTGTGCTCCCTCCACGTGCAGTCTCAGGTATCAACTGTGCGGTTAGGACTAAAGGCTCATCCACTTTGCCTAACCGGCCGCAGTCAAAGACACCCGCCCCCCCTAATTCCCCACACTTAAGTGGGAGATGGAAAGCTGCTACCAGCAATTTCTGCAAAAACCGGTGTAGAATTACCTCCAAAGCCACAGGTGTTATCACGTGGAGATGCACCTCATTTCCATTGCAAAATCCAGCATGTGTGTCATTTGAATAGGCTCATTAAGAGATATCAACTTTCTTCATTGTGTTTGTTTTGGAGAGGAAACGTGACCACCTTTTTGCCCCTTTTACATAAAGTCTGACTCGGCGTTTGTGTGCGAGGCCGCTGATTTGTCCTCAGGAATATTTTTGAATTTGAATTTGAATGGCACCTGTTTTAAGGTTGGACAGGCAGCAGTATCTGGCAGCTTGTGGTGGTAGGATTTAGGAAAATAAGGCCATTTGTGTTGAGATCTGTTTGAACAGGACCAAACGTGATTGGAGTCCACACCCAAGTCCTCACAGAGGCTGGTGCGTCGGGGGGGGGCAGCCATGCATGCAAGGTAGTGGGAGACGAATACACACACATAATCAGCGTGTGAAGCATCCTCCAGCTTCATGACTAATTGTGTGTGTGTGTGTGTGTGTGTGTGTGTGTGTGTGTGTGTGTGTGTACTCGTCTGATCCAGAGTGAATTCCAGAAATAGATCATGCACAGTGAGATGCCTCTCCTGCTTTCTCTCCCTTTTATTCCTCCAAAGGGATTTTACATGGGTTTTCATCTCCCTTCCAAAGAAATAATTGCATGTCTGTGTGTCTCAGATGTTTTTAAGGCTCATGCTCAGAATATATATGGCACAGGTGCTGATGATGACTAAAAATACATGCATACAAATATATATACATATGTATGTATATATATATATATATATATATATATATATATATATATATATATATATATATATATATGTATGTATATATGCATGCAAAATGTGTCTGACAGTAGTCACAATTTGTGTGCAGTCGTGATGCATGTCAATTCCGTCCTTTCTGCACCGTTTCATTGTTTCTCCTCCATCTTTCCACTGCCTCCTCCTCCTCTTCTCTCCCCTCCTTACCTCTGTCTTCCCCCTCTCCCCCGATGCGTCCTCTTCCTCCTCCTCCTCCTCCTCCTCCTCCTCCTTCTCTACCACCCCTCTCTGTCGCTCTGCTTTTTATAGCCATGTCTTCCCAGGGCTCGGCAGCTACAAAAGCCTTTTCATGTTGCCACTATAATTACAGCCTACACACTTGCGCACAACACACACACACACCCACGGACACGCATGCATGCACACACACACACACACACACACACATGCACGCATGAGGAGCGCAACAACAGCTGTGTGTCTGTGTCTCTGCATGTGTGTGCGTGCTCCGCATGTGCTGCTATACACAAAAGGGTGAGCTATTTTTACCTCGCTCCCTCCCTCTCCTCTGCTCCGCTTCCCCCCCACCACCACCAACCCCCTCATCCCTCTCTGCCACTGCTGCCAGCCACATTTGCTATGCTGAGCACAGGCAGTATCAGTCGAGCCCCAACATCCCTCCTCTCGCTCACCAAACTCGCACTTGAGCACGCACGAGCCGACGGAAGGCTGTTCCCTCGGCATCCCTCAGATTTCAAGCTTGTTTCAGAGCACCTCTGTGGCCGAGCATCTCCGCAACAAATTCACTGCTCGCTCTCACTCACTGGTCATGGATCAGGCGGTCGCTCAGGTGGCGGTAGCTTTGCCGCGGCATGTGCTCGCCGCCGTGCAGATGACCTGAAAGCTCCCGCTCTCTCTCGGACTGTGGTCTCAACTGCCCGATTAGCAGATTTGTCTCTGGAAGCTCGTCTCAATGTTGCGGACCATATTTGAAGCGGAGTGTTCTCTCTCTCCCACAGAGGGGATCCTGGGAAAGGAGCAGCCACTGGAGGTTCTGAAGACATCAGCGCTCAACCACATCCCAACAGGTTGGTCTGTTTTTTTGTGCATGTGTGTGTGTGTGCGTGTGTGTTTGCATGAGCTTCTATAAAGCAAAGCTGTGTGTGTGTGTGTGTGTGTGTGTGTGTGTGTGTGTGTGTGTGTGTGTGTGTGTGTGTGTGTGTGTGCGCACGTGATTTCACTATTAACAGCATCCTGTGCGACTTTGCATGCATAGGTGTTCTTCCTTGGATGTGTCCGCCTGCTGTGATTGTTTCAGACCAATTACTATTCAGTTGTTTTTGAAGTGACCTCACTGTAAACACAGTCATCTTGCAGCCGCATCCTGTCAACTGAATTGTGGCTTATGTAACCGACAGTTCATAGTTGTCTTGAGAGTCCATGCTTACACCTGTACGTTCTAGTTATGCCATTTTGTTGAATGGAAACACAGCACCCTTAATGAGGGCGTTGTGTTTTTGAGCTCATGTGAAACTGTTGTCTCGGGAGGCACAGCTTCCTAAAAAAAAGAAAAAACATACTGCAGAACAAGCGATTGTGCATCCTGGTGATGTGTCTGCTGCAAGTTTCTGACACACTTTAATAGTCCCAGAACAAACCAGAGCTGCCTTTTCTTCAGCTACCTCTTGTGGACGGAAAATACCGAAACAAATAGTTTTTTCTCTCTGAATTCCCACCTACTGCAACCTCTACTCTACTGTATTTACTATAGCTTCCTCTCGC
This sequence comes from Paralichthys olivaceus, assembly GCF_024713975.1. NCBI lineage: Eukaryota > Metazoa > Chordata > Actinopteri > Pleuronectiformes > Paralichthyidae > Paralichthys > Paralichthys olivaceus. The sequence continues at coordinate 790,978 of NC_091116.1, forward strand.
GCCAGTGAAGATGAAGATACATGTGATTCTTGTGAGGAAGAAGAAGAGAGGGGAAGCAGTGCAGAGGGAGGTGTAGGAATAATAAAAAGGGGCACAGATGGAGATGAGGTAATCTGAAGGAGAAATGAGTCTGAAGTAATATATGCATAATGCATCATCTAATTCCACAACAGGGAAGCTTGAATTGTTCTCTGCATTTCATTTTAGACCACAGAGAACAATTTGGATTTCCCACCTTAGAAAATAATGAAAAATAGTGGAAGGGTGAGTCATAATTCTCTCTCCATGCTGCTCTTTAGATTTAGTGATTTGACAGAGCAGCGGTAAGCACTCACACGTCCAGCCTGTTGCTGTAGGAGAAAGTTTTATCTTGACAATTTTTATCTTTACAGCCTCTTTACTTCAACCCAGAGCATCTTCCTCTCATCCCGAACCTTCCCAGGCTTCACACGCTCTCTCATGTTGTTGTCGGGCGTTATTTCTGCGTGCCTCTGGCTAGGCTGATAAAATATTGAAATTCACTGGAGTGACTTCATCAGATATTCTCGAAATCTGTTGTCTTGGATACAGAGCTGCTGGGGCGTCCACATTCAGTAGCGTGTGTGTGACCCGCACCGTTTGGATCTGCCACTGCTCGCGGGATGGGGGAGAGTGCACCTGTCCAAGACCATTTATAGAGCACTCAGTTGCCTCCTCCTGCTAAAGCCTGGAATAGTTTCCTCATAGAAAATGCAAAATGCAGTTTTTGCATCGTTCACATAATGTGATCAGATGCTGGTGGATGCACTCAAGCAGCAGACACTTGTTTTTGAGATGCAAACCAGCGGTGGCTGCACCTGACTCAAAGTAAACACCTGAGTTTGGTTTCATTTAAAGCAGCACTGGTTGTTTTACACGACTATGCCTTTTGAATGCCTTAAACTTTTGTTGTGGTTTTTCAACCATTATTTTCTTAAAGGTGTGTGTAGAATTCTGTGATGTCTAGTGTTGAAATTGCATGTTGCAGCTGAACACCCCTCACCTCATCCTCCCCTTCCAAACATGATAAAGAACCTGTGGTAACTTCAGTTGTCATAAAAACTCAAAAGGTGTTTAGTTTGTCCAGTCTGGACTAATGTAAAAAACATCTACGGAGCGGCCTCAGTAGAGAGGGTCCCCTCAATGTAAATATAAAGTATTTAAATATAAAGAGTCTTTTCTAGGGTAAAGAAAACTACAAGTCATATAATTTAGATGAAACGAACTAGTGAAAACATCATAAGGATTATTCTACATTAAATTTCTGCCAATAGATCCCTCTTACCTAAATCTAACACACTGGACCTTTAAGTTTGGTGGAGCCTCTTTTATAGCTGAAACAATATTAGACACACTATCACTTCTGTAGTAAGGTGAAGACTTCTTCTAACAGTACAGTCATTCACCTGCTCTTATCTTACTGCACATATACAGCAACTATTAATAATGATAAAATAATAATAACAATACATTTGATTGGCTCCTGTTCCCATTACAACCCTTTAAAAATAAGCGGTATAGGTAAAGGATGGTTTAATTAATTTTTTTTAAACCATGTATTGAAACCATGAATTCATGAATCTGAAATGAAGGTATTCATCATGTTTTACAGCAGGTCTAACCCAGGCAGTAAGTTTTGATGTGACACATCATCTCCCACCATGTATCACATTGTTATGTCTCTGCCTCGCAGTCACCCACCTCCTTCCTCTTCAGCTGCGATGCTGCAGACCGTTGTATGATGTCATTGAGACCGCGACAAGTCGGAGCATGCTTTTGGCAGAACAAGACTTTCTGCTCTTCGACACGTCCCTCCGTCACGCCCTCCCCTGTTCCTTTCCTTATCCTGTCTAGTTATTTTCCTTTTTTAAGAGGTCACGGTGCCATTTCGGAGCGAGATCACAATCATTCTTTGCCTGGAGCCTATAACCGAGGAAAGCTTTTATCATCTCTGAGAGTTTGAGCTTTCATGGAGGAAATTCAGAGCAGCTGAGGGAGAAAGTGAGGTAGGCTGATGTTCGCCCATCTACCCACAGAGACCAATCAGTTGGCTGACTGCAGATTTTTTCTCCACCATCAACAGATGTGCGACTTGTTGCCGCACATCTCGCCTCGCCGCTAAATCCACCTTGAAACCTTTTACAGAACATCTCCTCTTCTCTTGTGATCTCCTCACATGGTTTTAAAAAGAAAAGATCTCAGCCACATTTTACCCAGGCCACACTAAACAGCTCTGCTCGGCTCAGTATGACATCTATTAAGCCTAACGAGTGTGGAGCTCAGGCAGTCAGACCGTGGGATATACACGCAGCAAACTGAGTCTCAAATCAGAGACGCCAGCCCTCTGCATTGTCTGGTATAAATAGATCTGCAATTGGATCCAGAAGAGTTGTGGAGTGTGCCCGAGGGGTTGTAAACAGATTGTGATTTGTTGCGGCGAGATGGAGGGAAGAGAGAGATCAGGAGGGAGCTACTGAGCGGGGAAGGACGCAGTGGAGGGTGGAGAGAAGAGGAACCTGCTGAAAGGGAGGATGGTGAAGGGTGAGAGGTGGAGCTGAAGGAGAGAAAATGGTTCAGTAATGTCATAATAGAAGAGTAAGCGTGAGACATTTTTGCTCTAAGATGTTTAAATCATAATTAAACGTTGCCGTGGAGATTCCCCCTCATGCTTAAAAAATGTTCCATATCAAACTTAAGGAAACTTTGAACGCTCCTCTCTTCCTCTCTTCCTTTTCTCCGCAACGTCTGTGTTGAATCAGGCCTCAGATGCTCCCCTCGTCAAACTCATGCTGATCCAGGTTACGTTGTCAGTTGTGTAAAGACGCCTGGAGGCTCCTCAGCTCTCCCCAGAGACGGTGTTTTGTTTTTTCTCTGACTGCCCCCATACCGTCTTCTTTCCGTCGCACGTCAGTAAACTGAGGTACGTGCTTGATGTCACGGCTTGTACACAAAGATGTGTCGATATCAGAGTTTATCCAGGAAAACAAGTCAATCTGATCGCTCTGAATTGGCTGTAAATGCTTGTTATAATCCGCCTGTGCTGCGTCATTCACTCTTGTACAACTTTTGTGCATTTTATTGAGTTTGACCAGAAAATGTTACAAAATGGGAAAAAATCCCCAAAGTGACTTAAGCCATTTTCAAGCATGAAGCCCTGGGAAATGTCTGGAAAATTGAGTTAGGACATTTTCCGGACTTTTGCCTTCGCCTGGGTCAAACATGCAGGAGGCAGGACATGTCTTATAAATTCCACTGTTGAAATCCAACATTTTTGTTTGCAGCCCATCCACACCGGTGTTGGCCCTTATCGCTCACGGATCTCGTAGTTTCTTCAAGTTGACATCTTTGTTTTTTTCCTGCTGTATTCTCGCATGGTCTCACTCGGACATATTGCGAACACTTTAGAAGGGGGCTGGCAGAAAAAATGCTAGATGTTTTTTAGCAGCTGACTCAGACATTTGCGTTCTCACATACAGCCCCTCTGGAAAATTTCAGGAAAATGTCTGGAATGTGTCCAAAACCCAAAGTTGATTATAAGAATAACCTGAACAACACCGTGATAAAATGACTGAGTCCACAGCAAACAATTATCTTAATACGGTACATGATTTAACTATGATCCTCCAGAATGATAGGGAGCCTCCCTGCGGGGTCCTTACTCTGCTTCACCTGAAACCATTTTGTGGTTTCATTTGTTTGGGAAATGCTGGCGAATTCCAGGCCAGGAATTTGAGCACACAGCATTAAACCGCATGAGAGAGAGTGAGAAAGTGAGAGAGAAAGAGAGAGAGGGAGAGATGGTTATACTGTAAGTAGAGGAGGGTGTGTGTGTGGGGGGGCAGAGACATTCGAAGCACTACAAACCGACGTGAAGGGTTTTCCTTGGCGTTAGAAGCAAGGAAAGCAGGTCGAGCGGGGAAAAGAGCAGACAGGGTAAGGAGAGAGAGAGTGCTCTCTCTCTCTCTCTGTGTGTGTGTGTGTGTGTGTGTGTGTGTGTGTGTGTGTGTGTGTGTGTGACGTTGGTTCCTGGAAAAGCAGAGGGCTGCAGAATAAACAGGCTGCATGCCTGAGACTGCCCTGTGATGTCACCACTGGGCAAACGAGGGACGAGGGGAGGAGAGAGAAAGGAGTAGAGAGAGAGAGAGAGAGAGAGACAGAGACGCCCATCAGGTTAAAACAGGAGAGGGGATGAACGAGGAGCCAAAAGTGACGGCGGTGGAGAGCAAGAGGAGAAGTCAGATGAAAAGAGGGAGCGTGCTGTCATTCCTTGTAACTGAGTGAAGGAAGAAGGGAGGAGGAGGTGCAGTGATAAGGAGGAGAGGAGGCTGCTGTAAAGAGGAGGAGGAGGAGGAGGAGAGCACTGATGGGTAACGACCGCACCAATTCCCACCTCTCTTTCTATCTCTCTCTCTCTTTTTCTTTGGTGAACAATTAGCGCTGCCGCTGTGACCGAGATGCCGTACGAGGTGTGTTTGTGCATTTGCGTGCGTCACCATAATAAGTGTGCGAAGCTGTTTTGTGTTGTGTCAGGGACTCGACATCCGTAGAGGAACATTGTGTACAGGGGAAGTGTGTGTGCACGCGTTTCTGTGTGTATGTGTTATGGATTTTAATTAGCCCAAGATTGGAGCCGCAATGTTTTGAGGTTGAAGTGCAGTTTTCAGTCACGGCCACATGTCTCCTGTCCTGTCTGTCCTCTAGTACCTCTAGTATAAAAATAGACTGATGTGCTCCTGTGCAAGTTATAAACTAATATTAGATTAGAATAAAAGGCAAAAGATGAAAAATTAGGCCTTTGATTTCCCAGACATCACCCGTCACGGTGCATGTTTACCTTTGACGTCAGCATCCAACTGACCCTGAAGACTTAATATGGAGTCTCTGTTGCTGTCAGCCTGTAGCCAATAAGACTCCTTAATAGTCAGGAGGATGTTGACTCAGGATCTCAAACTGTGCAGTGACTCAGACAGATTCAGGTAAATTTGGGACACAACTCCGAGTGAAAAACAACTTGACAATAAAATGAAATGTCACCGTGAATCAGAAGATTTGATTATTTTGTGAAAATCCCCCCCATGCAAACAGTAGGAGTTAGACTTAGGCTCGCTAACAAGCCCCTTCCCTCTCCGTCCGTTCTCGTCTCATCAACTGCCAAGCTGTCACCGCCGCCGCTTCTGAGGGTCAGAGAATGGCCAGGAAATCTGAGGGCGTCTCTGCATTTAATAAAATATTGAGCACCTTGTTAGGTAGGTATTCAAAAACGGCAAAAACCTTGAGCTCCTCTTCTTAGAAAGGAAAAATGACTGAGTTATACAAAAGGAGACTGAGGTGAAAAAAGGGAATGAAAGGAGGCGTCATATGACGAGGAAATGTCAAACCTCATGTCCCGGGGGGTTGGAGGTAATTTTGGTTTGGGTTGTAAACAGATTACAACTGTGTCGACAGCTGACTCATATGTTGTTGTCACCCCGCACATGACGACAGTCCTTAAGGACCTGTTGCATGTTGTTGCTCTCCTCTCCTCAAAGTCTGGACGACAATAGCCGCGGGGGTGCGTTTCACCTGCTGCACGGAGAACACCAAAGACAGAGTGGAGATTATAATAACGACATATGGGTTTGATGATAGGTGATGAGCGGCTGCTGTTAGCAGATTGATGTTCAGAAGAAGAGAAACAACTCAGAAGCTTACGCCTGCAATCAATTTACAGGATCTTGTCTCTGTGTTTCACAGCTTTATTTTTGTGTCTCGAAGAAAGATGCATCATAGATCAAATGTGAAGAAAGTGCAGTCCCCGTGTCAAACATTGGAGGAAGAGAGATGTGTGTTATTGCCTGTCACACGCCCCTCAAATCATTTTGTCATTGTGGGCCTGAGTAGCTGTTTGTCAAGTCGAGTGTATCCACGATAATCAGAGCCTCATTAAAAGGGTTTTCACGCTTCGGTTTACGTGATGTTGTTGGATGCTTGAGTGCAACTGTGACAAGCTAAAAATAATCCTGAAAAATCTCTCTGGGTTTTAGGCAAATAACGTTCTTCAGGCCCGGCGCAACGCAAGTGGAAATTCGCCCCTTGCAATTGCATTTCCTCATGTTGAGTGGCTGCGTTAAGGCATCTGTGCATTTGCGGCAGCCCTGCTATTAAGTGTGCCAGAGGTGGCATGTTTGCCTCTTTATTAACAGGCAAGTGTCTCTGGCTCTTGCCGTGCGCTCTGTAAACATGTAGGTAAATAATCAGCCAATCGGCTCCTATTTATTCAGATTTAATGGGGAGGAAGCTGCGTGATTGGAGGGCTTCCTGTGCAGTGATTTGTGGGTGGCTGGCCCCGGCTCAAGGTCTGTGCCTCGCCGGGTCAATGCAATCTTTGTCAGATGTCGCCGGCCTTCGTGTGTAACTGCGGCATCATTCATAGGTAGTGTGTGTATGCAGCGGGGGGGTTCTTTCTTTTTTGTTGGTATCTAAAGAGGAGATGAGATAAAAAGGCACCATTGTCAGAGGATTTTTATGTAAAGGTTTTTATGATGTCTTTTCACAGGGTGGTTGGATATCACTGAAAATCATGAGTGCGATTTCAAAAAGCAATGGTCACCAACATGGGAACATAAAGCTGCTTTGAGCACAAAACCAAAAGAATCAGCGTATATAGAGTTAAGATTGCTAACATTTTATTCAAGAGTTAAACCATTTTAATAATTACTTCCCTCATTGCAGTTACAGAAACGCTGCACAACCTTTTTAGTCCCTTTCCAAAACTTTTTGATGCTTCAGAATTGATGTTGACACCAGATACCGCTCCAATCTTTTTTTTATTATTATCCAATAAGTACACACACACACACAAAATAACACTCGAGCTTTGATTGAATCCTTCTCCGCTGCACAGTGTCTTTCCCGGTGTTCCTTGTCAGATCAAATGTGAAGCATGGGAACGTGTGACAGTCATTTTATTTTGGCTGCATGACGTGCAGGTGTGAAAGTAGAGAGCTAATGACCCTGACACCATCTGACTGAAACTGACCACATGACTGAATGAAAAACATTATCGTCACTGAATAATGAAAGGCCTGTGCTGTATTTCACTACTTTTAATGTTGCTAAAAATACGACCTGCGCTAATTGAGAATCTAGAAGTGGAGACTTACTTCTCTTCAATAAGAAAAGTGTGTTGATATGATTATCTGTCTCTGACCTTGAGTATTTCAAAAAGCGGCGTATTGAATTTCTGTTCACTGTGACGTCCGTCAAACTAATAATTGCTGTAGTTTAGTGGATGTGACACCTGCCAGGATCAAACCATTTTATCGAGCAAGATAAAAAGCCCTGGTGCAGGCTGTCCCCTGTGATCACACCCCCCTTATCCTGCTTTTCTTCCTCTCTCCAGTGGACATCAACTCCGCGCTGCCCCTGCGTCTCCCACCGGCCGCCATCCCCATGGACCTGCGTGTGGACCATCAACAGCAGCAGCAGAAGGTGTCCTCGCTCTCCCCATCTGGCCAGCAGTCGCCCGGCTCCCTCGGGGGCACGGGCCAAGGGTGCGTGGTGGCGGCCTCGGTGCGCGAGCAGCAGCTGCAGCAGGAGCTGCTGACGCTGAAGCAGAAACAGCAGATCCAGCGGCAGATCCTCATCGCCGAGTTCCAGCGGCAGCACGAGCAGCTGTCCCGCCAGCATGAGGCCCAGCTCCAGGAACACATTAAGGTACATCACTTAAATTTTTGAGGGATGTTTTTTATCACTGTGCCCGGCCCACGTGACCTTTCAAGATGTAAGAATTTCAACAAAATCGTGTAATCTCTTACAGAGTGAGGTCCAGTCAAATATTCCATCTTCCTTTTCCAGGTTTCTGAGACAAAGTTACCAAACTTAAAACATCAATATTTAAAACCAAATTCCTTCTTTTGTATCGTCTGTACGCCACAGGAAAATGTCAGGCCTTTTTACGAGCCATTTCACAGAATATTTTTGCTCTTAAATCATCATCCCTTGTACAGTACAGAAGAAAATGTGCCTCACTTTCCACCTCTAAATCACACAGCTCACGTAATCTGTTTTTCTCCCCAAATATGTTTGAATCTGCCAACCTCGACAGCCAGTGGAAGAATACCTGCTCTCAAGTGCACACTAAGGATATTTGGCGTCTGGAAAATAAGTGAAAAGGTTGAAAAAAGCCTGATCTCTATGATAAAGTGATAAAAAATCGCTCATTAGTGGGATTTTTTTTAGGGGGCCCTAATCTGGACCTGTGCCAAAATTTAATGAGTCTTTCTTGGCACTTGTCCCATCCTCCCACCAAAACTGCTTTCACACATGCACTGACCTCCGGACACTTTCCTGAAATTTTCCAGAGGGGCTCTATGGGAGAACGCAAATGTTCGAATCAGCTGTTCTGGACATTGTGAAGAACTTATCCCGTCAGCTCCCCTCGTAAAATGTCCAGAAAATCTAGCGAGTGTTGATGATGTTTTCTAACGCTCGACAGACATGATACTGAAAAAAAAACTTGGAAAGACGAGATTTCCGAACTGTTGATGATGTCCTGCCTCCTGCACGCGTCTTACCCGAACAAACTTGTGCTGCGTTATCATAAATGAAAGTGAAAACTGTCCAGACCCAGAGGCCTTTTCATGTGTGAGAACGGCTCAAGTTTCAAGAAAATCAGTTAAGTAGTTTTTGCATAATCCGGTTAACAGACAGACGGATCAAAGCCGTGCAATAGAACAGGAGCACAGTTTTATTTAAAACCTCCAAGAGACAACAATACAAAACCAAATCAGCAGGTTTGTCTCCCAAACCTATTTAAAAACAAAGACAGCTCTTCATTTAGTCAGCCACCAGATTCTTCGTTAACGGACTGAACTCAGCAGCAGAGAGCGGCTCCCTCAGCTCCGACTCCCTCTGCAGAAGTCGAGGGAGCAGAAAACAAGGAGTCACTCTGGCTCCGCGTCCTTCAGGGATGGATGAAAGCAATATAAGGATGTGTTTAGACTCGGGAAAGGAAAAGTGTGAAAGACTTTTGTAACGGCGGTTGGTGTGTTACGTAACTGCACCCTTATGCACCAAGTCCTGTTGTAGCCTGACTTCAAATTAAGTAATAAAACTCTGGTGGCTGGTGTTTGCTTTTCAGAAAAAGGCTCTTTTCCATCTAAGATTGACACGTCGAGACGTTTAACTGCTCCGAATACATTCCCACATTGTAGTGACCTGGAAATACAAAGTGAATCTAGATCAGCACGCCCACACTCTGATGCTTTAATACATCTGGGCCCATGAGAGCAGCGGAGCTCCTGTGGGGCTGAAATGTCATAGAATGTCATAGCCTGTTTGTTCTTCTTCAGTTGCGTATCACTGCTGTCTTATGAATTGTAAAACATGCACGTAAGAGTGATGCTTTTTGCAGGGCTGATAATATAATGTCTAAAAATGGATTGAGGGGGCAGCAGATTAGATTGCACACTGCAGGAATACGGCATTCTGAAATTAATCATTTTCATCCCTCCTTTATTGTACTTTCTTTTCTCGCTTTTTTTCCCTAAACTTTTTCACCCTATCTTCTCCTCCTTCCTTCCTGTCCTATTATACTACCCTCCTGTCATCTTTCATCATTTTCGTCCCTCATCTTTATAATCTCATCTTTTCTTTCTTTTTTCTGTTCTGTCCTTTCTTGCTCCTTTCTCGCCCTCACTCCTCATTCCTCTGTCTTTCCTTGTTTGTTATTTTTACTCAATTCTTTTTGCTGTATTGTCTTCCTTCCTTCTTTCTTTTATTCTCTCATTCCTTCCTTCAGGTATTTTAGCACTTCTGAAGAGCATTTGTAACAGATAAAAGATCTACACGGGAAATATTGGCAGTTGTTTCAAGTCTGACACGTTTTCACGTTGTATTGGACGCTGAGTGCTCGCTCCTGCAGGTGAAGCAGTATTTAGGATGAGTGATGCTGTCTGAGGGGCCGTCTGGCCTGTGGTGGGGCTGCAGGACCACTCAGGTGGAGGCCGCTGACGCACAGCCGGAGCAGGGAGGCCCGCTCTCAATCAGCCCCATTCACTGGCCCTGTGTGTACACACACACACACACACACTCCAGTTGTACAGGCATTAAAACATACACATCCTCTCAAATGTCAGTAAACACACTGTCAGACGCATGCCCAGTTTGCCTCCACATTAGGGACAGCAACACACCACACACACACACACACACACACACACACACACACACACACACACACATTCAGATATCCTGAAGCTCTTAAGATTATTAGTCAAACGGAAAAGTTTGTGTGTAGATCTGTAATCTATTGAGCCACAGGGGTTTTGGGTGTGTGTGTTTGTGCCTGTGTGTATGTGGGTGGGGAGGTTACTTTGAGCCTTCCCACCCACTCAATCTCCGATCCCCAACCTTGTTTGAAAGGCAAAAAAAAAAAGAAGGATTGAGGCTTCTGGGCTGGAAGCGAGCCAGCCACAGCGCCAATGCACTTTTCTCGCCTCACCTTCATCTCACCTTCAGCCACTAATTTATTCACAGACTCGTCTCAAACGTCCGAGTCGCCCTTACGGTAAACATGAGTGCACGTCCCGGCTACTGAGTGTCTGTGTACAGTGTTAGATAAACTCAATCAGAAGTTGATTACACGCAGTTACAAGCAGTTACGGTAACTGATCAAATATTGCCATTGGGTGTGTGATGATAAGCAGGGAAATGTGTTGATTCCTTGGCGCGTGAGGTCATTATGTGGCTGGTGGAGTGCACGCACAGACAGCTTGCCCATTTATTGTATATTACAGAGACATTAAAGAGTAATTGGAACTCTTTATTTGGTGGCTTAGCTTGTCACAAGGCATTACGGCTCCAAAGAAGGTGAAAAGCACGTTTCACTGTGCGTTTTTTTGGCATTTAATTGGTGCTCTTAGCCACAGTCTCACTCAAGGACACTTCAACGGCACCACAAAGGTGACAGCGAGCACATCCAGGCTTTTATGTGGATTTTATTTTTGACCTTTTGGTTACAGGACAAATCGTAAGGCCACAGCCAAGCAAGTTTGTTTGGTATAAACGCTTGAGGACAGACTTAAAAGCATTTAACAGATGTTCTTCCCTTCACTTCTCTGAGAGCAGATTGGATTATGTGTCTTGCTAAAGCCTCACCCGCAGTTAAATTGTTTATACTTGTTTAAAAGCTCAAGCTCGTAGCCCAAGGTTTTTTTCATGGTATTGCAAAGGTTTTTATTTTCTGGCTTCAAACACCTGTCGGGCTTAATTATTCCTGACGGTGACTTTAGCGTAGCACGAGTGGAATGTTAATAGGTGTTCAAAGTCAAGAAAGTAATGAATTGATTGTGTGGAGGACAGAAAACAAGAAGTGATGGTATTTTACTGTATGTTGCACTTAAGAGGGCTTAAGAAGTGAATTTGTAAAATGTTTTACTCAGCTCTGCCAAGATATTGTTGTACTTCTTCCTCACACGTCTCTCTGAACTCTCTACTGACTTCCATGAGGTGACTTGGGTTTACTGACGTGACTCTGACGTTTTCATCCACAGCAGCAACAGGAGCTCCTGGCGTTGAAGCACCAGCAGGAGCTGCTGGAGCACCAGAGGAAGATGGAGAACCACCGGCTGGAGCAGGAGCTGGAGAAGCAGCAGAGGGAGCAGAAGCTGCAGCTGCTCAAGAACAAGGAAAGAGGACAAGAGAGTAAGTTGCAGTGAGATTGGATGTCGGATGTGTGTCGTTTGAAAAAGCTGAATCCATTTTACCCTCACGTATCTGATTGAGCCACATATTTTCTGAAATGTTTCTTGAAAATGTAACTCATCTGATAACACGTCTTTAAAGTATATTAGCTACCCAAATAGAACTGCAATTTTCTTTTCCCGGGGACCACCCCACTTAAAACAGCAGTTGTGCCGTGCTGTATGAAGAAGTGATTTGTGATATTTCACGCTGGAAAGTCTCACAAGTTAAACAACTTCCCTTTCGAGAGGGTCAAGTAGTGTTTTCAATTAAAACTCTAGCAATCTCCTGAAGTATTTGAAGAACAGTCACACAAAAGAGCACGAGGAGTTCATCATGGCGAAGGGAATAAAAAGCATGAACCTCAGCATCAAACTTTGGAAACTGCATTCAAATAATGTGATAAATTCGACAACGACAGCTCGGGAGCAAAGATAGATAACCGACAAACTAGTTTTTCATTTTTGTGTAAAGATTTATTTATAATTGTCTTTTTTTTCAGTTAAAACCGTCAAAGTAGATAATAAAAGAAGTTCTGTGGCATTCAGTCCCTGTGTGTATGATATCAGCTGTACTCTGTGTCTGCCGATATCTAAAATCCAAGTATTGGAATGAGTATCAGGAGGGGAAAGGGTATCGGAACATCTCTACCTCCCGATGCTGCCGATGTATTTTAGTCTCAACGCTCAATATGTTTGGTATCATCTGCCAGCGTGTTCCGAACTGCTTTGCAAAAGCTCTTCATTCAAAACGCTCCGAGGTTGGAAACGACCGTTGAGATCAGTATTCACAGACTGTGTTTCTGTGCATGTTATTAAATGTGAGTGTGTGTAATGTGTTTGCATGTCTATGTATTTCCATTTTACTTGGAGAACCTCTGTATTTACTGTGGTAAACGAGCTGTATTAGCCGGTGGCCTTGGCAGTGGCTAAGCCGCGTTATTAGGGCTGCCTGCTGGATGTCTCTCAACAGTTCATTGAAGGAGAGTGGACAGGAGTCCTTGAGAGCAGTTTGCACACTATATGGAAAGTGGTTTCAGATCAAGGCTGCATCCGTGAGAGAGGGAGAGAGAGAGGGCGAGCACAGTATGTTTGCTCTCACGTGTACCTGAGCGAGTGTGGTTTGTGGTTTCAGTGGCTTCAATTTTCTCAGCATTTTGCATCGTTTTCAGTTCTATTTCTCGCTTTCTTGTTTCCAAATGCCTCTTCTCCAGGGCTTTTAGAATGCACCATACAGGATGAGGGCAGGGCTGCAACTAATGATAACTTTCTATATCGATTATTCTGCTTTTTATTTGAATTGTCAATTCTTTGGTCTCTAAAAAAAATTTATTTTTACAATTATCAACAGACCAAAAAGTAAACAAATCTGATTTACAATGAAATACAACGGAGGGGGAAGAAACACTGAATATATTTGGTTTAAGAGAATGTAGATAGATTTTCTGCGCCTTGACTAATCAACTAATTTATGCTCTTCATGAGCATAATGAAGTTGGAACAACTTTAAATGGACTTTACCTTATATTAATTAAAATGAGTGCACACTGGGGTGAGCTGCTGGCCCAAGAGTTCAATGCTTAAGTAAATACTTAAATACCCCCAAAATTAAAATGCCAAACTTGACTCGCAAGCTTTTTTGGAAAACTGTGTCTGAAAATATATATAAAATAATAATTTTAAAGATTTCCATTTGACCATTATATAACACAGTGAGTATTTGCATGGTTTTCTCCGGCTTCCTCCTGGCGTTAGGATGAATGTGAGTGTGAAGAGTTTGAATGTCGGTCCTGTGATATGCTGGCCTCCTGTCCAGGGTGTATCCAAGGGGGTATAGATAGATGGGTGGATAATTATGGCAGGACATTTTAACCATCGCTACAGACTGACTACAAACTGTCTACGATAACTTCGTCTGTCTTGCACACAACCGTGCAGCTGTTCTCCAAAGTTGTAGTAATCAGTTGATATTACGAATGTCATCAGAGGAGGATTTACATTTCCTAAAGTATAATCATTTTCATTTTTTCATATCTCCCTCAGGTGCTGTGGCCAGTACTGAGGTGAAGATGCGTCTCCAAGAGTTTGTCCTGAACAAGAAGAAGGCGCTGGCCCAGCGGAGCCTCAACCATGGAGGCCTCCCCAACGACGCTCCGTACTGGTACCGGTGAGGAACAGTTGCTGCTTGACTAAATAAAGTTAAAAAAAGTAGAATAGATGCATATAGATCTGGCTGTTGTGTACATGCTACAGATAATCCAGCTAGGGGTTTGCAAAGCATCAAACCCTGTGTGTTTGTAAGATGTAAGAAGAAACCTTTAAAGACTCTGGCTGCCTTTCTTGTATCCCTGAATGACTGTAAGCAGTATAATACAACCGAAGCGATCTGCAGATCATTATAAATTAAGAAGGTAATTCTCTCTCTGACAGCAGATGAATAATGCATTGGACTGTGTCTTAATCTGTCAGCGAGCTTCCCGTCTTCCTCACCTGCCACAATATATGAGCACCACTGAGAGATGCATCAAGCGGGGTTATAAAACAAAGATGGGAATACACATGCGCCCTCACACACACGTACACGTGACAGCGGGCTAATTGGAACCTGATGATAGGGGCTCTTACACTGAAAGCTCTGCCTTGAGTGTTTATTGTAGCATCACTGGCATCTTTTGCAGGTGTGTACACTCGCTGCTTCCTCTTCGCTGTGGCACACGTGAATTCGTTGTGTGTGAGTAACCACAAAGAGTTCATTATGCAAAAGGTGTAAAAATAAATCAGATATTAATGGAAGCAAAAGATAGTCCTACATTATGAAATTCTTCCTATTGTATTTATTAATGGTATTTGCACTGCAGCATTTTTTTGCTGTAGGTGGTTGTAACGGAGCAGATTTATCATGCAAGTGTTGTAAAGCAGTTTTTTGCCTGTAAATCTTATTTTCCCATGTTTTAAAGGAATTGGTCATTTAAGTGAGAATGAAAATAATGAATTTTTGTTGTTTCTATTACATTGTCTGTATCTCTAAACAGGAAAGAATCGCAGCAGTAGAACAAACCCTGGCAGATTGTTTCACTTTTTGTGAGAAAATAACGCTCTGAGGACTAAAGTAAACTGACAGGAGGGGGATTTTTTACACTGACTAATATATCTGTGTGTTTTAGAACCTGGTCACATGTTTTGAGTGAGAAATAATATTAAAAGAAACTTGTAACTCACTACAGCTGTATATAAATAAATTACCTAAGAACTGCACAGCACAAAGCAAGGAGCATCAACTGCAGTTAAGCTCTGGACATGATTTCTAAAATAAGTTTTCCGCGATTATGTTTTTCATCCTGACACAATAAAAGCTCTAAATCTATAAAATGTAAATAAATAACGTTACGTAATCCTGATGAGAGACACAGTGAAACACCCACAAGCGTTGACTTTCAGCAGCTCAAAGTGATGCAAAGTGTCTCTTCCTATATTCTGTCTCCCTCGTCGGACTCTCAGCCTCCTCAGTTTTGGAAGAGATGAACGTGTGTACATCCGCTCGTCAGGAACATGCATTTGGGCCGGAGCCAGCTCGGCTTCACTTTGCCCACAAACACCACCTTAGTTTGTAGGCAGCGAACAGATGGCAGCACATGTCTGCGGCCTTGCCAAAGGGATTTGCATGATGCTTTAATCATACAGATCTGTGACAGCCATGAAGTTAGTTACTTTGTCTGGGTTGCATCACATGTTCGCAGAGTTATCAGTGTCTGGCCTTGTTTCATCTGATTCTGTTGTTTAATGTTGGGAGCATCTATAACTCTTGTGTGTGTTTGTTCTATAGCAAAACCCAGCACAGCTCTCTGGACCAGAGCTCGCCACCACAGACTGGTGTGTCCACCTACAACCACCCCGTGCTGGGCGTCTACAACCCTCGGGATGACTTCCCACTGCGAAAAACTGGTAAATCACACATACACTTTCACACACATGCTTGCACACATGGCTTTTGCAGTACCGACCTGTTTATTTGCTCCTGCTAGCCAACCCCAGGCTCACTTTTTGAGATTACACACATATTGGAACTGTAATGACCAACGGCTGCACTGCAGATTCACATCTAACACAATTTAGACGCCATCAGAGGGCTACACCATTAATCACCTCCATATTAGGCCTTCAGGGTCTCCCAGCATCCCTCACATGAGTGGTACAGAGAACAGGTAAGCGTAGGTGGTTCAAGAGTTCAATAGAGTGGAAGACGTTTTTAGCAATTTTAGCACCTGTTGTTTTATTAAATTTTAATAGTCCCTTAACCTCTAGGCTTGTTTTGAATCAGAGGTTCTTTTGTGTCTTAAGAAACCTGTGCTTAATGCTGACGGTCTTAATAATAGGTAGTATGAACTCAGCTCAGATTCTTAGTTTGTTAAGTAGTAGTAATTTGAATGCTGAAGCTTGCCTCTCCCTTTAATTCATCTAGTAATTGCATATTAAAACTAAGTGGGTTTGACACATCTCACTTGAGGGTAAAGCCAGTTGGGAACATCTCCTCTTGCAGTGCAGCAATTACTTTTGGGGATCCCCAGGGCTGTATTCTCGGCCCTTCATTGTTTTCAATTTATGTTCCGCAGTAAAACCATCACACTTTTCCTCTGTGTACTAACTCATAACGTTGCAATCATCAAGGCAGTAGTTTCCTGGTGTTAAATGCTGATAGATAGTCTTTGTGCATGAAGCAAATCAGGATAATGTATTGCAGGTATTACAGGCTCAGGTCCAGCACTGGTCCATTAATTTAAATCAAACTTTTTATTGAGGTAACAAATAAAACTCCAGAACATTGATTTAATTAATTTGTACAGAACAAGCACATGCAACAAACTGCAACAGGAGGAGACATGTACATTTTACATGTTTCATTTAACTCCTGTCTTAACTTGCACATGACACATGTATTATGTGTATTTTACGTCGTTTTTGACCTCAACACATTTTTATTATATATGTAGTGTACATGTCCTTTGTTCTTCTTGTGGCAAAGCACTTTGTAAATTTGTTTTTGGAATAGTGCTGTGCAAATAAGGTTACTAATGGACTGCACTTGAACTGCTGCTGCCACACAGTGCAGATCCAAAGGTTTTAGAATCAGAAGCCATTACAAAATCTTTACAAACCAAAAGTCATTATAAGTGTTAAAACTCTACAAAAAGCACTCATGAAAGTTGGTGAAGTTTTCTCGTGGTCTACAATTTAAACTGTTTACAGTGTGTTTTGGTCAGGTGTGTGTGAACAGCTTTGTGTGTGTGTGCGGTGGTGTAGCCGTGAAGCAGTGGTCGTCTTACAGTGCAATTATTCACTTAGAGCGGCGGCAGGCGGCTACAGCCAAAGCTCTGGGCCTGTTGACTCTGCTGGATACGATAGCAGATAGACCACAGTTGACACTGGCTCACACAGCCGCATTCCACCCTGAGAGAAGCGAAGAGGAAGAGCGAAAGAAAGGAAGGGAAATAGAAGAGGGAGACGGAGAGAGAGGAAGATGAGTGGAGCAGGCTTTGGCGACCTCACTGACCATTTAGAAGACCTCGAAAAATATTTGAGGCTAGAGATGGAGGGAGTGTCGGTTTCCTTATAAAAGCAGAGAAATGGAAGATGAGGGCTGGCGAGCAGGATTGTAAACGCAATCCAGCGAGTGGCACAATGATGCCACACTCCCGTGAACTTGCTTCACACAGAGAAAAGAAAAAACGGCGGGAAGATGGCAGCGAGGGAAAAGATCGTCCCTGGAGTGTCAGTTCGTCTCATGATTTCTATAAGGCTGCGGATTGTGCTCGACTGCGGAGGAGAGGAGAAAACCTGTGCCACCCTGGTATTTGTCCACAGTGATGACGTGCTTTGCGGGGTTTACTTATGTTAATGCCAGCCGAGGGAGGTTAGAGGCTCTTTTATATCACCGCCTGGCCATAAAGTAGCGGACTGGCACCCAGGGCTCCCAGCAACGGTCAAAGGAAGCAACAGCACTCTTTTGTACATCCAATTTTTATTTTTCAGTGCGGCCGATATGTTCATCCGCGGCACTGTTTAACAAATACGACAACAGAGTAAGCCAAAAATGTGTTTACGGCAGATAATATAAAAGTCTTAAAAGTTATAATCCTCGAGATTTCAGTCCGGGTTGATTTGGCAACAACTGTGGTTGCCGTGGTAACAGCGGGCAGCGTTCAATACGACAGCAGCTGCTCTGTCGGAAGAGCAACGGGTCTTTGTGTTAACAGTGCAGCCAAACAATCTCTCGATATTTTTAATGACGAAGTCAATCAAAAACAATTACAGCTGCGATCTGAGGAGTCAGAGGTGCACGCTGCATGCTCCCTGCAATATTTCAAATGTAGTCGCTGTCAAAATAAAAACTTGTCTTGTTCTCTCAGCAGATTTTATATTGCCGACAGCACTAGCCTCTGCTTACTCGGTCAATATCAATGAAAACTACCATTTACCAACCAAATACCAGGAACCAAGCCGTGGCAGCTCATCACCCTGAACCCTCACCCATCTTCACTGGCTTCATGTCAAGTCCTTCATCACGTATAAAATCCTCCTCTTAATTCTTAGTCCTTTTTGTCCCTTGATGATCTGCTTCCATCTGGGCCTGTCCTGAGCCATGTGTTGGGCCTCTCTTCTTCTTCTCCTGCATCTCTGCATAGTCTTCTGTTTCCTATTTTACATCTACTTCTGTTTCTTCTTCATCATCCTCCTCTTCTAATTCATCAACTACTATATAACTTTTTCTTCTTCTACTCCGTCTTCCTTATTTTTCTTTTCCTGCATATTCTTCTGCTGTTCTTCTTCTTCTTCGTCATCTTTTTATTCGTCTTATTCGAGGTATTAGCAGAGTATGAAAACATCGAGCTCTCACGACCTTTTGATACTTTTCATACGAGTTGCATGACAAGAGCTGCTAGCTGAAAAACCTACGCATCCACTGAATGGCAGTTTTCTTTAAAATCAGCAACTCCTCTTTTTACAAATTTAAGGGTGAGAGAGCATCACATGACAGCGTGGCCTTTCTGGAGCATGTTCTCACACATATGTGAATGCCTCAGAAACATGCAGACAGGGTGGGAAAGTTTGAGGCCCTCTGACTCACTGCGCTCTTTGACAGCGGCAGAGCAAGGCACGCTGTTCCCGTCTTTTCACTGATGAGCAAACGTGTTTTTTATGGCCTAACTGGGGCAGCGCGTCCTTCACATGGATACAATGGCACATAGGCAGACAGGGTTCCGCAGTACACGGTGTTGGTTGATAACCAGACTGTGCTGCTCGTCCGTGAATAGACGGAGCACCGTGCGGCTGTCTGAATTCCACATGTCACTTGGTGAATACACAGCCTTTCACCCCTGTTCTGAGGCCCATTTTAACAGGCCAACAATGCACCGTTTGTGCATTGATAACATGTGAGTGTATGTGCTCCTCTAAGAAACAAAAGTGATCAGCTCATGTGAAGACTATGCATTAGCTATATTTTCCAAATATGAGATACAGCAGTGTCCATGTTGTCTTACTTAACATGAAATGAGTAAGAGGGGAAATAATTTCCTGAAGCTAAGAAAGGGAGACACAACATGGATCCAAGACCACACACTAACAATCATTGCCTTGATATTTACCAGCTGCATTTCTCTTATTTCTTTATTCCTCTCAAATAGCAGAGGAAACCTCTTTTCACAGATATTGACGTTCTCTCCTTCAGCTCTGCTTGTATTCTATTCTTGCTGTGATTATTTGTGGTGCTTTGTTACTGGATCACTTTCACTTTTCCAAATAGTTTTTTTACTCTGGCGGAACTAAAAACCTAATTACTGCTCCTTTTTCTGCTTTTCAAACGGACGCTGCCCTCATATGGAATTCTGAGAAAAAAAGCTCCGTCATTAGTCTTGGAAACTGTAAATGATGTGTCATGGCGATTCATGTTTTGACAAAACATTTCAAATCGAAACTCTGAGAAAAAAACGTCACGACCGTCTGTATTCAGAGTTGATCATGAATGAAGATGCACACGCTCTTTTATAATTATCCAAATTCAAACGTCTTGAATCGCTTATAATTCTCAAGAAAAAAAAGTTTTCAAGTTTGAAGGCTACTTCTTTAAAGTTTAAAGTTTAGTCCATGTAAATTTTAATTTAATGCTTTTTAAGGATGAATATTTTATCATCTAACAGCAAACACTCTATGGATACAATATGCACAGAGCTGATCAAATTTAGCCTTTGTCTAAATAATGTGGTTTAATTAACTCAATTACCTGTTGGAGCATAAAAAATATCATCAATTGGTCAGTTGGGAAGTCCCATTGCTGCTTTTTTCCTCCGTCCAAAATATGCACTTTTTCCTCATTAAATTACAACTTAATTCTTTTAATATAATTACATCATTCTAGAAGTCCTGAATCTTTTTTATCTTTAATATGGCCCTGATACTCGGTTGTATAAATTGTGTCCAAAGATCTAAAAATCTAATTTAGTGACAGGGAACATCTGATTAGAAATAAATTGGCTCCACAAACATTGACTGGTTTGCCTCCATCTGGACTGAGCTCTCTCTCCCACTATGTGTTACTGTACCTTCACACTTCAGAGTTCACACTTCACTCTTTTTCCACACAGTTATTTTTACTTGACACTTGATGGGAGCAAGTTCATTTTCTTATGAATGTTTCCAAAAAGGAAAAGTTTGCTCCAGGCAAGAGTGTCTTTCCGTGATTCGTCCCTGTACCTTCGGGGTTTGAAATAAAAGAGACGGAGGAGCAGATTAATCTGGTTGTGTCATAATCGTGGTTAGCTATTTGGATTCAGCTCCTCTTTGATGATTAAATATTGGATAATGAATGGTGAAATTATCCAAGGCCACTGATTGGCAGGGCAAGGTAAACAGAGCATTAGCCTCTGTGGCTGGAGCCAGTGTGACATGCCGTTCCCTTCTCCCTGTCTCCATTCACAAGTCTGTGACAGTGAACACAAAAGACCAAAAGGCCTTTTGGCAATCAGACATGGCTCCCAAATTGGAGCTAATTGCTTTTTAGCCGCAGTGTCTTTGGGAAAATGGATCAGAATCTGTCTTGTTCAGAAAGCATCTAAATAGGAGGCAGTAAATGAATAGCAACGTGTAACAGTTTGTCTGGCAAACAGGTTTTATAACAGAGCAGCTGTGTGGAAGGCGCTCCATGACAGATCAATGTGAACAGCTCAAAAGCCTGTGAGACTGTGGCTCAGGTAACTCTCCCACCCTTCTGAGTGATTTGTCCGAAGCTGCACAGCCGCCAGTTATCTGCATCACAGATGCTGACAGGGGCGTCGGAGTCTGTGCTGGAGTTGGCGATCGCTTGGTTTTAAGTCGTCGTTGTAGTTTCTTCTTTATGAAATACTGCAGGTCAAGGTAGAACCAGCTGAGTGGAATGTTGGTGCATTTATGTTGTGTCCGAATAATCACAAAACGTTGTCCTTGACTGGGAAAATTCTTGTGAACGCAAAACTAAATATTAATCTGCATACCATGACAGAAAACATGAGATTGATACTATGGAGCAGAACCTTAACTTCATTAAGGAATTCTTGCACGACTGTATTTGAATTCCACCAAATGGCACTTTGGCAGCCAGACTGTAAACGAATGAATCACTCACATATTTGTCTCTCCCCATCCTCCTCGCAGCCTCGGAGCCCAACCTGAAGCTGCGCTCCCGGCTGAAGCAGAAGGTGAGCGAGCGGAGGAGCAGTCCACTGCTGCGTCGTCGAGACAGCCCCATCACCACGGCCAAGAAACGCTCACTCGACATGGCAGGCAAGAGACACTCAAACATACTGGCAACCGTCTTGTGTTCAAATGTTTTAAATTTGAGTTTTAAGCTGCTGTGTTTTCTTGAGACTGTGTATTTCATTTTTTTGTGAACATGTGTGTGTTTCAGACTCTGCATGTAACAGCGCCCCGGGCTCAGGACCAAGCTCCCCGAATAACAGTTCCAACAACATCCCCAATGAGAACGGCATCACTGTGTCATTGTCTAACAACACAGAGGTAACACACACACATACACACACACACACTAATATTGCTTTCAGACATGCACTGAAATCCGGACAATTTCCTTAAATTACCAGAGGGGGGTCAATGTGATAACGCAAACGTCTGAGTCAGTTGCTCCAGACATTTTCTGGAACTTTTCCCGCCAGCCCCCTGGTAAAATGTCCGGAGAATGTCAAAGATCTGATAAAGATATTTCTAGAGGGCATCTCTCTAAATCTAAACCTGGGACCTGCTGGTAATAAACAACTGCAGATTTTCTGGCTGTTACGGGTGTGAAATGTTTTAGCACCAAGCGATGGCCAAGATCCTGATTTACTTCTCCCCAGAAAATAAAATCATGTGTGAAAACTAAATATTTGCATCAAACATTTTTACAGAGTTAAAAGGTTTTAAATCTCTTTAATAGGAACAACTTTAAAACTGAGAATTTATACAACAACAACAAGCAACACTATAACGATGAATTCATTATGCATACTTTTAACGTCAGGGTAGCTTTGCTGTTTTATGTGGCTGCTTGACTACAGGTGCTAGTTATTAGCTTTTTAAACTTGGCAGCCTGAAGCATGAACAGAAAGGCTCAGAGTGAGGGATGAACTGATAATGGGTGTGTAGAGGAGGAGAAGAGCGGAGGAGATGGCGAGATCCTCTCTGTGGCAGCCATTAGGGCCACTCAGGCAGTGTGGAGAGAGCTTGTGGCGGTGACGATTTAAACCGCCGGTAGGGTGCAAACAGCTCTCTCCCCCATGCGTGGACGTATGCTTTTTGCCCGTAGCGATTTTTCATGATGCAAACACGTATAAATCATTTGAATGTGCTTCCCAGGCGTCTCTGGCCCAGAGGCTGAGCAGTGGCGCAGAGCAGGGCTCCGTTAACCAGCTGTCCCTCTACACTTCGCCATCCTTACCCAACATCACCCTGGGGCTGCCCGCAACTGCCACGGCCACTGCTGCTTCTAACGTAAGGAGGAAACTGCTGCCAAGCTGGCGAAATTGCTTGCAGATTGACTGTGCATCTATTAAACTTTGAATGTGGGGTGTTTCCCGCCTGTTACAATTTATCAGCCCTCGTGTTCAATCCCTCCTTCCTTCTTCCAGGTGACCTCGGCCCAGCAGGATGGAGGTCTGCAGCCGGCCCTCTCTCTCAGCCCTCCTTTCCTCTCCGGTGGCCACTTGACCCCCTACTTGGCTGAGGCGGGAGCAGGAACTGGCGGACATGGCGCTCACAGTCCGCTGCTCCAACACATGGTGCTCATGGAGCAGAGCCAGGCACAGAGCCCCCTGGTGACAGGTGAGAGTAGTATAGTTAAACTGAAGTTGCTGAAGGGATTATTAGTGACAAAGGAACAATGCAAGCTTATAAGTGGAAGTAGTTTGGGTAGGATTTATCTTAATAATAAGAAAATCAAATCTACAAAGTAAATGTATTGTTCAGTTTTGCTCCTGTCATTCGCTGGCAACACACAAAAAGAAAACCATCACCGTGTATCCGTGGTACACTGTGTGCCCCCTCACACTGACAGACGTCCATTCATTAGCCCAAACTAATGAGCTCCTTTCATATGTCAGCGTATGCTATGAGACTATGACATGGTTGCATTGTGCAGCCCTTTCCCATCAGCTCATTTACCGACTTCCGACAACGCTGCTATTTTCAGCAGGGGCATAGGCAGTGAATGGGCAATGACGCACATACACATGTGTGTATGTGTGAGTCCACGCAGGCAAAAGACGTACAGACAAGGACGTCACACGCCCACACACGGGACAGGAGCAGAGAGCAAAATGTTACAGCCCACTTGCAATAGAGTCCATCTCAGTTCACACCAGGGAAAGTCGTGTTTTAAACCATAAAATAAGTCTCCACATCAAACTACCACAAACCTATCTGTTTCAAATCAGCTCTTACTTCTTCTAACTCTTTCTGCCGCCGCTCTGCCATGTGGTAGCATCAACATTTATCTGCTGTTTGCACAGTAATGAATCTCCTCAGATCATTTCCCAAAGTCTGTTTTCTTACTTTTCCTCCTCCGGATGTCAGACTGTGACTGCAATAAGATGTTTCCCATTTCCTGGCTCGTATCATCACAATAGGAGAATCGCTGTGTGGCAGCACAGATGGTAATTTTCATTTGGTTTACAAATCCACCTGCTAAATAATCATATGTTCGATGAGAGAAATTAAAAATGTGTTGATGTTTGAGCATCATATCACATTTTTACATCTTAGAAATGTACATTCCATAAGGTTCATATGATTGGAGTGATGCGGCCGACTCTGTCAATCTCCTGCTGCGTATGTGAAAGTCAAACTACATAAAAGGAGGCTGATAATAGGAAAATGAATATTTTAGTGTCTTGACTGAACAAACAAACAATTCTTTCACTGTTCTAGTTTTTTGGGGAAGGTAGCTCTTGCCAAGAAAAATCTGGAACCAACCTGGCATTAGTATCCACTCTGTGATATTTGGTTCCGCCACCTCTTACAGTCTTTCCCGTTCGTCACCCAGGCGTGAGCGGCTTGTCCATGTCGCCGGCAGCGTCCATGGTGAAGCTGCAGCGACAGCACCGGCCCCTGGGGAGGACCCAGTCAGCCCCGCTGCCCCAGGGGAGCGCCGCACAGGCCCATGCCCAGGCCCTGGCCCTGCAGCAGCTGGTGGTGCAGCAGCAGCACCAGCAGTTCCTGGAGAAGCACAAGCAGCAGTTCCAGCAGCAGCAGCTCCACCTCAACAAGGTGAGTGACACTGTCACCTCTTCTTCCATCCTGTCGTCCACTCTTCCTGCATGAACCCTTTCCAGGTTCTTTCTGTTGTTGTTGAGGAAGTAGTACATGTTCTCATTATGATTGTTATATAACGTAATTAGCATTAAGTTAGAAGGGACCTGAGATATGAAGTTGTATTCAAATAAACTGATAACTAATTAGGCCTATAAGCCACAGTGGGGCTGTAGTGTAGTTGTTTGTGTAGGCGGCCACAACTAAAACAGCCAATAATGTGTTGTTAGAAAAGGTCTTTGATTTTATTCAGCCATTTTCTTTCTCTCTCTGCTTCTCCCTCTGTAGTATTTTTGTTAGCGATCAGGCGGAGGCAGGTATGGGTTAATATGCATAGCACTTTGTGTTTGTGTGTGTATGCTTTTGAGAATGGTTGCATCCATGTCTCAGTGTAACTGTGGATGAGACAGTTGCCAAGGGCTGCCTGTAAGGTAACCGTGCGCTGCCATGGCAACGCAGCGGAAGCCATCGCCTTATATGGTCAGGGAGGAAGCGGGGCGCCGCTGCTCTGGACGGTTTTACCTATTCGAGCAGAGTACTCGCTGGAGGAGAGGTGGGTGGATGAAACAAGGGATTTCCTCTCCTCCTCCTCCGCCTCCCCCGCTCCGCTCCCTCTCTCTCTCTCACTCCCTCCATATGTTTGTGAGCTCTCAAGTGGCAGCTTTTCACACAAACATCTCTATAAAAGCCTCTGGCACACCAAGGACAGATTCTGCAGGAGTTTTTGTCAGGACTCAAATGAAAATCTCCTCCTCTCGCTCGGAGTTAATCAGAATACAAAGGGGTGAAGAGCTTCTTATTTTGTTCAGCTGTAGTTTTTGTTCTAAATATTACAATGCAGTTCGTGAAGAAATCAGTCGTGCAATATTTAATAGTCAATAACACACCGATAATAGACCTGATCTGTTAATATTTGAAAATAAAAGTCCATGCTTTATATCTTCTTTGGGTTTTAAACTGCTGAGCTATAATTGTACTGAACGTCTTGGATAGTTTGGATACCTGACTGATTGATATTGAATTGGACAGGTCGCCAACGTATCGCAGGAACAACATACCGAGCAAAAACACTCTCTCACACTTAGGGAAAATGTAGAATCTCCAATTCAACTGCCCTCAATCTGCATGATTTTGGACTGTGGGAGGAAACCCAGATTATTTCTTGGCCTGAAGATGTAGCTCATTGGGATTATTCTTATGTCACCAGGATGTAATTGTATAATATCTAGATCTATTCGAAAAGCAGACACTACATTCACAGTTTGTGGTGCTGGAGCAAAAAGCAGAACATGACATCGTATTTCTTTTTTATTCGTTGAATTTGACATTGACTCTCACTCTGCTTCATAACAACATCACGCCTGATACCAATCTGACAGTTCAGTTGTGCACATCCCTGAGTCTAAGTGTTGAAATGTGTAATTTGAAGATGTCACTCTGAGCTTTGGGGAACTGTGAATCGCAGTTGAAGCCCTGAATGTAATCAATTCAATTCATGTAGGACTGTGCTCATGTCAAATGATTAATAGATGTGCAGCTATTTTTATGATAAATTCAGTAGTTTCAGTTATGGAAATGAATGAATGTGAGCTTGAGGTTTGGGGGGGAGGCGGGAGGAGGAGAGAGCAGAGGAGGGCAGCTGGGTCGAGGGAATCTGAGGTGAAAAGAGGGCAGCGGGGGAGAAGTTTGTTTGGATGTAGAGAAGACAGTAGAATAGTATAGCAGGAGTGGGGGTGAGGGGGTGAATGAGAGCTGGTGAATGCTCTGACGTCAATGCTGTCCCCCTGGCACTGAGCCAGTGGACCCCGAGGCTTACAGCTCTGGGAAACACACACACACACACACCTGTAGATTGAACCCACTCTTGAGGTTTTGTCTCACATCATAAACACTCAAACACACGGGGGCCAGTGCTCCGCAGCTTTTAACGGCAATGTGAGTTGTCCATGTCAGTGACAGCAAATGAATAGACAATTGAATCACTTCTCAGTTAACAGCAGGCCCCAGAATGAGTCGATGAAAAGTGGCACAACAGGGCGTGTGGAATGTCTCTGTTCGACGAGACACATTTTGCCCCGGGGAACAGTCGGCGGAGCGGCCTCTCACATGCAATTAGAGCGGATAGGTTTGAAATGAGCAAGACACCAATCTGACTCGGTAATCCAAATTAAGCTTGTTAAAAGAAGAATGCTCCAGAGAAAGAAGTGATTTGCCAGGAATTAAATTCAGAGAAGAGCGTGCCTGTTTGTCTGAGTGTAGCCTCACACATCGGAGGGGGATTTGTCACATCCTGCTGTTTGATTATGAAGTAAATTTCACATTCAAGAATCATCACCCACGCTGCCTCCCTGCAGATGATGGCCAAGCCCAGCGAGTCACCTGTGGGCCGCCAGCACCAGAGCCACCCAGAGGAGACGGAGGAGGAGCTGAGAGAGCATCAGGACGGCGGAGCTCTGCCGCCGGGGGTCACCATCAAGCAGGAGCCCCTCGACCCGCAGGAGCTGCAGGAGGAGGCGATGCAGCAGCACCGGGAGAGGCAGGTGGAGCAGGAGCTGCTCTTCAGACAGGTAGAAGATGGGGAGAGTCATAAAAAAAAAAAACACGTAAAGAGTGAGACATCTGCTCTGGTTTACAGCTGGAAAAGAACACAGGCTGAGAGAATCAATATGACAGTTCAGAGAATTGATTCCATCTCTGCTTGGCACTTATGTTTTGCAGATGGTCCTGGGTAAGTCCTGGGGAGGTAAAATCTCAAAACAGGCGCACAAATTTAATTTGAGCTGTTAAAATGTTGCTCTGATCCCCAAGGCATCCCTGTGATTAAATGCTGAGGGGAAACCAAAACTACATCATTTGTTTTGGCTGCCATAAGTTGTACAAATCAGTTTTTCCTGCCTTTAGTCCTCTAATGCATTTACATTTTAGGCGTTTCACAAAACGACTCATCATCACAAGTGGCGAAAATTCATCTTCTTTTTTTGTGTTTTGCCACTCTCGTTTATTGTGTGGGCATGAGCAGCAGGCGTTGTTGTTGGAACAGCAGCGGATTCATCAGCTGAGAAACTATCAGGCGTCCATGGAGGCTGCCGGCCTGTCAATCTCCTTCCCAGGACACCGCCCGCTGTCCAGGGCCCAGTCGTCTCCGGCCTCGGCGTCCTCTTTTCCAATCAGCGTCCCAGCCCCCGATCCTCCCGCCAAACCTCGGTTCACCACAGGTCAGCATCGCCATCGTCTGTCTGGAACTTTAAGTGGAACAACACTTACACGACTAAAAATCTGACGAGGAAAGCAGCGTGACATCATATATGATACGAAGCTGATTCCCTCACACAACGAGTGAATGCTTCTGTGTGTGCTTCCTCAGGTTTGGTGTATGACTCTTTAATGCAGAAGCACCAGTGCATGTGTGGAAACACCAACAGCCACCCGGAGCACGCTGGACGCATCCAGAGCATCTGGTCCCGGCTGCAGGAGACCGGACTGAGAGCGCAGTGTGAGGTGCGTTAAACGTGGAAATATCAAAAATATCCACACTACACGTTGCGCAAAAGAGTAAACTGTTTATGAGAGTTGCATTCCTCTTTGTGCGTGTGTGTGTAGTGTATCCGTGGGAGGAAGGCCACTCTGGAAGAGCTGCAGACGGTTCACTCTGAAGCCCACGTCCTGCTGTACGGAACCAACCCTCTCCGACAGAAACTTGATTGTAAGCTTTCACACACACACACACATATACACACACACACATATACACATCACATTTGTCTTCACTATGTGTCTCTAATTTACTTTTCCTGATCACCAGGTTCAATCACTCCCATGTTTGTGCGGCTTCCCTGTGGTGGTGTGGGGGTGAGTTCAGTTTTGTTTGAGTGTATTAATGCAAGTTTATGTTGCGATATTAAACGGACACAATAAACATGTTGTTAAAAAAAGCAGAACACATTTTTATAGTACATTTACAGCAGTATTCAAACGCAGAGGCAGGTCATAGAGGGTAAGAAAAAATTGAATTTAATGAAATAGAATTACACGCACAATAGCAAAACTGAAACCTGCAGAAACCCTGTATTTCCTGCCGTGTCTCTCTTCAGCTCAGCTGTGTGAGGAAAGTGTGTGTTTGTGTGTCTGCAGGTGGACAGCGACACCATTTGGAACGAGGTGCACTCCTCCAGCGCGGCTCGCCTCGCCGTCGGCTCTGTGGTGGAGCTCGTCTTCAAAGTGGCTACCGGAGAGCTGAAGGTAACCGCGCCACACTAGTCCAGTTATCCTCTCTTCTGTGTCTTCTTTTCTTTCCGCACATGCTCTTTTATCATCTTTAAGATCTCACTGGGCCCCGACAGTCTTTAATAATCTTCAAATATTTGTTTTGTTAGACTTTGAAAGCACTTATCTGCACAAAGAGAAATGCAGACTTAAAATGGTTTTAATAGAATTTATTGTCTGTAAGAGTTTGTTACATCCAATTGGTTTCATTATCCTTTAATTGGTTTAATTAATCGATCAGATGTTAACTGTATTATTTTTCCTGTGAACACTTCATATCACTTTGTATTGTTTTCTGAGGTTTAATGCTTCAGTAGCTCTAACAGCTCTGCTCCTATTTATAATATCAGACACGCACTGAAGTCGAGACATTTTCCTGAAATTTTCCTGGCGGAGCTGAATGTGAGAACGCAAAGATCTGAGTCGTTTGCTTTGGATTTCGAGGAGCTTTACTTTCCAGACCCCTGGTGAAATATTTGGAAAATGTCCGAGTGAACCCATGTGAGAGTACAGTAGGAAAAAGTCTGGATAATTCACACAGAGCGAGTGGGCGAGTTGATGAAGTTTCTAACGGATGTGAAACTGGAAGAATTCAAATGTTTCAGAATGAAACAGAGACCCAGACGCAATATTCCGATTATTTTCTAGAGTTCATGTCTGAAAACAGCATTTTTCAACATCCCTTCTTGGTGGTCGCCTAAATTACAAGTTAACGCAAAAGTGGTTAACGCAAAAGTGGGTGATCAGCATCTGTCTTGTCTTTCCAGAATGGTTTCGCTGTGGTCCGCCCTCCGGGACACCACGCAGAGGAGAGCACTCCCATGTAAGGCCACAGCCGGCGCCACACTCAGCTGGAGACACGTAACCCATGCATGTACAAACACCAGCGTCTGGAACAGAAATGACAAAAATCATTGAGTTTATTTGCACATAAAGAACTGAGTGGCTTTTATGCTGCCAGCCGTTTCAAGGACTGCTGTATTTATTTTTCGTATCTTTCTCACACGTCTTGAAAATGTACTGAGAAAACATGAAACCTGATCAGGAGAGTGCTCTGACTCCGCTGAGTTTCATAACAAACCGGACGCCTCAGCTCTCTGTCTGTTTGCTGCTGTTTCAGGGGTTTCTGCTACTTCAACTCGGTGGCCATCGCAGCCAAACTGCTGCAGCAGCGGCTCAGCGTCAACAAGATCCTCATCGTGGACTGGGTCAGTCTACGCCTCAGTAACGTGCCTAAATGGGAGGCTGATCAGTTCGATTTTGACTTCCTGTAGTGTCCTCTCATCTGTCTTTTAAAAAGCGTGGAACGGACTGTTTATGATGTGTGTACTGTTTACCCTCAGGACGTTCACCATGGCAACGGCACCCAGCAAGCATTCTATGATGACCCCAATGTCCTATACCTGTCTATTCATCGCTATGACGATGGAAACTTCTTCCCTGGAAGTGGGGCGCCTGACGAGGTGAGAGTGAGTGAGTGAGTGAGTGAGTGAGTGAGTGAGTGTGTGTGCATGTGTGTGTGTCTCGCGGCAAACCGAGCAGCTGACGACCAGGAGACATGCTGGTGCTCATGAACGTGACTCACAGGTGTTTTTCTCTCTGCAGGTGGGCAGCGGCCCGGGAGTCGGCTTCAACGTTAACGTTGCCTTTACTGGAGGCCTCGATCCTCCGATGGGAGACTTGGAGTACCTGGCTGCCTTCAGGTACCACATACACACACACACACACACACAGCAGCTTTAATACAGAGCCTGAGCGTGAAGCCAGTCAGGGCAGGTAACCGTAGTAACATGTGGAGGTACAGAATGGCGTCAATAAAGCAGACAAATTTGAACTTGTCATAGTTTAGTAAAACCAGATTTTTTTCCAGATTTGAAAATGTATTATAAAGTCAGTTTATTTCAAATATTCAAAACCGAATCTCACATGAAACCCAAATATTAAAAACACAGTTTCAAATGAGCAGTGACATTAAGTTTTCACCTTACACTCCACCCCCCCCATCCACAGATCAGTGGTGATGCCCATAGCCAATGAGTTTGCTCCGGACATCGTGCTCGTCTCTTCAGGCTTCGACGCCGTGGAGGGACACCCGCCACCGCTGGGCGGCTACACTCTGACGTCCAAATGTGAGTGCGAGATTATCTGCAGTGTGTTTCTTATCTCACACACAAAGTAAACACAAGTTAGAGACTAACAAAGGTTGTGACTTTCTCCGGGAGACGATGTGATTTAAATTCCGAACACAGGCCCCATTTACATTTACCCACGTCTTCTCTGTAACCTTTCTCCAGGTTTTGGCTATCTGACCAGGCAGCTGATGACCCTCGCTGGAGGCCGCGTGGTCCTGGCTCTGGAGGGGGGTCACGACCTCACCGCCATCTGCGATGCCTCCGAGGCCTGCGTGGCCGCCCTGCTCGGCCAGGAGGTGAGGTCGTCGCTGCCAACGATCTGAATCCTAATTAACGATGATAAATCAAAGTGTTAACGTTGTTCTACTGAGTAACAGCAAGGCAGAAAACAAACACCGACCTGAGAACACAGTCATTCTAATAAAAAAGATATTTCATTTATTTTAATCTCATATTAATCTGCTGTGGTGGAAATTTAATAAAAATGAAAATGCATTTTAAAAGAACAGAAAAAATATTATATTTTTATTGATGTAGTGGTGAAAATGACAAAAATCATTCATGAGAGTGGAGAGCTCTGATGTTCCGTGGTGCATCATTTCCAGGTCGACCCCTTGTGGAAAGTATTGGAACTGCAGTCTGGTACACGCGTGTTTACATTTTGCGTGTGTGTTTTTGTCCCGTGCAGCTGGACCCGCTGCCAAAGGCCGTTCTCGAGCAGAGGCCCAACCCCAACGCTGTGCGCTCTCTGGAGAAAGTTTTAGAGACTCACAGTGAGTTTGTGCACAACAACATGACACTGATACTCACACAGAGGAGTTTTTAAAGGTCCAGTGAGTAAGATACAAAACAAGTGTGTAATCATCTAACTTGTACAACTTGTTGTTTTCTTTACCCTAGAATGGCCCTTTATATTTATATTCTTTATATTTAATTGTTTGTGAGAGAAAATGGTTCTTATTTATCTTTTTGGCTTTTTGTAAATCATTCAACACACACCAGGGAAAACCTTCAATCGTAGAAGTCCCTCACCCTGCTCATTCGTTTCCTCTGTTTATTTGTCTCCTCCTCCTCCTCCTCCTCCTCAGGTAAGTACTGGCGCTCGGTGCATCGCTACTCGCCACACTTGGGGCTCTCCCTGCTGGAAGCCAAGCGAGGAGACTCGGAGGAGGCTGAGGCCGTCAGCGCCATGGCCTCGCTGTCCGTGGCCAACACCAACACCATGGATCAGAGGTAAAGGATCCAGAGTCAAAGCCTATTTTTCATCTTTGTTTTCTTATTAGAGTCAAAGATTAAAATCATTAATTATTAGTTTTTGTGTCATTTTAGCGGATCAGCCTGTTAACTTAGCATTTTGTTTGTTATACTTTAGTAGTAAGTTACACAAATAAGAAATTACACATTTACACAAGTGTGTGAAGGGTGAGGAGGAGAACACCTTTTGGAGTTACTGCATTGGCACCGCAAATAGACTGCGGCAGGTTTGAGTCCCAAGTCCCCTGAGGTCAGGGGTTCATCAGCAGCAGTGGAGGATGATATTTTACAGGTGGTTTGCCGCCTGAGGTTTAACATCTGTTTGTGTGTGCGTTTATTTTCCCGGCAGGCCGGAGGAGGAGCCGATGGAGGAGGAGGAACCACTGTAACGGCGGGAAACACAAGGGTGTCACACTGTTACCATTGACCTCTTCGGAGAACGTCCTCTTTGAGCTGCGAAGAGTCTCGACTGAACCCTTCATTTAGTCCCCCTAAACCCCACTCACCACGTCAGTCACCTTGATTGGCGGCCCCTCGGCCAAAAAAACGAGGGGGAGGGGGTGGGCTCAGCCTCAGAGAAGGGAGCCAAACAGGAGACGGAGGACTGAATTGGGGAAAACATTAAACATGACAGCGTCGCTTTGGCGGCTCTCGCTGAGAGACACTTTTTCTGTCAGTCTTCACACCCCGACGTTAGCCCACAGCGGCTAACCACGTGACCCAGGCAGCGGGCGAGCGTGTTTGGAGCGGGGGGGGAGATTGGGTCTCGCCATAGAAAGGTGTGATAACAGGAACATACGGTGCTTTAATGCCGCTGCCCTCTGACCGCGCACACATGTGGACACCAGGGACAGCAGATGTCCCCAGCTGTTAAACGCAGCTTGGGGATTTTCTTTTCTCATTTACTCGACTATTTTTCCCGACAAACTAAGGGCATCGCGGCAACTGAGATAATATTTTACAAGATGCGTTCACTGTGGACTTTGGTCGGCCGAAGTTTGAGTAGGCTTCTACAAAGATTTGACGGTGAGACTGTCACCGTGCTGGGCCAGCCTGTCGTTGAGAATTGAAGAGGGAGAGGAGTGCCTTGAGGGAGGGTCCGCTGGATTTCAGGATTGTTCAGAAACAGATTGCCTTAAAGTAAAAAAGATTTTTCGATGTGAGGGAGGGAGGGAGGGAGGGAGGGAGATAGAAGGACGCTTCGAGTTCTGTCGGGGACGAGAGCGGTGGAAATAAAGCAAACAATCTTTCAGCATGTTTACTTGGATCGTGATGAAGACAAACGTTGACGTCTCTCACAGCCTCTCGTGAAGAGTTACTTTACTTTTGGATGGATCTATTTTTCTGTAAAACAAAAAAGAGACAAAAAGACGACGCTTTGTAAAGGTAGTTGCCAGCTTAAGTAGAAAAAGGTGCAAACGTGGAGACCAAAACAAGGAAATTAGAAACACGGTCGTAAAAAAGGTTTAGCCTTTTATGTAGCTTCCCTTCAACCGAAGTCACCGCTTTGTAAAACACACGGAGCATGCGTTTGAGCAGAGAGACATGACATTTTACGCAAGATTTTTGAATGTTGTCCAAACAGAGAAAGCCAAGCAAGAAAAGCCAAAGCATGAGTTTGCATCTACAGTAGTTCTTTCACTCCACTTAGCTGGCGAGGCGACAAACATTTCTCGTACTGGTCCTTTCAGATAAGGCAGGTACCCAGTTCAATGTTTACTAATGTAACCCTTCACTGATCAAGTGAGCTTCTCTTTTTTTTTCTTTTTTTACACGTGCCGACCGACCTCCCATGATTTGCCGGTTGGCAACTACCTTGGTTACCGGTGTGAGCTAAACACTCGTCATGTATATTGAATTGAATATATTTTGAGGGGCGGTAATCGAGTATTGCCCGTTTGTATCTACATGTATTGTTTCCACATCAAGTTGTCAATTTTACAATATCAAAAAAAAAATAACGTGTTTGGTAAGCGTGTCCACTTTTTATTTTTTTATCGTACAAGATTATTTTTCTAACTTTTTTCATCCATAGATTTCGTTCTGTGTTTTTTATCCATTTTCTGGATAGTTATAGGGCTGCCGTTCAAACACTTAGTGCTGTCGTCACTCGTCGGAAACTTTCTTTCTTCCTCTCGTATTTATCAGAAACAAAGAGCGACTCTTTCTTTCTTTCGACGGCTCTTTCTGCATTTTCATCGACTGTGTATTTATAATAATGTACTGTTTATAGGAGATTTGTATATGGAAAATTTATAAATGTACTCTAACTCATGACAGCTATGATATTGTGAGCAAGAACCAGTTTGGTGTATGATATTACCATGAACAAAAAAAAAAGCAGCGTATTTAACTCGTCATCAACTGCACTGTTTCCAAGCTGCCCTGAACTGGTCTTAAGCGGCGCCTCAAATTGACTTTTCGACAACATGTGATCACTTTGTTGCCTAATGGATCCATTTTCCTCTCGTGCATGGGCGAGATGCACTTAACCTGCACTTAACCTTTCAACTGTGACAACATCACACATCCAAAAAAGAGGTTTAGAGGCCATTTTATGTAGCTAGCCAAGTTTTCCTCGGTGGGAGAAGAGAAGAGGACGCAGATGTGACGAACGTGGAATTTTTAGGCAGGAAATGGATGGAAAACATGAGCCGAGCATTTTAAATATCCACTCTGAGCATGCATGAAAATCAGTGTCTTCTAGAGCCTGACCGATTGTAAGGTGCCGATACTGATTTAAGGGAGTTTTTTTAAATTCCGATACCGATATACCAGCCAATATATAAATATATATATCAATAAAATGTCAACATATCGTAATCAAACCTTCATTGAAAAAAAAGAAATGTTATTGTGTTTACATTCTACATATTTAAACTCTATATCTCTATTTATTCTGTATATACTAATACTATACCCAATCTCCCCTGAGGATCAATAAATATTTCTGAATCTTATTATAACAAGATATTACAGTGTAACTTTATTATAAATAACAACAAATGAAAATCAATCAAACTAAGTAAATAGAAGAAAGTAAAGTTAACTACGTATAATGTAAACATAAATGCACATCTTCTCGTCCTCGCTCAGTCTATAAGATAAAGTTTTAATTTCACTCCGATATTCTGTCCACGAAAGGCTCATATCGACTGATAATTGATAAATCGGTCGGGCTCTAGTGTCTTCCTCTTCCCTTTTCCCGCCTGAATCCAACAGATCAGACGCTAGATCATTCAAATCGACCCCCATCCATCAACTGCTTTGTTCAACACCCGATTAAAGACGACCATCGCGTTTATTTAAGTTGATATCATCCGATAAACTTGTAAAATTTTGCATCAAGTTGATTTTTTTTCTCATGTCTAACAAAACATTCCACTTGTTACTCGTTCAATTTGGGTTCACATGTTTTCTTGTTTTATTTAAAGATGAAACTGAGGTTTTTTGTAGAAACTTTTTTACTACTACTCTTTCGTTGCCGTCTGCTCGCGCCAACTTTAACTCTTTGCATGGATTGTGAGTCAGCATGCCTGCTTGTCTATGTAATAAAAAAATGTATTTGCACAATAGAAGAAGAACACTGGAGGACTTAAAAAACTAAAACCTCCCACAGCGACTCCCCGAGGGCACCAGGCGGGATGGCTTTCTTCCTCTCTGGTGTTCAAACAGCTCAAAAGACTTTTGTCCTAATGACTCAAAACATTTGATATTGTTCTTATTGAATATTGTTTCCAATAAGTGATTTTGACAAGACTCAGCACTAAACGACTGTGCTGAAGAGAAACGAGCTCTGACAAACCTCTGCCACGTTCACAACTTTTAAAAACACAAGACTCCCAAAGAATGTTCCTCTTTCAAAGATTTTTTAAACGGGCACTGAATCTGAAAGGTTGACAAAGGGTTTGGAGAAACAAAAAAGGGCATCGTCGTTTGATTGTCACACCCACCTCAGCCACTTCAATATATATATATACATGTATATATATATTTATGTATATATACATATATATATGTATATAACCACTGTGGCTCAAGAGCAATTCTTGGTTTACATGTAAATGGATTAAAAAGTTATTTTTTGTTTGTTGTTCGTCTCTATTGATGAAAAATGTTATCTTTCTTTGGGACCTACGCTTTGGACATTTCATCTCTGACATCATCTATAAAATATATTTCTGAAAAATACAAGCGTCTCTGGTTGTGTTGACTTTTTTTATGCCTCCGCGCTGGCGACACCCGTTGGCCGGAGGCCTCATTGTCTGGTCGTCCATCCCCGGTGACGTTTTCTCAAGAACACCTCGAGGGAATTTCTTCAAATCTGGTAGCAAAGAAATAAAGTTTAGAATTTAGTGGTGAAAGGTCACGTTGGCTTTGTGAACACGTCAATGTGAGAACGCCTCTTGAGAATCCTTTCACGTTTGGTACAAATGTTCACTCAGACTCATGGATTAACTGATTAGATTTAGTCAGTCAAAGGTCACGGTGAACTCAGGAGTCTGGGAATAAAATGCATGTACTGGTTGAGGGAGTTTATTCAAGTTTTTGCTTGAAATGATTGGACATAAACGATGTTAAGGGGTTAAATACAATCATGTTTCGGACTTTTTCAAGAGTCCACATCAATAACAAGGTCTAGACAATTATCTAGTATCTGCTCTTAATTCCAGACAAGATGGTCACGCTTCAGATTATCTCGCTGATGACGAAGTGGGATTATCAACTGACAGAAAACCTGAGGAAGCTTTTTGGATCTGAAGAACGGCAAATCAACCGCCCAACACATGACCACAGTGATTTGACCAGAGTGAAGAAGGAAGGTCTTTGGTTTGTGGAGCCGTACGAGGGGCATGAAGTCTCAGCTGACTCCTCTCTTGAGTGGACAATCTAATTGAGAGAACCAATATCACAAGTGTTCACGCTGGATTTAAACAAGGTCCAAGGCAGCAGCTGTCAGGTGACCTCCTCCTCCTGATGGTCTGAGCTTCATTTGATCGCTGTGATGAGTCTAAATCCTAAAGGCCTGCAAGACAGATATGAAGAAAAGTTTTCAAACCCAAAGGATATTCAGATTAATATCATGGAAAATAACACAATAAAATGTCTTTTCAAATGGAAGCAGGGTATTTCTTGTTTTAATTACTTTTTTTTACTAAAAAGCATATCTGGTGCATTTAAATATTATCTAATTATTTATTATTATTGATAGTTAAAGAAGAATTACAAGCCAAACGTTATAAAACTTGTCCCATTTATTCCACATGAAAAAATGTACCACTTTAACAGATACACACCTATTTATTTACTTGTCATCTTAAACTTACATATTTCCATCTGTAGTTAAATACTATTCACACATTCACTGCATTTTAATTGCATTCATGTCTATTATCATTGCCTTTTGTTCTACTAATAACTAGACCGTGGTATTTTGTTTTTGTAACATGAATTCTTAATGTGTGATGGTTCTATACCAGGTTATATAAAGAGGATCATTCCAGTGTATTTTAATGCTTGAATAGAAAATGCCTGATGTAATGGTGACAGCTGACAGTCAGCGTTGTTGTGTTAATGGACTCCTGTTCTGTCCAATGAGAGGAGGTCACTTCCCTTTTCCTCCACAAACACTCGGCTCATAGTTCCTCTCTGCTCTCGCTGTCTCCCGCGGCACAGTGCGATGCTCCGGCTGCAACATTAGCGAACCTCACCCCCACATCTCTGCGACCCTCCAGTGTCGTTTTATTATTGGTTTTACTTTTTCCCCCCTGTTTTAAGAAGAAGCCCCGCCGGGTGTTTTTGGACATGCCTAACATCGTGCTTTTTAGCGGGAGCTCCCACCACGACCTGTCCCAGAAAGTGGCCGACCGGCTGGGGCTGGAGCTGGGCAAAGTCATCACCAAGAAGTTCAGCAACCAGGAGACATGGCGAGTACATGTTCCATCCGAGTCGAAGGGGTTTTATTCCGCTGCGGAGCACATGTTGCTTCCCATGTGGACGCGCTAGCTCCAAGCTAACAATAGTTTAGCACACGTGACTTAGCTAGCCACATGTAAACACAGCGGGCTCGAGGCTAGCTAGCTTACAGCTGCAACTTTGCTAGCCCCCC
Source organism: Paralichthys olivaceus (assembly GCF_024713975.1). NCBI lineage: Eukaryota > Metazoa > Chordata > Actinopteri > Pleuronectiformes > Paralichthyidae > Paralichthys > Paralichthys olivaceus. Next base: position 829,308 of record NC_091116.1, read on the forward strand.
CGTGTAAAGTCAGCTAGCATTGTTGGTTGATATTAATCCAAATTGTTAGCTTAGTTAGCCGCTGTGATACTTTTGTATCGGGTCGAGCTAGCACAAGCTAACGCGAAGTTGCGTGTGTTGGTCACGGGGGAACATGGAGGAGGCCAAGTTTCGAACCTGCGGTGCAAAGTCTTCCTTCGAGCTAATTCATCGCGGTCCAAACCACGTAGAGGAACATGTACAACAACAATGATTAGCTTCGTGTGTTTAAATGTTGAGTCTGAGCGAGAAAGCTGCTAATCTTGAAGCAGGAGCGGACATTTCAGTGGTGTACTCAATTTGACGTAACACCACAACGCAGTCGCTTAGCAAAATGGCTACTAGCTAGCTGGTTCCATGTAGAAACGTACATGCACGTGTTGTCAAATTTATGCGGGGTAGAAGCTGAAACAGGAGGGGGTGAGTTTGTCCGATAATGGACGCATGTTGGCTCACTGTCATTAAACATGGCTTCCACGTTGACGGGCTAAACTTCAGACGATAACGTGGCTGCACAATACACACAAGCTCAGCTGTTGCAAGTTTATCTAATCGTGTCCAAGCTTCTGTGATGATCTGCATGTTGTAATAAAGGTTGATGAGCTGTCTCTTCAGGGGACGTGTCCTCAAATCACATGCACTCAATTTGTCTTCGTTTCCACTGCAGTTCACCATTAGTCAAATCAGTGTGTGCACGCTCGCTGCAGTTTCATTAGCGTTGCACGGGACTTCTTGTATGACTTTGACCTCTGCTGCCGCTCGGCCTTGAGCAGAGTCGGTAGAGGTTGCAGGTTTAAAGCCTCCCTGCTGGACGACCTCTCTGGCTGCACGGCGGCCTGTTTGCAGAACCCGTCACAACGTGTGGTTGAGGATACGATGGCTCGGCTCTTCTCCTCATCTGACTGCACTCTGTTGTCTTTGATTCGCTAATGGAAACATTGTCAGAGTTTAATTTCATTCCTGTTGGGTTTACAGACTAATGCACTCTGGGTAAAAGTGACCTGCATCCACCTCACTACCTATGTTTCCTTTGCAACATTACAACACTGTTTCCTGGATTAAACAGGGGCCCTGACCCCTTTACCCCCCCCCCTCTCTCCGCTGGTACTGTTTCCACCCACAACTCTGAAGATCCAGGGAAAACTCTGATTATCCGTGTGGAGGTTTCTCACCAGGGAAAGCAGCTGTTTGGGTGACGCAGTGCAAAACAAAAATTATTTTCTCATCCTCATACACCATCGGGGGAGGTGAGAACAGTTCGCTGATAGCAGCTCTTCTCACAGGCTCGGGGTGGATTCCTGGGAATAAAATATCAGGGAGAACTTTTGTTTGTCTTGCGCGTGGACAAATATCCAAATAAAGACTTTGATACCGAGCTGATTGGGTAGTGACTCAGTTTGAAAGAATGATCCATCTTCTAGGTCACTTCTTGTTCCCAAGTTGTGCCACCATGACTGAGGCTTCATTCAAGCATCGGTGGCGGGACAGGTCCAGGCTGGTGGCTGCCCGTCCTAAAAGCGTGAAAATAATCTGCACAATTCATGTCTCCTGTTAGTCATAGTCAAACTGAAATCTTTGTTAGCTCATGTTTAAATAAATGAATGGTGTAACGAAAAGCTCCTAGTTACGAGCAGACTAACTCAGACCATGCTGGTGTATGACGCTCTGTGCTGATACAGTTTGAAAGCATCCAAATGCCACAGAGATCAATTAACAGTCAGAAGACTAAAAAATTCAGCAGATCGTCATGATGAGAAGCTGAAAGCAGAAAATATTTGACAAATGAGTCATTAATGATCAAAACAGATTCAAATAAATGTTTCTGTCGATAGATTTATGAACACATTAGCACCACGGTAACATTTTACAGCTGGGTGTCACCTACAGCCCAAAATATGTTACAGAAAGTTATCGGGTACTAGACTTTCTTCAATTAAATAAAGTATTTTAGTAAAAAGTTATGTTTCTCAAAGTAAGATGTTTAAAAAATAATAGTTTTTAGCTTCTGACATGCTCTGTTGCTGTAAATAGATATTTAGCAACGAACATTTAAAGTGAGTGTTGACATTTGTTGGTTTAGCTTCTCAAGTTTGAGATTTAATATATATATATATATATATATATATGAGATTAGTTAACTATATATACAGGCATTTATTATAATCAACTAGCCCCCTTTATGTTTTGGAAACAAGATATTCTGAATTTTGGAAATATCTGAGGGACCAAACTGTAAAGCAGATTATCTGAGAAAATAGATTGAATGAAAATCTCATTAGTTGTGGCCCTTGTTGGCCCCTGATGTCTTTGGATGCTGTATCTTGTTAAAGTCCTCAGTTATGACTTTGGTCCTAGACTATACGAGTTAATAAAAAGTGAGCTGTTGCTGCTGGCCTCTCTTAAAAACATTTCTGGCCCATGTGACTGTCTGTGCCGGCCCCACTCTCACCCTGAACAATTGAAAAAAAGTACATGTCCACCAATCACATGACCGAGGCCGGGAGGACCTGTTTGTCTCCCCCAGTGGAATGTTTCACACCCTGCCTGTGCTGTGTCTCCAGCTGCTCGACGCTGTCACACTGTGTTTTGAGCAGCTTTCCAAACATCGGCCGAAACTTTTTGTGGAAACGGTTGCTGCAAAAATTGTCAAATAGAGACTTGAAGTTATTTTGTTCATGTAGTTTAGAAAATGAATTCAAAGGTGAGGGTAAAAGTTAATGTTTGAATGATGAAGATTATACAAATTTCAAACAGTCATATCATGATCTCGTCTCTGTTTCTCCAACAGCGTGGAGATCGGGGAGAGCGTGCGAGGCGAGGACGTCTACATCGTGCAGAGCGGCTGTGGCGAAATCAACGACAACCTGATGGAGCTGCTCATCATGATCAACGCCTGCAAGATCGCCTCCTCGTCCCGCGTCACTGCCGTCATCCCCTGTTTCCCCTACGCCCGGCAGGACAAGAAGGACAAGGTGCGCACACAGTCTTAAATCTACTCGTCTACCTCATAATTCTGAGGAAATTGGTCACTGCAGCTTCAACTTTAACCAAACGCAGACTGTTATTGTTTCCCTTGACATGTTAAGTAATTTTGCAGTCACGTAATAATGAGAAACTTCACATGAGTGTTACTGCAGAGCAGCAGCGTGCAAATTGAGCTGCTGCCGCTCGCTTATATCGTAAATCATTATCTCCTCTTGCCTCAGTGGTTGATGTAACCGCAAATGGGGTTCATGTGACAAACTATGCAACTAGCTCACTCCGAGAGGAAGAGTTTTTTTTTTTTTCTTCAATGAACTAATTCAGCTCCTTTCCTCCACTCTGCCTGCACATGCAGCTCTACTCATTCAGAGCTTTCCAAATAGGTGACTCATTTTACTCACTCAGGAGGGAACATGTGACGATCAATGAACCGTGGTTTATCTAAGCCGACCTCAGGAGCCAGTTTTCAGATAAAGACTTCACCCTGTGAAACGTGCAGGCTGCGAGCCTCTTGCAGGACTCTGACTTTTAAAATTTGACGCACTTTAAAGTTCAGCTCGCATTTCACACAAGAAGGTTTTTAATGATGTGGGAAATCACGAGCTGCAGAGAGACACCCCCACTCCTGTCACTGCTTTTCAAAATTAAAGATGAACTTCAAACCTCTTCATTTACTGTGCATGTATTTCAGCTCTAACTGAGCTGCATGTTATGTTTCAATAATCCTGAATTTCTCTAATACTCAGCTCTCGGTTTATGATGTTGTGTTAAAGCAGTGAGTCGGCCTCAATCTCTAAAACTAAGCGATTTCTCCGAGCACTCACACACGTAGCTCAGGTGTGTTTTGTCAACAAGCCTGGAAGTCTGGTGCCTGGCGTGTATCTACACAGCGTCTGCTTCTTTCAGCAAAACAACAAGCCCATGGCGGCAGGAAAGTCCAGATTCTTAGTGACGCACCATGATGGAAAGGTCACAGGTAGACTTGAGTCCTGCAGAAATGTCCTTGACGATAAAACTATCTAACCTTAAATAAAATCATCAACTTTCCCGCGTGTCGAAAAACATCGGGCTGCTTAGTGACCGTTTCTTTTACTTTACTCACCTCAAGCGACTCTGTCTTGATGCTTGTCCCAGAGTCGAGCACCCATATCGGCCAAGCTGGTGGCAAACATGTTGTCTGTGGCTGGCGCCGACCACATCATCACCATGGACCTCCACGCCTCACAGATCCAGGTCAGTACACAAAGTGTTTCACCACATGGCTGTGGAATGTAAGAGTGTGTGATCGGGTAAAGAGTTTTGGTTAGAAACAGTGAATCTAAGTCTGTAGTTAAATAAACCTGATCAAATATTATGATTTAACAAGTTTAAATAAGACCTGGCTTTCCTTTACAAATCCCCCTCATGGAGTTTCTCTGTCGTCTTTATTTCTGAGTGCTGTCTTTAATTTTGAGAGCATTATGTCTTCATTTCCTGTTTGGATTTATTTTTATACCCTCTGCTCCTGCCCAAACCTGTGTGTGTGTGTCGTCTAGCTGCTTGTGAGCGCTCGGGAAACTGCTGCTCTCAGATTTATGAATAAACCTGATAACTGGTGTAATAATAAGAATTTACACTTAAATTACAAACTCTGAATGTGGATGTAATGTTAAGTTGGTCTTGACTCTGCAGCTGTAATTTAATTTGATTTTAAATGTTAAAAATGACTCAGTTGAACGACATCTGTTCTTCCTGTGTGTGATTTCTGAGCTTTCTTTCTCTAAAACCCACATTTTGATGAGTTAGAATTGTGTTTATTTTTTTTAAGGGTTTTTTTGACATCGCCGTTGACAACCTGTACGCAGAGCCCGCTGTTCTGCAGTGGATCAGAGAAAACATTCCCGAGTGGAAAAACTGTATCATCGTGTCTCCGGACGCTGGCGGAGCAAAACGGTGAGATTCAGTGGCAGAGTTTCTCCTGACTGAGGAAATAATGGGTTCTGTAGCACTTCAGTCTTGTTGCAGGGATGATTACTGTCTCACATAATGAGTCCTATTTAAAACGTCTATAATTTATTTCGGAGTATCGCTCACTGTCTCCTTCCCGCTCACTCTCCAGTGTGACGTCCATCGCCGACCGTCTGAACGTGGACTTCGCTCTAATCCACAAAGAGAGGAAGAAGGCCAACGAGGTGGACCGCATGGTGCTGGTGGGCGACGTCAAGGACCGCGTGGCCATCCTCGTGGACGACATGGCCGACACCTGCGGCACAATCTGCCACGCTGCCGACAAGTTGGTTCCATTTAAACCTTGTGATGAGGGCGTTCAGAGCTTTCAATTCATTTACAATCTTGATCAAGGCCTGTTGAGGATTAAAAGCCACATGCAGACTTTTGCACAAGGATCTCGTGGCTCTAGCTTATTGACATTCACCGATAAAGTGCTTTTATCAGTTGTTATGTTGCAACACAAGTTAGCACACCTTAAGGAAAACACCTCATCTAAACTTCACAGAACGCTTGGAGAGCAACTTTGCTGGTATTCGAATAAATCGTAAGTGTATGCTTGTATTTTTCCTCCCCCCAACGTTTAGGCTAATTGACGCTGGCGCGGTTAAGGTCTACGCCATCCTCACACATGGCATTTTCTCTGGTCCTGCGATCTCTCGCATCAACAACGCCCCGTTCGAGGCGGTGGTGGTGACCAACACCATCCCGCAGGAAGAGAAGATGAAGGCATGCCCCAAAATACAGGTACACATCACACAAGTACTTATCTCAAGCTGTTAAAGCTTCATACTAGTTCCTGACATTTAGTTTTCTATCACTGCGTAAAAGTTTCAGCTACAGAACATCGTCCAACAGAAATATTTGATATATTACAGTGAAATGTAGTTCGTCGCAAATGTACTGCATGTACAGGTAAACAATATTATAACTCGGCCGTGATAACAAGTGACTGTTCACGTTTACAGCATCATACATTTGTTAATGCAACTTTAATTTGCGATTAATGTTCTAGTTATTTATGTGTGCATTTCATTTTTAATCTTTGTAAAGTGTCTTTAACCCTTGTTATGTCATTGCCCTATATAAATATGATATATTCCTATTATTGCATACTACTCGTGCAGATGTTTACAGTTTTAGTAAAACTCTGTTCCACGCCTGGATGTGCTGCAGTTCTCTTTTAAGAGAAGTGTAGCTAGACAGAAATGAAAATATGCAGAAAGTATAACGTGTTATTCCCAAACTCTTTACAGAAACCCACCTCACTTATAAATCCATTCATGCCCTGCATTGTTTCCCATAGGTCATCGACATCTCCATGATCCTGGCGGAGGCAATCAGAAGAACCCACAACGGCGAGTCTGTGTCCTACCTCTTCAGCCACGTACCCTTGTAAAGACCGGGAGAGAGGGTGGACGGCCGCCGGCCCGCCACCCGTCTCCCCTCCACCCCTCCAGTTTGGCCACTCAGCCGGCTCTTTTGGCCACATGTCCTCTGGAAAGGCTCAGAGAGAAAAAAAGATAGGGCCTGATGGTTTTCTGGCCGGCCTCATGTGACTGTTTAAAGGTCACGCCCACACATTGTCATTGACATTTCACCCTGGGGACCGAGCAAAATATCACTTCCCTCTCTGAAGACCAAGTTTATATTTATGAGTTTCTCTTTTCTCTGTCTCCCTTTTCTTTCTCATTTCCAGTCTCGCCAACCTCGGAGCAGCAGAGTCTGGCCTTCACTTTAACCAAAGGGTCCATTGTGTAACATAGTGTATTATTTGAAACCTCACTTTAAAAGAAGCATTCCACTGCGGCGAATATTTGGGCCACGAGTAATAAAAATAGTGAAACAAAATGACCATGTGCACCTTCTCCCTCAGGTGTTTGCAGCTGCTAAAAGTATTGAAATAATAAGTTTATAGTCTTAACCCTGAACTTGCTAAAGATCCATGGACTTTGATTGTAATGATAGTTGATGTTCGGCCGCACCACAAGTAAAATAATGTTGATGTGAGCACAAACTGACAAAAGAGTCAAATTAGACGACTGAACACTTGATTTACCCACGTCTACTTTTTCTTACTGAGCCGTATCAAATGTTGCTGCATCTTCTCCCGACAAGCTGCTGTCACCCAGTGGTGACACATCTGTACCACATCCTCCAATTGTGCTAAAAAAAATATACAGCAGCTTCCCAAACCCCCCCGACAGGTTTGTTGTTGATTTAATGCGAGGTGTGTTGGGTGCTTTGCCCATCTTCCAAAAGGTCATGTGTAAATGAGCCCAAAGCTTGGTTTATTATAGTGTTATTATGAGATTTCAATCTTCAATTGTCATTAAAAAGAAGTGCGGTTGTCATAGCTGTAACAAGGCAGGTGGCACAGTTGGTGAAAAAGCATGATTTATTTTTTTTTTATATGTAACACTTTAAAAAATACTTTCTTTGACAATAAAGCTTTGACAATGGCTTAAAGAGACACTGTCCTGCTCGTCTTGAATTGTCCAATTGAAGCTTTGCAATGTGAGATATCCTGATCCTAGGGGGACTTTGGTTGGTCAAATTGAAGCAGGACAAGGTGTCGTCCTGACTTCTTGTCTCTTAACAGCGCCAAAAATGATGCACTCCACCTTTCCCATTATGCATCTAGTCATCATAGTCCAGGCTGTATCTCTGACTCTCACTATGCCATCATCATTTTGTCAGCTCATAACAAAACAACATTGGAGATGTGGTTGAAAGCTCTGGTTTAATTCCAGTAAGTGGGGAGTACTCTTGTGAAGATGCCGTCTGTCTGTGCAGATTAATATGGTTGCATGGAGACACTTCATGAAAGAGAGTGAAAGATTGTTCATCTGTCCATGGACATGTCTTTATCAAACTTTACTATTGAAGCAGTACAAAGTTACATATCCTGTAGTAGCTTCATCATCCTGTATTCTACATTTCCCATGATGCATTGCAGTAACATCATCCATGCTGTATCTCTGATGACATCACTCTGGCATCATCAGGCCCCTGTTACAGTCGGAGTTTAATAGTACATGTGGTTGAGCTCTGCGGATTTTCCACTAAGTGAAATATTCATGGGGATGTTGGAGTTTTGCTAAATTGCTTCAGGTTTTGCATTGAAGTAAATTCACGTACTGTATTTAATCCAGTTTTCAGCTGCCATGTTACGTTAATGCTGGATTATATTTATCACACAGATGGAGTTGCTGTTCACTTTTTAAATTTTACACTTCGAAAAAAAAAACTACTAGCCCCTTGTTTTCATGCTTTATGAATTGAAGCATTTTTAGACTAAGACAATTCTCAAACTTTTCCTGTGATAAAATGATCCAGTTTGTCACAAGTAAAGATTAAGAGAAAAGTCTCAACGCTCTTATTGTTAAATGAACACCAGGTGGCGTCGTTCCTCCATGATAGTGCACCCTCAGCCAGGAGAGAAATCCGAGTGGACACATTTTGTTCAGTTTGAGAATCAACAGAATGATTTTCACACCAGCCACAGAGAAACCAAGGCTTTATGATGAATTACAGGACAGATGTGTTAAAGTTGAGCAGATGCTGGGGGGTGACGTCACCTGCTGACAGTGTAACAGTGATAAAATAAGACGTGCAGTGATCCATTCAGCAGCACGTGGCTCACAGTGAAGCTCCATGAATCCGCATGTTTCAGTTATTTCTCTCCGGGAGCTGAAGATCATGTGAAGCTCTGATGCGTTTTAGCAAGAGACTGAAGCCTGCAGGTGTCGCGTCCGTCCACCAGGGGGACCCGCGGATGAGAAGCCGGTGATGTCAGCGTCATTAGCATATTTCTGACTATATCTGATGCCTGCGCAAAGACGCGCCACTACTGCTGCACTGAACTGACCAGAGACCTTCATCCTCCAGACATCACCAAGGTGAGTCCACATTTTACCTCCTTTCTCTTCCTTCATCCACAGTGAGGACAAAAGAAGAGTCCGGGTAGAGACCTCACCTGCGCGCGTTGGATGGATGCTGTTTTGCCAGAAACACCAAATATGACATAATGCGAATAATCCAGCGGCGGCAGCTTGTTTTTGTGGTTTCATGTGGCCGCAGAGCAGAAGTGCGCGGTGCGTCTTTTGTCCTTTTTACGCACACACTCGTGCGTATTCGTCCGTTCCCTTTGTCGCCGGAGCTGCACGCGTCTGGTCCCGTTATTATCTCAAATAAAAACGATGCCTCGAGGCGTCCCCGGTTCATTTTAATAATTCTAAAGGTTTTTTGTTTTTTTATGAGAATACGGAGTTGACCGTGATGATGGAGCTTGTGCCAATCTGGGCGGTGGTTCCTACAGATTGCGTCCCCGGGGGGAGAAGTACGTGACAACTGAATGCGGGTGTTCCACGAGGAAAGTGGACGCGCATAAATCAACCTTTCTACCTCCACATGACATCATTTTTATTCTTATCAAATTTGAAAATGCGCATTTACGCACGGCTCCTTTTATTCCATCGTGCTCTGCGCAGCATGGGAACTACCCATTGTTATGTAAATGTGGATTTGAACGCTGTGCACCGGCTCTATTGTCTGGAGCAGCGTGTCCCCAGTGTACAGCATCCCCGGGCTGCGTGTTGGATAACGGGCTGTGATGCAAGCCACATCACGCTGGGCACAGCCGCAGGCGAACAAAAGGAGGCGGGCGCACATGAGAGGAGAAGGAGTCTGCGGTTGCGCACGTAGAGAAAGTGAACAGATGGTTTTTAATGTAGGCAACGCCCTTAGATTCATTTAGAGTCAGGTAGATTTATTAAAACAGATTTCCTTTATTTCAACTGTTTTTTAACTATATTACGCATTATGTCTATGGGGTCATTCTTCCCCCCAGAGGATTTGCACCTGTAGTTTGCACATGAATACTCTTATTAATGTTTATTATTATAATTAACTCATTACCTTCCTATCTGATCTCACAGACTATCTGCAACCATGAGCGACAAGCCCATCATTTCTGAGGTGAACACCTTTGACAAGACCAAGCTGAAGAAGACGGAGACGCAGGAGAAGAATCCCCTGCCTTCTAAAGAGAGTAAGATTTGTGTGTGTGTGTGTGTGTGTGTGGGAGGGGGGGCTACATGTTGCATCACATCTTGTCTTAACCAGTTCTGTGCTGTTTACTTACATTACATGTGTATATTGACATCCACTCTCCTCTTTTCCTCCGCAGCCATCGAACAGGAGAAGGCGGCTGCGACGTCGTGAAGCCCCCTCCTTCCATGTCATGCACTGTACACCCCCTTTCTCCACCACCACCTTCCCCTCCTCCCGCATTGCCTTGTTTTCAGTCACACCTTTTTAGCTGTATAACTTTGTAACCGAAATTATGAAAATGACAAACCGAGCTGCGCCCCCGCTGCCCACGGACGGATGAGGCCTTCGCCAGGGCAGTCAGCGGCCCCCTCCGGGGGGCCACCACCTCCGCCGCCTTGAGGAAGATTTGTATGAGGAGTGGGAGAGGGGCGGCAGAAGACTGTGCCCAAAGGCGTAGTGTCTCTAATTCTATGCCACCTTAACAGAGAGAGACGCCCGGTGGTACGGGGCGCGGCCTGCGTCCCAGGAAACTCGTCACCCCCCCCCTCGAAAACCACCCAACGTCCTGTGTGGCTGCTTTTGCACCAAAGCTGAGGTGTCAAGCTTTTTAATAAAGTTTTTGGGCTTTATTGGTTTTCGTCTTCTAATTTTCGGAAAATGCACAACTTTATTTGTAAGCAGGCCAAAATGTAAATGCCCCCAAAATTGATACTGTTTTCTGTCACAGTGTTTATTTCTTTTTGTATGTACGCAAGGTTTAAAAACAAAAATGTGTAACGGATTCCATCTAGATCTGGGAGATGCACTAATGGACCTTATTTACGGTTAAATTGTAACATGCTTTAGCCCTTTTTTCTCAGAGTTATTTGGGATAACTAATCTGTCATAACCTCTGCAAGAAAACCACCGGCGACTGATTCCATGCGTTTGCTTTGAGCCGTAGATCAAAATTCTCTGGAGTTTTGTAAAGTCCCAGTCGTCATGTTACTCTGCCACAAACCATTGCCAGAAAATGGAAAAAACGTGAAATGTTGTAATAAAAAGTTTGTTACTAAAAGACCTGTGCTTCCTCAGACGTTCTTCCACACCTACACTGTTGCACATTTCATCCCAAACCTTCACGTCAGCCTCATTTCACGATCAAAGTTCACTGTTACGCTGCTCGTCTTGGTTCTAACCCACTTTTCACACTGTGTTGCCAAACAATCCTACAGCATTACTTAAGGGATGAGGCTGTGCACGACGGAAAGGCTTAAATGTCTCTGCAGCGAGCTCTCGCAGGGATTTACCCAGGAGAGGAATTGGTGTGTGTGTGTGGAAAGAGGAATGGAAATGAAAGTTGTTGGACCACCTGTCATGACACAAAGCTCAATTCAAAACCAGTGATTGTGGAAAACAATAGAGCAGAATGGTCCTGCATTCCAGGAAGTAGACGCAGCCTTTTTAGGAACTAAATTTAACACTATATAGATGACAATGGATGCTATATGTATTTCTTAAGTTTGGGAAGAATGTGTATCTGTTCGCTTGTTTGATACCATCGGTGAGCAGTGGCTTATGGGACGGCGTGTCGTGACCCAGAATAGGGCGTAACCTCAGCGGGGGGGATTTACCCGGCCCTTCATCCTAAATTAGCCACCACCTTGAAAGCCTTAATGTCATTAGCATGACATCGCTGACATTTCCTGTAAATGCACTCAGAGTATCGACATGTAACCGCACTCGCTCTCGTGCAGCTGGACTGGGCTTTAGAGGAGGGAATCCCTCACCGGCTGACTCAGCAATGGATGCCATGATCCATTTTGAATGCTTAAGTCATAGGGCTAGGGAGGCCATGAGTCCACATTTCTGAGCCACTAAAGATGTTTCCTGTGATGCTGCGTTCAGTAAAATGCCTCCTCCGATGTGGAGGCATCATTATTACAGGACGGAGCTCCTTCTCCTCACTGCTCTCAGGCCTCGCCGTTCTGCAAATCTGAGATGTCGGTGTAAGTGGATTGGTCTTAAGTCAGTTGCTCTTAATAAGGCATTAATCTGCATCGAGGAGGGGGGGGCGGTGGATGCGGAGGTTAGATGGGAGACTTAGGCCAGAACCATGCAGCTCCTCTCCCTCTCTCTCTCTCTCGCTCAGATAGGATTAACACCTCCCGACTCCCATTCCTCCCTCCCCACGCTGCCAGTGCCTCGTTCTCCTGCTGCAGAGCCTCCCAGAGAAAGCGATGGGGAGGATTTGAGGCGGAGCAGCAGATGGGGTGGGGGGACACGAGATGTGTCAGCACCGTCCTGCCCGGTAACCCATGGCAACAGCTGCTGCTGAGTCACTTCCTGCGTGCGGGGTTGGGCTGCTGGATGCTTGTTGTGGAGCGGCTCGCCTTCCTGTCGGCGTGTTTTGAATACTCAGGAGATTATGATGTGCTTGGATGTATGTGACCATCTGTCCTCCTCCGCCTTGTGTCTCCACTAAAGTAGCCTGATTGATTTAATGGCTGCTGGACGCACATGCGCCATCGCTGAGGGTCCATTAGTTTGCGGTTGCACTCGAGGCTCGTGGATCTTTGTGCTTTTATACCAATGGACGAGAGGAGACTGTGGTTATAGCAACGCTGTGGAGATCAAACCGTTTCGTCATTTTGATGAATTTGCTTGATAGTTGATTTTAATTTGATTAGTCAAGTTTTTTTCCCTTTGAGTTTGTTTCTTGCAAAAACTACCAGATGGATAATATCAAAACTTGATCAGGAAGCTGATCCAGGAATTTTATATCGCTCTCTATCATATTGCAAGTTTTTAGGGCCCTGATATCTGAGTGTGTGAACTCTGGCTTGATTTTTAGCATTTAACGTGTCTTCTGCGACCACAGCTGCAGAGGTACAAACAGAAAGGAGGGGGCTAAACAGGAAACACACATTAGGGTTTCCTGTCCAAACCCAACAGTGTCTCTCTACATTATTATCGTTGGCTGCAGACTGTTCTCAGCTGTGAGTCCACAAATTCACTGCAGCCTGAATATACGCACCATTTGTTCTGCCCGTCTTAAAGTTTCTTTTAATCGACATATGGCCGTGACAAGCATCTGAGTTATGAGCAGCCATGTTTTGAAGGTCAAAGGCTGTGTGTGTGTGTGTGTGTGTGTGTGTGTGTGTGTGTCATAGGATGTGACCTCAGAGCTTAATTTAATCAATGCCATATGGACGAGAATGAAGCTGCCTGCGATCCTCAAACTTAATAAAGGAGGATTTCAGGGAGATTTTAACCTGATGCTTATAATAGAAATGCTCAAATCACTGCAGTTCCATAATAGTACATATATTATATATATTTTTAGATAATCCTGTGTTTTTAAGGATTTGCTTGAGCCATCCTCTGGTTCTACAGCTGTATTGTGCAACTTAAACAAAATCTATTATGAAAACCTAAAAAATTCAAGGAATAGTCAAAAAACTGCTTATTAAGAAATGTCACTATTGGAAATGTGTTTTTAAGCATGTCTGAGAAAAGTACTGAATAAAATAAATAGTTTGAACTGATCCTGGAGTTACTCTCATACAGTAAAGTGTTTATTTTAGGCATCTCAGGAGTCACGTCCTCCCTGTGTGCAGAGTGTTTACAGATAAGTTCTGCTCTGCGTCCAGTTTTTGCAGGAAACAGGAACTACTATTCTTTTATAGCACTTTTCTGAACAAAGACACGCATGATTTAACACTTGGCTGAAAGAAAGAGCACAAACTGTGTTCTCCACCTTTAATGTGTGGCTCTTAATATAACGATAATTGCGTAGATCCTGTGGATCGGTGAAAGTGTGTTTAACAGCTGCTCGGCTGCAAATTACAGCACAAGCCTGATGCATAAAAGCACAGCTGCCTTGTTAAGAGTGCGGGCGTGGCCCAGCAGGACACACTGAGGGGTCTCCAGCAGCAGACATGCTCTTTTCGTCTGGCCCCCAGGTGAGGCCCCTGATCACTGCGGTGTTGCACGGCATCGATGCAGCCGCAAGACAGCACATCGACTCATTGTGTCGTGATGAGGTGCTCCTGGAAAATAAACCCTCCGAGGACAGTGGACAAAGGAGTGAGAGTGACTCCTGTGTGGAGGGGCCCCAGGATCACGTGAGATGGACGTGAGACTCGCCTCCGTGCGTGCATGAGTCACCTTGATGCATCCGTGAAGTGTGAACACGGAGAAGCTCTCAGCCGCTGCTCTCCAGAGGGCTTATGTGTAGTGACAGCTCTGACATTTCCCCCCCGAGCACAGAGGCTGTGGCCTCCGCAGACGAGATGCCCCCCCCCCGCCCTCGCTGCTGGGCACACATCTGGGCCTCTCGCTGCAGAAGATGATGTTGCTGACACTTTGAGTTTCTCTTCTACAAAACGCAGCAGAGACAATTTCTGTTAATAGAAATCAGTGGAACTCACACGCCTGTTTTGTTATGTTTGATATTTTTCACCTTTTCATTCAGACAAAGAAATCCTCTACTGAACAGCAGCATCGCTGAAAATACAAACCTCTTATTTTTGTGTCTTGTAAAATTGTGCTGCAGAGATAAACATATTTCTGCTTTATGAAATTCAAACCTGAGACGTGTGGTGTCCTGAACCTCCTGGGCGGCTGCTTCAACGTTAATTATAAGGGTTAATTACCCAGACTGCCCCAGGAGAAAGCCACTTCAGTACTTCCCCCTTGTTGACAACAAACTTGTGTATTTTGTTTTTTGTTGATCGGCAAGGGACCAGCATGCAACAGTGCATAGGCTCACTTTGTCATGACACTCCCCACCAGCTCTTGAGGTTTGTTTATTTGTCAACCGGATTACACAAACACTACTTAACAGACTTCCACTAAACTTAGTGGAAAGATGGACATGGGGCATTTATAGGAATAATTTTTCACTTTTCACTCATGAGGTTCTTTGACATTTTCAGTTTCTCCCTGGAATAAGTTAGGGATCTTGATAGGACTGATATCTGCAGCTTGAGAAAGATGTAGTTTTGTCTTTATCGTCTTTTAAACTCGACCTCAGTCAGAAATCAGACTAAACTCTCAACATTGCTCTGAGAATATGTGTTGGTTTGACCCATGTAAAAGCCTATGAATAATATCTATGCATAGACACGTGTGCAGTGTCTTTGTAGAGCCATGGTTCTGGTTTTAGGGCCAAAGAGACAGGTTTTGATATCTGAACGTTGTTGGCATCAGAGTTGTGTGTTTGCAACCAAGGGGATGCATGGACAGATAAGAATCCAGCCTGTGTAGTGATTTATCATCCTGTTCCCTCTCTATAATGTCCCTGCTACTCCAGCTCAAAGCCCAAGGACACCTCCCTCAACCCCAGCACTGTTTGTGTTGCACCACAGGCGCTGATTCAGTTTTGGAAAGGTGCCCGTGCAATTTCACACAGTCCTCCAGCTGACGTGGGCAACTGAACGTGCCTGGTGAAGTCATTTGCATCATGCGGCTGCTCACAAATTAAATCAGGTGTGTTTTGGTGGAGGTGCAATCATTAATCAGTTTGTATCAGGGTGCAGTTGCACTGATAAACTAATCTGTCTGGTTCTTTCCCAACTCTACTTAAGTTTTTATAACTGCAAACACAGACAAGAGTGAAGCACGTAAAAAAAGTAGTTTTTTGCTGTGTCATGATCTCCGATTCGAGGCCCCCAGGTTAAATTACACACTCAATATTAACATTCAAGACCTCCACTCATTTCTCTACTACTATATGACATGAAACTTGCAGAGAATCAATCGCTTCTTTGTGCAACAACTTCGGCATCTGTGCTGCACTCAGGATCATTACTGTTTAATGTGTATTTAATGGAAAGCACAGGGAATCCGCAGTATCGTATGTGTTTTAATGGCCTCACACACTCGCCAGCTCTCAGGGCTCAAGCCAATGCCACGCCTGTAATCCACTTAACCTCATATCTCATGTTTTCTTGACAGGAAGGTGTTTATTTTTTTTTATTTCCCGTTGGCGAGGTCAGGTCGGTGGCGATAACGCTCATGGGCACGGCAGAGAGTCACGCTGAGCCAAGGTCAGCTCCGTGCCACAGCAACAAGAACAAAGAAGCACAGAGAACAAGCTGTTGAGCTGTTCCTTTAAAAGCTTTAAGAATTTATTGACATAAATGGTGTTTTTCTTCAGGTTGATTCCAGAAAAACTAAAACTTTAATACAAAGCCCTGTATCTACAGAGAGTAGTCATGGTTACAGATATTTGGATTCAGGGATAGAATGAAATGAGGCATGTTTACCTGCTGTGAATGTTCTCACAGATACAAACCTGATGTCACACCCACAGACTCTATCGCACACTTTCCCTGAAGTTCACCGTCGTTATCTGGACATTTTGTCTTTGAGGCTATTTGATCTGAGAACAGGACACGGGGGGGGAGAGTGTGCAGAATGTATAATGATGTCATTTTCCCTCGGTTACATCTGCAGGTTGATAGTTGGTAAAGGCATCTGTTTGTTTTTGCTCCGCCACTGCGCCAGCGGACGGAGGCTTTATGTTTTTTGTTTGTCCGTCCATCACCAATATTGTGAACATAACATCTGAAGAAAGCTTTGAGGGAGTTTCTTAAATTTTTGCACAAACGCTCAATTAGACTCACAGGTTAACTGATTAGATTTGGGTGGTCAAAGGTCACGATGGCCTCTTTTCCTCATTATCAGCAGGTAAATCAGTCCTTATCAGGTTTGAAGATTTAAAACTCCATGTTCTCTCACTTAGTTCGAAGCTTTACTCCAAAGTCGGCTGCAGCATCTGTCGTCAACCTTCCAGCTCGACACAAAACCTCACCGGGAATCCCAGGAATTCCTCACCACCTGTTGTTTTGTCTAAAGGAAGTGAATGGTTTTAGTGAGAGCGCTCACACCAACACAAATGTGACTGTGCTGAGCAGGAGCACAGTGAATGAAGATACTGTTGACACATCAAAAGCTCCACTCGAGGGATTTATCAGGAAGTTGCAGTGTTTTGGTATTTTGTAAAGAAATCACAGAGTTGACATCGAGATGAACCTTCAGTGATTGTTGGTGTTAAAAAAACTGCATTTTCAGAGCAGTAGCTTGCAGAATTGATTTGGAGTTGACTTCTCATGTCTCAGCAGCCAAACCTGAACTAAATCTGGATTTGTCGGATGTGCCAGACGTTGACACTTAGATCAAATTCTTCTCTCATCTTTAGGATCCTCTTGGTTTTTTTTTATCCCACATGGAGAAACGAGCCCCCGATCACTGCCAAGATCTGCTCAGCTCTTCCTGCCCTCTGAATCTCCCAGCATGCCTTTCCAGTGCTCTGTGTGTGTGTGTGTGTATGTGTGTGTGTGTGTGTGTGTGTGTTAATAAAGATGGCTTTTTCTGCACCTCTTGCTCTTTCCAAAAAACAGGGAAATCTGGCTGCACTTTTACTTCCTCTCACTTTGTGTCAGGAATCAGTGAGCTGTTAGTGGCAAAGTTTCAGAAGTAGATTGTTTTTAACAGTTTTGCCTCCAGTTGAAAATGTCCGGGGACGACACATTTCTTAGAATAGGCAGAGGATTATTATTGTTGAGAAGTGATGAGAAGGAAGAAGTTTACACGCAGGTTTGATGAACAGAGAGATTTGCAAATGAGCAATATCAGGTCAAAATGATGGGAAATAAGATGCGGGATGTAAAGATATTTATGCAATAAAAACAAGTAACGTTATAACGCCATGAGATTTATCAACACATTAAGGGAAGCATGTTTAACAACATTTACACCGTTGGAGTCTGACTGGCACGTTCTCAACTTTGGGGCGTCTGTCTCTGCTGTAAATAACAAATGGATCTCACCTAATGGGTTCATCCAGGGAGCATTAACGCCCCCTGCACTGCGGAGGAAGCGAGTGGTGTAATGTGGAAACTCTGCAGCCGCAACAAGAGGCCCTCTCCTCACTTTGTATGCAGTCACAGTGTTTCATATAGTGCACGTCTGGGTCGGTTATTTATTGACCCGTTGTGTCACTGAGTAAGTGACTTAACTATCGCAGGCTACAGTGTTTGTTTGTCCTTGTAAAGCAGGAAAAAAAAGATTTCCAGACTGTGACTCACTGATAGTGTGTAAGCAATCTAGGTCAACACCCAATCAATAAAGATAACGAGACCCACTTTACTGGCAACGTGCATTATCTGTATTGTAAAACAGTTGAGGTCAATTATCTCTGGAGATTAAAACTGTTTTAAAAACCGACAGATTAGCAGAGTTATGTCGGAATATTTGTAAGAAAGCTGCAAATCAAAGGTACAATCTTTTCTTCCTGTTGAAGTAAGAGGTCACGCTCTGTTCTCCACAACAAGACCCCGCTGGAGCATTTCTGCTTCCGTCACTGCACACGGAAGTTCAGGAGGTGATTGCTCTTCCTGTTTTTTGGGTGCGAGTCGTTGGCTCGGCTGTGTTCCTTTCTGCCAAGTTCCCCCTGTAAGGTGAAGTGAGGTTAACGAATTGTGGTGGTTTGCGGGCAGCGGGCGATCCAACGAGACAAACCATGAAGAGCTGGCGTTAAAGAGACATGTGGCTGCACGAATGCACAGATATTTGGCGAACAAATGCTAACGCCACTGTGCCGGTGCTGTAAATAAGTGGACAGGACTTCCTGTGTGGTGCCGCAACGCCACAAAATGCTCGTTTCAAAGGTTTCGAGCCGTTGCCTGGTGAATAGAATCCCAGATGCCTGAGCGCCCCTCCGTCTTTGCAGCGAGAAACAGCTGGTCCCTGTGTCTTTTTGTCCGTTGAGGCCCCCTCCTCGCATAAAGGCTCTGGTCAGACGTGTGCCTACATTCCCTTATACCCCACCCCCACTTCTGCCGGCCCACTCCCCAAGTTCGACTGGCCTCCTGCCCAGATGAGCGCCAACTCGCCCTCTTTGTCTGTAGATCTGGCCACTGGCACCGTGGGCCCAGCTCCAAACGCCACCCACACATTTATTGTTGCTTGTGCCCCATTTTGCTCCCTAAACCCCACCCCCTCAGTACAGGCACAACGCCAAGACGGGCACAACAACAATAGTGTCGGTGCTCATGTGTAATCCGTGTACCGTAACTGCTTCGTCGCAGGGCCTCGGCACGCTTTTGTTGTCGTCCGGATCGTCTCAGTGTGACAGGATTGAGACAAATTTCTTTTTTACAATGAGTTGGCAGCAAGATTCACCCTTTTTGTAATCTCACCACATCTTAATGATCTTCGTTTGTAAAACATGGCAAACATTTCAAGGAGATGTTGTAAACCACGTCCTTGGCACTTGGTCCTTGCCTCTGAAACCAAAAACAAAACCACATATTTCAGCAATAATCCCACAGATGAGTTCTTTTACCACAAATTTAAAGATCTGATGAAGAAAGAAAGAAATGAAAGTTGACAGCAGCTCGTCCCCTCTCCCAAAAACCAGCTGACATGTCCCTCTGATAAAGAACACATTCGTAAATGATTCTCTTCTGCGACGTGGTTGAGTAGAAGAAGAAAAAGTCAGTTTCAGGCCTCGTGTTCTGAAATTGCTCTCATCAGAATGTAAATGTTTGGATTGGCACAGGGGGGAAACTGAGGATTCATCCCATCTGTTGCTCAACAGATTAGCATTCTGATGTGGTGCGGACCTCGCTGCATGTAGGCGGGAATAATTGAGGTGGGCAGGGAGGGAATTTGAGCCGTCGCCGTGCCGTAATAACAAATCTTGGAAGAGGAGACAGGATGGTCGGATGATTCAAGTGCAATGAACCTCACAGAAACAGCTTCTCTTAGAATGACCCTATGATGATGTGCAAAATGAAACTCGATCTCCCTCATGTTTTCACTGGATTAAAACAGAATTCAACATTATTTAATCCTCACCTTCGATGAAAGACAAGATAGCAGAGGATTAACATGAGAAGCAGAGAGAAGTGAGGGTTGGAAGGAGGTATAGAGACAGCAAGTTGCCACAATCCCAAAGAATTCTCCCTCCACCTCCGTCCTCCATCCACACTACCCCATGCTTCTCCTTCTCTGAGGGCAGAGCTGGGTTACTTCCCAGAAACAGGCCCACCATCAATGTCTGTCTTTCCAAAACAAGTCGTTCAGCGCTCGTCGTCCCCAAGAGCCACAAACTTTGTGTGTGATCGAGTTGGATGAGTTTCACTCAGCTACAGAATTTGGAAAGTGCCTGTGAGGAGTGTCATCTGCTGTGTGCAGTGTTTCTTTAGTCTTTGTGTCAATAATAAGACGTAAAAACGTTGTTGCTTTGTGTGTAAATCAAGGTGAAGTGGGACAGAATCTGGTCTTGAACTATGGAGGCCAGATTTTGTGTAATTAAATAGTATAAACGTATATTGGCATTGTTACATCTACATAACCCACGTGAAGAGGAAAAACTCTTGCACTTGCTTTGCACAAACCTGAGAGTGAAGCTCTGCACCTTCCACGCTCATAACTTGACTACAATCATCGTAAAGTCTTAATTCCAAACACAGGCTCCAGAGTGTTTACAGTATCTTTGAAGTCATGTGTGTTTGAACCGAATGGGACGCAGATAAAACTCCCGGTGTGTTGACATTGTGACAGTAAGTGGGGACAAATTCCAGAGTGATTTTTTTAACAGCCTCGAAGTCTGAGTCAAACAATGTTTTATTTTCACCTTGTTTACATTCAGTGTCGAGGTTAGAGTCCATCCACAAGTTTCTCCACAGTGCCGTCTCAGTCCGATTGTCAGCTAATGATACGGAAACAAAAGGCTGATGTTGGGCTCTGGCAGCCTCTCGCATTCCTGCATCCACCAGACAGATTGCCCCGTACGCAGCCTGTGGCCACTGGATGCAAATCAATTTGCACAGTGACGCGAACAACGCTGCTAAATGGATTCCCTGCACATCTATGTCATATCGGGGCTCGTGTGTCCACGGTTGCCAGGGGGGTGAAGTGGTTTGGTTGGATTGTGGAGGCCGGGGCGCGGTGCAGATAACTAGGACAACTGGTGCTTCTAGCAACAGTGTCGGGACGCTCTCTGCACAATGACGGCTTGCTTTTTTCTCTCTTGTTGCTTTCAACAGGAGGGACATGTTCCAGACAGCGGCAGCAGCTTAGGATGCTTTTATGGTTAAGACGATTTGAAGTGTTGGCTTAAGAGTATAATGTTTGCAGCTTTCATGCAAGTTGCTAAACCCGACCTTGAAAGTTAACGTGGCGAGGCAGAGTTTGTCGTCTAAAGACTCATGTGTGCTGCCTTTAAAGAGACTCGTCTGTTTCATTAAGAGTCACATGCACTTACATGCCTCCTATACGATGGCATGGTTATTAAGGTCCACATCCACTAGAGGGCAGCGTACAGTGGAGAGTTTGTGACGTTAAGAAAGGCAAAAAGCGGCATAGTTGAAAACGGCGGTTGTCCAACTCACTAAGTCTCGCTTTAAAAAGTTTAGTTGTTGAAATTCTCGTGTCTTTACGATTATGATTTCCAGTGGTACTGCTCCATTTCATCTGTTTCGTCCACTCGTGCGTGAATATCGATAAAACAAAAACTGAGTGAGAACAACAGGCTCCGTGCACGTCTGTCTACAAGCACAAATGAGCCCTGATGCTGTTCTCATCAATGTTTGGCTTGCTGAGTGTTGTAAAGGGATTCCAGGCGCTTGCTAATGGCGCACGTCTTTATTGGCTCCTACTCCCCCAGACAGTCGGAGAAGACACACACAAACACTAATCCAGGCTGACAAGATGCTGATCAGACAGGGGGGGGGGGGGGGACTGTTGCCAGATACTTCAGATACAGTAGCTGTGCGAGCCTTGTCAAGCAGATGTGTTGTGTGTGTTTGAGTCCACAGGCTAGATCTTACATAACCACAGCCAGACAGTCGCACACAGATAAGGTTTGAGGTTTCTTGGGGCCACACAATCCAACTTTTCAGCTTCCTGCTGTTGTCAGAGCTGAAACTGACGACTAACATTTAAAAGCAGTTATTATCTGACACTGTCGCCCGCTGCAGACTGTGCTGAGTCAGCAGGGGTCCCAGACGTGCTCGGAATATAAACGTCCTGTGACTTGGCTGTTATACTGAAGCAGAATGAATAACTGTTCTTTAAATTGACTTAATGTTAGAGGAGAAGTCATGAGTAGATTTATCTCTCGTCATGCTGATTTAGAGGAAAAGAGCAATTCCACTCATGTGTTTTCAAATAAACAGCCAGGAAATGTGAGCTTAACAAAAAAATAACTAATTAAAGGTCAAGTGTGAAATGGATATATTGGCAGAAATTTTATATAAAATAATTGTCATTAATATTTAAATACGGGAGTGGGTCCTCTCTACAGAGACCTCTCTCTTACAGTAGCCCACACTGGACAAACCACAGGTTCTCTTTCATGTTTAAAAGAGAAGGTTGAGGTATATAATATAATTACATATATATATTTTGCCAGGTTGGTTTATCTGGAGAGATGCTGTATTTAAATAACCTCTGCTTTAAATATACAGTCTGTAATTATCAGTAAATTAAAGCTTTGAAACCCCATTATTACGTCTGTCTGTTGAAACTGAGACTAACTTCACCCTATAATTCATCGCCTGTGATTTTGATACAAGCTAAAGATGAGTTTTGACCCTTTAAATCAAGAGCTTGTGTTTTAGCTCAACACAAAGTGGTCAGTCCACATCATGGTGCAGTGTGAGGGGAACTAAACATCTTAACGATACCTGCACTAACACAGGAGGCTGTTGTGTGTGAATAAAGCATCTGAGCATGAGTGGGAGCTCGCAACGAGTTAAAAACCTGTGGTTAAAACACGGGAGGAAAAGGTCATGAAAGAGGATCTCCTTGCAGACTAAGGGAGAAACTTGTTCTCATGGGAACTGGAGCGCTGTTTGTTTTTTCATTGGGCCTGAAATACATTGTAAAAACCACAACTTCCTCTTAATCTCAATTGTAAATGATCTGGTTTGTATTGAAACAAGTAAGGGTGTTTTTTTTATTTTTCTCCATACCTTCAGCTCCTTTACAACCTGATAAAATATCTAAGTGTACTTTCTAAACATCCACGAGCACCAATGACAACTTGTTTTTCATTCCTGGAAAAAATAAAAGCACGTTCCCTGTTTGTTTGGAGAAGGTTGATCCAGGATTACAGCTCAGGCCATATCAGCGGCCACCGGCAGACATTTTAATAAACGTCCAAAAAAACCAGGAGAGAATTAACTTCGCCACAGAGCGGATTGTCGACTTAAATGAGACTGTCCTCCATTTATCAACACTGCGTTGTCATGGGAATGCTCGCCCGGGCCAAAAGGGAGCAGATGGCTCGAGAAATCGATGGCTCTGACTCAAACTAGCTGTTCTGCCGATTTGCTTCGGGCTCAGCGGGAGTTTGGACTTGCGCTCGGTTTAGGTTTCAAAGGCAATGTGTGTGTGTGTGTGTGTGTGTGTGTGTGTGTGTGTCTGTGTTTGTGTGTGTGTCTCTTTGCAGGATAAGATAGGGGACAAAACATGTACAGGCCCCTCACCGCTGTTGTCTTCTGTCTTCTTCTTACACTTCAGAGATTCCCAGTAATGTAAAGAATGTGGCTGTTTGCAGAATTCAGCTTCACTGGGAAATGAACTGAAAAAGGTTGTTTGCTAAGTTTCAGGCATTTTAGAAGAGGCAGTTTATTTCTGACGCGGAGCTTTAACGCTGGCTTGGGTGGTTATTGTGCTCTGCGGTTTAAAACGTATTGGTGTTATGGTGAAACTACGATTTCGTAACTCTTTTACTGGTTAATGTGCAGACAGCTGATTTTAGGAATGAGTCCAAAAACCCAGAAATTGGTTAGTTTTCACACTTCTGGTTTCCTTGTGCGGAAGTCGGATGGTCTTAGGTTCGATATTTAAAGTAATACTGCAGATGACTCAGCAGAAGTAACATCAAGAAGGAGTGGAAGCTCGGAAGCAGGGTGGATGCTCCGAAGTTGGTCGGCAGTCGCCATAGGAACTGGCCACTCAAGGGTTTGAAGCTTAGATTACAGATTATATTATATTATATGGTTACTTCTAGTTTCAAAATGGCAAATTCGAGGCCTCAAAATAGCAGCTCCCAAACCAATGAATGGGTGACGTCACGGTGGTTCCCCACTTGGCTTGGACGCAGTTTTTATGCAAATAGGTCCAAACATGTTTGAACACAAACAAGAAACCCCTTACACAACTTTATGTAACCTCAAGTGTCCATCACCGTGTCCGCTTGTTTCATTTCCCGGCTCTGTTTATAATTCTACCCTGAAAAACGCCGTGGGGGTTTTATTTTGAAAACTGCTGCACAAATAAAGAATGGATCTCTTTGTTGTCGTTTCACAGCCACTGCATCGATGTTAGTATTAATATCAATAAAGCCCCGAGCTCCTGAGAAAACAGTCAGTCAGACAGACTGTCTGCCCTGAATGCTGCTTTCCAATATTACCCATAATCCACCGGGATGCATCTGTGCAGACCGGTCCAGTTGTCATGCTTAGAAGCAGCCAATCAAACGTCTTCTTATGTAATCCCTGACACACACACACACACACACACACACACACCATTAGACCATAGACTTGCCATTGTCCCTCTAGACAAATTTTAGTCTTCATTCGTCCTTCAAGCTCTTACACACACACACACACACACACACACACACTCCGACCTGGCCGGCTGTAATATATTAAACATTCCTCCTCCCTGAGCCAGCAACGTCTCCTGTTGTGCATTCCTCAGAAATTAGACCGGCCCGCCGCAGCAGATGGGAACGACTGTAACCACTTCTGTTCCACTTATGTCATCACACACACTGTACGTGAATTAATCGTGACATATGAATCTCCGTGTGTTTGGGATGTTTGGTCGATGCTGTAAGGCAGCGGGCCTGTGCAGCACGATGGGGGATGTGGAAACCAACACTTGTGTTCTTTTACTCTGAGGGGAGATTAAGGCAGTCAAACTGTTTAATAGATTTTTCTGGCCACAGTGAATGCGAGGCCAGTTCTCCAGCAGTGTTCCCTGCTCTGTTTGAATATGAACGGAAGCACAGTTTTCACATCGATTATTTTCCAACTTCTACGTCACTTCGTAATTACTGAAGTTGTATTACACTTGTGTTCATGACACTTGTGCTGCTGGAGGAAAAAAAGATTGCTGAGGAGGTTTTGTTTTCGAACCGATCCTCTTTAAACTTAGTGGAAGGATGGGACACGTGTGGATCTCGACAAAATCCAGGAATAATTTTTCGCTTTCTTTAACATTGTGAGATATATTCATGTAAATTGATGAAAATAATTTATTTACTGATATCTATATGAATGTCTTCTGTGCAGCTGGATTAGATTTAAAGGGACAGTTGGGCCTTGATAAGATGGTTGTCTTCTTACAGTGTTAACTTCATCAGACACCACTGACACTTCAAGCTTCAAGCTAACTCTCAAACTGTCCTGCTGCCTTTCTCCTTAACAACTGAATTTTGCAACCTTTTATCTTAAGACAGGAAGTGTAGCGTCATTCCCACCCTCATGCCCCTCAGTTGATAACGCTCTCTCCAACTGTAAAGTTGGTGCTAAAGAGGAGAGAGAGAGAGAGTCCCTCTCGCAGTTCAAGTGACCCTCCAAACCATCACCCGTGTCCCCTCCTGCCTCCCTTCTGCTTGTTTTGTTGTCCGTCTCTCACTGTACAGTATTAACACGCCTGTGGCGGAAAAAGCCAGGCGTGCTATTGTCTGATTGGGGGGCGCCGTTGGCTGCGGACAACAGACGACCAATGACAGGATCCCCCTGCTGAGACCTGGTGGTCTGTGGGCATTCCTGCTCATTAGGAAGCTTTGTTGTACATGTTGTGTGTGTGTGTGTGTGCGTGTGTGTGTGTGAGAGCTGCATGATGAATCGACAGTGGCAGGTAAAGTATGAGGAGGCAAATGAATATGCATGAGTGTAAGGACGTCTTTGTGGCTGGAAACAAGTCGTCCATTAGCGCAGAGCAGGTGTGGTGAGCACAGACGCATCATCGCCTCTGTCACTGTTGGAACTGTCTCTGCTGTGAGGCTCCACCTGGGGTCAGAGGTCCTCCTCTGGTTGTCATCGCGTGGGCGTCAGAAAATGAGCTTTTCTTTCCCTTTCGGGACGCACACACCTACAAGCTCATATCTGTCACTCTCACCTCATTTCTCCCTCCTGGTCCAGTGCCAGCATGCTTCCATATTTGGACATGAGTGAACAAAGTCTTGTTTTCTGTGCAGGAATTTCTAAGTTTGGCATCTTATCTCTGGTAGTTGCAGCCAGTGAAGGTTTGGCTCAGGAGTGAGTCTTCCAGGGAAGAGAAAGAATGTGAGGAATAAGTAACGGAACACATTTCTTCCCCCTAGAATTAGGAAGGTGAAACCCTCATGAAGATTTAAAGCTGGAAAAATCTACTTTCACTCAATGCGGGATCGTTTTATTCATTTTTAATGCGTCAGACCGCGTTAGGAGTCACATTCCCACTTTTGGGTTATTTAGAGCAGGGAAAATAGTTGTCGAACATGAGGTCAGTTCGAAAGAATGTGGGCTGTCCCTTCCTCTGCTACACTGAAACCAGCCAGATAACCTGCACCTTTCAAGGACAATACATTACCACATCAAGTGGAGCTTTTCTTTCTCCCCTCTACCGTTCGGCCCTGAGCTGGAGAACCACTGTTTTTGGTAGAGAGAGCAGCCATTGTGTCCGGAATGTGGGAGTGTCGGTGTTTATTATGGCGAGGACATTAACTCTGGCCTGAAAAGTCATTGAGCAGCATTTTCTTTTCTCGACCCATCTCTATAGATTCATTTCTTTGAACCCCTGTCATCCATTAATAGAATATAACCTTAGTGTGGTTTTCACAGAAACATGTCAGCCTACGTGTTGTCAATGCACATTAGCAATCTTCTGGGAACTACGAGCATCACCTTGTAGTTCCTGTGTAACGGAGGCGTGTGTGATTATTATGAGCTCAGAGGGTGACCAGAGAACTGCACATTGGGACTTTACAAGATTTGTTTTCACTGTATTTAACATTGCAAGATAGAAGAAAAGAAAAGAAAAGAATTCAAAAAATATATGTATTTAATGGACTGATATCTGAGTGTGTGAAATTTGATACAGGTTGATTGTTGGGCATTTGCGTGGACCTACGCCATTCACAGGTATTTGATTCATTGTTTCCAAAAAAAACAAACACAAAGACATCAAGTGGCATCGTGTTACAAGTGACCTAATGTCAGGGATGAAAACCGAAGGTCGGATCGTGCTCTCGAAAAGAACTGCCCTGTTGTCCGACCATGTATGAGGGCAGACATTAGATTAGAGAGAGGCACGGGATGTGGCGTTCCGCTGGCATGAAGCTCCTAACAGATGTTTTCTATTACACACGTTTCGGGATGAAAATCGTGTTTGTGTTGTTGTATTTGACAACAAAATGAGAAACAGTGGATTGGATGAGAGTAGGTTGTTTATTTTTTAATAAAAAAGGATTATGCGGGAATAGCCCTTAATTTGTGAACGCTGATAAAAGTGAGGAGGAGGAGGATGAAGAGGCTTAGAAGGAGAACTGAGAGCGACCTCACTCCTGACTGAACCACCTCCACTTCTGCATTTGCTCTTCGTAGAAGGAAGTGGGAGCATGTGGATTTTCAGCTGAGAGACTTCTCTCTACAGTCAATAACACATGCTGAGAAATCTATCACTGATAATGGATGGATGCATTATCCTATATATATATATATATATATATATATGGAGACACTGATGTAGTGCAGTATTCAGTCATTTACTTTTACTCACAACCAATTGTCAAGATCTCATTTTTACATTTTAACTTCCAAGACAAATTTCTTCAGCATCTTGAGGTTCAGGCTTCGACTTTCAACTCTTCCACTATTACTCCGCATTTCACCAAAGATTTTATAACTATTCAACTCATATGAAGCCGTTTTCAACTTTGCTTTTCTGCTGCTAAAGAGACACTGCGCCCTCACATATTTAACATATATATAATAATTATAATTCCATGCTTATCCTTCATCCATGAATTCAAGTACATCAGCAAAAAGACAGGAAGTGTGACCCAGGCCTGATAACAGCGGGGCGACTAGTTCTGAAAACGTTGAGCACGCAGCGCACAATGAGGTGTCTGTTCGGTTTCCTGTTTGTTGTTTTGTCAGAATGTGTCTGAATGTGTCAAAATGAACAGTTTTGCTCTGAGGACTCGGTGACGGACAAAGAAACCTTTACACACACACACACACACACACATAATTCCTCCCAATCATGACTTGTAATGATGTTTGTACAATCAAACAAGTGCAGCTCAGCATCAAACCATCACAGGCCAGAAACTTGATTTGTTTAAAGACTTCAGCTGACTTGATAATCTTCACCTATTCTCATAGTTTGTACTGTATCTGCTCCACATCAGTCTTGGTTTGATAAAAAACCTGAGGAGGAATTTTGGCCTCTGCAACTTCCTTCCTTTTTTCTTCCATGTGAAGCCAAATAAGGAAAGTTTGCCACATCTGCTGAAATTTGAGGCCTGTGGGTGTCTGCTGCTCAGCGCCTCGGCATTTCGCCCTGACGAGAAGAAAAAGCTCAGACTTCACGTACTTCTCTTACTATGAAACATATGACATCATCTGGTTTCTCTCCCTCCTCCTCTCCACTTCTTTCTCTATCTTTCCCCTAATTCTTTCTTTCACATGTTCACTGTTGTGTAATCCTGTTGGGGCAGCCAGGGCGACATTGTGAACTCTTGCCCTATGTGGAGAAAACATTTGCCCTTTTCTACTCCTGACCGCAGCTGCTGTGTTTCAACAACTGTTAGTATCAGACTACGCACAATTAACCCAGCAGTCTCCGGTCTTTTGGTATTTTCAGACAAATGTCTTGTCTTTAAACTTTAAAAAGTCACTCATCTGATGAAGTTTTCTCATTTGTTTTCAGTGCACATTACTTTTTATGTCGTCTTCTGAGGAAGAGTGAAGAGAATTCTCCAAACATACAATTTTCATTTTTTCAAGTTGTATCATTTTCAGCCCCGCAGCTGTTTCCATTCAACTCAAGTAAAATAAGCTATTGAGGCTCAACATGAGACTGCTCACCATCTTCCTGTTTAGTGTAACTTCCTCTTAAGTTCCCCTCAAAACAAGCACTACATGCTGCCTGAGAAGGAAGTGAGACACGGTGGTTTACCTCAGCTCAGCAGTGCAACAAAGGTTCAAAGCTTAGCAGAATGAAAAGAGCATGACCTTCTGATGTGCCCACTTAGAGTTGTTAGAGTTAGAGTTAGAGTTTTTAGCAGCAGACAAGATTCGGTGGATTCTCCCTCTTCTGTATCGCACCACAGATTGCACATGATCCGCAGTTCAGAGGTCAAATATGTCACAGACCGGGTGTGATGTTGGACGAGAGATGATTTTTGGGGCGTTTGTTCACACTGAGCATGTTTGAACAGTTTGTTTGACCTGTGCACTTTAACCCTCAACTCCTTTATTTTAGTTTGATTTGACTACGTTATGTTTAAATTATAATTTTTTCCTCCTTACTGGTAAGATAACCGCATAAAAGTTGCTGAACCTGAGAAAAGCTACCTTTGAGTCCTGAAAGCAGAGGCTACGTGACTTCTGCTTGTTGGCAGCAATTGTGGCCTCAAGTGGTATTTACGAGATCATGGTTTATTGAATTTGTCTATTGAGTCAGCAGCTGTAAAGACATTGTCCTTATCTGTGCCATGTTAAAATGTAGTGGAACAGCAAGTAGAAGTATTAAATCTGTGTTGGACAATTTTGGCTGTCGCAGCTAAAATGAAAATGAAATGAGCAAGTGAGTGTTTCTATACTTATGAACTCAATTGTGTTATTTCCTCTTTGAAAAGCTACTGTAAAGCAAATGGAAGTGAATGTAAAGTGTTATTATTCTTGTTCAAATGACACTGTGTGTGTGTGTTTGTCTGTGTGTGTGTAGATTGCCATATGCGTCCAATCACAGTCTGTAAACACGTCTCATCCCACTGTTGCTTTCACACTTTTTTCTGTCTTCAGATCCACTTTTCATACACAGTCTGATTCTCCAACCTCGCCGAACTGGAGGACAGGCGCCAATAGGAGAAGTGAAGGCCGTGGGTGGGGAGGAATGTGTTTGGTAAATCTGTAGCGGGGGGCGAGACGGGGGAGCAGTGACGTGGAGGAGGCGAACGAGAGGCCAGGAAATTGAAGAGCAGGAAATTGAGGAGAAGGAGGAAAAAAAAGCAAAGGACAGGGTAGAAAGGAGGAATGAACGGTGAGAGGAGTATGGGAGTATGTGTCCTGTTGGCAAACACTGCTGTGGGATATGTGGAATCCAGACTCAGCCACTTAATGGAAATGACCAGGGAAGTGGAAGAGAAGAAAAGGGAGGAGGATGCTGGCTAAAAATGTACAGTACATGCTGCCTCTGTATTTCCCAACCTTTGTACGTAGCTTTGATAGACGCATTGCACAAAGAGGAGACACGTTCTTTGTCTGAACTGTCACACCAAAACTGAAAAAACGCTAATTAAATGATTAATTTTCTCATGTGAAGAAACTTTCTTGTGTTTAATCAGCAGCAAAAGCAAGAACTTATTTTATGTCACAACTCCAAATTACACACATTTATCACCGATAGCACTTTCAGCTCTTATCTTTCATATGCTGTTTAAAGTGCGTCATGCAGGTAGATATTTAACCGCGTGCACACACACAAACACACACACACACACACACACAGCAACAAGGAAAGGTCTATGAGACTTCACACGTCCTCTGTTACACAACAATAACTGTGGATGCCACCAGTGCTGTGATTGACCCACCATAGCTCAGTGGATTAGACATATATGGTTTAAAGTTGACAGAGACGAGTAAGAATATTTTATTCATTTATTTAAAGGTGATATATATAACATTTTGTTGATTAACTCTGAGTTCAGCATTTAAACTTTTATAAACTTTTCACAACACTATTCCTTTACTTGGCCGAGAGCTCGCTGATACTACTTGTTAGGACGGAAACACTCATTTGGTGCCACATTAAGTTTAACCCACACACAGCTGAACCAAACTGAACGCCCCCCCACCACCACCACCACACACACACACACACACACACACACCTGTGCACCAGTTTGCACCAGTTTGCACTTTGAGCCTCGCCTCCTCCATTGTGATCCCACTGGAAACCTTCAGCCCAGTATAGATGCTGCACAACTGCGACCAACGTGGGAGGATGTGGTTTATTTGTGACCCAGAGTCCCACTGTTGGAGGATTTCCCATGAGGCCGAGTGTGTGTGTGGGGGAGGGAGAGGAGGGGTTCATGGGAAAACAAATGCGACGAATCAATGTGGATAACTGCTGGTGCGCTCAGAGGGAACATATGGTCATAAGCACAGAGGAGAGAAGTCATGTGTGTGAGGATTATTATTAAAATCAATACTTTTACTTTAATATTTCAGGTCACTGCCTTTGTTTTAATGGATTAACGTTGATACTTACAACAACATGAACTGTAGTTTCCCACAATGACACTAAAACTGTATCTTGTGATTCTGTCTGAAGCTGATTCACGATGTACTTCTTTATAAGGTTCTGACAAGAGTTTAATCAGGAAAGAACAATATTATGATCAGCCGGAGCTGACACAAAAACAGTCACGCTGTGGTTGCCTCATTTTCTGCACGAGCACACAGCTGCAAGTAAAAACCAAATAACCAGAGACTGTGACACTTCAGTCCAAAGTCTTTAAGTCCAAAATAGAAACTGGAGAAACACAAGAGCTTCAGTAAAACAGAGACACACAGAGAAGACATTCAGTCCACCCCAGTCAGCTGGGATCACCCTCAAGGTCATGAGTGGGTTAGTGGGGGGGGGGGGGGGGGCAGCCAAGCAACACCCCACTTCCCCCATCTCTCTCTCTCTCTCACACACACACACACACACACACACACACACACACACACACACTGTCAAGAGCATTAGTCACAGACACAAAATAGAGGATGATTTTGCTCTCACAGCATCAAAACCACAGCTCTGTGATCTCCAGTGTGTTTAAGGGAACAAAGCGAACAGACAATAGATCTGTCGATGTCATCGTGGAATAAAAATCCATTTAGAAAAATTACTGGGTTGTAAATGTGCAATAAAATCCCACTGTGACAACGTCCTTTTTCATTAACTATATAAAAAAGCAAAGTATTTAAAATCATGTTATTCGTAATATATTCTTCAAATAATAGTAATTATAACTTTCACAATAAAGTGAAACTGTCACTTTGCAAATCTGAAGTTAACAAATGTTAGATTATAACGTGATTATATATTCTTTTAAACTTTGCTCTATGTGAGATAGAGTTAGAAGTACAATAGCAGCCACTCAATCAAATCAGTAACAAAAGACCCTTGTTTGATGACGTGAAGCAGCATGGGATCATGGGAGTTGTTGTCTTCACCACCATTGCTGATGAAAACCTACCTGATGCAACTCAAGTGAAAAACATGTTCACGCTGGAATATTGACCGAATCACAGACTAGAACTCATTTTGAATACCTTTTCATTCAGTGGTGTTGTGTCTCGGGCACACACACATTCATGCAGTGCGTGTTGGGGGGGGACTGACCATGTTGTCATGAATGTCTGCCCATGAAGAAACTGATCAGTTTAACAAGAAGGCCTCTCACCTCCTCAAGCTCAGGGCGGGGCTCTGTGTGTGTGTGTGTGTCTGTGTCTGTGTGCGTGCATGTGTGTGTGTGAACGGTAATGTGTACATGCCATCAAGCATGGCGTGGTCTGCACAAGAGGCGGAGACAAACAAAAGCAGGATGTGATACAGCAGGACTCCTTCCTCACAGAGCTCCATTGAGCTCAGCTGCAGTGCAGGGAGCGCCACCTATTGGCGAGCATGCACCACAGCTGTGGTGTGCTGGTAAAATTCCATTCCATTATTTGATAAGAGCCAAGGAGCCTTGTGAGTGTTTTCGGGAATTCCAGTCATGTGTGGCTGCAGAGACAAATGGCAGGGGTCTTACGGTGTGTCGGCTGCTGACTGGTGGAAGAGGGTCTTTTATTTTCTGTTTTGTCTGTTGCATATGTTCCCTGAAGGCTCAGCTGGGCCCCACCCATCTAGGCACGCACACAAACACACATATACACACACTGCAGAGGCAACACACAGCCTGAGGTGTGAAACCCTCTTGTGACTGAAAGTTCACAGGTTCAATCCACTTAACTTCAACCTCAGTGGCAGAAAAACAAACATCTTCCTGTGCACGTAGCCGGCAGAAAAACTCTCTCAGGCTTGTGTTCAGGAAGAAAAGTTAGACGCTGCTTCAAACGTCTCCTATAGAAGCTTAAATTTCCATTTGGGGTTTTAAGAGCTGCTGCTTGAAGACTTAAGAGCCAGAAGCCATTACATGAGGAGACAGTGCATCAGTTTCACCTCAGGGCCTCCACCGCTGTTGGCCCCGGCTGCATGAATCCTGAAAGCAAATGTTTAATATATGTCTAAGAGGGTGATGTCATAGTGTCAGTTATATAATGACACCCTGCTCGTCTATATTACATGGACGAATCTGACTGAATGATGATATATCATTTGACAGGGTTGTACTTTACTGGATCTGACTGACTCTGGTTCAGTTTATGTGTAATTTCAGGAAATAAACTCAGCCAGGTTTTCAGTTGAGTGTTTCCAAAGGGACGTTTGTACAGATAACAAACCGGATGTCTCATTGTCTGTGTTCACGACTGCTGGCACAAGCATCCAAAACATCCTGACAGATGTTTATGTGTTTTGGATGAAGATGTGATTTCTCTTAACGTGAAATTATTAAGGCGGCAGGTTTTTGTTTTGCTTTAACCCAGCAGATGTGTTTTAAAAAATCTGACAAATGATGGTTTTAAAGCCCAAAAATCGATGATTTTTGCTGCGGAAATGAATCAAATCTGTGTGAATAGTTTGAGCCGACCTGTTGGTGCTGACCTTTGACGAAGCTGGAATGTCTAAAATCCAGAAAGCTGTGGTAGATGATTCGCTGTGTCACAACATTCACTGTTATTAAAACGTCTGCTAGGGACTAAAGAGCTCTGTGAAAACTGAGTGTTTTGAATAAGCTTTATTGTTCATACCACCTTAAATTCTTTACGCTTTTCTTGTTTTACTTAGTGGTGGTAGAAATAATTTAATCAATGATGTTGTATCCATGGTGACATATTGTTTTCGTCAGAGTAGACCTGACAGTCGTCTCATAGATATCAGTTGTCTTAATATGCTGGAATTATTTGATAAAATCTAAGATTTCTTTCATTATTACATCAACTCAGAGAGACACAATAACAGCTACCTGCAAACTCGTCTGTCCACTGTATTGGTCCTGATGCACAATAACTTTTCTTGAAGTTACACAACTGTACAACAATTGCACAACAGTCTGAGGGGCTTGTCTCAGGCTACTGTGAGATACCATCCACTTTCATGCCTCGTGGCTGCTGGGCTGTTTATATACGAAGACGAATGCATGCTGCTGCTTGCAGACGGCAAACATACGACTCCATAGTTCAGCCCGAAATGACCACACGGAAATGAAGAATGTTTTCTTTTGTCTTTACTGAACTTAAATCTCTGGACTATGAGTCACACCCTCAGCTCCTCCTGTTCTTTGGCATAGTAATTAATTTAGGTTTATTGTAAAGATAAGAGTTGTGATCCTCCAATACATGTTAGACAAATCACAGGAACGTATTCCCACAGATTTAACACATTCCAACGCACAAGAATGATCAGCAATAAGATTTGAGATGATTCTCCTTTAATTGATGCTCATGTTTGGAATTTTCACTCCATCCCTTAGAATTAACGTCAAAATAACATCAATAAAAACAGAAATGTAATTTAAAAGGAAGCATTATCTGTTTATCAGCTTCAGGTACAGTCAGTTCCAGAGCTAGAAACTCATCCAACCCTTTATGGTCACACCACGGCTCTGGTTCCCTGAGGCTGCAGCACCATCTAGAGGCCAAGGCGGGCAATGTCCCTGTTTTGAAGACATGACACAATTCAACATGGCTGCTCCCATGCGGACGTGTTTTTGTGGATTCCTGCTTGTGTGAAGAAGCAGAAAAACCATGAGGAAGTTCAGGTAAACAAACAGAAACGAATCAGTTTCAATAGCAAACTGCATAATGAAGTAAATTGTTGTTGCATCTGCATTTTCTCAAAGGTTAAGCATCTTTATCTTTTGCATTCATGAACTTAACTATTTATTCTCTCCAGAGTCCATGGATGCCAAAGAAATAGTCCACTGTGCGCTGCAGCTAGAGAAACTCACCTCGGAGAGAAGCTACGGGAACATCTGGACCCTCCTCGGTGACCTCGATAAGTCGCAGGTCACAGCCGAGCAGCTGGAGATGACGGACATCGTCAGGGTTCTCTATAGGCTGCTGAAAACCTGTTCCCACGACGGCGTGAGGAAGAAAGTCCGGGGCTTGTTGTCCAAGTGGAAGAGGCAATACAGCAAAGTGAAATGCAGAGGGGAGAGCGAGGGGGATGGAGGGGAGTCCAAGCAGGAGGAGGATTCCCCCTGTGGTTCAGCACAGGCAGGTGATAGCGGAGGGAGTGTGAATGTTGCTGCAGAGCAAGAAGCATCATTCACAGTTGGAAAAGACGACCTCCAGACTCCCACTTCCTCTGTGTCCTCATCTGTGAGAGCCAAATGTGCTCAGCTGCTCCTCGCCGCCCTCCAGCCCGAACCCCCCGATCAGGACGTGGCCGCACGGCTGGCCCGAGACATCGAGCGGCACGTCCACGAGCTCCACAAACCCAGTCAGGTCAAATACAAAACCTGCGTGAGGAGCAAGGTAGCCAACCTGAGGAATCCTAAAAATGGCCACCTACGCCGGGGCCTCCTGAGCGGCTCCCTGACGCCAGAGGCCTTCGCCCGCATGTCGGTGAAGGAGATGGCGAGCGAGGAGCTGCGGCAGCTCAGGGAGGAGTACTCGTCTCGGGGTGTGAGCGAGAGGCAGCTTCCTCAGGGGATAGAGGGGACGCAGACGCAGAAGATTCGCTGCAAAAGGTGCGGGGGGTCGGACTGTAGAGTGACGCAGGTGTCCAGGGGTGCCCTGTTCCTGCCTACGTGGGTGAGGAGCGCCGGCCCTGACGAGGATGCGATGACTTTTGTGACCTGCAGTGCCTGCGGGCAGCAGTGGTACCACAGTGGCTGGGTCTGTCTCTAAATCCAAGTGACGATGTTTAGATCCGCCAAGGAGGTTACGTTTTCATCTCTGGTTGTTTGTTGGTAGAATTATTCATATTTATGTGCAAATTGCTGCAGATCTTAATAAAACTCTGGATCTAGTGCATGAAAGTGTCTGAGTTTATATTGTTTGTTTTTCAAAACACCAAAATATTCAGTCGCCTTCAACTGTTTCAGCTCTTTCTCTTTCACAATCCACTTTCATTTGAATGTGTTTTCCTGTTGTCATGACACGTGAACGATTTCTGCTTCGCTTTAATCAACTTTCACAACAATTTGAAAAGAGTTGAAAACGTTGGTGGTTACGGTTCAGCAACTAGAATGGAGAATGTACCTCCGCCAAAGCCCAACAGTCTGGTTATGAAAGCACATTTACATTATTTAGATCTGCAACAAATTGCAAACACTCATAAACACTAAATATGCCTGGTTTGTTTCATCAAGCTCTACAAATTATTCTCTGAGAAATCATGGAAAAATCTTTGGCTGGAGGCAGAAAAGCCAAGTCACTGTTTATTGCAGCAGCAGATTGAAACCACAACTTTTCACAAGACAGCTCATCATCTTCTTCTTCTTCTTCTTCCCGCTGAATCATTTCCTGTATCCTCCACTCGCTCTAATTGCCCGTCAGCGTGTCTCTTATTTACATTTCCTGGCTTCTTCATGTTTTTCTTAGAAACAACCACTGACATTAACCTTTCGCCTTTGCTAATGCAAGCCTTTATTGATCTGTATAAAAAAAGTATCCAGTTGCACTGAT
Organism: Paralichthys olivaceus; assembly: GCF_024713975.1. Lineage (NCBI taxonomy): Eukaryota > Metazoa > Chordata > Actinopteri > Pleuronectiformes > Paralichthyidae > Paralichthys > Paralichthys olivaceus. The sequence continues at coordinate 866,366 of NC_091116.1, forward strand.
CTGTAAGCCACTCTGGCTATGAATGCTGGGTAAATTCTTCCGCCGACAATATCCTATTCATTTGGAGCAAACTGGATTGTGAGGATGAGACATGTGACCTTAGAGAACGGCGAGCATGTGAGTCAGTAATCTGCCCCTCTGAGCCTCGGCCTTGGGGGTTGGATACCCATGGTCCCGCTGTGTGTGTGGAGTCAGTCGACGTGGCGCCGTGACTCGCTGACACGTCACAGTGACATCACGGCGAGGGGCCTGTGCGGTCGAGGCCCAGGAGTTTCAGAAAATGTCTTTCCTCAATCAAAGAGGAAGTTTTTGACTTTTTCCCACAATCTCACTTTGTTTTAAATGACAAACCATACGTGCCCTAATGAAAATCCCCCCTCTCTCATGGTTAGTTGCTTGTTTTCAGATATGGACGCTGCAGCCCCCTCTTCACTGAGATACAGTAGGAATGTGTGTGTGTGTGTGTGTGGTATCTGCAGTGTTGTGGCATTTCTCTGTGTTGCGTCTCCTCTCAGATCCTCCCTATCTTTCTTTTGGTTGTAGTGTTGTGCGAAGGATTTCACCCTTTCGGTCACAGCGGTCTGTCAGATCAACGCAGTGTTGCTATTTCCACCTTTCTCCACCTCACACAGTAAGAAAGCAGAATATAGATGTAGGTAAGAAGATGGAGCTGTTAATGACTCAGGTAGTTCTTTTTGAAATGGGATTTGTATGCAGTTTGACACATGGTGAGAGGTTTTAAATATAAACCATTATTTGTCACAAGTTGTGGCCCGAGTATTTCATTTTAGGTTTTATTTTTAAAGCAGTGAAAGAATTGTACCCCCCCCCCCTAAAAGCAAACATATTTTTTTGTCCTTGTTGCTTCTGGGCTGCAAAAGTGAAAAGGTTGGGACAACTCAAAATTTCAAGACAACTTACCAACTCAATCTCCTTAACTTTAGAAGGAAATCACCTACAGTTGTGATGACTCACTATCTTTTGTTCTGACTCTTTACCTTTCATGATTATAAAGATGTAACAGCTTGAGTTCCACAATCTAAGAATTGTCACTCTCCAGGATTTTCATATGTAAACGTGAGATTTTGTCACCCACCATTAACAACTGTGTTTAACAAATTCATTTCTAAATGTAAATGCACATCCACAGCTCTTTTATTATTCACTTATACTGCTGCTGGCACATGTCGGTTTATAGCGTCTTGCCCGAGGACACTTGGTGTGGGAACTGGAGACATGTTTGGGTGTTCGGGCAGATTAAATACTTTGTTAAGCTTATAAATATTCTTTGTTCACTTTGTTATAAAATCATAAACATTTTCTGAATTCATCTGGTGACCCCTTATAGGGACTCATTTGAAGGCCACACCCCCCAGGTTGAGAGCCACTGCTTTAACCCACTGATCCTAATTTAAATTAAACTAAATTTACTACGTTACCTCTCATGCGGCAGAATAAAGGACAAATCGTCTATTTTCTTTTTCTAAACGCATGAAAAAAGTACAATACATTGCGGACACATCCAGAAGAGCGCATGATGAGAGGAGGCGTCACACTCCCGGGTCATATGAGCGTCACCAGTGGCTGTGCGGGGCCACAGAGCAGCGGGGGCCACCACCGGAGCTCCGCGTCACCGGCTGACAGCTGCACCCGGCATGGAAGAGGAGGCTCCACCGTGCTCACAGGTTGGTTCTTTAAGAAGCTGAAGCTTTCATTCTCAGTGGGGGAAATGCGTAGTTAGTGTGCAACTGTTGGCGTGCCCGTTATCGGACAAGCTCCTTTCCGCGTCGTGTCTTTACGCATGCCATTACGCACAAGGTTTGATACCCACAAGATCCACTGCTGGAGCATGTGAGTGACATTGCGTGCTACTTTTCAGACAAACAATTTTTCTATTGTGATGTATTTCCGCAATCATGTTCCCTCCTGCTCGTTCCTCAAACTTAACTTGTTAAAATGGTTTGGCTGCTCGTCCTGAAATGGATCTCAGAAAATGAAGGATTTCTGCCACAAACAACACAGCCATTAGGATCTGGTGTTTAGTCAAAGTGTCCATCTGTCTTTATGAGGAAGTAAACAGCAGTAAAACTCAGCTTTCACTTGTAGTTGTATTATTGTAGCTGTGGCTGTAAATGTGGCTCACACTCAATCTGAGTCACCTGCAATCATCCCCTTCATTTAGAAAATAAAAACACAGTTACTGTATTCTTCATTTTAGGTTTGAGTGTAATCATGTGATGAGTTGTAAGAAGCCTCCTCCTCCTCTGCTGAATGAAGCATATGACTCCAGAGAGTGTGACTGTGTGTGTGTGTGTGTGTGTGTGTGTCCTCCCCTGCTTCAACACAGCTTTTTAGATTTTCTCTTTTAAATGTTAAAGTGAAAAAGTGGCAGCACCACAGTCTGTGTTTACCAGGACAAAGTGGACATGTATCTACTTTCTAGATTTATATATATTCCCTTTAGTCCACAGCACAGTTTAACTCTTCACTTAAACCTAACGTCTTCTAACAAGCTGCAGGTTTGCTCAGTTTAGGCCTAATTGGCTGCAGACTGTACCAAACCTCCTGTTGTGTAAATTGTACAAATAGTTGAGAGAGGAAGTGATGAAATCTGGGTTCAAATATGAAAACTTTATGTGTAACGTTCTTTACATCTGTCTTTTACTCAACAGCTTAAAATTCAAATACTAATAATCTAAACTGGTGGTTTGATTCAACCGATATTTTAAAAGCTAGAACCAGCATATTTTATACTATGTTGTAGTATTTGTGCTTTAAAAATGATTGAAACCGTTAATTGATTAATTCATTTCCTTGTTAATTGTCAAAACAAACCTTCTTTGATATTACTTGTTTGGATATGTTATGATGTGTGAGTAACAGTCGCCATTTTCAAGCTTTTTCTGTTTATCGTAGACTGTTTAAGATGGACGACGAGTTTACAAACAGTATCATTTTGCGAGAATCTGTAAAGTAGCGATGTAGGGATGAAGCCACGGCAACCAGGTCCCGTCGATACACACACTCAACCAGTCACGAGTGAGTCTCAGCTGTCAATCATGACGTTTCAATCGGATTTTATGGCATCAATTAACTAAATAAAACCAAATTTATCAGAAAAGTGAACAAACATCAGTGATATAAGAGCCACCGCAAAAGACTGAAAACATCTTCAAGAAAATTGTATTCGACGTGCACTTTTTAGTTTGGTCCATGTCCCGTCCGTGAACAGCTTTTGCTTAACTTTCTGTCTCTGACTGGTCCCAGTGTATCTGAGACTGATAGCATGACAGAGGTGATGGACGGGTGCTCCATCATTTTATCTTAACTGTGGTGGAGGAGCTGATCCTGTTCTCGTGCTAAAGCTCCTCCTCCTCATTTAAACCTGCTCTCTCTAAGATTCCCCACCTACTTCTCAGAGATTTATTGTGGGACGGAGGTGGAAGGAATGATAGCAGCGAGTTTCAGTTCGTGTCACAGGATTAAATTCACACATAAATCCTCATTAGTCACTTTTTGGAAGCTGAGCCTGTGAGTGGGAGCAAACTTTAATACTTTCTCTCTGTCTCTTCACAGATTGTCTGACAGAATGAGCCACGTGTGGATATAACGGTGAGGAATCTTGTTTCTGTTGCTGATGACTCACGGGTCCTGTGATCAGTGTCCATGTGATGTGCTGTTCTCCACATATCATTTCATGCATGGCACGTTGCGCTGTGTAGGAAGTTAATTTATTGCGTAGTGTAATTAGGGGGCAGTGGCTGTTTAATATGATTAACTGACTTTAGTCTGATCTCCAGTTCTCATGTGAGGAAACATGTTAGCTGTCTGTGCTACTGACCCACAGGAAGTGTGTGGTGAAGAGGCACTTTCTTTTATTCTGATGTTGATCAGGTCTTCTTATTAAATAGCTCATACATGTATTTTCATTATTGATTCTGTAAAACAGCTTTTTATAATGAATCATTGCTTGAAGTGATGTATTCATGCAGCTTGTTTAATTTAAACAAATGTTCAAAAGCTAAATATAGTCAGTTAATTACCATTGAATTGATTTAGTTATATTTAGTACAGGTTTAGGTTACAGTTTAATTGATTTTCAATTTTCTGATTCATTCTGTGGTTAATCTGTTGGTGTTGCAATGGCTTAATTCTGGTTTTCTCCACAAGATGGCACTACAGTAAACACTTTTCATATCCCCCTTACTGATGCTTTTTACACCATAAATCGTAAAGAATCTCCAAAAGTGCAGCCAAAGCGTCTCACTCGCCACCTGGTGGCTGGCTGCAGTGTAGTTAGTAGACCCTGCTTCCTCCATGTTAGTGGTTGGGAGACAGACCAAAGTAGTCGTCATATTCTCAAAGATGCTTTTTTGTCATTTCAGGTAGTTCTTACCACGCAGACATTTGTTCAATAGTCCATTTCATTAGTTATTTGTCCGTCTTCATTTACAGTTTATGTTTCATACTGTCAAGGAACTCAAAGTTCTGTCGGTTAGATTACGTGTTTGTTGAGCTTGAATGTTCTTAACTGACGTTGTTTTGCTCTTTTGTGTTCAGAGTTTTCCTGCTCCCCAGGTGAAACCCCTTCCTCCGTTGTTGGCATCCACAAACCTTCACGCAGACTAAAACTGGTCCGACCGCGACCATGACGTCAAAGTCAACTTTCCTGAAGGTGATCCTTCTGGGTGACGGTGGCGTCGGAAAGTCATCCCTCATGAACCGCTACGTCACCAACAAGTTTGACTCGCACCTCTTCCACACCATCGGCGTGGAGTTCCTCAACAAGGATCTGGAGGTGGACGGGCACCACATCACGCTGCAGATCTGGGACACGGCGGGTCAGGAGCGCTTCCGCAGCCTCCGAACACCTTTCTACCGCGGCTCCGACTGCTGCCTGCTCACCTTCAGCATCGACGACCGACAGAGCTTCTGCAACCTGGCCAACTGGAAGAAGGAGTTCACTTATTACGCTGATGTAAAGGACCCTGACAACTTTCCCTTTGTGATTCTGGGCAATAAACTGGATGTCCTAGAGCGGCAGGTGTCAGGGGAAGACGCGAGGCAGTGGTGCAGCGAGAATGGCGGACACCCGTACTTTGAAACAAGCGCCAAGGATTCTACAAACGTGGCGTCGGCCTTCGAGGAGGCGATACGTGGTATTCTGGCGTTGGATGACAGAGCTGATGACCTCATCCACACCAACACGGTGGACTTACAGAGAAAGACTCGCCCGAACTCCACCTGCTGCTGAGCCGAGAGAAATGACCCAGCTCATGTGATGCTTCTCTGGTTTGTGGTTTGACAAAAAGAGGAACTGGTGTTTGCTCAGCTGCTTCTGAGCAGTTTGTGATGTTCTCACTTCAGCCTTTTTAAGACAAATTGATAAGAACGGACAAAATTCTGTGCCAATTTTCTGCATTTCCTTTTTACCATCAAGGGACTGAAAATATAATTTATAAAAGCAATCAAGATCATCAAATGAAATAAAAGCTCTAATATATCTTTGCAGATTTTCGTAGATTTATTTGTGGTTAGTAACAAACCTCAGTTTTCACGCCATGACTATATATGTGCTGTACTTGCCACATAACACCAAAAAGCTAGTAGCCAAAGACAAAAACTGCAATTATTTTCTTATGCAAACTACCAGTACAAGACAATTAAATTATGTTTGGCACTGAAAAGTTTTTAAATATTCTATCGTTACTGTTTGCATTTAAATCTGTGTTAATTATCTTAATAGAACAGATTTTCTGTTTTTAATCACATGATCAATTTGTATTTGGTTGTTGGGTGAACGGTGCACCAGCAGAGATTGTTTTCATAATACAATTGTTGCTTTAATGATGTTTGATATTCTCCTAAACAGGGAAACAAATATTATAATCACTACACTTCTGCTCTCTGTAAAAAGTGAAGTGTTGAACCTGAAGTTACTGAGACACTGTGGCCTGTTTGGTCTGTATCATTCCTTTCAGGCACATGACTCCCGGTCTGTGGCCAAGAATGGAACTAAGGTCAAAAATGCATGATGTGGTTTTTTTTATTTCCTCTTCGTCCTATTTATCAAAAATGGAATAGTCACACTGGTTAAGATAATATCTCCACTTCAAATTCCAGAGGTTTAATGCGGATTTAAAGTTCTGCACACTCACTCTTCATCAAGTTGCTTTCCTTTAAATGAACTCTGTGGTTCTGTGGTTGTGAGTGCAGCTGTGGTTGTTCAGTAGTTTCACAAATGTAATGATTGAACCACATCCTGATTTCTCATCAGACCTCCACAGTCACAGACGCTGTTTCTACTGAGGTTTTGTGAGATGTGGTTTATTTTGTCAAAGCAGCACTCAGTAGCTCACTTATCAGATACCTGCTACGTGAGGGCTTTTGTTTACTACAGGTCATTAGAAAATCTATAATTTCTTTATTGTTGTGGTAAAATTAGTTTTATGGGTTACATGAATTATGGTTCCAGCATTAGAAATGTAAGAAACTGCTGTTTTTCTTCTTCTTACACTCTAATAATTGAATATCTTTTGAGTTTTGGATTTGAATATAAAAAACAATTTTCAGAGGTCATCTTGGGTTTTATGGGTATTTTTACTTCCACCAAGTGAAGTTTTTTCATCTGCATTTCTTTCTTTATCTTAGTTGTAGCAGGATTGCGCAAAAACTACCTAACGGATTGGCATGAAACTTGGTGGGAGGATGAAATATGGGTCAAGAGAGAATCACAACATTTTTGGTGTGGATCCAGGAATCTTTTTTCACTTTAACATTGTGTGAGTCTTGTTTTTCCACATTTTTTTGTGAATTCTCTGAAGAATCAGGGCAGAAATCTTTATTAAAAAAAAACAGGCATGTATAGAGTGTAGATTTTTTTCAAGTATTTTGGAGGGGGGGTCTTTTATCCAGTTACTGCAGGGTAATAAATATTCCTTTCAAATACATTAGAAGTTGATTTGACATTCTAAGTTGTGGAAAAAAATTCTAAATCACCTCAATGACCCGAACTCAAGAAAGAGGCAGGAGACGACAGTGTCACGATAATAAAAAATATCGGTTTTACTAGAGAAGGTTACAAAAATCATCACTATATAGGAGTCATAGAACTATTTCCAACTTAAAAAATAAAACCAATAATGAAAACACCTACAGGGACTACAATGCCATCAAAGTACAATGGAGTTTTCTTTAGAAAAGAGTGGGTGGAGAAGGGGACGGGGGAGGAAGAGGAGAAGGAGGAGGAGGAGGAGGGGGTCAAACACCGCCTACCATAGTTGTCAGAACAATTGACTACACATCACCTGAAAAACTGCAAAGACACAGTCATGTCTCCTTCATGCAAACAACAAGGAAACAACAACACCCTGACACGCATCGTCTTATAGGAAATTGAAGTTTGCCTTTACATCAACCTGGCGGCAAAGCACGTATATTTATCAAACAACACACATGGCAATATAGTCCTTTTTTATACAGAATAGACAGCTGCACACATGGACAATACTGACATGCTTCATCCCATCAAAGTTCAAAAGTTGGTCTTCTTCAGTGTTTTTTAAGGGTGAACTAACCGGTGACGTTCCGTTTGGAATATCAATTATGATTATTAAACCATATTTGATTATAAAATCAATGTATGAAAATTCCTGACTTGTTTTATGCAGAGTGTAAACATCCAAAACAGTCTCTGTGGCTCATATGAGAAGCATGACATCGAAAAAAAGAAAAGGAAAGAATAAAAAAGTGACGTGTTTCCCAACTCAAAAAATAATCACGGACAAGTTCCATGAAAATCATTGTTACGGAATCACAAGAAGAACTCAGCTGCCTAAAACTGATCAACCGATAAAAATCAATTCCCATTTTTTTAATAATTTTAAAAATGTATACGTCACAAGCACCTCAATCCATCATATCGTATATCATGACTGCACTGTATCCCTCTCACGACATATCATTGAAGATGTTACATTACAATTATTATATCAAATGCAGAACTAGTATTTGAGTGCTAAACACATTTCTCAAACGGTACAATTACATATATTTGTGGAAAAATAATAATAGTAATAATAATAGAAGAGCATGGCAAAACACTGATTGTGTTCTCCTCGTTCTGGGAGACGTGTAGATCCAGATTTTTTTTGTGATTTGGCTATTTACAGGTGAACTTCATTCGCAAAAGAAGACATTTTACAAAATGAGGGAATCATTTTGAATTCACGACAGCGAACTAGTCCAGAAAGGATAAGTGATGGAAAAGAACACAACGGGCTAAAATCAGATTTGGTTTGATACCTGAGGTGTGTGTGTGTGTGTCTTTTTGTTTGTAAAAACAAGTCGGAAAATAGTTATTTTTCATTTTTGCTGCCGCTGGTGATAAGTGTAGCAAAAAAACTAAGTTTTAAAGAATAGTTTTACATTTTGGGGAAATAATGTTGTTTGCTTGCAAAGATTTAGATGAGAAGATTGATATTTACTCTGAAAACATCTGAGAACATCTACTACTGATTTAATAATATTTGTATTAAAGTATATATAGTTTTTACTAATTAAAGTAAAACCAAATAATAAAAACTACAAGCTGTGGTTGCATGCAAGTTTATAGCATAGCCTTTAGCTAGTTTGCTGCACGTGCCTAGAAATACTCCTGTAAACCATAACTTGTTGTTTTCACACAATAAACAAATAATATATAATGTTCATTTGTAAGTTTTAACCTTCAGACCTTCAGCTAGTTGTCTTGTGTTTGAAGGTTTTTCACACGTGAGAGAGGTACCAATGTTCTCATCTAAAAACTTTTCCTTATTAAAAAAAAGTTAGCTACACCTGGTCTCCGATTGAACGATGTAAATGTACATGATAATTTTTTTAGGTATTTCTATGAGAGAGGGGGCCTGGGCTGCTTTGTGTTTTTAAGGGATTTTCACTCTCCTTTTTTTTTGTCTCTTCAATAGTGCAACATGTATCAAGCATTAGCAATAGAAAGTTAAAGATGGAGAAGAAAAGTAAAGGAGAGAAAACCTATGGGCGCAAAAACAAAAAAGAAGAAAAGAAAGGTTATCATAGTATCTGGCATACTTTTCAGAGTATTAAAAAAAACAACAACATTCATACACATTCGCACAATATATTCATATTCATATATATATGCATATAAAACACCAAAAAAAAAATGGAGGAGGTTGGTCGCTGCCTGGCCTCTCTCTGGCTGAAGCAGACAGTGAACAATGTTTTTTTTAGGCTGTGTCGAGAGGCTGTGCTGGCTCAGGGCGCGAGGCCGTCACAGCCGGGCCATGTTCACGAGCCGCCGCCTAAAAGCACGGGGGGGGGGGAGACGCTTCTGAACTGATGTACTGTACCTGAGCCCGACCCGGCGGGCGAGTGCTCCCGTTCGGAAACATCTGCCTCCATCTGGGCCTGCCGCTTCTCCTGATCCTCTATTCTCTTCCCCTCCGGTGCGGGTACGCTCCAACCACTCTCAATAAACATCGTGGAGGGGAAGAGGATGGAGCATCGTCAGTCTGGGGGACTATCAAACGTGACCGAGGTGGTTTGTTTTAACAGACGGAGGGGTGGTGGGTGTTGTGGGGTGAGGGTTGAGGTGTGGAGGGGAGATGGGTGGCGGCTGGAGAGCAGCCTCTCGCCCTTATGAGTAGGAGGAGGAGTTCTGGCCCTCCTTGGAGCGCGCCTCGGCCTCCAGATCCTGGTCGTCCTTGGTCTTGATGTCCTGGTACTCGTGCGTGGAGACGGCACTCTTCAGATAAGCCCAGTTGGCCGCCAGGATCATCAGGTAGTGGATCTGAAGAGAAACGAGAGGGTTGTTTATCGTCTTCAGGCACTTTGATGCCGTTTCCTCATTCCATATATGGACTGATTGTCAGAATCATGTCTCTGTGATCTATTGACGACGCCTTCACAAATACAGTACGAACCAGTGCAGTGCATTTTCCGCCTCTCGTGGATACTGATTCTATTTCGCTCGGTTGCTTCCCTCTCTCTCTCTACTCTTCTCTATTCTCCATCCACCTCCTACAGTAAGTTGGCTGTAAAAACACTTTCGAGACTTTGACCCTACACAACATCTGGAGAGGTGCTTCTCGCTTTTTTTAGTATCTCCCATTTATCTGAACACGGAAAAATCCGCCTCCACAGCCGAGTGAAACACTGACCCTGTGTGAGCACACCCGCTCACTCTGAGGCTGCAGGGTGAGATCTCAACCCATTGGACAACACGCTGGCAAATGTGAGAGGCGGAGTTGCTATGGCAACAGATGCACGCTCCATGGCAACTTGCATATTTTGAGCAGCGCTTTATCAGTGGAGATCAGGAGGGAGCTTACCAGTGCGATGACGGTGGCTCCGGCGCCGGCTAGAGCGACGATGTACAGGTGGTACGACAAGTAGAACTGTGAACGGAGAGAGAAACAAGTGAGGGAAGGAACGGAAAGATTAAAAAAGATGAGAGAAGAAAGGAAGAGGGTCGGTGTCCTCTCACCTCACTCGTGTTACAGATGTCTCCAAGCGTGGCTCCACAAGCTTTTCCCGGGGAAGCGTTCCAGGGAATAATACCTGCGGGATCAGAAAGATGACAGGTCGCACACACGGAGACGAGCAGCTTTTTTTCCTCCCACGAGACTGACTCTATGATTGAAGGCATTATGAACTAGGCTTGGATAAAGATTAAAAGAAACAGGGCTGCCGCTGTCCGAGCCTCTGAGCCTCTCCCACAGGGGAAAATATGTAGGTCGTGATTTTGTATCACTTCTTTATACAGGCAGGGATTTTCTTTTTGGGACATTTGTATTTTATTTAAAATGAACTTTTTCCCCAAAAAATGGATTCAAAATGATTTCCTCGATGAATCAGGTTGCTGCAGAGAATAATTTAACGTCTGCCAGTAATTGGGGTTAATATTTCATGCAGAGCAGCAGTTCGACTGCCAATGAAGCATATGTGATCCTCGTCCTGCTCTGTACGTGGGCCAGCTGTCTTTCAAATGTGGGTCACATACTGTACATTAGGCCATCGGACAGATAAGCAGATATGCAATCACATGAGAGTGTTACTGTGCCGTAATGCTGCGGGAAGGTGGATTTTCATAGAGACCCAATCAGGCTTTCAATAATCTAAATGTAGTTTGTGACCTCTTTCTGTGCAGAGAATGACATTTAGAGTTGCTGGAATTGAACGTGTGACGTTTATGGGGAGAAAAATGAATCATTTGGAAATTGTTTAATAGACTGCGATCCTGCAGGTGAGTCCGGGCTGCAGGTATGGGAAGCTCTTTTATGTGCAAAAGTTGAAAAAGCTTTGACTGCCGAGGCCAGCCAGCGTTTCTGAGCTCACTATGCTTGATCAGAGGAATTTCTCCTTAAATTTAAAGACATGTAGCAAACTGTGCGACATCTTAGAAATAATTGCACATTTAAAAAATAGCAGATATTCACAGCAGTGGTTTCAGTCAAGGGGACAGATGGTTGTGTGTGGGACAACTGACCATACTGCCTGACGTCCACACAGATGGAGTCGGACGCGGTGATGTTGGCATCAGGAGACCTCATGGCAGCGCAGGTGCTCCACATGTTGAAGAAGAGGAAAACGGGGATGGCCGTGAAGCCGAAGATGGCGAGGAAGGCCAGAAAGAGGATGTAGGTCAGGAACATGAACTGCACGAAGGAGAAAATTGTGAGTTAATATTATTCTTCCACATTCACACAGTCCATGTTTAAGCCAATGTATCTGGACATCTGCAGCAGTTGGAGTAATCAGGCTGGAAAGGACAAACTGTGTCAGAGAACCCCTCAAGGCTCGAGTGGGTTTTTGAGTGTTTGCTTCTTGCTTGTGTGTGTGTCCATAAACACAGGGGTGTGTGGTTGTGCCTCCAAAATGACCCCTGTCTTGTTAAACATAATGACTCACTGTTTCCATTTTTCTGAGCCTGTAAACACTAATTTAAGAAATAAATAAATAAACGTTAAGTAATTAAATGTCATTTGGAGGCTTTAATTTGGAGAGAACAGGGTCAGTGTGTGCGTTGATGTGCAGCAGCTGCTTGTGTGTGTGTGTGTGTGTGTGTGTGTGTGTGTGTTGACATACGAAGGCGGTGATACAGCGTCCGCAGGCGGTGGTCTTGAAGTCGCTCTGCAGCTCCTTCTTGATGGCGCTGGTGGTGTAAAACCCCTCCGCCAGCAGGAGGATGGCGTAGACGAAGAAGAAGGAGGCGATGCCGTAGATGATGTACTGAAAGATTTGGATCCTGAACATGTGCACGGGAAAGAGAGAAAAACATTAACACTAAAAAGCAGTAATACACATTTAAGGTGATGATTGAGGCTCGCTGGGCACTTACACCAGGGTGAGGGTGGCGTGGTCGGTGGTGACCCTGGAGAAGTGGTTCTCCAGCATGGTAAGGGTGCCGGTCAGTGCCACATGGCCGCAGCCGCAGAACAGGGCCACGCCTGAGAAGCACAGGATGGTGGCCACGAGGGAGGCATAGGGCACCCCGCCAAGACACTTGATGCAGCACTCGAAGCATCCTGCAGGGGGGGACAGAGAGGGGAGGATTACTTCACAACAGAAGAGATGTTCCTGTTGCATTTAGCTGCAAACTGAAGTTGGACCCTACAGCAAAAAAAGCTTTAAGGAGCATTCAAGAAGAAACAATCCAGGTCAGATGTGAAAGCGAACAAATGGCTAAAGGCCCGACTCAAACAAAATGTTTCCTTTGACGAGCAGCAGGACGGCTGCAACGTGACTCCTCACAGAGTCGCTTTGCTGATGACACAGGGCGCAACTCTGCAGACTGTGGTCCGCTGCTGTTTGATTATCACTCGTGTGAAGAAATCTGCAAGATTCATGATCACACTGTGGGGGCATGCGTGTCACGCTCGTCTCCCCGAGTCTAGAAAAGAAGAACAACAGTCCTCCCTGTCAGGCACGTCGAGCGGCTTTGAGCTCTGCTGGGAGTGCTGAATATTACATGTGAGCTGTGCAGCGTGCACACATAAAAATCTCCTGTTTGTCTTTTAAGAAAAACTTCAAAAAGTTTTTCTTCCTTATGACCAGACCGCATAAATAAGTCACGATCTCATCCTGAATAAATCATTTCAAAATAAATGACTGTAGCTATTTTCTAGGGCACCGGAGGGACGATGTGTAAGTGGCACTTGTTGGGAGTTGTCCCTCTAAAATATTGTTGTTTTCTCTTGGATGTTGGAATAAGCTTCATTGATTTGCAGCTTTAACAAGACAAAAGAGATTTTTTAGCGATGAACATGCGGCTTTTCCATCTATTTCTCATCATCCACATCTCCCTAATGAGGACGAACGATAAATGATTCCTCGTGCTGGAGCACTCTCTACACAGCGATGATGATGAATTAGTAAATTTGTTTTCCATTAACTGAGGCAGCATGAGAAGCTCCCTCCATGTGAGTAATGGGCTTCAGATATGCAGGTACAGAAAACCTGCCGTGCATCCTCCTCCCTCCTCATCACAGTGAAGAGGATAGAAGGGAACGAGAAGAAATAACACATTGTATCCAGCACAAGAGTTGCGTCTTATATAATGCCTGTTAAAAATAGCTCCTCTGGCAAAGCAGGAAGTTACTCTGGGAAAAAAAAAAAAAAGAACTGTCTTGTGTGTGCCACTTTGCTGTTTCCATGACAACCTGCTCCAATTGGCAACTCCGAGGCATCATCATTATTTCATGTTCAGAAGTTTGTTGTATCGAGACGATTCTATTTGTAAAAGCCCCGAAAACTCGATTGACGACATTAGATTGCACTGAAATATCGAACGCATGATGTAACACACACTCAGTGCCAGTGATGGTCGTTCATGACGTGCACCGTGTGTGACAGGTGATCCAGTGAGAACATGAGATTCAGTAACGCGCACACAGGCATGAGAGAAGTCAGCTGTTGTCAACGTCAAACTCGATCGATGGAGTCTGACGGCTGACGACGGGAGCTGATGACCTTCCATGGAAAGCAATTAAACCACGCACACACACATATAGAGTTGGGTTGCAGGAGAACATCCTCACCAATCACAGAGAAAGTCATTTTATTTTGAAATTGAAACCCTCTTCTCCTCTACATCCTCCCAGTCGACTGTCCAGGTAGTGTTACAACCCCTGTGGACAGTTGTTATTGACGTCTCTGAGGCCTTACGTGTCGGCCCATGCTCAGAAACCCCTGCGCTCCACATCTGAGCAAATACAAAGCCACAAATCTGAGAAGCGACCGCTCCCCCTCCAAAGTGTTTGGCCGCTGATGAGTACTCTCCGGTTGCGTAACGCAGCGGAGCCTCGTTGCATAATAGATCCAAATCCTATTAATGTTAATGAAGGAAGCGGGCTGATGGAGAGAGGTGGAGCTGATAAGGCTGGACGGCTCTGGGAAAATCCTGAGCCCAGGAACAGGCCAGGTCTCGGGAGGAAGAGGGGGGGGGAAGGAATGGACTCACAGGTCGATACGATGATGACAGGGAAGCTGTTTAAAAGCCGCTCGACACTGACACTCCCTCCTGCTATAAAAGGTCAATCTCAACAGGTAATTTACGAGGTTTGTCTTCCTGTCGTCTTTTATTTAAAGAAGAGAACAAAACCTGCGGCTGTGAATTTGGCTTTTTCAAAGACAAATCGCTCATGCAGTTTGACTGTGCCTCTTGTAAAGACCCCTTGAGGCCATGAGGCAGGTACTATAACTCCGTCTTCTCCCTGGCCCCATGCAGCTTCAGGGATGAATTCATAGATTGCTTTTAAAACACAGAGCGGGGCCCTCATCCGGTCGGCCTGTAGCTATGATGGCTGCTTGTCAGACTCCGTTTTAAAGCATGCTAATGGGAAACAGACGGGCCGGAGTGGTCAGCCCCTGCCGGCCCTAATGGAAATCAATGGGCTATTCATTAGAGTAGAATTTAGGTGGCACACCGAGGCCGACCTATTGCTCTGGTTTTATACCTCGCTGCATCTCACTACCTCTGCCTCCGCCTCATCTTCTTCTCTGCTCTTAGTTAGAAATATGGCGACGTGGCCCACGCCGTGCTCACATCAAGCCAGCTGGAGTTAATCGCTGAGACAATACGTTAAGCCCTGTAACAATTCTCCATCGTATATCATCTCGACAATCTACAGAGCGAGGACGATGCATCAGTTTTTCTGGGGATGTTTTACGCACAGTCTCTTAAAGCGAAAATGCTGCTGCTGCCTGCTGGATGAGACTCAATTCAATTTGCGGCTGTGGGCAACAGTTCAGCAAAAGAGTGATAATAGATTACTTTTCAATGTGCAGAGACAAAAGGATGGAGGGAGAGTGGGAGAAAAAGCAAAGAGAGAACGATGGCACAGGAAAGGAGTGTGAGAAGGAGAGAACGAAAAGCAGGGGTGAACTGAGAGGAAGGCCGAGCGAAGGCAGAAGAACAAAGGGAAGAGGAAAATGGCGAGAAGAAGGTAAAGAAAATAGGCAGGGTGGGCGAGCGAGGAAGACAGAAGAGAGAAAAGAACGAGAGCACGCGCGCACGAGAGAGAAAGTGTAAGCGAAAATCAGCTCTTGGCCCTAGGGCCGGCAAATAGCAGTTGCCATAGCAACATGTTACCCACGACCCAGTTCAGCGGTAGCGTAGTCCTTCGCCGCCGCTTCACTCTCCTCCCTCACACACACCGACGAAGCAACCTCGAATCAAAACCCAAAGATTTTCTGCTAAATTGTGGCAATGGCCCAAAATTTTTGCAAAAAAGACACAGAATCAAAAGAGGATGTAAAAGACAAGAAAATCGAAGGAGGGGAATGTAAAGCTCCTCCATCCACATTTACGCTCAGGCTTTCTAGGATGTGGGTCAAACTGAGATTGTATTATTTTGAAATGAAAGAGAGACAGTTGCAGGAAAAGAGGAGGTTTTCTCCGATGGTTGCTAAGATACACATCCGGCAGATATGAAGCAAAGTTATCACACATTTCGAGCGGAGACACATTCAGGTCCTGAACTGACTTTTCTTTAAGCTTCAAGTTTGGTCTCCACCCTGAGGGAAATAAATATGGCTGCTAAATGCTCCAGTTTGCGTATATACCAGCTAATTCTACAGCCAACCAAAACAATTTGCTGAATGATTCTAAAATGGCGCTGCACAGACACGGGACCTGTCACTGGTGGCTGACGTCTTTTGTCCATCACGCTCTGCTTCCTGTCAGTCACCCGACACCCACGACTCGAAGTGAGGGGCGTTGGCTGCAGAATAATCGCCTCACACGCTTCACTGTCACATTGAACTTGTAGCATTTGTATTTGAAACAATCACAGAACCGCTGAGGTTCATGTCATCTGTGTTTTCCTTTAGCTGCAGCGTTCACCTGTCACCTCGACATTAAACTGAATTTATGCTGAATTGATTTCCTCTCTGCCCATAAAGCAGATTTAAATGTAAATTGCGAGCAGAGAGAGAGAGATTATACGTCGACTGTCCTGATAGTTGCTGATTTGCTGCAAACTGTACGACTCAGTGGCACAGCATGATTATCGCCAACTGTTAGGACGCACAGTGCATCTGCCAGGAATAACAGCATTAAAGCTTTGTGAATATTTCACCGGCCGGCCTGGTCCCTGCCTGAGGCTGTACTCCAATTTAGAAGTGCTGTATTCATTGTGGGGCATTTTCTCCATCACGGTGCATTATGGGTAGATTGCTCAAGAGTTGAGCAGGGCTTCAAAGAGAGAGGGAGAGAGAGAGAAAGGGAGGAAAGGTGAGGTAAAGTAAAGGAGGAAGAGATGGGAGGATGCATCTCCTCTGGTAGAGATGAAAAAGAGAGTCCCATCTGTTTGATGGCAGCAGACGTCACACACACACACACACACACACACGCACACACAAACGACTCAAAGCCTCATAACTTCAGCTTGGGTGATTTCCATCTTTTCACTCGAGCTGAAGGATAAAAAACTCCTCGGAGCTTTGATGAAAGCTTTTGATGAAACACTGAAGCTGCATCGTCATGAAGAGAAAAGCAAGACGGTTCATCATTAAAGGATCATTCTGGTTTGTTAAAACCGTATTTTGTACTTTTGTCTACCATCACTGGGCTGAATAAAAGATGTAAGACAATAATCAAGAAAAAAGTCTAGTCCCATTATCAAAATGAATGATGACTCAGAATATAGTCACTCGCTGCACAACTCACGATTTCTGAGATTAATTAATTAGCCAAATACCTTCTTAGCTATTTAACCAACTGTTTTGTTTTTAAAATGTCAGATAATAAGAGAAAAAGAAGGAGGCGAGTGAATGTAGCATCTTCCACCAGCTTTGCTGCGTGATGCATTCAGGGGCAGGAGACCCAGAATGGCTTAAATGGAGGATTTAGGTCATGGTGATGGTTTATAATATCAGGAGAGTCTTGCTGATCCTGAGGTGCCAACCAACAGATGATATATAGATGGACCAGGCCTCCTCCATGTTAGAGGATGGGACATGGACGAAACAGAAAAATATAGTCGTTAAATAGATGTCTTTGTCATTTTAGGTAGGTTTATTTTTGGTTTTCAATAATTATTGGATGCTATAACATCCAATCATGATTTCAGAAGATCAGGATGGCAGCACCCTTTCAGAGAGCGCTTTAGAACATCCATTTAGTTTAATTTCCTGTTAGAGAGAATCATCTTAACCCTGAAATGCATTCATCCAACACGAGACAAATGTGAGTAATCAGCTTGACTGTGGCGTTGAACAATATGCTCTGCGATAGGTAAGAGGATGATGCCAGCGGCCGTCACCGTCCCCAATCACAATCATATCCCCCCCCCTATTTTTCCCACGGTGCATAACTGACCCTAATCTTCTGTTTGTGAGAAGCCCTTGGCTGGTTGTTCAGCATAATGAATGCCACAAGGTCAGCATCTGGCCCGGCGTAATTGAGTGTGATGGACTGTACGGCTGTTAAATCCCGTTATCAGCGCTCCGCTGGGTGATCAATACTTTTATCCAACTGATCTGATGGATGTTGGTTCTCTGTATATTTTGGTGTGTCTGTGGTCAAACTGGGCCAAACTCTGACAGCTGGGTGAGGGTCACCGAGCGCACCCAGCCATGTTGGATGCACAAAAACGAGAAAATAAACACAAACAAATACGCAGATGGGGCACACAAGAGGGCAGAGGCCGAGGAACACACACTGACACCTCTGCACGCCAGGAAACGACAGTCCCCTTACAAAACCACATTTAAGTTCACTAGAGCCTTATAGAGTTTTATTTACCGCTTTGTTTGACTTACTATTTCTAATCATGACTAATGCACTACATATTTATTTCCTCTTTGCCGAAATGGGCTTCCATTTGGCCAACTAATTACTTTAAAAGTGGCTTCCGGTTCCAGTGAGAGTGAAAACTGTCTAAGTGGCGTCCTCTTGTCTCAGGTCGTTTCCTGCAAAGAAGCAGGACCACCTGTCCCGAGATGCTCAGCCGAGCGGAGCGAACGCTATTAGTTTGAGTCTTGTTCAACCAAAATGTAAAATGGCCCCTGTGGCCCGTTGGCCGTGCCATCCAGCTGTATGGCTCAGCTGTTACGCAACCGACTTGGCTAATGTCACTTTCCCTGAGATGTCAAAGAAGTCAGCGGCCCTCCCCTTCGCTCCAACCCCCCTCCCCCTGATGTGATTATTAAGATTCACTTTCCAGCAGCCTCAGGGGGTCGATTAACATTGTGTGTGTGTGTGTGTGTGTGTGTGTGTGTGTGTGTGGTTGGCACAAGGTTCCCAACTGAGCATGAGCTCTCAAAGATGAGATCCTGCAGAGAGTCTCTTACTTTATAGGCTGATTTCATTTACAACCGCCAAGGAGGTAATATTTTAATCTATGTGGGTTTGTTAGTAAACAGGAAGACGCAAAAACTACAAGATGCTTTTCCACAAAACTTGGTGGAAGGACGTGGTACAGGTCAGGGGGCGGATCCAGAAAGTTTTTCACTTTTCTTTAAGTTGCGAATTAGGGCGTTTTTTGACGTTTTCATGGATCTTAAAAATCAAGGACTGTGCAATTTGGTGCATGTATTTAATTCACATCTTTTTATGCAACTGTGGAGAAACTCTGATCCGACAGCAGCACACTCATCACAAGTGTTTTACAGTGGGCTCAGAACAGACCCCGACCCTAAATGATGGGGTCGGGGTCACAGGTTGTTCGGGCGCGGTGTGGTCGTTTGTCAATGTCAGCCGTCTCCGTGATGAGCGCTAATCGGCATCAGGCTCTTTATGGGTTGTGGATGAGAGGAGCAGATTGGGCATCAGTGGGCGATGGAGGAAGGCCAGAGGAGGTTGGCATCACTCAGGAACAAGACACGCTGCGCCAACCTGCCGTTGCTATTCATATACCCGCCGCAGACCGGGGTTCAAACATAGGCGCGGTGTTGGCGATGAGATTAAGATTTCCGATTGTTTTCCAAGCAGTTGCAGCTGAAATAATTTTTTTCTTTATAAATTCATCTCAATAAAAAGTCTATTAAACCTCTACTCATTCAGTTTTACTTCCTATCATCATCATTTTGCATCATCATTCTTAGTTATTGTTGCACAAAAGCAGTTTTATTTTCTACTACATAGCAATTAAATTGTGTGTACTGTTTCATTGCGTAACAGTGACGGAGCCTCATGGGTAATTGTGGTCTTTTGATCTGGAATCTCAGTTTAAGACTAAATGGACTAAATCAATATTTTAAATTGACTAAATATACATTTTCCATCGACCGAATAATCTTCAAACTTCTTTCTCTGAGTTTGAACAATATTGGAAATATTTTGGATAATGTCAGTTCATGTCAGCAGAAGCGTAAAGGAAGTTTATTTAAATATAAATGTGACCAATTGTGGCGGCTGGGAGGGCTGACTACGAACGCAGTGGCAGACCACACACAAAAAATAAAGCACTGACACAGACATTCTCCTCAACCACCCCTGGTCACTGACACGAAAACAACACACACACACACGCACACATCCAGATGGAGGCTGACAGCATGCTTTGGGCAAACAGCTTCAAATGAGGAACACATGAGCCTCTCCCTGTGTGACGGCTCTCACATGCTCCCGCAACCTCACACACCTCCGGGCCGAAGGGTGTGTGTGAGGGAGTGTGTGTGTGTGTGTGTTTGGGAAAAAATATAAGCAGGGGAACCTAAAAGAGGAAGAGGGACACATCAAAAAGGATTGTGGGAGTTTATTAAAAATAATTCAGTAAATTTGCACGATGAGAAGATGTCGGAGTGTGCACGGACAGAATCATGAGCGTAATTGATTTTAATGAGGAGTCTCTCATCTTAGGGAATTTTGTTTTTATCTCTTGCATGGAAATGAAAGCGAAGAAAACCTCATCAAGTTTCAGTTTCATCACGTGTTTGACCCAGACTCTACATTTGTTTTGGACTAATCATTAGACTGTAACAATCAGAAAACAACCAGTGAAAGATTAAAGCCAAACTCAACCAGGGGAGAAAAATCCCAGGCTGCACTGCTTCACAAACAGCTCTCAGAAAATTCACCCAAAGCAGTTGACACAACAAAATCCTCAGTGACACATCCCACCTGCTTCACACCTTTTTTTGGGTTGATGCCATCAGGACGTGTCAGGTTCAGAGACCATGTGCATGAAAGAGCTGCTAGAAAAAACGTTTATCCCCGTTATGCAGCTCAATAGAGCTCAACAGCCCAGTTCCAGAAGAAAAAGATTAATTTTCTGAACAAAGGGTTTGATTTTGATCAGTAATAATATTTTAACCATCTGCGGAAGATTAACCACAAGCTGGGACATTGTGAAAAAATAGGTTTTATGCTCCTGTAGAAGCCACAACTGTGATTTAAGAAAGAAGCGTTTTTTTTTGCAATGTCAAAAAAAAAGGAGTACTACATTACCCACAATCCTCATATGTAATAGGGACGGCTATTGTGGAGCTCACTGTTACAGACGAAATGTTAACCGCAACAGTGAAAATGATGTCGTTTACTATCAAATGGTTCAGCGAAACATTAGGACACGTTAACAGTCAGCTTTAACACTGATGGTAGAATCTATGAAATGCAGAGGAATTCAGGTCCTCGACTGACAAACAACTTCCAATTTGCTTTAGTGTCAGTTCAATGACTTTTCAGGCTTAAACCAGTGTGATCCCTTTACACCAACACTGGTTCTGATACTTTATATTTTCAGGTAAGCAATAAATAGAGGTCAAATGAGGAATTCAGTTGAAGCTGCAACGACCCTGGAGGTGTCTGTATCACCTTCTCAGCAATGATCCATAAAGATTATAATGTTTTACCCAAGATGAAAAATGTGATGCTTAATTTGGCAAAGTTTTTATATGCAACAAAAACCAAATGTCAGCAGGAGCAGTGACAACAGCTCCTCTTTGGTCACCGCGCCCGACTGAAGCGAATCAAACGGGGGTTGACCTTTAGATTCCCACTGCTGGTTTCAGATTAACTCAATGACCCCCACCTGTGTGCATTTCATCCTCTTGTAACATTTACTGGAGGTTTTGTGGAGGCAACTTTAGGGATGCAACAGGTATGTTCTTTATATTTTCTTTATCAGTTGATTACTTGCTCCACTTTAAAATGTCAGGACATATTTTATACAGGAGCACATAATCATTTGAGAAGCTAATCATATTTAGGGAACTGATTGACTAAGTGCCATTGATGATTTTCGGCAGTGTGAAGTAAAAGTTTATTTTTTGTTCACTGTGATTCATTGTGAGTCTCAGAAGATTGGGCGCTACTGGATAAGTGTAAGTGAGTCAGAAATTAGAAATGAACTCTCAGAAGATGTGATGAGAGAGACTCCAGCTCTACCTCCTTTCAATCTGCTTCTGAAAAATCCTTTGCTCAGGTCAAACGTCACAGATCTGAACTGGAGGCTGGAGTTGAAACACTTATTAAGAGGAACTCTCTTTGTGCTTCAGATGCAGCAGCAGCTCTGCCCTGCCATGCAGAAAATTCAACAAAACCTGCACCCCTCCAGACGGTGATGTAATCTCCTACGGTTCTGAACTGAACATCATCGCAGCTAAGGACGGAGAGATGCGTTATGTAAGAGTTTTCACACACACACACACACAGACACAGAAGAGGAGGAAGGTGTGTGTGAGCATTTTAAACAAAGGGGACGACAGACAGACATTGAAACGCTCCCTGGTCCACTCCAAAGCTGCATTAGGGAGCCACATGAAAGGTACAAATAAAAGCATCTCATGAGAGGCTGGCTTTCTCTAATCAAACTGTCTCGTACTAATGAAATCAGATTTAATTGTGCCTCAGAGAGCGTCGTTGATGTCTAGTTATCCGCGTCCTGAGCACGGCGTTATACCTCGACAGTGATGCAGATGAAAGATTATAGGAAGCAATCAAGCAAAAAAGATCAATCCATTCCATCTACCCACCAACAATAACAGCAGCAGCAGCAGCAGCAGGATTATAAACATGCCCGTGTTCTGTGTTCATTTTCCAGTTTGTAATTACTCTCAGCTCAGTGTCATGCAGAGACGCTGCAGAAAGACACGATGGCGGCGCAATCAAGAACACGGACTGTTTACCATAATTAAGACGGCTAATGCAGTCACAGCTATTCAGTGAGCTCTTTGCAGCAAAAACTGCGAACAGAGACAACTAAGACTCCCCAAGTGTAAAACTACTCTTTTAAGGTGGAATAACACATATTTCAGAACATTTTTATATTGGATGAATTTAATGTTTAAGACAATGAAAAAACAGTTTTCATTGTTTACATTGAGAATTTTCTCATTGTATGATATTGGTTTCAAAGGATAAGCAGATGATGGATGGATGCAATTATGATATTGGATTATCAAAGTTATGATCTAATGGGAGCCAAACATTTATCAGTCAACTCAGCCACACTGATTAAAATCTACAGTTTACATTGAGGTCAAGTTGCAGTTTCATGAAATATTAATAATTTATACAATGAACAAATCATTTATCCTGAAGTATTTGACTGTAATGTGTTTACATAATTGTCTGTGAGTTATGTTACACACTGCATTGACATTGACTTGAATTGAATCTCAACAATAACTAATGAATGTTGTAGGAGAATGAAAACTACTCTGCTCTTAAATTAATGTACAGACGGTGTAAAAGCACCCATGTCCAGCTCCTAAGTGAATTTCAAACCTTGAAACCAAATTTCAAATCCTGAACATGTTGTGATGCGGCTGAAGAGGCAGCGCTGGCTGGCACACTCCGGCACAAGCTCCTTACACGACAGCCCTCGCCTCCTTGCCCCCATCACTGTAAATCTCAAGCATCTTGATGGATGCTATAAGCTTATGGTTTCAATCCAGATGTCAAAGGCAAACACACACACACACACACCAACACACACACACAGTGATTACACTGACAAAACAGGCCGTGCTCCAATCCACTCTATTTTGGAACATACGTTGGTGTGGGAGGAAATCGGTTGTGCAACATCACACCTGGAGCACAAGAGAGGTTGAACTGGGTGAGGGGGATACATTTGCAGCTTCCACATAAAATGGCGATTAAGGAAATCAGACGTTTAATTGTATATGGCCGCCCTGCTGCTCAACTGTCCTCCAGCTGAAGTTGCATGTGGGCTCTCATTGGGCACTGGCCTGTGCGTGTAGCAGCACACCTCAAGAGACGATGATGTAATGCCTTTTCTCTTTTCACCGTTGAGGGACGCCCCCACGGTTGTGATGCTGCACCTCAGTGACCCACAACTCCAGCTGCAGGGTCGACAAGTGGCGTTGAGACGCAAAGATGTTGAGAATGTGGCAAAAATCTGACTAGAAAATAAAACGTGCAGAAGCAGCTTCTAATTCACCAGTTGCAAAGATATGAGCAGAACACAAATCTGGTTCCAAAGTGGCACTGAAGGTGAAAACCTCCAGATTCTTTTACATTTTAAGATGTCAGACACATCCCCTTCATTTGAACACACTGGCACATGTGAAACTGGAAAATCGCAGCAAAGATGTTGCTGTGAGGTGTGTGTGTGTGTGTGTGTGTGTGTAAATCCCCCTATGTCCATGCACTCTAACTCGGTGTCATGTGCTCCAACAGCCAAGAGGCCAAAAAGGCCTCAGATCAGCTGCAACCCTCTTCCTCACTGATGTAGTTATAAATAAAAGAGATAAGATCCCTTGAATTAACACTATGCTTATTTTTTCCCCCCCATTTTTATTTTTTTACAGCAAACCCGCGCAACATCTCCACGATTTGATGTGTGCATCTATATCGAATTTGGTCATTAAACAACATGGACGTGCCACCAAGGAGCTCCTCCTGAGGGATGCACTGAAAACAAACCATAGTCCCTTCCACTCTGTATGGACGCAGGGTCCTCCAACGCACAAAGGTACGCCCACACACACACACGCACACACACAAACACACACACACACAAACACAAACACACACACACACACTGAGGATGAGCAACAGCTTGGCGCAGATTTTGACTACATCCGCAAATGTGAGGCTGATCTGTGGTGCGCATATGAAACACTATTGCTTATTTCGCGTGCACGTTGCAAAGACACCAGCATCTGTGCGTTAAGGAACGATTTTTTTTTTTTGAGCATTCGATCACCTCAGTGAGCATAAAAAGATTATAAAGCTGGTGTATGTGCACACTTCAGGCTGTGAGCGTGTCTGAGTGATGGACACATCCATCCCTCTGCGTCAAGTGCGCCCCTCGTCGTCTCTTTTGCAGCCTCCTTCGTTTCTAATGAGCCTCTTCACCGCGGTCTTACACAAAAACACTTGGCTTCGAGCGCCGCAGCCGTCGATCCATCACACTCCTGACGCCAAAACATCTGCGGCTGAACCGCCGATAGCGATCGAAGCGCGGCTGCGGCTCCTCCACACCTGATGGACAACAATGGCACCGCGCACAGAGCGCAGCGCAGCGCACAGCCGCTCTATTTACCCGCCGTGAAATACGCTCCCGATCACGCAGAGATGCGAGGAAGCAAATTGTGCGTAAATACGCTTCATAAAACCAGACCGTGCACCCTCCACAACCCGCCCACCCTCTTCGTCTCACACGACAAATCGCGCACGGACTTGCGGGAATAATCTGCGAATAAAAAACCCCACGCGTGGTCGGTACACTGACGAGGTGAGAGGCTACAGGGGAGAGAGGCTCCGCTATTGTGTCGCGCAGCAGCGAGAAGCCATTGCAAGTAGGTTAACCCGCTCAGTCTGGCGCAGACGCAAATGTCTGCACAGGGGAAAAACACACAAAAGCTGCGCGTACCTTTGCTCTCCTGTCCCTCCTCCTGAGTCTCCTCCGCGTTGGACTCCATGGCCGGCTTTGTCCCATCCATGATTTTACAGGAATATAGTCTCCTTGTGCCTCTCGTGCCTACAGTGTGATGATGGTGGAGCTTCTCCTGGTGACTTGATGCTGTCCCTCCCTCCCTCCCTCTCTCTCTCTCTCTCTCTCTCGTGCACCCCCCCCCCCCCCCCCCTCTCTCTCTCTTTCTCCCTGTTGAAGCTTAGCACTGCCTCTCTCTGTATATTAACAATCCAGTTTCAAGATGCAAAGGTCCTTTCAGATTGGATTTATTTCTCACATGCGGATTAGCCGCCCCCCAAATGATGCCTGATAACACTTTCCAGCCCCTAAAATCACTCTGAACCGTGCAGGGGAACAATGTGCTCATGGTGTAACACACTCCTCCTGATCACATGTGATTATCTTCACTGTCCATCCTTCCATTATTCACTTCAAATCCCACTCTTTCCCTGTGTGTGCTGCGCTTTTTTCTGTCCCTGTGCCTCGGTGAAGCAGAGGAGGATATAAGAACTAAATGTGCAGGGAATGTAAATATGCAAACTCATGGGTAACCATGCATGCATGAACACACACACACATGCAACCACACACACTCGCCGCCCCCTCTCCATCTGGTGAGCTGAGAGAGAAGCAGAAAGAGGAGGGAGAGAAAGAGATGGATGAAAAGAAGAAGATGTAGTGTGGTATAAGAGAGTGGAAGTGTGTAGTGGGAAAGTGGATGAGACGCCAGGAACTGACTGTGGTTTGATTTCAACTTGATAACGACTTAAGTCAAAGCTCCCTTAATGTTAATTGAACACTTCAAATATTTTTAGATAAATGTGGTAGTGGTGATGTTTGAGTGACATTGAGGTTGTCTGCAACAAGATTGGCTGTGTCTCTATTCGTTGGTTGTGTGGTTTCCTTGGTTGTAGTACATTTGACCTTTGACTGAGAGGCGGCTGACCAATCAGAGCGTCTCAACACCTAAAAAGCCACGTGCCAGGCTTCATGTCAGAGGCCCCCCTTTGTTTGCCTCCGAGGATGCTGATTGGCCAGAGCCCAGGTTCCCCCAATCCAATGAGAACTCACCGGAGGTGAAACCCTGAGGCCCTTAGAAATGGTTAAAGAAGGGGTGTGGTGTGTTTATCCAGAGACGGGTGGTGTGTGTGTGTGTGGTGGCGGTGTGTTTGTGTGTGTGGTGGTGGTGGGGGGGTTCCATAATTCACCCAGTTTTCTAATAATAAACACATCCTCAAACAATGGGACGCCATCTGCCCCGAATCCTCTTAAATAAGGTTTTAAATCAGGCCCACGTGGCCTTGTTTCAGACAAAGCTCAGGCTGCAGAAGAGTAGGGGACCCCCCCCACACACACACACACACACACACACACTGCAGACAGAGGTGCCCCCCCCCCAAACCCCTGATGTTTGGGGGGGGGTCATCATCCGACAACAAAACATCAGACGCCAGAGCACCTAACATGACATATATGACATTTAGTGGATCCATTCACCCCCGAGGGCTGAAATTAACACCCGCTACCCAACATATGCCGCTGAACCAAAGAGAGGTCGTCCATCACTCTGACTTGAAAGCCTCACTTATAAAGAGACGTGAAGAAACCAGAGCATTAATTCAAATTTTTTAAGGCAGCGCCAAATCGAATAAGCGCTCGCAATCCTGTGTCGAAAAATGCTCTCAAAGCTTTATAGTATAGTGTTCAAACAGGATGAAAAGGAAACAGGGCTGTAGAGTAAGTGTTTCCATTTGTCACGTGATTGTTGGATGCATCCATTTGCCAAATTCAATGGACACACAAAATATATAACGAGGAACAAAAACCTATAGTGTTTGTGTTACTATAATAGAAACTACGTTTTTTTTTCCTGTGTGCGTAAAGAAAATTTAATTACGTAATTCAGAATTCAAAAGCCTTGTGTTACAGTAACAATGAGGTGCACTCATAAATACACACAAACGCTTTAGATTATCAGTTATCAGGCTTTGAGGGTGAGTTTCAAGCCCCATTTTTCGTCCCAGAAGGCTCATAATCCCCTGCTGGGTCACACAGATTAAGGACTCTTCCAGAAGATGAGATACAGTGCTCCCTGGCACTCCTCACCCTCACCCCTGGCACACACACACACACACACACACACACACACACACACACACACACACACACACACACTCACACACACACTCACACACACACTCACACACACACACACACACACACTGCTTGGTCTCTGGCCCAAACTAATGCAGCGTTTCAGGGGGAGTCAGAAAGTCCCTTCAGAGATCAACTCAACAAAATGTTGAAGTTACAACTTCAGAATATACCCTTACATCCACCAGTGCAGAGACATCACAGTGTTTGCCACATACTGCGGTTTTGGATGGAGTTCGGGAGAAAAGTCACACCACAGTGGTAATGAAGTTTTTACCCCTGCTTGCAGCATGGCTCAGTCAGATGGTGATCTGGATGGACTGACGTGAAATTTTCCTGTTGCCAAGAGGATGACATGCCCATCTGCCTCAGCTGTTTGCTGTATTTAGTGTCCATTAGCAAATATTGAACATGGTAAACATACTTGCTCAACACTGTCAGTACACCATAAGCAATCTGATTGTAATTTACCTCAGTAGTTTCCTTTGAATCAAAGATTAAAACGCATTCCCTGATTTGACCTAATTTGTGTTTGACGGGGGGGTCATGCTTAAATTTCTGTAATCTTTTATGACTGTGTTTTTATTTGTGTTCATGATATGTATTATTATCATAGTAGTGTTAAGACTCACAGCTGTAAGTGTTGGTATGGCATCAAACAGCACTAGTATTGTTTCCTTACCATGCCCCTAGAGTCTCTTGTGACACTCGGCTTCCCCACAGCGATCGTATTGACCTTCTAACTGTCAGGCGCTGACACCGTCGATGAGGCTCTGAGCTCTGATCCCAGAGGTCGACCTCACCGTGACCTACAGTGGGCTATCTGTTGTCCCACGCCTGAGGAAATCACTCAGAACAAAACGGCCGCCTCAGAATCATGGGTGCATTTTACTGTGACAACAGTGTAAACACCTCGATATTTATGTAGAAATACTTGAAACCAAAGCCCAGTAGTCCCCTTCAAATACGTCAAATTTTTCCCCATAAAAAATCCTTAAATTGATCCCTGAGAAATTGGTGAAAATGTCAAATCATCCATAACTCCTGGATCCACCCCTTGATTTAATGTCCCATGTCCCACGACCCTTGCACCCAAATTCGTGCCCCAATTCAGGGGCTGCGTCTTTCGGATGATGCGGCCTATGTATGGGACGGGATTTGAGGGCCGGGTATCCCTGAGGGCCGAACAAAAACCACACAGTCCAGTAAAAAAATGGAGGATTTCTTTGTGTCACCATCATCTCGTCACAGTCGCACTCGCCAGTGTCGCCTAGCAACTGCAGTTGGACACGAAGAGAAAGTTTTAATGCCCTTTGTTTTGTTTTTTTACGTGTTCTGTTCGCTGTAGATTTGATGTTTCATTCCCATTTCTTGCTGCCACTATTATCTCTTTGAAGAACAGTGTGTCACCAAGGTATATTTCAAGAAGGATCCACCTGTTGGAGTCTTAGTCGCTCGGGGACGGAAGCATGCATTTATAGGAGGCGAACAATTGGACAGCCTGGTTGCTTTTCAAATGCAGCCTACGAAGGATGCTGCCCCTGAACTGACGCACAGTTTATATCACAGATGCATGTGTACTGTTTCAATATGGGGATGAAGCCAATGTTTTCAAACTTCACACTTAAGTGTTTTGGGAAGTCAAAGAGGAGCACAACTAAAGTGTAGCTGCACTAGACATCGTGCACCTTCTGCACAGGAGTCAGCTGCCTCTAGTGCATCATCCACATTGTGTGTGCAGCATGAAAAAAACCTCCACTAAGCTCTTTCAGGTGTGCAAACCAGAAGCATGAAAATATGTAGCCTTGAAAGTGAAAAGCAGGAAATTCTTTCATAATGTGACAAGAAACGACGCAGACTTTCTCTCGGGTTTGAGCAGTTGTCTGATCACACTTTCTTCTGTCTCACCCTGTGTGTTTCTGCCTGTTTGAGTATTGATGTATCGGCCTCCATTAGCCAAATAGAAGCGTTTCATCAGTGACGCTGGAAAGAGGCCATCACTTGAATGGACATAAACATACAAAGACGCCAGCGTACACACTCACGCACACACAGAAACAAGCTGAGTGTCTCGGCGGCAGCTTTACGAGCCTCCCGCTGTCACTTTAGTCTAATCCTTGCCATTTTAATGGGCTTCTGGCTTCCTCTAAAAGGGAAACCTTTGGCAGAGAGCAACATGGAACCACTGCCCTCTGTATTGTCTTGTCCCTCACCTGAGAGGTTCCTCCAACTCCTCTGCAGAGACGGCATGTTTGGACAAGTGCGAGTTTGTTTGTGCTTTTGCTCGTCTACGTTTGTGCTTGTCCAGATCCGGGCCCTTAATCTGTGGTAGTGATGATGACCCAGTTTCGCTGACGCCACCCCCCCCCCCCACCCCGCCCTCAGTAGTCGGTCACCAAAGGAGACGCTTCCCTCTCATCCACATGCAGAACCATCAGATACTGACAAAGGTTAATCCATCTCCAACACACACACACAAACACTTCCATTGAATAGGTCTTAATTCAGGTCAGTCTCATTGGGATCTGGAGTTTTAAAGGAACATTCCAAACAAATGCAGAAAAGGATTTGTTTAATAAATTGGAGTTTCGATCTCTCCCATTTCTCCGAGTGACGATTGAAACAGAGAGCAGGCACATGGGCAGCTTTGATGGAAATTCATGCAAACGAATTCCTCTTGCACTTCTGCGTGCACATAATTTGTACAGACATACACACACACACACACACACACCTGACTGAATGCCCACCCTCTACGAACAGGATCAAATCAAAGTGAGAGAATCTGTGATATATCTTGTCCCATTTTCAATATCTGACTCCTCTCAGTACGGATGGCTTAACCTTCAAACACACACTCCTACACACCCACCCAACGAATTTATCCGACGAGCTGCTAATCCCGTTGGCCCAGATTTGGCCCACAGTCTGCTCCACATGATGTTACGTTGTCATCGTCATCCCAACAACTGCACACACACACATACATGCATACACTGCACCCATCGCCCCAACTCCAAAGCTGCATCACGTGACCTCTTGCGAGAGTCATGTGACTCAGGAGCTGCTGCACCTGTGACCTACTGTACTGAACCACAGCACACGCCAGCAGCATAGTGGGATAAGCGATGCTTTGGTGTGAGTCACTGTGTGGGGGAAATGCAAAGCAGGGCAGGCTCATCATCTTCATTATCGTCATCCTCACTGCAGAGGTGGTCGAGCGGCAGGAGGATGAGGAAATGAGGGAGGAAGACAATCCCCTGCTCTCTGTGGGTCATGCATGTATATTTATCTACAATCTATTTTTTGCCTTTGTAGGCTTGTGTGATCAGACTGTCCGCATGTGCCGAGATGTTACATGATGCCCCCCCCCCCCCTTGGAGCTTTGTGCATCGCCGCTTCACCATGGCAACAGGTCCTCTCACACATCAGAGTCAAGACAAGCGGATTGCAGCCTAAATATGAGCAAGCAAATATGAGGTGGGTGTATAGAAAGCATGAATGCATGCTTGAAACTATGCAAAAGAAGAATCTTCTGTGTCTTTCACAAGCTTTAGTCGGAGCCAAGTTAATGACACAGCAGTTCATCTCATATATGTGCTACCAACACTAAGAAACACATTCAAATCAACAGCAAAATCAAAGATTCTCATGCAGCTAAAGGAGAAACCAATAGTTCTGCCAGTGTTTCTGTAGGTCCACAACCTTCAGAGTCACTTTAACACGTTTAGTGTGAGCGAACTAACAACTCTCATACTAACACAGTCCTGATAACTTGCTAATGCTCGGAAATGTGGAAAGCAGTTACGTGTAAGGAGCTGTTTGAGGTTTTTAACTATTATTTTGCACGTGTCTCATCTTGTGTTCAATTTTTGTAGCATTATATATTAACACACACTGTTTTAAGCATTGAAGGCAAAATATCAGCTTTTTTTTCGTGTTTGCGCCAAATTTAAGACGTAATATACAGATTAATAAAAAAAGGTAATGATGGTTTGCAGTCAGCTGTCCTCAGTCTATTATTACGACCATATGGCCACAGCTCAACAGTTGGTCGACTGTTAATGTAATCAGGTCAGTGGATCATTCCACTTTCTCCGTCTTTTCCCGGCTGAGAGCGAGAGAGTGATCATTTATTCTGTCAGAATGAAATGATCCTTAAAAGAAAAAAATCTGATGGCTCTTGAAGTCTGCGCTACACGTTCTGCACCCACAGGAGAGGACACGAGAGGATATGAATTTCCACATTCAGCCGAGCCCAGAGATGAACTGCAGCAAAAAAAAAGAAGAAAAAAAAGACACAAAGAGCGAATTCATGAAAGAGGACGCGTGGGGGGGAGGAGAGGAAGGAGGGAAATGGAAAGAATAATGATGGAGACAATGAGTGGGGGGGGTGATGAGAGAAGCAGATGCAGATGAAAGACGGGATGATGATGCTGACGATGATGAGACCAAAGTAGCAGTTCTTTCGAGAAAGGAGGTGAAGAGCGAGGCAGAACGGCGGCGCTGAAGTGAGAGAGGTTTACAACGGCTCCCTGCAGGAAAAAATGGCTCCGGTTCCCCCATCGCTCTAAATCATGTCACTTGGCTACATCCTGTCTGTTCTCAACTTCTCACCAGGCCTGAAGGCGATAAACAGGCCTGCTGCCTTATTGGAAACAGATGTTATGAATGGGAAAGAGAAGGTGGCCAAAGAAAGAAAGAGAGGTGTCCAGTGGCCTAATGAGATCTTAATGAATGGTACTAGAGCAATTTATTAATAGCAACATAAGAAAGTCCAATATAATATACCTGGCACCAAAGTCTGGTCCCTCGTCTACAGATATTCACATGTACAATCTATTTATAGAGATCCGTGTTCATTTCTGGTCCTGTGATCAAACCTGATCTGTTTTCTATGAGTTAAACGTTCATAGACGAGTTTGATACGCTGAATTTAACTCCAGGATTTTGATTTTTCATGCACGATCAACTGGTGTGATCAATGTCAACATCTATCTCTGTGCACCCACGATTTAATATGTGTACTATACACAAACGCCTGAGCATAACCTTGGGTTTTTATGTCCTGGCCTCACACTGTGGCCTTGGTTATGTCTTTAAATGTTATCCAGGCCGGTATCCTCAAAAAGTTTCTTTTTTAAAGATACCTGTCATCTCATTGTCCTCCTCTTAAATCTCGGTGGCACTACCTGTCTGAATGAAGCCTAAAATGGATTTTTCCACATGCGTCCTCCCCCTCGACACAATGGCAATTGTCTCCTGCGTTTCAAGCTCGTCCATTCGGTTTAATCCACAGCGAGTGAGCGGATCACTCCCCTTTAAGCCAATCAACATCAACTCTCACATGAGAAGCTGTCATGGCAAGTGCTCACAGGTTTACCCTGTGTTAAAACCCTCAATGACTACATTTTACCAGATAGTCGATAGATAGATATATAGAAATATATACATAAATACTTTAGGGAAAAGTTGCACTTCATATGTCATATGTTGAAATTGTAAGCTCTTCATCACTTGTCTTTAATCTAAAACATGTCTTCTCCTCAGACATGGGAATTAGGAGTCGGGCCCCTGTGCCCTCACACAACCAGAGGAGACAGCATCCAAACCAGAGCAGATGAGACGCAGACATGCACAGAGCAGAGAGTCCCTGCGCTGCTGCGCTGCTCCTGAAACAAGAAGTGAGACAGAGAGGGAGGTAAAAGTCCATCTACCCATTGTTCAGCTGTGGTGGAAACTGAACCCGAGAGAAGAAGTGGTAAAAACTACCAGATGATGTCCACACGTTGTTGGAGGGGGTGGGAGCATGAATGGATCATTAGTCCAAACAGCCCTCACTGTCCTCAAATACAGAGAGTGCAGTGCAATAACACTTTTTATTCACTTATTTATTTATTCTTTCTGTTTTTTCTATTACTTCTAATTATAATCTATAACTAGTGTCATTATTGGGGGGGTGGGTAGATAAATCTACAAGATAGATAAAGTAGATAATAGTATTTAGTATAATACATATGGTATACAGTATATATTGATATGTATGTATTGTATTCTGCTTCTTAATTAAGATCTGGAATGTGTACAGTAAACTAAAGCACAATTACAAGTCCGGAAAGTAACTAAGTACACTTACTCAAATACTGTACTTAAGTACAATAGTTAGGTACTCACACTTATACTTTACTTGAGTAGTTCTTTCTTCTGCTACCTCCTTATGCTTCTGGATATTCCTGTCAATATCAGGAGAAAGTAGATATTGATCTGACGTCTATAGTTACTTCAGATAAAGATTCAGTCAATGGTTTGTGTTATTTATCATGTTTTTGTCTTTCAAAGTTCTAGTATGGTTTAATTACTATATCTATTTAAAAAGGTTCTAATATTTTTTTATTTTAGAAACAGAAATGAATTAATCTGAATCGTGTCTTCTTCTTTGCTGTTCCAGTTATCATCTCAGGACACTTCAGATTTATTTTGGGTCTAATCTCGAGGTTGGAAACTGGACTGGACAAACAACCTGTGTATACAAGGTAGAAAACATATTTGATTCTATATATGTGTAATTTTACTTGTAATGTAGTTGTGTTGCTAATGTTTTTTATTATTAGTCAAAGAAACTGTTCCCTGATATTAAATATACTTTGTCCCAGTAGGAAAACCTACTTAGATACTTAGAGATTATTTCCAAAAGGATCTGTGGAACTGAAACTGCCATGATGATATGAATGTGTACAGCGTAGATCAGATTGTAAAAGCTTCTGTTTTATCTTTGCATAAAAGATAACCCTTTTAGTTTGGCCCATTTTTACATTCACATGCAGCGACGGGGTCAGAAGTGCGGTGACCTCAGATGAAAATGTGCGTCATGTGCGTCTTGTCCTGTTCGCTACAGTGTGTCCTCTGTGTGCGCACTAATACAGACACTACATTCTGTAAGCCCATGCTCACACATTACCAAGACAGGAATTACTTCTGCACAGTCAGATGAAAAGCTAGAAGAGATTATACGTTTGTAAATGTTTAATTCACTTGTTTTAAATGTAGAAACGTGCTGCCCAAACACAGAATAGCAGTTTTGTAATCAAGAGTCCACAGAGGTAATGAAGAAATCACGACAGACAAAGCTGGTTTTATCCGGACATAAACCACTTTATTAGAAACAGAATTAATTCTACAAAATTGTGCAGGGCGGAGAGGAAAGAGATCCGTCGACATCCCTCCTGATAAACCACACAACAATGCTCTCAGCCTGATGCAATGTCTGAGTCTGAACAGCACAGTTTAGAGGAAACAGCAAAATCACTGTTGAAAAGTGGAATATCAGAAGCAGCGATGCAGGCGCGCTGCTGGATGTGAACAGAGAGGGTCAAGAAAAAGAAAAAAAGCCTCTGTGCTTTAACAGAGTTGACAAGCATAAGAGGAGCTACTGCAGCGTGAAGCATCACCGAGCTGGAGGGGGAACAAAAACAGATTAGGAGGAAACACGCAGACACGTGGTGTTTGAATGTATTCACGTTACCTGCGGGGGCAGTTACACTGTACCTGACACTCAACCAATGGCGATGCAGCTTCTGCCCTAAACAAAACACGAGATCCAGCGTCATACGTACGATCACAACCATGAGTTTTCATCGGGGGCAGCAGCTGACAGGTCAGTGACGTCCGTGTCCTGTGAAGCAGAAGCTCCACTAATTCATGCAACTTAAAATAACTTCTATCCCTCAGCTGCCCCGAACCGTTGCTTCTTCTTTCGCAGCTTTGTCAACAACAACAATCAGTTTCACGACAAAGCTGCTGCACCAGTGAAAGATCA
Source organism: Paralichthys olivaceus (assembly GCF_024713975.1). Taxonomy (NCBI): domain Eukaryota; kingdom Metazoa; phylum Chordata; class Actinopteri; order Pleuronectiformes; family Paralichthyidae; genus Paralichthys; species Paralichthys olivaceus. Next base: position 901,685 of record NC_091116.1, read on the forward strand.
ACGGCCGGATCTCCTGTGGCTCTTTTACTGCCCGCTGCCATCACAGCTTCAGTGGGATGACGGGCCAGTACTTGGGCTGCTTGAGGTCACAGTTCCTGTCAAATGTGAGCTGCATCGCTGCCTCCATGGCCAGGATCTTGGCCGCGTCCTTGCCGTACAGCTTCTTCATTTCGGCGCCGCGTCTCTCGCCAGGCCGCTCAAAGGGGGGAGCCGCAGTGCTTCGCCAGGAGACGCCACGCAGGTCCCGGTCGGCCAGCACGTAGCTGTCCTGCTGCTCGGCCTCCTGCTGCTTCTCTGGAAGAACAGGAGTATTTTAAGTCACATATCTAAAACTTTTCTTTATGATTAAAAATTTGCATCCATAAGCAGAGCAAGTGGAGAAGGAGAAACTTTTTTAACTTTCCAAAGCTCTGTCACAGGACTTTTCAACACCTCCGCCCAATGTTCTCTTACTCAGCTCCTCTCTGTGTCTCTCCGTCTGGGCGAAGTACTGCCTCAGCTCCTCGCTGATCTCCATGTTGCTGACGTCACACTCGATCTCGCTGTCCGAGCTGCTCTCCTCCTCCCCGTCCTCCCTGGCGCTCTCCTCGGCGTGCCAGTCCGCGTAGCGCTGGTGGCGGCCGCTGCTGGGAAGCTGCTCCTGGCCGTAGCCGGGGCCGTAGGCTGCCTCTAAGGCCTTGTGGTAGGCACGCCTGTGTTTCTGGTGCCAGGTCATAGCCTGCTGGTAGTGCTGCCAGTAGCGGCTGTAGACGGGGCTGGAGAACCAGGACATCACAGTTTGTATGTCCTCCTGGAAAAGAGAGAGATCAGTGGTTGTGCTTTAGTTTCTTACTAACCACTGATGTCATTCAGCTTCTGTTGTTTTCACTTGAAAATGAAAATCTGAAGCACTTTGAGCTGCATTTTACTTATAAAACGTGATCTTTACATACATTCAATTCCTATCATTTGTATTAATACTGTATAGCTGTAAATAGACTGCACGTGTGAGGCTATATAACTATACAAACACGACCTGAGTAGCTTTAGTGTAATGATTCGTTTTCACCCAGCTGAAGACTACATTTCCCAGAATTCACTCACCATGTCTGGGGCTCCTCCTTCTAACTCTGCTAACGATTAGCCACCGCTAGCCTGCAATGAAAAGACAGAAGATCTAGCATCAACTAGCATCAACTAGCTAGCATCAGGCTAAGTCTGCGTTTCATAACCCGCAACAGGGAGAAGGCGACACAACACGAAGTTAATAACAGTCAGTATAAATAACTAACGCGTGTTTTAACTCTCATTTAATCACGGTTACCTCCGGGGTGTCTCATCTGATCACGCTGCTTCCGCACACACAACTTCCCAGCATCCTTTGAGCCACAGCGACAGGAATACTGGCTGTGTGGCGCCCCCTAGTGACCACAGAGCGGAAGAGCAGTGTAAAGGTTCAAGATTTAGGGTGAAAGGATCTGAAGGTAGAATTTAAATCTAAAATATTATAGGATTTTTTGTTTTCTTAACCCTAAAATGTAATGTGTGTATATTCACTTGAATGTGTTTTACAGTTATTGTGGACGGTGAGTTTGTCTGTGCATTTTTCACTTCTGTTAAATTGGAAATCATGTTAGAAGTAGTTACTTCCGCTTCTATATCAGTGGAACAAAAGAAATAGTTTCAGGCAGCCCATCACTTCAGAATCCTGCTCTGATCCATCATGAAACAGTTTAAAATGCTTTGTTCTCACACAAACAACGTTTGTGGTCTTGTGTTTTCTGCAAATTCAGTGCAAACATTAACTTGGACATTAAGATGAACTGATTTTGAGATTTTGGTGGTTGAAGGTCACTGTGACTTTGTGACGTGTCATCTTAAGAACGCCTCGAGAGAAAACTTTCAAATATGGTACAAATATTCACTCAGACTCCCAGAATAGCTGATTAGATTTTGATTTAGATCTCTTGAGCATGATATCTCACTTCTGTGTTTTGGCATACAACCACAGGGCAGTAATTCTACTTCTAATGTTCTCCTTTAAATGAAGGTATCAATGAATGTCGGCATGTTCGTTTAGATTTGAGGCACTTTCTCATGCTACCTGTGTGAACCTTTTATATACAGTCTATAATGTTAACACAAGCCCACTTCCTGTTTCGATGCCCAGACTCACACCCCAGCGCGAGCTGAGTGTTTGAGGTTTGGAGCTGCAGAGCCACACAGGGGAGTTTCTGTCACAGCACCCTGAAGAACACTGTAGTCTGTTGCATAAATGTCTTGACCAGTATGATGGCTGGACTGAAACTGTGGTTTGTTCTGCTTCTGTCGCTGATCTTCTATGTTGAGAGCAAAGGTATCGTAGAAACGACTTACTAAAGCTTAAAGCTTACACAAGACATTGTTCTCTGTTAATCCTTCTTTCTTTGATTAATGGAATATGTGGAATATGTTTATCTAATTCATTTGTGCATGGTTTTATTTTTGAGGCTCTACCTCAGTGACTCTGCAACATGTGAAAATCAACGGGAAAGAACCGTACTTCGCTTCTGTGTGCAGAAATAAAACCGAGGATATCATCATAATTTTAGTGTGCACCATCATGACAGAGAGACACAGGGGATCACAGTGTAAACTGGTGTATCAACATGGAAAAGACTTAGAGAACAGTTGTGACTCCAGCTTCAGATTCATGACGGAGAATCAGACTATGTTCCTTCATCTGAGCAACTTGAAACCAGAGGATGGGGTCAACTTCACCTGTCATTGTTCACGTCCTGATGGAACATTTCGCGTTAATGTCAGTGTCACTGTGGAAGGTGAGTGAGTGCTTATATCAAACTTTCTTTACATGTCAGAGAAAATAGAAGCAAGTATCTGTAAAGTTAAAAACCACAAAACACAATCCAGAAATCTTGGTGTCGTCAGGGACTCAGACTTTAACTTGAACAGCAACATTAACACATTTACTGATTATTTACACCTTAACAACAAACAGATCAGCACAGATTAAAAGATTTGTCTCAAGAGGATTTGAAAAAAAGATATATTTCTCTCTCTATATATAGACATATAGATATATCTATATATATATATCTATCTATATACATGATGCATATCTGACAATGTATTTTCTATGCAGAGGATGAAATCGCCAGCAGCTCGTCTGAGGCACATTTCCCTTATGTTGTAATTGGTGTAATTATATTCTTCGTTATATCTGGAGTGATCCTGGGACTTCTCTGCAGAAAGACTTGCAACGGGTAAGAGACTAATGTGGTGCTGATGGATGATAAAATATCACAACAGCTTCAGGTGTAGAGGCTGGTTCTAAGGGGAAGTGTGTGAACATACAGTGGAATTGTTTTTTAATAATCATATTATTTTATTATGATGTCATATAGTACAAATTTAACCCCTACGCATTGAACACAACAGAGTGAGATTGTAATGAAATGCTTGTGTTTGTCGTTCACTCCACAGACGACAACAGGAAGCCAACACCAGACATCCAGACGTGGTAATGTACACCAAAACGTTTTTTTCTTCTCATTTCATTCAATAATAAAATGCAAACCTCTTTCAAACCGTGTGTTCCTCCACAGGAACCAGGAGACATTGAGCCACACAGCACCTTCATGCAGAGACAGAATGAACTTTATTCTTTTGTTAACTTCCCGAGTTTGCAAAGGAACGCCAGGAATTCACGTGTGTTCACAGCAGATGACACATATTCAGGGATAATTTCATTCTAAATCTCAACTTGATTGTTTTCCTTGTGTTTTATTCACTGTGAGTTGAATGTTTTTTGTAAAACTGTAAATAAATGAGTTGTCTAATGCACTCTAGTTTCTCAGTTTGTACCTCTTTGTTTGTATCACTCTCTTGATATTTCAGCGTCTCAGCTTCCTGCAGGAACTTCCTGTCCCCTGACGTCACAGATGAGGTCTCACCTTCCTCTGCACTGACCTCCAGCACACAGAGAGCATTTTATAACCAACATTCATGCAGAATCAAACCTGAGATGTTATTTTGTTTTCTTACAAGTTTTTGTCAGATGATTTTTTAATACGTACATGATATACAGACAGAATATTGTGAGTAGAGAATGGTAAAGTACAGTAAAAGTACCACATTCAATTTTAAACTTTCTAATTGGGGAAAAGAAAGTTGCTTTTAAATATACATAAAGTAATACTGTACACATAAAAGTACCAAAAGTAAATTAGTTATATAATGATGCTGCAGATGATGCTACTAAAAGCTCAACTTATTGTCTGATTCCACTTCAGGCTTTTCTTCATTTTCATTTGACTGCTGCAGAAGGCGGGGCCTGCTCTGATTGGACCTCTGAACCCCTGTCATTATTGTTTACTTTTAAAAAATGCAGTGGAGTAGCAAGTGCAGATATTTGCTGATATATGTAGTGGAGTAAAAGTACCTGAAAATAAATCTACTTGAGCGAAGGACAGATACATGAAAAATGAACTTAAGTGCAGTAATGAGATAAATGTACAGTGACGCAATCAGTTGCCAGGTAGGGCTCGGTACTTTCCACACGTTAAAAATGATTTGAATGTTGGTTTGTTTTCTCAGAGTGCCTGCATCAGGAAAACACAAGAGCATACAATCTACATGCATGTAGCAAAAGTTAAATTTTCTTCAATTGTTTAATTTAATTTAATTTAACTTCCTTAATTCCTCTGTACACATTTAAATTTACACTCATCTCAGGCCAATTTCTACGTATGGTTACTGTGTTATAAGTTAACTCTAATACATAAGTCAAGTCTAATGTATGTTCAATGTATGTTTCTGCCACTGGATGCTTGAATTTCCTTCGGGGTCAATAAAGTATCTATCTATCTAATAATTATGGATGAAGGATGAAGGCTGCTACCTCTGTCTCTTCATTACCTACCCTGCTGGAGCGCTCACTGACACACAGGCTGGATGTGCCGTGCAGGTGCTCTCCTGTCAGAAACAGAACTTTGTGCCGATTCCTGACGTGAAACTGACGACTACCACTGGTGAGAAACATTTCTAAAGCCAAACATTCATAGATGATAATTATGTATAGATTCTGATCTTTGTTTTTCTTTGTCCCAGGTTTGGATGAGGGATCTGGATCTGCTAGCAGACGCTTCAGTAAGTTACGGTTCATGTGGTCACAAGTCAGCTCCTCGGTCGTTGAGTGTAAGATATGAACAATTCTTCCACTTTTTCTCACAGTCGGGATGTTGATTGTAGCAGGGACCTGCCTTTGTGCTTTAGTCTTCACTGTCCTGTTGATACGAAGACAAAGGAGCAGGTACGTCTCTCAACCAGAATCTGTTATAACCATAGACTGTAAATAAAGATAGATGACTCTTCTCCACTTCCTCCCACTATCCAGAAACCAAAATATCTGGGATACGAACGCTGCAAATTTTGCATGTGCACGTAAATGTTTGCAGTAGTCGACACACACACACGGACACCTTATTGTGAACATACAAACAGATATCTGACTGTGATATTTTGAGAAGCAGGTGTAAAGCGGAACAATAGAACAGAGTGTTTAAGTGCGCTGACACACGTTTGACTCTATATCTGGGTCACACTTTGGCTCCAGACTTCAAAGCTTTCAGAGGAAACGCAAAGAGAGATGTGCCTTTTCAAAGCGTGTGCGGTTTGGTTTATTCTTCACAGGACGATCATTTTTATGTTTGAATCAGGAATATTACCTCGGGAAGAATCTGGATAAATGCTTTCTACTAAACAACCATTTCTATTATTCCTCTGTGTATGAAGTACATCGGTAATTGACTATAATCATGTGAGTGGCTGTTTTCATAGTGGTAGCTGACCTCAGAACTAAAAACAGCATTGCTAATGGTTTTGCAACACGTGGTTATCATGCTTCTCATGACTGTGATGTCCAAACCTCCTTTATTCGAATTCAAATGTATATATAATTATATATATGTAAATATAATTTTGACAATATATTCCTGAATGTGTTTTACAGTTATTGTGGACAGTGAGTTTATCTGTGCATTTTCCACTTCTGTTAAATCGGAAATCATGTTAAAGTAGTTACTTCAGCTTCTGTATCAGTGGAACAAAAGAAATAGTTTCAGGCAGAATCCTGCTCTGACCTTGTTCTCACACAAACAACGTTTGTGGTCTTGTGTTTTCTGCAAATTCAGTGCAAACATTAACTTGGACATTAAGAAGAACTGATTTTGAGATTTTGGTGGTCAAAGGTCACTGTGACTTTGTGACGTGTCATCTTAAGAACGCCTCGAGAGAAAACTTTCAAATATGGTACAAATATTCACTCAGACTCCCAGAATAGCTGATTAGATTTTGATTTAGATCTCTTGAGTATCAATGAATGTCGGCATGTTCATTTAGATTTGAGGCACTTTCTCATGCTACCTGTGTGAACCTTTTATATACAGTCTATAATGTTAACACAAGCCCACTTCCTGTTTCGATGCCCAGACTCACACCCCAGCGCGAGCTGAGTGTTTGAGGTTTGGAGCTGCAGAGCCACACAGGGGAGTTTCTGTCACAGCACCCTGAAGAACACTGTAGTCTGTTGCATAAATGTCTTGACCAGTATGATGGCTGGACTGAAACTGTGGTTTGTTCTGCTTCTGTCGCTGATCTTCTATGTTGAGAGCAAAGGTATCGTACAGAAACGACTTACTAAAGCTTAAAGCTTACACAAGACATTGTTCTCTGTTAATCCTTCTTTCTTTGATTAATGGAATATGTGGAATATGTTTATCTAATTCATTTGTGCATGGTTTTATTTTTGAGGCTCTACCTCAGTGACTCTGCAACATGTGAAAACCTCCGGGAAAGAACCGTACTTCGCTTCTGTGTGCAGAAATAAAACCGAGGGTATCATCATATTTCTAGCGTGCACCATCATGACAGAGAGACACAGGGGATCACAGTGTAAACTGGTGTATCAACATGGAAAAGACTTAGAGAACAGTTGTGACTCCAGCTTCAGACTCATGACGGAGAATCAGACTATGTTCCTTCATCTGAGCAACTTGACACCAGAGGATGGGGTCAACTTCACCTGTCATTGTTCACGTCCTGATGGAACATTTCGCGTTAATATCAGTGTCACTGTGGAAGGTGAGTGAGTGCTTATATCAAACTTTCTTTACATGTCAGAGAAAATAGAAGCAAGTATCTGTAAAGTTAAAACCACAAAACACAATCCAGAAATCTTGGTGTCGTCAGGGACTCAGACTTTAACTTGAACAGCAACATTAACACATTTACTGATTATTTACACCTTAACAACAAACAGATCAGCACAGATTAAAAGATTTGTCTCAAGAGGATTTGAAAAAAAGATATATTTCTCTCTCTATATATAGACATATAGATATATCTATATATATACATGATGCATATCTGACAATGTATTTTCTATGCAGAGGATGAAATCGCCAGCAGCTCGTCTGAAGCACGTTTCCCTTATGTTGTAATTGGTGTAATTATATTCTTCGTTATATCTGGAGTGATCCTGGGACTTCTCTGCAGAAAGACTTGCAACGGGTAAGAGACTAATGTGGTGCTGATGGAGAATAAAATATCACAACAGCTTCAGGTGTAGAGGCTGGTTCTAAGGGGAAGTGTGTGAACATACAGTGGAATTGTTTTTTAATAATCATATTATTTTATTATGATGTCATATAGTACAAATTTAACCCCTACGCATTGAACACAACAGAGTGAGATTGTAATGAAATGCTTGTGTTTGTCGTTCACTCCACAGACGACAACAGGAAGCCACCACCAGACATCCAGACGTGGTACTGTACTACTCTTTCAAACCGTGTGTTCCTCCACAGGAACCAGGAGACATTGAGCCACACAGCATCTTCATGCAGAGACAGAATGAACTTTATTCTGTTGTTATATTCCAAGTTTGCAAAGGAACGCCAGGAATTCACGTGTGTTCGCAGGAGATGACACATATTCAGGGATAATTTCATTCTAAATCTCAACTTGATTGTTTTCCTTGTGTTTTATTCACCTTGAGTTGAATGTTTTTTGTAAAACTATTAAATGACTGGAAGAGGGACAATGACATATGTGGTCATAGGGTGATTTATTATTTTTTCCTCTTTCTTTCTTTCCAATAATTTCTTTCTATCTCTTTTACTTATTATTACTTACTAATGCCATGTGTGTATATATATATATATATATATATATGTAGCCGGAGGCTTTCTTCCTCCCGGCCACGGTGTGGCACTAGGTTAATTGCTGGGCGGCGCCGGTCGACCGCTTATGACCGGGTGAGCGGCCACGCCACCCTCTGACCCCTCGGGTGGAGGCTGCAGCGTGGTGTGGTAAGCTTCTGGGCACACCCCCCATACACACAGGTACGGTACTTCCTCTGTTATCCATGACCAGCGCAATGAGCACAGTGGTGACACCGACTTCCAGCTCTTGCAGCACGACAAGTGGCCGGCTTATCGGCGGATGGGCGGTCCCGCTTGGAACTCTGTTGGGGTTGTAGTTCGTGTCCGCCGGCAGGCTGGCGTTATCCGCCTGTTTGGTTTTGTCTGTCGCTGGGTCTTCTGCCGTCTGTGGCTGGGTCCTCTGCTGTCTGTCTCTGGGTCCTCTGCTGTCTGTGGCTGGGTCCTCTGCTGTCTGTGGCTGGGTCCTCTGCCGTCTGTGGCTGGGTCCTCTGCCGTCTGTGGCTGGGTCCTCTGCTGTCTGTCGCTGGTGCGCTTTCTGTCCGCAGCGTCTCCGCGTCGTGGGCGCAACAGTCTTGCCCATCGGCGCACGGGAAAGTGATGCAGGCAGGGGTGTGGGTGTCTAGTGCCACCGCCCCCTGGAGTCAGTCCTGCTGTTTTGGATCGGGGTTATTCTGACGGGACCCGGTTGCTCCGTCCCGTGTTGGTTCTGGCTGGCCGCCGTACTCACGGCCTCCCCCTCGTGTCGGACGGCCGGTGGCGCATCACCAGGAGGACAGCTCCGACATTGTTGTTTAGTTTTGTATTGTACAATATTATTTTTAATTGTAATAAAAATATATTTTTATATGGAACGCTCTCTGCCCTCTGTGGATAATTGGATGTGTGCGACCTTAGTTTATTACTTCATTCATTTCCTAGGGGTGAAATTCCCCTAGGTGGCGTTGTTTGCAAAAAACCACAACCCAGTCTATATATATGTATATACTGTATATACATATTTTTGGATTAGGATTATCTTTTTCTTTCTCTCTTATCTTTCTCCTTTTCTCTTTTAATTTTGTTCTTATTATCTTTCTCTTTTTCTTTCACCATCTCTTCTTTCTCTCTCTCTCTTCCACTTTCTTTTTTACGAATCCCTTGTCTATAATTCAGATTCTTCAGTGAAAAGTGATATCATATACTAATATTTTTTTCAGTTTATTCTTGTTGTGGCTTTAATGATTTAAAATGAGCCCATCAAGAACATGACAGAAATATATATTGTTGATCATAACAAGCCTATTACTTTAAATCACTAAATATACTTGATATGTAAATAAAAACAATAAAACCTTTGTTGTTTTTAACAAAGTTTTGATATATATTTAACATTTATGTTAAATTCTTCCCTGTATGTTTAGGCATGAGAATATTTTTTATCTTTCCCTTTAACATTCCCCTTTATTTAAAGAGCAACTCTGAGGTCACGAGTTGTGTCAGGGGATTTTCTTTATTTGACCACATTGAATCATAAGATGTGCCAGGAAAAAAGAAAAAACAAGTTGGGCAATTCAAACTGAAAACAAAGTAAATAACTGAACCAAATAAATAACAACAATGTACTTATACCTCTGTAACTGTATCCTTCGTGTAGTTTTTTCTTTCATTTCAATGGTAGCACTGATTATAATCATTATGTATTTATATGATCAAAAAGTACAGCGTTGGAGTACTTGTTACAACATGACCATGAACTCTATAATAAAACTATTGACATAACATAAATGTAGATTATTTAAGATAAAACAAACTTTATTGATCCCATGCTGGAGAGATCAATTTATTACAGCAGCAGATAATCTAAATGAGTAAACAGATAAAATGAAATGCAGAGAGAATATGTACATGATATTCAGACAGAAAGGTAAACTTAAGTAAGAAATAAATACACAAGTATAGTACAGTAAAAGTACCACATTCAGTTTAAGATTTTCTTAAAGAAAGTTACTTTTGAATATACGTAAAGTAATACTGTACACATAAAAGTACCAAAAGTTATTTAGTTATATAATAATGCTGCAAATGATGCTACTAAAAACACACTTTTAAAAAAATGCAGAGGAGTAGCAAGTACAGATATTTGCTGATATATGTAGTGGAGTAACAGCACCTGAAAATAAATAGAGCGAAGGACAGATGTATGAAAAAAGAACTTAAGTGCAGTAATGAGATAAATGTACAGTGACGCATTCAGTTGCCAGTTAAGGCTTAGTACTTTCCACACATTCAAAATGATCTGAATGTTGGTTTGTTTCCTCAGAGTGCCTGCATCAGGGAAACACAAGAAAATATAATCTGCCTAATTATTTCTCATGTATTGCAAAATGCAGATTATCTGTATTCATTTATCTGGACATACTGTCATTACTGTAATATTGAAAATGAAACAGCTCTTATCTGTTACATACTGTATACACGTCAGCTCATGTGTTTCCTGGCACTTGAAGATTAGATCACGCAGTGTTTCCCCAGAACATTCAGGATTACAAATATCTAGGGAGTGGTTTTTATATATATATAAGTTTTGGTGGTCACCTCCCCTTTCTTTTTACTTTCACTTTCTATTCTCTCTGTTAAAGCTCAAAAGCAAAAGTAAAATAAAACTTCAGACTGCTGCCCTGAGAGAAGATGTTGTTTATCCTCATCTTAGTTTGTTTGCAGTTTAAAGGTAAGTGACACTATTGACATCCTGTGTAGTATTACAGCACTAATGTGCTCTTTGTTTTCTGTCTACATTTATTTTCCGAATGTGATCCCTTACTGGATATTAAAGCTTATCATCTATTACTGAATTGCACGATGAATTAATAGCTAATTAACACACACACATATATATATATATATATATATATATATATATACACATACATATATATACACATACATATATATATATGTATATGTATGTGTATGTGTATATATATATATATATATATATATACTAAGTCTGTGTTTATTGACACATTTCTTTTCCAGCCTTAGCCTCTGAAATTTATGGATATGGAAATATAATAGCTGAGCATGGTGGGGAGGCACATTACAGCTGCTCAGTGGCCAACCCAACAGGTGAGGATCATCTTTTAAATGCTATTTTATTGTGAAAGGGTAATTCCATTGTTCCATTTGCCCTTGTAACGTCTCAAGCTGTTTTCAGTGGTGTCTCTGGACAGCTGCTGTCATTCACTCAGCCATGTTGTCACTGTAATTATTGATGCAGGCATTTGTGTTTGGTTTCCCAGCAGGTGTGCTGCAGGTCACATGGCAGAGGATTGGCAAAGATGGGCCGATACAGAACCTGGCAACCTACACCCAGCGGTTTGGACAACAAGTCAAAGAGCCTTACCGTGGGAAAGTGAACTTTACAGAAGCGTCCCTCAACTCGACCTCCATCAGTCTGAGCAACGTTTCGTGGCAGGACGAGAGCTGCTACATCTGCACATTTCACGTGTATCCCGATGGCTCCAAACGACAGCAGACTTGTCTCAGCGTGCAAGGTAACGTACACATAGACAGATGGACATAAAATGGAGAGACGCTTTTGGCTTCGCTTTTGGGGAGCCGTCCTGTCGTCCATCTTTATCCGTCATACTTCAGGTGTAACCAATTTAAGTGGTCGCAGTGTAAAGTTTGACATTCAGTGATTGTATAGTCTTTGTCATAAAAAAACCTGACAAAGAAGAGTTTAATTCTTCACTCAGGAATATCCTCGGTGGACACGGCATATGTTTCCAGAAATGCATCTGAGGGAGACGACGTGGAGGTCGAGTTCAGCTGCTCTGCCACAGGTAAACCAGCTCCGACCATTGAATGGGACGTTTCACCCGGTGCTGCCCACGTGTACCAATCACAGACTGAGACAGTAACAGACAGTGACCACACGTTCACCAGCAGCCACAACATCACTCTGCAAGTACCTGCGAGCTGGAGTGGACACGTGGACTGTCTGCTGAACAGAGGACAGAGGGGGCAGAGGCGGGAGAGGATCCCCTTCACTGTTGGTCCTCAGCATCCGAAGAAAAAGAATGGTAATGATGACAACGATACATCAAGTAAATAAATCAAACTTATCGACTAGTAATTTTAACATCTTTCACTTTAGAGGCGACCAAACTCCACATACATCATTATTAAGTCTAGTCAATCAATGTCTCATTGCTCAGTGAACAATGGAGGAATAGGAAAAACCCTTAACTCCATTTTCAGTTACCGTGACCTTAAAGAACAAGGAACTGATTGTATTCTCTGTGAAACTCTGAAAGTCCCATGAATCAAGTTTCTTTGGTACAAATGTAGCCTGCAGAGTCAGGTGTGCAGTGACTCATTAAATCATTAAGTGTCACTTTCACTTCTGACTTAGTTTCATTATTGAGAAAGAAATGGTTCAATAACCTCTGTTGAGAAACATGAGCACTCAGGGAAGAAGGCTGAAATGAGAATTTCCCTCCAGCTTGTTTTCAAGAAATGTATCTTCTCATTAAAGAGAACCTGAGTAACCTCCTGCTGTTTTTCTCTCTCCCGTCGCTCGCAGGCATAATCCCTGCTCTTTGGATTTGCTCCATCATTGCTGTTGTTGTTGTTGTTGTTGTCATCATAATGAGAAAAAGGTGAGGTTTTAAACCATGTGTTTCTTTTTTTGCAAAAATGTGATCTCAGTTGTATAATATTATTGAGCACACAGCACAATAAAGTCTGTTCTTCTCTCTGCCACCCAGGTTGATGCATAAAGGAAGAAACCAGACTTTGAAGAAAAAGGAGCATGAGGCAGATTGTGTATGTGGACATTGTCTTTTAGACGTTTAGACGCATCCATGTAGCAAACCAAGAGGTGACTGCCTGTTGAATTGTTATTTATGTTTCACTTCAGGGCTCAGCACTTTCATTTTATGTATGTAGCATGAGACAGAAAGCTTGTTGACGTTGTGTTGAATGTAAAAATATAAGAGAAAAGACTAATGTTTGGAAAAGAAGCCTGAGCTTGTGAATCCTGATTGTATCCACTCCCACTGCAGGCAAAAGTCAGATGTTAGATGTTGATGATGAAGTGAGAGCTGATCAAGATGTTTCCAGAGATAAATTCAGGATGTATTTTATCGTCACGAGTGAACATATGAAAATAACAATGTGATCAGATATCTTAGGACGGATCTTAATACCAGGTCTGAACAGGGCCTACGTGTGTATGATGTGTCTGTGAGGATGCTGGATGTTTGCTCTTAAACTTTACTGTTATTCATGTGTATGCACTATTTGCACTTTGCTTATGTTTTTGATCCATTTGAATTTTGGATTGATGGTTTGGGATCATTATCATTTTTTGTCTTTTGCCTTGGGACCCAAAGTCCATTGAGACACTCCTGAGTAAAGTGAAAGCCTTTGTGAAAAGACAAATATGTAGTTAACTTCAGTACACGTCACTTTCTGCAAGCCTGTGCAATAACAAGTTGCTTCATGCAAATCTAACCTGACCCATCTACTGATAGAAATCAAGAGAGAACTCAGAAATGTCCTGAATCAATCTATATTTGTATGAATCTGTAGAGTTTAAATGAGACATTATATATAACAAAATATATATTTGTTTTAAATATTTATTTTGATTGTTAACTGTATTTTTCTTGTGATCTTGCACAGATCGTCATTTGTGTTATTTCTTACTCACATACCTAGAATGCACATGTATTGTATGGTCGTGATTGTTTATGTGTGTGTGCATTCATATGTAAATGGTCAATTAAAACATTATGCTGTAATGTCTGAACGTGATTTCACTTGTTTGCAGTGTTTTCATCTTTATAAGAAATACGTTTCCTCACACGATGCAACCGTCCAGCAGAAATCTCACTGCAACAAAATCAAACCGGCTTTTGGACAAATAACTATTTTCCAAAAAATAAATACGCAGGAAGAGCAACGAGGACAGAGATGTAGCTGTGGCAGTAAATTATAGCAAGACTGAGATCAGACGTATAATGACATCAGGACTGAAAAAGAGATGGCAGGAAGAATGGGACAGAGGAAAAGAAAGACGGTGAAATGAGATGAAGCCCCAGAGAAACAAAGGAAGAGGTGATAGTATCAAGAATGAGTCACAGGTCTGAAGAGACACTTAACAAGCCGCTGCAAAGAAACAGTTTTAGAGTCTAAGAGAAATACTGCAGAGATGTAGACATGGGACATGTTCGTTCCAGTCCGGTAGGTGGCGGTAATGCACTGATAAGTTATTTGCCAAACAACAGAAGAAGAAGGTGGGCGGAGGCAAAGGTTTGAATCCTCTGAGCGCGAGATGACTCACTTTTGATTTAATTTTCTCGTGGACACTGTGCGACAGAGATGATTCATTGTGGATTTACACGAGCCCTCTTTGCGTTAGGACTCCTCCAGAGAGGTGAGACAAGTTTATTGTGATTCATTTCATTTCTAACTTCTTCATGAAGCTGGAGGAAAACATCGATGACACGTGGATCCACCTGTCACCTGTCTCACCCCTACACTCTAGTTTAGTCCTGAGAAGTGGAGTTCAATATGACGACGTGTTGTGTCTTTAACCGCACAGTCAGTTAAAAATAAAATGAGACAGCTTCCATTGACACGAGGTGATGTTATCTTAAAAATGGCCATAAATGTGTGTGTGTGTGAGAGAGAGAGAGAGAGAATCAGGTTTTATTGCCAAGCACGTTTACACATACAAGGAATTTGATGTGGTTTATTTGTACAAGTATGAAAATATAAAAGTAGGAAACAAATATTAAATATCAAAATACATAAAACTGAGATAAATAAAAAGCTCAGACTAACGCGTTCAGACCCACAGCCTGGCAAACCCCATTGTTCCTACACACACACACACACACACACACACGTGCTCTGTTGAAACCAAACATCTACATGTGCAGCTGTCCTCTCCTGTAGGTCTCACATCTGTAATCCAGACTCTGAACACTGTGGACGAGGCAGTGGGAGAAGATGCTCTCCTCAGCTGTCAGATCCTACAGCCTGAAAATGTGGTGCACGTCACATGGCAGAAACAGTCGCTGGATGGGGAGATCAATCTCGCCACCTACAGCAATTTCTATCGCTCCAGGGTGATCTCACACTTCAGAGGCAAAGTGGAGATGAAAGACGGTGGACTGCTCAACAGCTCCATAGTGATCAAGAATGTGACGGAGGAGGATGAAGGCTTCTACCTCTGTCTCTTCATCGCCAACCCTGCTGGAGCGCTCACTGGCAGAACCTTCCTCAGGGTCTATGGTAAGAACCTGACTGAAAGACCTGTTTAACTCCACATTGGCTTTGTACTTTCTAGAGTGAAATTGTGATAAGACTGGGATTTCACAACTTGACATTGTATGAGGTGAATAAATTCTAGAGAGAGAAATAAGTAACAAACACTAATGAAAGTAAGGAAAGGTATTACCTTTTACAGAGTGGGACATTTCTTTTCTTCCCAGAGCTTCATGAACCAGTTCTACACGTGAGAGAATCAAACTCATCTGATGAGTTCTTCGTTTCCTGCTCCGCCACAGGACGACCTGCTCCAAGCGTCACGCTCAACGTCCCACAACAAGACTTCAGCCTCTCACAGCACAACACTGTCAGTGTCATCAACACTGTCAGTGTCATCAACACAGACGGTACATTCACTGTCACTGCCACAGCCGTGTTGGCAGGTTTTAATGTCACCGGCAAACAGGCTCGATGTGCCGTGCAGGTGCTCTCTAGGCAGAAAGAAGCGTTTGTGCCGATTCCTGACGTGAAACTGATGCTTACCACTGGTGAGAAACATTTCTAAAGCCACACATTCATAGATGATAATTATGTATAGATTCTGATCTTTGTTTTTCTTTGTCCCAGGTTTGGATGAGGGATCTGGATCTGCTAGCAGACGCTTCAGTAAGTTAAGGTTCATGTGGTCACAAGTCAGCTCCTCGGTCGTTGAGTGTAAGATATGAACAATTCTTCCACTTTTTCTCACAGTCGGGATGTTGATTGTAGCAGGGACCTGCCTTTGTGCTGCTTTAGTCTTCACTGTCCTGTTGATACGAAGACAAAGGAGCAGGTACGTCTCTCAACCA
Source organism: Paralichthys olivaceus (assembly GCF_024713975.1). Lineage (NCBI taxonomy): Eukaryota > Metazoa > Chordata > Actinopteri > Pleuronectiformes > Paralichthyidae > Paralichthys > Paralichthys olivaceus. The sequence goes on from NC_091116.1 coordinate 917,997, forward strand.
GAATCTGTTTTAACCATAGACTGTAATTAAAGATAGATGACTCGTCTCCACTTCCTCCCACTATCCAGAAATCAAAATATCTGGGATACGAACGCTGCCGTCTTGTGGGTGTGGGGTCTGATATGTGCTTTCACTTGGTTTGGTCCATGTCTCATCCACTAACATGGAGGATGCAGGGTTATTAACTTATACTGCAGCCAGCCACCAGGGGGCAATTGAGACACTTTGGCTTCACTTTTGGATTGCCGTCCTGTCGTCCATCTTTATATACAGTCTATATCGTCTGTGTTTGAGTCTGTGAGCGTTAATATTCAGCTTTAACTGTTCTTAAATCCTTCAGTCCGTCACACAGAGACATTGAGAAGACTGAGATCCGTCAAACTGCAGACGCTGATACGTGAGTCACTCTTCATATACCCGTCTTCAAACTTTATTTAAACTTGCCTGAACTTCACCAGTGCAGAAGGATTTGTTTGTGCAATATTAGCTGCATAATTAAATATTTTGTTTTTATTTTTAGGGTCCAAGATGTTTCGTCCACAACAGAGATGAGTCAGCTCAGAAAACGGACACCTCCTACAGAATTGGAGCCAAAAAAAGTGTCTTTTAAACCCAAAAGAATTTTATTTGGGTTGTAGGTGGACCTCAGGTCTCCACTGAAAGTCCACTGTTGTCTACTGTAGGTGGAGCAGGGGAATCTGGCTCTTCTTCAGCAGATGATGTATAATACAGAATATATAAATATAGTTCATATATATATATATGCATATGCAGCACGCAGAGAAGGGATGCAACACGTTAATGCAGCTACAGAGATTTTGTGTGATTTAATTTTTTTACATTGATTAAAAACAGTGTTTTTTTTTTCTGCATATTTGTTGATCAATTGTATTTTACATTTCAGATTGCACATATCAGCATTTTTGTTATTTATTGCTTACATAGCTAGAATGCACATTTACAGTATGGTTGTGATTGTGTACGTGTGTGTGCAGTGTTGTCATTGCTCTTTTTAAGAAATAAGGATCCTCACATGACGCAACTGAGCAGCAGAAATTTCATTACAACAAAATCAAACTTACAATCTGTAACCCGGGTGTAAAACGTGGTTAGCTGAACCATAAGCTTAACCTGAGAAGGACATTGTTGTTTTCATTAGTTGTTTCATGTGTTAAAATATCTTTAATGTTTTCTGAGTTGCACTTGAAAGCAACACGCTCCAACTGCACTTGAAGGCAGCACTCAGGCAGGTAGCCTTTTAGCAACCAATTAGCATGCACGTTCAGCCTATTGCGTAGGAGTCAAGTTGGTACGCAGTAATTTGTCACTTCCTTATTTGAGTTCGACAGCGAGAAGGCAGCAATCCGCTGAAGCAAAGCGGTAACACACTGATTGTAGTGAAGCCGAGAGGTGAGAGTCCCCGACGGAGCTCAGCACCGGAGCAAAGCGCATCGGTGAGACTGATATTTTCCGCGTGTCTGCTTTCTGTTAGCGGCTGCTGCTCATGTGCTGAACGGGTTAGCGATGTGCAGATATCCTGTGGTGAACCCTTACATTAAGCTCGTTGCTCTGTGAACAACCTTGCACCTTAGCCTGTGCACTTCATAGACTAAATTGCATTATTAGCTGATGAGCATTGTGTTATGTTGGTGCATGTGACTGCAGGCAACACAAAGTACACGTTGATCAGCCATTTGTGTCAATATGTGAGATTAAAGGGAATGTTTTGAGAGTTATGTGTCTAATACTGAATTAAAGAGGGGAATACGTTTATTTTGTAATGTGAAGGAATTTTCTTCTTTCATTTGTGAGTTAGGGTTTAATTTCATGATCCTTATTACAGATTCTCATATTGAATGACTGAATATATTTTGCTCATGATTTAAATCACAAATTCTGAAATGTTATTGTTTTGAATTATTACCCAATGATTCATGTAAGGACACTTGATTTCTTAGATTTGAAGTTATTGAGCTTTAGTGTAATGTAAGGCCAGAATGTTAAAGGTGACGTTGTCATTATACTTCAGTGTTATTGTTGTACAACAATTAGATTGTTTACTTAAAGGCCCTGTTTATCAAATTAAACAGGTCAGGTCTTTTGGAGACCCCTAGACTCCATAGGAACATCCAGTCGGTTGAAGAGGATCCAGAGCCCTGGATGGAGTGATTCGGGATCATTCTGTGATTCATAGATGGTGAGCCTCCCAAAGATCCTAAAGAAACTGGATTGACTCTTTGTCACTAACTCCAATTGGTGGTAGGGCCAACCTGGATAGCAGGAGTACTACACACTCAAAAGAGTTAGCACTTTCTAATCACCCTATTAGAGGAACACTTGGAAAAAACACAAACAAAACAGTACCGGTACTAAGGAAAAACAAGACTCATTATTTTAAAGGTGCCATTTTATTCTCTTTATTATTTTTCATATCACTGTTTATATAAATGTTTTAAACTTTTGTTATACATTACTCACTAAAAGAGTTTACGTTTGCAATTTACTTTGTGGTTGGTGTTGTTCATTGTTCGGCTGTTCAGGTCTATGGTAATTGAGCTCTTTCCGAACCTAGCCATTCAGTGTATCTACTGTAAGTGGGTTACATATCAAAACTGGCTTTTGGACAAATATATATTTTCTAAAAAAAGAAAGAAAAGTGAAGGTTTTTATCAGAAAGACCTGAGACCAGGTTAAAAATGTAATGTGGGAAATCAAATTGAACAGATCACTGGAGAAATCAAACCGTTTAGCCACACAGCTGCTCTATAAACAAACTAAAACAAGTACAGGTGTCACCCACTGACTGGCTCCACAGTAAAGGCCTCATCACAGTAAGTCTATTTCTTTTAGCAAAACAACACAAAGCACAAATAGACTCACATCACAAAGAAATAGAAATAAAGTGATTTACAACACCTGGGGTTATAAATAGTTCTACAAAGTTTTACATGAGGAAACAAACATACAGATAATGTAAACTCAATGTGTAATATATGTAATGTTATATGTGATATAAGGAATATGAACAGATGATGTATAATACAGAATATATAAAGATAGGTCATATAAACGGACAATATAAAATATAGACACGATATAGAATACCAACCATGAGACCTGAGGCTGCTCTTTGATTGGTTGTTCCAGACTTTCCTCAGGACCCAACCGTCTGCGCTCTGGACACACCCACTTTGTTTTTTACAGCCAATAAGTATTGATGTGAGTTTTTTAATCTAATGTGATTGGTCGACGTCATATCCACACTTCTGATACCTGATGCCTCTGAGGTACTTCCCCATAATTCGTTATATCGTTACACACACACACACACACACAGTCTGTCCCTGACTTGGTGAGATGACTCATCCTTCACCAACACGTGTCTTCTTTGTGTTAGCACTCTTCCAAAAAGGTAAGAACAGTGATTATTGCTTTATTAATTTAGCTGAATGTAACTTCTTTGTCTTAATCTGAAAAGACTTCTGTGCGTATCCTTTGTGTTTTTTAAGATAATCTGGCACCGATGAGTGTTTCAACCATAGACTGCAAATAAAATGGTTTTAACCCACAGTTAATATTACATCGAGCTAAAGAAAATACAAAGCTGAGACTTCTCTGTTCAGACCAAGAGCACGGGGAACATCCTCTTTGTTACTCTACGTGGTCCAAATAAGTACTTGAGTAAAAGTAAAAAGGGTCTCATAAAATATTACTCATGTGCTGAGTACCTTTATTAGAATGTATTGTGATCAAACTGAATAGTTGGAGGTTATAACAATTTAAAGTGCACTTTGATTGTAATTACTAAAGTGACATATTTAAAACTAGGCCAAAATACACACTGTTAAGCAGTTTGCTTTCAAACACCAAGAACAAACCTTCACTGAATCCTGAAGACTTGGATGCAGTCTGCATTCTGTGAGTTTCCAAATCAAACTGAAATTTAACTTAAAATATATTTTTTTACCTGAATAACGCAAGATAGGAAGATGCAAACATTCAAAAATTCTAAATAATGTTCTAATAAGTGAAACAAATCAATTGTATGTTATCCATCTTCAGAACTAGGTCGTAAGATAAACAGGTGAAGAGGTCACACATAGGCACATGGTGTTGTTTCAGTGCAACTGTCCTCTCCTGTAGGTTTCACATCTGTAATCCAGACTCTGAACACTGTGGATGAGGCAGTGGGAGAAGATGCTCTCCTCAGCTGTCAGATCCTACAGCCTGAAAATGTGGTGCACGTCACATGGCAGAAACAGTCGCTGGATGGGGAGATCAATCTCGCCACCTACAACAATTTCTATCGCTCCAAGGTGAACCCAGACTTCACAGGCAAAGTGGAGATGAAAGACGGTGGACTGCTCAACAGCTCCATAGTGATCAAGAATGTGACGGAGGAGGATGAAGGCTTCTACCTCTGTCTCTTCATCGCCAACCCTGCTGGAGCGCTCACTGGCAGAACCTTCCTCAGGGTCTATGGTAAGAACCTGACTGAAAGACCTGTTTAACTCCACATTGGCTTTGTACTTTCTAGAATGAAATTGTAATAAGACTGGGATTTCACAACTTGACATTGTATGAGGTGAATACATTCTAGAGAGAGAAATAAGTAACAAACACTAATGAAAGTAAGGAAAGGTATTACCTTTTACAGAGTGGGACATTTCTTTTCTTCCCAGAGCTTCATGAACCAGTTCTACACATGAGAGAATCAAACTCATCTGACGAGTTCTTCGTTTCCTGCTCCGTCACAGGACGACCTGCTCCAAGCGTCACGCTCAACGTCCCACAACAAGACTTCAGCCTCTCACAGCACAACACTGTCAGTGTCATCAACACAGAAGGTACATTCACTGTCACTGCCACAGCCGTGTTGGCAGGTTGTAATGTCACCGGCAAACAGGCTCGATGTGCCGTGCAGGTGCTCTCTAGGCAGAAAGAAGTGTTTGTGCCGATTCCTGACGTGAAACTGACGACTACCACTGGTGAGAAACATTTCTAAAGCCAAACATTCATAGATGATAATTATGTATAGATTCTGATCTTTGTTTTTCTTTGTCCCAGGTTTGGATGAGGGATCTGGATCTGCTAGCAGATGCTTCGGACTTTTTCCCACAGTCGGGATGTTGATTGTAGCAGTTACCTGCCTTTGTGCTGCTTTAGTCTTCATTGTCCTGTTGATACGAAGACAAAGGAGCAGGTACGTCTCTCAACCAGAATCTGTTATAACCACAGACTGTAAATAAAGATAGATGACTCGTCTCCACTTCCTCCCGCTATCCAGAAACCAAAATATCTGGGATACAAACGCTGCCGTCTTGTGGGTGTGGGGTCTGATACAGTATGTGCTTTCACTTGGTTTGGTCCATGTCCCATCCACTAACATGGAGAATGCAGGGTTATTAACTTATACTGCAGCCAGCCACCAGGGGGCGATTGAGACACTTTGGCTTCACTTTTGGATTGCCGTCCTGTCGTCCATCTTTATATACCGTCTACATCGTCTGTGTTTGAGTCTGTGAGCGTTAATATTCAGCTTTAACTGTTCTTAAATCCTTCAGTCCGTCACACAGAGGCATTGAGAAGACTGAGATCCGTCAAACTGCAGACGCTGATACGTGAGTCACTCTTCATATACTCATCTTCAAACTTTATTTAAACTTGCCTGAACTTCACCAGTGCAGAAGGATTTGTTTGTGCAATAATTAAATATTGAGTTTTTATTTTTAGGGTCCAAGACGTTTCGTCCACAACAGAGATGAGTCAGCTCAGAAAACGGACACCTCCTAAAGAAATCCAGCCAAAATAAAACCCTGAGTCGTCTTTAAAAGCCAGAAGACTTAATTTTGACTTGTAGGTGGACCTCAGCTCTCCACTGAAAAACCACTGTTCAGGATTTTTGTGCAGTTGAGTTTGTGTGTTTCAATTTTAAACGAGGTTCTCTTCATTTTTAGTGTGTTCTGGTGTGTATAAGTATTTGTGCAATTTACTTATATTCCTGTGTTTTTTATTTGCAGCTTACTAATTAGTTTCTGTTCATTTTTGGCATTTGTGATTGTGTATATCTTTTTTTATTCTCATACTTATCTATATGGGTTACAAGAAGCGAGAGCAGAGTCAGCGGAGGTCTTGATACGTGTTGTTTTTAGATTGTTCCTGGAAGTTTGTGGCAGCTACTTTAAACCTGTAAAACTAGAAATTCTTATTTTGTTGAACAGTGCCTTGTTTACTTACCCAGGTTTAAAAAGTATTTTGAAACCGTTGTTCTGTGGGGGATGTTTTTCTACTTATTCATTTAATTTTAAGCTTTATCACCGTTATTTGCATTTTTGTGTTGTTTTCTTAAAGAGCTTCTGTATTTTTTCAACTTTAAAAAATAAAATAAATATCGGTTTTATAAGAACATGTAATGTTTCAATTGACGTAAGACCCAGATAATGGACTGTAGGTTGGTGCGAGTGCAACATTTATTGGTATTAAATCTTCAAATAGTGCATCATGAATACTTTTATTAATACATTTATTCCAAACTGTCTAAACTGCAGGTTTCTGCTGCAGCAATTACACAACAAGGCCAGTGGATGTCACTGTATCCTCAGGTTTCATGTGTGAGGCGGTGTCAGACTCTGAGTAGAATCATTCAGCAGGACCACAATAGTCGCTCAGTCTTTTTAAAGCAGGAAACATGGACTGTTCGGCTCCACTTTGACACAACCTGCAGCACAGGCAGCATCTCCAGTCTCTCACCCTGTCCTCTGTCAGCGGGTGAGTTTCATTCCTCAACAGAAAAGTTGACTTTCTTGTAAAGTTTTGAGTTTTCAGCCTCTTATGTGTGAATTTAAACTTGATCCAGGGATGTCACAGTTGTTATGATGGCTACAATCTATGAGGGGAGGTTTTTTAATTGTAAATATGTCTGTTGTGCTCTAAATAATAGCTGTTTAGTTTCCTCTGATGAATTAATCTTCTTTTAAATTAACAAATGTTTCACTGAACTGAACTTATTTAACCTAAATTAAATTGCCACAACCTGTATTCCTTGTTGAGCCTGTTGGATAAACCTCTCTGCAGAGAGAGCATAATTATGATTATTTAATATGGTAGATCTGACGGAAGAGGAAGATTTACATCCACGAAATTGTTGTTGAAAATGTGGGAAAGATCTTTATATTTTTGCTTTTCATTTGTATAAATCTGAATCAACATCGTGGCTTATTGCTGTGTTGGAAACGTAGTTGTGCACATGTGGATTTCGAGCAGATGTTTAGCACTGAAGCTACCAGGTGATTGATGAATAGATCTGATTTCTTGCAGCCAATGTAGCAGCCATCTGTTTGACATCTGTGGAATTATAGTGGAAAAGTCTTTTAAAATGCTGCCCAACAGAAGCGGGCTTCCATGATTGAAGCCAGATGCTTGGCACTGTAAGAGAGCAGAGTCACACCCAGAAACCCTTGAGGTATGGACCTGGTCTGGACTGTGGTCTCGTTGGGTCCGGTCCACTTCACATGCAGACACTGATTTCCGACCAGTTTGAGCTTGCAACCTGTAGTTTCCACATATTTTGGTCAGAGTAGATCAGATCCCAGTGTTGATTTGAAGTAGCATCTTTCTAGATGTTTATAGCCACAGGGTTCAGCTTGTGTTTGCTCTAATTACACCCACACACTCTCAAGCATGCTGTGATACACCTAAATGACTAACATCCCATCATTCTGTCTCCTGGCCATTGTATTGGGTCTTAGGTACCTGTGTTGAAATCACCGGTTGTGTTTCAGCCTAGACTTCACAGCAGCAGCTTGTTTTGCTGCTGCATAATTACAGGTTTATTGCCCAGGCTGTGGATCAAACTCTTCAAATCTCCCGTTAGGCCCCAGGTAATGTTTCCTGAATCAGCAGCTGCTGTTGTTGATGCTGACAACTTTTAACCTCTTATTTATGTTTTTGTGTTTTAAAGAGTGTGATGTTGTGGTGCTGGTGTAATCCTCTGGCTTCATGATTCTCCTTCAGCAGAGCCAATGAGATGCAGCGATAACTGTGGTGACCAGCAACCGCTCAATTAGTCACAACACCTTCTGGCTGACACATCTCGGCCTGTTGCGTCACAGTTCCGCCAGTTTACCGTCCTCACGTTGCCTCGAGCTGTTTCATGTTGAGGTTTCACAGTGAGGTCAGAAGCCGTGGAAGCTCCCTGACAGGGTTTGAGTTGGCAGCTGCAGCCTGGATGTGAGATCCAGCCTCGGTGTGCGATGAGAGGACCTGCGCTCCCTCTGTGTCTGCTGCTCTGCATAGTGGGAGCAGCTGTTCTCAGGACTCATGGTACGTTCCTCAGAGGATGTGTCCCCAAAAAGTCTCAACATGAAGATGGATGGATGGATGGGAAAGAAAGAAAGAAAGAGGGATAGGTGGATAGAAAGGAATGGAAGGAGAAGATGGATAGAGATAAGATGGATAGATAAGATAAGATGGTTGGATGGAAAGATGGATGGATATACATTATTGATCACAAACTGGGAAATTCAGCAGCAAAGTAACAGGCACATAACACATGTAAGATTTAAAAATATAAGACCAAAACTATTCAAAATGTAACAAAACACTTTTTTAAATGTTGAACGTTCCTCCAACTCTTCAGTCACTAACTCATGTTCCACAGGTGAAGTCACAGCCCCAGCCAGCCTGACTGCAGAGGCTGGCCAGCCCCTCCTGCTCAGCTGTAACATCACCACGGCGACCGGCAACACCATCCAGCAGGTCCGCTGGCTCAGCAGGCACGACAAGCTCCTCCTGGCCTACGATCCACGCGTGCCGGTGCGCATCAGCCACCAGGAGCCCAGCGTGCAGCTCACCGGGCACCACCACGATGGCAGCTACATCACCATCACGAGGCTGAGGCACGATGACGAGGGCTGCTACCGCTGCATCTTTGACGTTTTTCCCAAGGGCTCACAAGAGGGCCAGACATGTGTCAAAGTCACTGGTGAGTTTGAGAGGCCTTTGAGTGTTTATTCTGTGCAACTGGCCACAATACACAATTCTTGTTTTTGTTCAGATGCATATTTGAAGATGATAAATTGGTTTCTATGTTGGGATTTTACTAAATTATCTTATCTTTATCTTCCAGGCCGCAGCTCTCAAATGACACTTGAACTTTTGTTCTTTTTATCCATGAAGATACTTTTGAAAATGTGTTTATTTGTAGAAATCACATAATCTTTGTGCAGCTCACAGAAGTTCCCATAGAGGATTTGTTTTGCTTAGAAACTCCCATAATGCTTTGAGTCACTTAAGGTCTGAGTTCTTGGATCAGTAGGGGAGAAAGCCCACCCACCCTGCTGACCTCACTTACCATTCATTATGCACACTCACATTTTTATTGCTGCCTGGCTCCTTCTTGTTAAAACTGTCAGGATTTCATACGTCTGCATTTCCTCTGCCCCAGGTAAAGTGCGGCTGGCGGGCAACAAGACGGCCACAAGCGGAAACCCTATCACCCTCTCCTGCCAGTACAGTCTCCCAGAGAGGGTGCTACAGGTGCTGTGGAGGAAGACGGCCGAGCAGGGCGACACCACCACCGTGGCTGCCTACAGCAAGCCTGGCCAACACAAGGTAGAGGAGCAGTTCAGGGGTCGGGTCAGCCTGAGCCGAACTCTGGACGACACCCAGCTGACCATCCAGCCGGTCAGGACGGAGGACGAGGCCTGCTACACCTGTGAGTTCCACACGTTTCCGGATGGCAGCAGAAGCGCCACAGCCTGCCTCTTTGTTTATGGTGAGCGAGGTGATGGGGAAACTGTTATGAGTTGCAATAATTATTTTGGCAACAAAGGGTAAACATTGAGATTTTTATAAAATGTGTAATTGTGCACAAATGTAAAGGTCTGGTTTAGTTCTGGGGTCACAGCTTGGTTTATTTTTGGTACAATCCTGAGAGTAGAAAACATGATGTTTTGATTCTATCTTTAAAAAACCCACAAACAATAGCTCAAGAAAACAAGAGCTATAATTATATCTCGTAATCATTTGGAATCATTTCCATGTGCAGGTTCTGGAAAATCAGAGCTTGTAAGTTTTGGTTGAGTCCAACGTTCTCCATGACTGGAATCACACGTTTCAGCAACACCGGGGGGGCAATCTCATTTAAAGCTCATTAACTCCATCTGCATCTTATACGTGTATGGCTCCTATCTTTCTCCCTGAGATATTTGATTTATCAATCTGCCCACTCGCTTGCTGTGAATATTCCTCACAATCAGATGATGCTTTCAAATATTGATTGTTTGAGGCCTGGGTTGTGTTTATTACAAATCAGTTTCCTTTTGGCTAAGAGGAAATCTGTGTGTCTGCTAGCGTGCATGTGTGTGGGCGTGCATGCACACATGCATCCCAGATACAGCTCCGGAAAAGGGAAGTGTGTGTATAAACAAACCACAAGCCGCCCCGAGGTGAAAGTTGCTGCAACGGGCCATTAAACTACTGTTCTGACCTGCTATGGCGACAGCCCTCGCCAAACACTTACACTTAGAGACGAGGTGTGACTTCAGGAACAAACATTCCAGGAGTGTGTGTAGTTGTCTTTCTCTATATGTGTTTTTGGTGTGATAGTGTTGACGCAAGGAGGGGAGTCACTGAGGGGAATGGGGTGATTAAATTTGGGTGTAAGCCCGGGGGATGAGTGGCTCACTGTTTCCTTGACACAATGTCTCTCTCTCTCTCTCTCTCTCTCTCTCTCTCTCTCTCTCTCTCTCTCTGTGTGTGTGTGTGTGTGTGTGTGTGTGTGTGTGTGTGTGTGTGTGTGTGTGTGTGTGTGTGTGTGTGTGTGTGTGTGTGTGTGTGTGTGTGTGTGTGTGTGTGTGTGTCCTGTCTCTGCTAGACAAGCTTTTAATTTGTCTCAACTGAGGCAGCCAATGATCCAGACACACAAACTCACAGAGTCGGTAAAAGCTGCTCCGCCGCTGTTCTCTGTCTGGGTTTTGTTTCCAGGACGACTTGTGTCATTGTCAGAGGCAGCGTGCTCTGTCTCTCCAGCACCAGAACGACAGCAGAGGAACAAATCTCTCTCTGTCATCCGTTTTTTGAGTTTGTCAATCAAAGGGCCTCATTGCACGTCAATATCATGAAAACATCTTCTTATATAAATTCTTTCCCTCTCCAGTTTTACCCAAACCAGAGGTGACCCACGTGACCTCGTCATCAGGGATCACCGAGGCCAACTGCACAGCCCAGTCCCGCCCGGCAGCAGATATTATGTGGGACATCGGCGGGGACAACCGAACAATTGGGCCACCCATTTTGTCCGCCTACGACCAGGGTGACGGCACGACGATAGTGACGAGCACGCTTCTCTTCCAGGCAGGGCTGCTCAGTGAGCACTCCGTCAAGTGCATCGTGCAACACCAGGGTCTGGAGAAACCCCTGACGGTGCCCCTCAACACAAAGGGTGAGGAAGTTATAGTGAATCGTAATGAGGTCGTAACTCGCATAGGTGTATTTTTATCCTTTTCATCTTAGCTTTTCATAAGCCACACTAATAAAGGCTTTTTTTATTTTTACACTGCAAGAGTGCCTTGGTTTATTTCCTTTTTTTAAACTAGAAAGGCACTCGGAATTTAATCTGCTCCTAAAGTTAATGGGTTCTTTCTTCCACCAAGTTTCAGTCAAATTGGTTCTGTGATTTTTGCATATTTTTCTGCCGACAGAAAGAAAGACACCAATGAAAACGTAAACTTTTTGGTTTTAAATCAATATTTGTATCATCTCAAGATTTTTTAACATTTAGTTATCACACAAGAAAAATACCAGCCACAAAAAATAAATGTTCCCAAAATACTTTTACTACAGCTCGGAGAAAACAAGGCTTTTGTTTTCTCCATGTACATATTTGCAGCTATTTTAGTTGTGGGGTAATTATGGCTGCTTTGATGGGCTCCTGAATCCTGTAATGTCGCAGCGTACGAGAAGGATACTTTTTTGAGAAATGTTATTCTTAAACCATGTTTAGTCCAGATGTCATACATGTTCTTTGAAGCTTGAGCGGTGCCTTGGAGGAACTTTAAGTGTGTGTTTGTGCGTTGTAGTGAGTCCAGTCGTGGTGATCCTCCTCTCGGTGTGCGGGGTGGTGGCCGTCCTCCTCCTCTGTCTGTGTGTGTGTCTCTGCAAGTGCTTAATCTGCACAGACGGTGAGTGTAAACACATCAGCTCCACCACGTCACATTCACTTCTCTCAAACAACATGCATTTTCTGTCCCTGGCCACATTTGTTAACATGTTACAACCCAGAAAACAAGGTCATGCCTCTCTGGTGGTTGTCCAGAGGTATTTTAGGGAGTGCAGGGAGCTGGTTAAGAAAGAGAGAATTGAAACAACTCCTGTTATGATGTACGTGAAGGCGGATTTCCCACTTTTGGCATGAAGCAAAAACATGGAGTATATTTTGAGATTAGAGTCTTTTCTCCACTCGGGGGGTTAAACAGTCTTCTGATATTCAGTGCTTTGTGTTTTTTTCTTGCGGCCTGTTGTGGCAGCCAAGTTTAAGTACCTCTTGTCATCGCAGTGATTATGATGAAAGTGTTTTCTCCTGGCTGCATGAACAGAAGGCATCCTGGGACTTTTAAAAATGTTTCCTGCTTAAAGCTGCTAATATTCATATTTTTAGATTAACAATGGTTCACATGACAGAGTTAGTCAATTATCAGTCAACTCTGCAGTTCCCTTCGTCTCTATGGAGAATTTCAGCTCATTGTTTTCGTTGTACGGCCTTCAACTCTACTGTGTTCTCGTTGGTCTCTGGGAAAAAACCTTCGGACTGGTGTGAAAGAGGCAACAATTTCCATTGCAACGTCCTCCTGCCGCTAATATGAGCTTGAAGCCTCAGGGCGAGAGGAATCGTAAATTAAATTCTTATTACTGAGAGGTTAGAGGAGCAAGGCTTAGTCACAGTAGATCTCCACATTATTTAGACTTAGATAAGAAGATACTCGACTCTTGCTCCACACTGTGGCTTTCTCTTCAGTGAAGAGCCAATTAGAATTCCCTGAAAGAATAACAACAGTATGAGAAAACAAATAATGTGAAGATGCTTAAAGTGAGAGTGAACGAGTGCTTCACAGTCATCACACACTGATAAGGTCCCCTCACAGCCCCTCTCCACACACTGCTCACTCACGTGTCATCAAAGCTCCGCTGACGCCTTTCCTCGCAATCTTCTCTGGGTGTCACGGAAACAGTGATGGCGGCCAGCGGTGTAAAGTGTGGACCGCTGCCCACTTCCCCCTTATCATAAATTTACCGCCCACCGATGAGAAGCAGGAAAGGTTTGGCTGAGCCCTCTGCCAACGCTGTGGCCGTAAAGAAAGAAAAACAAAAGTGGGCGCTGACGTGTCAAGGTTAGGACGGTCCCATGGCTACTCTCCATTTGGCAACGTAGAATTCAGCCTTCATTTGTAGGAAGTGTTGTCCCATTGAATACGTTTATTTTTTAAATTTCATACCTGTAGGACCTTTTTCTTTAAAAGTCTTAAAACTCCAAGAATTCTCAAATCCTGATTAATGAGTTTCCTTTTTCCCTACGGCTCCTCCGCGCCCTTGTTTTCTTGCGCGATAAGAATGGTCACATACTCACATTTTCCCGATGCCATCCCTCAACCCTGCTTTCCTCATTGTGTCAAAGTTCCAAAAGCAGCTTTCTCCCACATGCTGCACACCACAAAGGCCACAATCATGCAGTTGATTCAGGCGTGCTGGTTGTTTTTTCCCCCCGCACATCTCTAACTCATGAGACGGGGGCAGTCTTGACAATCTCAAACACCATGTTTGCACGTGATTGATAGTGTTGTGTCGGACCAGAGCTTGCTCAAGTATCAGTGGTCAGAGAAGAGAGATGCACTGTGAAAATAGATTTTCCTGTTTTGCCTCTCTCAGGAAATAAGCCTTCTGTTTTCTTGAGACTTTCCTCGTCGTCTGAAAGTCTTCGCCCCGAAGTTCTTTCAGTTTCCAACTCGCTGAGTCCTGAGCTGAATAACAAGTGGTTGTGCTGATTGTCTTGAGTTAGCAGCCGGAAGAAAAGGCCTAATCCTCTGCACTGTGGAGGGAGGCGGACGCATTAAGGGCCTGTGGGGTGGGAGCAGTGACGAGGAGGAACCAGAGGTCAAAGTTGAATACAACTCCCCACACACACTTGACTGTAAAGACACACACGCACTTCCCATATTTCCCGGTCACACAGGCTTCTATTGTGATGTAATTCACATTTAGGGAAAGGGAGATGCGATGCAGCTGTGATGCATCCTTTAGTAAAACAATTTTTCCATTAAAATGTCCTTACTGACATTATCCAAAACGTTAAAGACAATGTTCAAACATAGAGAAACCCCCAATTTTACTCAATGTTACGGGACGTTTGATTTTGCCTTTGAATCGCTATAGTTTTATAGCTTTTCTCAGGATTTTGGGTGAAGTGACCCTTTAAGCCATTGATGCAGGGCAGTACAGTTATGGTATTTCTTCCCTCAAGCAAGAAGTCAGCACATTCTCCCTGAATGAGTGTTGAAGCTGAAAGTAAAGAAAGTAAAACCAAAGCATGTCTGAGACGTTCAGTTCCACAGAAGCCCACGGTCAGTGGCTCGAAACGTAGTTAAAGGTGCAGAGCGTTTCGGTGGAACAAGTAGCCACCCACAAAATAGCTCTCGTGGCTTTCCTCTGAACTTGTGGGTGTAGTTCAGCCTCTGTCTGCTTCAGTCATAGTTTGGGAAGTAGCGCAGAAGGGCCTGAGGTTCTTCCAGTAAACTACCACTGGAGTATTTGTGTCTGCGTTTCTGTGATCTTTGGCGTGGCTGCGAGGCGATGTCCAGACTGCAAGGTGCTGCGTTGGCACAGCTTTAATGTTTTCCAGGGCACCTTTCAACCCGTGGCACCACAGGAAGTGCTGAGGGAGGTAAAGCATCCGGTCTGGCACACAAACACGGTCTAAAAACAGTGATTGCTGCTAAGAGATTAGAGGGAGGAAAACAGAACAGAAGGTGACACCTGCTGGTCACTACACTTTAAATAAAAATCCTGTTTAACCTTAAAACTCATCTTGTTTTTCTTTAATCTGCAGCGTTGAATGATTTGTCTCTCCTGCTCTGATTGGCTCGTAAGGCTACATGTGTCCATTCAGCAGTAACTCTGCAGAGCACCTCGAAATAACTCACATTGCTGCCATATGTACACGGAGGTGTGAAAGGCCCCTAATCATAGCCGTAGAATTCCTGCTTTACTGTCAGGTACATGTGCTCTTTTTCAGATCTGAGCGGGGTGTTGTGGGTTTCTGTGACTTTAGACTATTCTCAAAATAAACCTTTGTCCCCCTGTATAAAAGTTTGATTGATCCACGTTGAAGTGGCTCAAGAGAAGAATTGCTTTGCCTCCATGTACCAAAACAGGATTTGATGCTTTCATCACCTGATTGATGGATTTACCAAAAACCTGTGAAAGTGCTCGTTCTTTTACTGATGAAATCTCAGCAACGAAAGCATCCCAGACTGAACAGTATCCAGTGCTCCTGAGACAAAAAGTACTGACCCACTAACTGTGCGTTCCGCCCCCCCCTCTTTGTGTCCAGACTGATTTGCGCCGCTGCTTTGATGAAGGTCCAGCAGAGCTCTGAGTCTGACCTAGCTGCTCAGCGCCGTGCCGTCCGACTCAGCGCGCACAGGACGGGAACAAAGCTTTTTTCTGGGACAACCCTGCTGGCTCACTGCTAGACACAAAGGAAACAGAACTAAAACCACCTTGTTTAACACTAGATTTTACACTTATGGTAGAAAAGCTGCTATAATTATTGACAAAATCACTGTGATCAGAAAAGAGTTGGGGTCAAATGAAGCTTTCTAACCTTAAAGATGTTTCAGTGTGAGGTTAGATCAGTTCTGCTGTGTTAAATGGAGTGATATGTTATATATTTTTTTACATACAGGTTGTATATAGATAGATTTTTGTTCGCTTCTGCTCTTAGTTTGAAGTATTCTGACTGAAATATTAATATAATCTAAATAATCTGTGTGACTGTTTTTTTCTGACCACAGCTGCCTCATATCTCCTCCGATATAAAAGTTTATAAAACTGTAAAAGACTTCAACACAGTAAGATATAAGCAAGTACCTGATTTTAATAAAGGTCTGAAATCCACAGGAAGGGAAGTGTGATGTGATCTTGCGTTCTTTATTTCCAGTTAAATATATGTGCAACACTGATGCCTAAAAAGGCCTCGATAGGATTGATTAAAAAGCAAACACAATTTATCGACACTTTTCCACTGTGGACCTCCAAAATGTCCACAAATGTTTTCACTTTGTAAATTACAGGAAATCAAAAACAGAGCAGTGGAGCTGAGGCTAAAATCAGTTTGTGTGCGTGTGCGTGTGCATGGATCATTATAAAGTATTTCATGACCTAGTTGTACCATACACGGAAAAATATATTATCACAGACGGGTTTTTTCAATTTGAAGTCAACACTTGTGTTGAACAAACTTGATGAAGTGGTTGGTTACCAGTTGCTGTATTTTTTCTTAAAAATAAGAAACAATTTTCTTCTTTAAGAAGCAACAGTTTTAGTTTTGCAGGAAAGTGTACAGGGAGTGATTTTGTGGAACTCTTATTCTGATAATTAAACACAGCTATTGGATGTTTACATCTAATCTAATTTCATACTGAAGTCAATGATCTATAGTTTATCATAAGGTTTAAATCTGATAAACACCTAAAGTGTTGTTACAGAATTTAGCAAAAAATAATAAAACTGCTGTAAATATGATATTTTCTAACATTGCCTTGTTCCTCTCTGTTTTATATTTCTGTCTTCATTGATTTTTTTAGCAGTTTTCACTTTCCTGTATCTGTCAGAATTTATTAAAGAGCAGATTATCTTAATTTGAGTCAAATAAAAAAAAAAAAACTGAGACTTCTGTTTTTATTGCTTATTTTTTTAATCGTCTGTGTTTGTGAGATTAGATCTAAATTATGAGATCAGAAATGCTTAACTATGGGATGGTAAATCAAAATTATGAGATGATAAGAAATAGAAAGTCGTTATCTTTAGATAGTAAGTCATTATTCTGAGTTGGAAAGTTCTTACAGGGCTCCCATAATATTTTTAGATGTTTCACGTACCTCACGACTAAACTCTGGGTGATGGTCGTGTGGAGGCTGTGGGTGGTACATTATAAACCCACCAGAAAATTACACAACAGGAAACTCATTTCCTCCTCAGCCCACGCAAGTGACTTCATGCTTTTACTCTCAGACCCTAGGAGTGGCTTCACAGATTTCTCGTGACATTTTTGAAATGATCTGCCTCGAAATAACTCTAATTAACCTGCAAGGTCAACTTCAGCTATTGCTCAGAGGTTTAAAAACTCAATAAATTGTCCAAAGAAATGTCCACAGTCTTTTCAACATCTCTTTCCAAAACAAATATGTGTTCATTTTTCATTCTTTGGAAGAAACTGATTCATTTCCTTGACTTTTTTTCCCCTAATATTTTGAAATAGTCTGACGTGGTCTATTATTAATTCTCTCCAAACGCCTCTCATGTACGTTTTTGTTTCCACATACGTCCCCGAGACAGGAAAAGGGCCAGTCGTTCCTTTGTTGTGGCATCTGACTGATTTATTCTGATTGTCATGTTATTAAAGCAAATAATTTCCCCATTAATAATAAAACAGAGGCTTATCTGAAGGAAACTCGGTGCCAACATTGAATTAACGAACAATGAAACCAGAAATGTTTATGGAATCACCCTTAAGAGATTTAGGTATTCACCTTATTAAGATTTTTAAATATTTAGCTCTGAAAACAGTTGAATCAACGAAGATAAGGTATCATCTGATCTGATGAAAGTTCAGGATGCTGCTTTGTTTTTACAGCACTCAATGGCAACATCGTGTGATTTGCTTTTAAGGGACTTTCCTCTTGTCCAATTTGGCCTTAGTTCCTCTTTTTGTTCACTATTTATTTACCTCCATTGCACCAAATACCTCAATATACAAATACTTTAGTTTTAGCTAGTTTAGTTTTAGCTTCCTTGATAATAGCTCTGAAGGGGACAATGTGTCTCTACCTGCATGTGTCACATTGTGGTTGGTGGGCGATGCATGCATGTGCAGGTTTGGTGTGAGTTAAACGTGTGTGTGTGTGTGTGTGTGTGTCACATCGTGCAAGCAATGCACCTTGAAGCACTTTTACAACCACAGAAGTATCACATCCCACAGGCCAAAGTGCTTCAAACAGCCGTTAAACGTACGTTCTGCACATTGTACCCAGCGAGTGACACATGTTGTAGCTCGCTTGTCGTCTTTTACTCAGGCCGCAATGAAAAATAAACATCACAGAGATCAATGTGTTTTTTGTCACTGCATCACAAAGTTTCTGAGGTGGTTCCTGGTTTTAAAGGTGCAGAGCGTTTTGGTCTGAACTGAAATGCGTCGAGGGATGATCTTCTTTCCCTGCGTGTCTTTTCCACCTGTATGTCTGCAGGTTAAAGGTGACGTCTTTTTTACCACCTCATCCTACAATAAGCAATGAACCGCTAATTCAGATGCATGTGCGAACATGAATGCATTATACTGAATTTAGTGCAATGTTTTTGTTATATTATGCATGTGTGCGATGTGTAAATCCAAGATAAGCACGTTCGTCAATGTTAAAATGCTAAATCTATAGTCATATTCAATACAAAATTGCTAAACTAGCTCTGTAAACATTAAAGATGATATTTTAAATCAAATATAGCTAAATTGTTACATTAATAGTAGTTGAGACTATATTTTTCTGAAAACAATCTTTAACAGTTGGGTGAGTCTGATGATGAGTCGAGGGGTATATTTTCTAATTTTACATCTTCAACTGTAAAATAACCTCCATCCCTTCCTGTCATAGGTTTTTACATATGGTTAAGTGTGGTTTTATTTCTGCTTCCTGTGGTTTGATTTCTGCTTCCTGTTCATCAGTCGACACGCTGTCTGCTCCCGAATGCACCAGACACCGTGCCCAGAGAAGAAAAGCTTCAGTTCATCATCCACAGAAAAGAACAGAGGTGCAAACACACACAAGCAATCACTGTTAAAAGAGGTATTGGTACCGAATGTGTGCACGTAAATTGAGTCCTGCACAGGAAAGAAAACTATGAACGAGTAAATGTATTACATGCACACACACACACACACACACACACACACACACACACACACACACACACACACACACTAGGTTAAACAATAGTACTTTCTCATATGAGACATTTCACACTTTTACACCAGGAGTCCAAGTGTCAGATTCACCATCATTCATGACAGTGAACAGGCTTTTATGAAGGGGGTTAAAGGAACACAAAGCAAAGTAGGTGTAATTCCATTCTTTAATCAATTACAGTCAATCTAGCAGATTGATTTTGAGACGACTCATTCTCATAGATATTAAGGCTGGCGGCTCAGATCTGGCGTGTTCCTGGATTGTCCTGCACAGCAGAGACCTTGGACAGAAATCAGGTGGGATCAGTTTCTCTTCTCAGAATCATGATAGTAAATATGCAGTGCATTTAATTGTTCTTATTGTATTGTGCCATTTGGAATCTTTCAGGTGAGACCTTATGCTTTCAGTAGGTGGTCTGCAGAGTGCTGGTCACGAGGAATTAACCAATCAAATCAAGTCTCACCTCCACACTGTCTCTTTGGTGCAACGTATATCGCTATGACAATGACGACAAACAGCATGATCCCAGTAACGTAGCACGCTGATGACAAGCCAGTGTTCTGAGCTGTCGGGATTCCTGTCGGACTAGAGAGGACATTTGATTCAGCATCAAAGAAGCATTTAAATAAATACAATGAATTGCATGTGATACAGCATCGAATTAAGCTCTTGCCTGAGAGAGAGAGTCGTCCACCCAACTGTTTTGGCCTTGATATTACCTGAAAAACATTCAGCTTGAGTTTCCTGCATCAGTATAGTCTAGAAATCCTGCAGTGCAGAAAGCATCACTCACCATGGACAGAGACGTTGATGGAGTGACCCACATCATTTCCCACTCGACACCGATACAGACCTGAGTCGCTGCTGAGTATATTTTGGAATTTCAAAAACGATACCCCCTCGGAATGGTTGACCCCTTTCCACTCAGTTTTAATGTGACTGCTACTGCTGACATTGACGTGTTGAGCTGTGTTTTCCTCCAGCTTGTACCAGAGCACTGTTGGTGCTGATTTATTACAGAATTCAACTGTGCAGTTAATGACAAGGTCTTGTCCAAGGGAGATCTCATAGGCTACGTTGCGGCGTACGTTGATTATTGGTGTACAGTCTGATTCTTCACCTGCTGAAGAAAAATGATAATACAAGAGGATTAAAAATATATAAAATGATAGATTCTTACTAACGAATGCTTAATGACAGTTGTTGTGTCGTGGTTGCAGGATCTCCTGCTGCTTTCTTCATATCGAAGAGACAAACTCCTGAAAAAGTGCCGACCCAACTTTCTAGACATTTTCCTTTGTTTGTGTCTTTTTAACATATTATCAACATTATTTTTATCATCCAAAAAGGTTTTTTTTTTTTATTTCCTCTTCTGGACAGTGTCGGTGTGTGTTTGACTGACGGTGACAAACTAAAAAAAAGTGTACCATAGAACCGGCATTTAACCGAACCCATTATGGTTCCAGAAAGGTTTGCGTAGTTTTTAATGTGTTGCATTTAGACCAAAGGACACAGTCATGTTTGTCGGGACAATAGGATGGGGACCTAACGTGGTTGTCTAATTTTATATCTTGTGGTTCTTTGCTGCGCCACTGACAATAGCCTGCAGGAAGCGATTGAGCGGAAACAAGTTTGTTACTGACAAAGATCGAGAAGTAACCGTTGGTTTACGTCTTTTTTAATTGAAAACACAGGGAAAGAGCTTTGTACTGTAAATTAAAAGAGGATGCAATTGGATGTCATCCCCATTTTCACCAGTATACAATTAAAACAATGAATCCAAGAATTATAACTGACTCATATTTGTGATTACGACTCAAACTGAGGGAATGATGTTGAAATGATAAACACCAACTTACTGTCAGCTTCCAACGTGCAGACAAGCATCACCAAGATAAAAACGGGAAGGATGATCAGGCCGTCAGGTCTCATGGTGACAACGCTTCAAGAACCAGATGATCACCTCTATACCTCGAAGTAAATGACACGAGGAAGACTTTGCTTCCTGATTATGATTTCACTGGGGGGCTGCATCTCCACACACACACACACACACACACACTTTTTTCAACCCTGATAGATAAAAAAAAAACTTTCTGCTTCCTCCTTTACAGCAAACGGAGTGAAAGCAAGCGTTGGCCCAACATAATCTCAATTCAAATCAAGCAGTCATGGACACACATTATATTATATGATTGCACAAAAACATCACATTATTACATTCTTCTATTTTGAAGTTACAGAAAGATTACAAAAGCGATTTTTTACATTCATGCAGTCGATATGATACAGGATGCAAACCATTACTGTCTCAGGTGTGATGTCACTCTGAAGAACATTTCAAGTCGTGAGGGTGAAGTCACAGTTTTTAACAAACATCGCAAAGCAGGATCGCAAACAAAAGCACACTAGTTGTAAACAGTTTGTAAAAAAGTCTGTAACAATCCATTTAGTTTGGTAAATCACGCTTTAGCTCTACAGACGCTGAGGACTTCTCATCATGTCTGTGACGTTCAGCCCTCGTTCACTGGCTCCGATTGAAAGTGTTAAATCTTTAAAAACGGGACAAGATTTTAGAAAATGCAGTTTATTTTTTATGAAATGTTTCTATTTCAGAAAAGTGGTCATTGTAGGTTCTGGGCAAAAGTAAGAGTGAATTAGTTGGGGGGTGTTTTCAGTAGCGAATTATCACACATGAATACTTCATACGGAGGTTTGAGTCACAGGTTTGGTTCTTACTCGATCAGTCAACCTTAGTTCTGTAAAATGCTCTCTGGGTATTTCCATAACTTCTTATTTTAAGTTCTTCTAACTTTCTTGATTTGTCAAACTTTCAGCGATACTGAGATGTGAGATGCAGTCGGCAGGAAGAGAAAGAACCTGTGCACATGCTGACATTTCCCTAATTTTTGCTCTCGTGTCGTTCATATTGTACATGAACCAACAACGTTCCCAGAACAGCTCTGACAAACTTCATCTTGAGCAGAGAGAAGACCTGTGCACGTGTAGAGGGGGATAAACCGGCTGCAACAACAACCTTATCCTCGCTGTACGAGGGCCGTTGTAGCTCCTCTGTGATTTACCAGTTTGAAATGTTCCACTAACTTCTGCCAAATTCACTCGAGCACACGTCAGGACTGACATTACACCACATCTCCTGTGGTTGTTGCGTGTTTACATCACACGAATAGCTGCGTATTCCGAACACTCCTGCGACCTCTGTGGCCGAGCGGC
Organism: Paralichthys olivaceus; assembly: GCF_024713975.1. Classification (NCBI taxonomy): domain Eukaryota; kingdom Metazoa; phylum Chordata; class Actinopteri; order Pleuronectiformes; family Paralichthyidae; genus Paralichthys; species Paralichthys olivaceus. Next base: position 940,463 of record NC_091116.1, read on the forward strand.
GGCCCCCGATGGCAGCCGATGGTTGAGTGCCGCGTACACAACACTGGTCCCCTCCTCCGCAGCATTCCTCTTTCTCTTTCTGTCTTCCTTCACCTTGCTGTAAACTTGATCTCTTGATCCCTCGGCCAACTTGTCGGGTTGTGGGTCTTTCGGCGCAGATAGACAAGCTGGCGGGGCAGAGGGGCTTGCTCTCGGCGAAGGCTGGAGGCCGCCACGTGGGGAGTGGGTCTCGACCATGGGAATTGCTGCGTGCTGCACACATCCAAGAAAGAATATTCCATTGCATCGTTGGAAGGATTTAAAATGGGATGAGGTGGATTAAAGTGTGACATTTACTGGTCTTACCTGATTTTCACTTTGTGTCTCTTTCTTTTGTTTCCCTGCAAGATTTTGACGGATCGGTTATTGTTTTCCGACTCATTGATTTGTACCGCATGGTGCCTTTATTGAATTTCTTTTAAAACAGCTCACCTTTGCAGCATCGTATTGATACAGTTAAAACTATCACTATGGTGACGAATCCCACGGTCCCAGCAGCAGAGTACACGTACATCCACATATGTTTTAGGGGCTCTGGATCAGAAGTTCTGCTATCTGTAAGGATAGGAAGGAATTCATCTCAACTTTTGTGTTTAAACGGTTTCATGATTCAGAGGAAGTTAAGCCTTACTTGTATTATTATTCGATGTGTGTTCAGCACCACCTATAAAACAACACAGGGCTATTGTTTTGAGGGTTTTTTACGACATGGAAATACAAGGGGTAAAATAAAGACTCAATATCTAATAATAATAATATTCAAGAATTTGATATCTGATATATTTTACATTCTGGATCCAGTACTGCTCTTGTGCATTTATCATACAATAGTGATTATTTCTTTTTTATCTCATCTTGATGTGAACACAGGTTTTTTAAGTCACACTCACCATGGACAGAGACGTTGATGGAGTGACCCACATCATTTCCCACTCGACACCGATACAGACCTGAGTCGCTGCTGAGTATATTTTGGAATTTCAAAAACGATACCCCCTCGGAATGGTTGACCCCTTTCCACTCAGTTTTAATGTGACTGCTACTGCTGACATTGACGTGTTGAGCTGTGTTTTCCTCCAGCTTGTACCAGAGCACTGTTGGTGCTGATTTATTACAGAATTCAACTGTGCAGTTAATGACAAGGTCTTGTCCAAGGGAGATCTCATAGGCCGTGTTGCGGCGTACGTTGATTATTGGTGTACAGTCTGATTCTTCACCTGCTGAGGAAAAATGACAATACAAGAGGATTAAAAATATATAAAAACATGTTTTATAATGAATGGTCATTGACAGTTGTTATGATCCTTACATGCCTTGACAATGACTTGATTTGAATTTGCGAACACAAATAGCTGAAGGAACAGAAAGTAAACTGCACTTCTTATGAGGAACTTTAAAACCACATCGATCAGAGGAAGGTAAGGGGGGTGTGGCACTTCCAAACTTAAAGGCTATTATCGTGCTGCACAACTTGGACCATTAGTCAAGTGGTGTGACAAGGATTATAGTGCTGGGTGGAAAGACATTGAGTGGGTGGTGGCAGATATTCCAACCCAGTCCCTGATTGGCGATTCAAAATTAATGAAGTCATTACAAGAGTCTATAGATCCAATAACTTTGCACACATTCAATATCTGGTTTGATTTTGTCAAACAATACAAAATAGGAGGAGATATAAAACAGATAAGTTGGTTTGCATTTGATGACAGATTTAAGCCAAGCTTAAGTGACCACAACTTCAGGGACTGGGGTAGGAAAGGGCTCAGAGCAATGTGTACAGTAATGAAGAAGGGACATCTAATGAACTTCCAGGAATTGAAAAGCAGTTATGGATGAGGAAACAGAGACCATTTTAGATACCTGCAGTTGAGGGATTCTTTTGTGAAGGAAATACAAACTGTAAAAACCTTGAATGGTGTAATTGAGTTAATGATTAAGACATACAGTGGCTCCACATTCAGAGCAGTTTCACGGCTGTATCGAAACATCACAGACTCAGAAGCTACCTCTGCTCTCTACATTAAGGAGAAGTGAGAGAAGGAAATGAATATTAACTTTTACTTACTCTAGAAGAATGGCAGAATATGTGTGAAACACAGCACACAACAACAAGTTCAAGACTATGGAGGGAATTAGGATTGAAAAACCTGACCCGCTACTTCATTACACTTAAATTGAAGAGTAAACAAACTGGTCCCCAACATACATGTTGGCGATTATGTGGAGAGAGAGAAGAAAATCATACACACATCTTCTGGAAATGCCATAAACTGAACTCATACTGGGGAAATGTACACAACATAATTCAAAATATTTTGGGATATGTGATACCTAGAGAATCCAGAGTGATGTACATTGGAAGATTGGATGACTATGTCCTGGACAGTATCTAACAAAAATATTATTGATAACATGTAAAAAGCAATAACACGGAACTGGTGTAGGAGTGAACCACCTACTTTAAGTCAGTGGTTAGAAATCTTAAGAGAGGTATGTACCATGGACAGAATGACCTACAAGCTGAGAATGAAGGAAAATGTTTGACACAGAGAAGAATCCTTGAAACATGACTGATCATGATTTATGTACCATATATTTGGAAAATGTATGCAGATAACCATGTTTACTATCCCTTGACTTTTTCACCTTTATTGTTGTTTTATTTTGCATTATAAAACACTTTCCTCATTTAAATTGTAAAACCTACAAAACCTCAATAAAAATTAAAGTTTCATAAAAAATCATCGATCAGTAAATAAGGTTGGAGATGAATGTTTTTTGCATGTTTATTAAATTTTTTATTACAGCTGAAATGATAATAATAAGAAGTAATCACTCGCCCACAGTGAGACATTATTAGATAATTTACATCCTGCCCACAGACCACGATAAGAACCTTTAAAGTCATAGACTCTCTCTCTCTCTCTCTCTCTCTCTCTCTCTCTATATATATATATATATATATATATACAGAAAATAAATTAATTCACACAGTCATTACTGTTTTTAAAAGATAAGAAAATAATGCAGGTAGTTCTCATTGCAAGTGAACGAATTTAACTGGACAATCATGACCTCCGGTTTGTAATCAACACTCTTATTTTGTGGGTACATGATGAGTTACATTTGAAAACTCATCACATTGTTTTATGCATGCTTTCTTTAAAGTTTGAGAGAAAATCTGTAATTGTTTCCATCAAGCACCCACATGTGTAAAAACACTGTCTAGAGGGGTTTTTTGGGACCTGAAACTATGTTTATTTAAATTTCTCAGTTCATTTCAAAATTCCCCGATTTTAAAGACAAGTCATGCTTTTCATGCTTGAGGCAGAATCATGCAGATGGAGTTTGGCAAATAGATATATGCCTACTTTGTCTTTCCAAAAATCTGAATCCAGTGTGGACTTGAGCGCAGCACTTCTAAGTTCAACACCTTCAGAGAAATCTGGCCTCCGACCCCTTTGGAAAGGCTTCAGATTACAATGCTCTCCAGACAGAATAAAACAAGAATAAACACTGCTTCAATGGACAGAAGAACAGCGCCACAGAAATCCTGAGACAACACGATACACAAAAATTAACTTACCGCCAGCGTTTAAGGTGAGAACCAGCGCTGCCCAGAAGGACACATGCAGGGCGCTGAACCAGTGGTGAGGCCTCATGATGGGATCTCTGGTGAAGCCTCCTGTCATCTTTCGAATATGCTCCTCAAATGCATCATTATAGAGAACTACATGCTGTGACTGCACCTGCTGCTTCCTCTTTCTCTTTGCATCTTTCCCCTTGAAACGAGGGGCGTTGAATGTACTGGAGGTGAGTCAAGATCAGTGGGTGGTCTTGGTTCTGCAAATGCTGCAGGTCCAACACGGTTCACAAGGTTTCAGGCTTTCCCTGTCACTTCCTTATCATTTCTGACTATATTGTTTAAGTCCTCGCACCTTTACGTCTTCTTCTTTGCTGACAGTGTTTTCAAGCTGACTCCCCCCCCCCTTCCTCTTTCCTCCATCGTGTGCATCTGCAAACGTGCACAGCTGTGTGGTTTCAGCGGAGAATGTACAGTGCACTGAAGAGGAGAGGGGATGCTGTGGCCTCTTGAGCTCTGATGCCCACTCTGATGTTTGTTTGTGAGTGTGTGGTTACTATAAGGCAACACCTTCCGTCTTATCGACCTATGAATCTTTCAGGTTCCAAAGAGCCCTCTAATCTTAGATGACTTGTTACTGCTGTAGTTAACTTCTGGAAAAAGTTGCATCGTCATTTTTGAGAATCTAAAATGTGATTCTTATGATGTCAGGGTTGAATAGATGCGACTTGAGCTGTATTAAGGGAAAAGTAGGACCACAATATATGCCACAAAAAGTCAGGAGATCTCAACCACTTTCAGAATCAGAATCAGAATCAGAATCAGAATTCTTTTATTTGCCAGGTATGTTTGCACATACAGGAAATTGCCTTGGTGTCGTTGGTGCACTACTTATGTACATAAAACAACAATATAAGAAACAACAATATATAAGAAATTGAATAAAATAAAAATAAAATAAAATAAAATAAAATAAAATAAAATAAAATAAAATAAAATAAAATAAAATATAGTATATACATATATACAGTAACAGAGTAACAGGGTTATGGGCACGTGCTGTGCGAAGGTGCAGAGATTGGTGATAGTGCCAGTAGTATATAATAAATTATAAATTATGTGCAGGGGGTGGGGTGTGGTGGGGTAGAGTCAGTGCGGTGCAGAGTCAGTGTGAAGCAGGGGGCTTGTTTGTGAGCCCCACTGCCACGGGGAAAAAACTGTTCAGATGGCGAGAGGTTTTAGTCCTGATGGCCCGAAACCTTTTTCTGGAGGGAAGTCTCTGGAACAGGTGGTGACCGGGATGTGAAGGATCAGCAATGATCTTGCCTGCTCTCCTACTGGTCCTGGAGTGGAACAGGTCCAGGAGGGCAGGCAGGTCACAGCCGATGACCTTCTCAGCTGACCTTATGATCCGCTGCAGTCTGCCCTTGTCCTTGGCAGTGGAGGCAGCGAACCAGACGGTGATTGATGAGGTGAGGATGGACTCAATGATGGCTGTGTAGAATTCAACCATCACTTTCTGCGGCATGTTGAATTTCCTCAGTTGCCGCAGGAAGAACATCCTCTGCTGGGCCTTCTTGGTGATGGAGGTGATGTTCTCCGCCCACCTCAAGTCCTGTCCTTTCACTATTTTCATGTAAGTAAAATGTTTTCTCTTTAAGCAACAGAAATAAATGCAAATAAAAAGATGTTTGATGATTTTATTTCATTTAATTTATTTAATTTATATTTTTCTTAATAATTATCATCATAACTTCTATTTCGTTGATCTACTTTGTTGTCCTTTTTGTAATTGGTACTATTTTAGTTCTATGTTTGTCTCCTCATCGGCCGTTTTACTAAAATTGTTGTTATGTGTTTTATATATTTTTTTATATTCAAAAGGATCAATAAGAAGTGATGTGGAAAGAAAAAAAAAGGATAAATCTTTATTTTTATATAGGGTCTATATGGAAAACATATTTTCTGTAGCAACAGCGCAGACGTGTGGCGCTCAGGGGAAGTGCAATCCGAATGCGCATGCGTGCTCTGTTTGCGTCATGACGTACATTAGTACGTCCGCGACGAGCCGAAAATGGCGGAGTACCTGGCGTCCATTTTCGGCACAGAGAAAGACAAGTAAGTTTATTGAACATTTGTCGCCGTGGTCTCCTTCGTGGTGGGTTTAACGTGAAGTGTGTTGGCAGCGGCTCCTCCCGGTTCACTCAGGGGCCTCGTTATCACCGCAGCGCCGCTAAATGCCTCACACAAGCTAACATTAGCAACAGGAAGCTAACGCCGAGCTAACGCATTGAATGAAACTCATTAACACACCAGAGCTAACTTGCAGCCACTGTCAGATGTTTGCTATCGCACAGAATTCTCACTGTGTCTTTGGTGCAAACGTGAATAGGAGAAGCACTTTTAATTTTTTTACATGTTTTAAAACCCACAGGGAGCGAGAGGCTTGGTTAATAAATGATGTTGTTAGCATAGCTGCTGCTTCGCTCAGGCAGATGAGAGCCTCCTACACGTTTGAGAGTGTGAAACTTTTCACAAGTTGCTGAATCAGCTGTGGATGTGTGGTCCTTGTGTAATTCTAACAGCAATGTGGTGGACATCATGCTGCCCTGTTGCCCTAAACCTTTAACTCCAGAGGTTTGAAGGGATCTATTGGCAGAAATTAAATACAAAACAATCCTAGTGATGTTTTCACTAGTGTTTCATCAACATTGATCCGAATGGGTTTTTTTTTTACCCTAGAATGGGCTCTTTCTATTCAAATACTTTATATTTACATCAGGAGCGGGTCCTCTCTATGGAGGCTGCCATGTTTTTTTACAGTAGCCAACACTAGACAAACTAAACACCTTTTGAGTCCTTCATGTTTGGAAGGGGAGGGTGACGTGAGGGGTGTTCAGCTGCAACATAAAACTGAGTTCTACACTCTGAAACTTTAAAAGATGATGCTATTCTTTCTCTTCCAGGGTCAACTGTTCCTTCTATTTTAAAATCGGAGCTTGCAGACATGGAGACCGCTGCTCGAGATTGCACAACAAACCAACCTTCAGCCAGGTGAGGATCCCACCAAAGTTCTCCCCCTAAAACAAAGGCTCTATTCTGCAGGATTGACACCTCGCTGTTAGCCACAATTTCACTCAGAGCGTATACATCCGCCAAGTCCCAAATGTCACACACACCCATAGATATCAGTCCCCTAAATGTGCCTGATTCATTTCATCTACATCCATGAGTTACTCCCTGAGAAATTGGTGTTTAATGCACCCAATCTTGCAATCTTCAACAAAGAAGCAACTCCTGGATCCCCACTGAAATGTCTGGGGTGCTTCCCTGACCCATACATCATCGTCCCTCTAGGTTTTGTGGTAAAAGGCATACAGATCTGATCTGTTTGAGAAGTGTACACGGTTAAGTTTAATTTGACAAATTTGCTATGATGTCTTCACAGCAAAAAGCCAAAGTGTTCATGTGTTTTAGATATATCTTCAAGTTTTAATTATTAAATATTAAGTTTTTGGGGGTGCTTTACTGAATATAAGTGGAATATAGTTGAACACAAATGTCAAAGTCAACCTTTATTGTCATTCTGCCATATGTTATTGGATCTATAGGATGTGAGTAGTGCAAACAGGAATAGTAAAAAAATGGATTGAGAAGTGAAAAGCAGATGTGGTATGGTAGCAGTGTTTGCAGTAAAAAAGAAACAGCTGCAAGGGCCTGTTCACAGGATATATAATTTTGGCCTCAGGAGGATGTCATACCTTATCTGACGTGTAATCCTCATTGTTTTCTTTTCTTCAGATTCTTGGCAATGAAGGATCTTGTGCCTGCATGACTGTCAGAATGTAAACAAGCTAAAATAGAAGTTGTTGTAATCAGAAATGGCACAAAACTATCACACAGCCCTGTCTGACCACTGTTTTCTTTCTCTCCTCTGCAGACCATCTTGATTCAGAACATCTACCGAAATCCCCAGAACAGTGCACAGACCGCAGATGCTTCACGCTGTAAGTTGAACATAAATTGCCTGTTTCTTTAAAATAGAGTTCACGTCTAGTTGAGTGACAATGGAGGCCTCATAATCTCTCTACTGTTCAAATCATTCATCTGTTATCACCTAAAACCAATAGACCCTTTTCACGGCAGCCAGTTTGACATGAAATAGTAGGATGTAACACAGGTGTTACATTCATTTATGTGTTATACCCAAATACGACGGAACCTTCATCAATGTGACTAGTAACACCTCTGTTTACCTACTATTTCAGGTCAAAATGGCTGCCATGAAAAAGCTGTATAATAAGCACCAACTCCTCCTTCTTCCTCCGCTGTGTAGCTGAAGCCTAAGGAACAGCACCCACAGATAATGGAACAATGCTACTCAAGTGTCTGTGTTTGGTGTGTACACAGAGTCCAGTGTAGTAGAGCTGAAGTAGAACTTATTGTACAGATACTGTAGGTGTATAATGGAGGGGGAGGGCTTCCTGTGTAATGCCTTCATATTGCTCTTGACACACTTGGGTCCTCTACCAAGACATCTGTTTTATTGCATTTTACCTTTCACGATTTTATTGGTAATATAAGTCTTGAACGATCCGAGTCTGACCCCAACTCTACAGGCATCAGTTTTGTCTGTCCTTATCCAGAGGCAGTGAATGTGAGCTGCACTGAGTTTATGTTATTTGTCCCTGACATGCATGGTAATTGCTTGTTTTCCCAGAGTACAGACATGTGCAGTGTAAAAAAACAAAAGAAAAAGAAAAGACAAATCAGTCCAGACAACTGATCTGAATCATCATGTGTTAGATTTTTCTTGTTTTTCATCTCCATAATAAAACCTTTGGTCAGCTGTTGCTATGGAGCTAGCTAGACTATACAGCCTAACGTATTGTCTTTCAATGCCCTTCTTTATTCAAAGGGACCTTAAAGCAGGCGAAAACCATGTTAACATCTTCTGAGCGATCTACAAAACTGTGAAGGGTTGCAATGAGCTTCCCCTGTAATAAATGACAGCTCCGTAATTTTTCAGGTATCCTGTGAATGCAGTTTTGTCCATCACATAATTAGCTGGAGAGCAGTGCCGTTTCCTGACAGCAAAATATCTAATCACATATTTTTTCCTCCCCAGCTCTATATTTGGTTGGATTCCATATCACAGAAGTTTACGTTTTGTATTTCAGACCATTTCCCTCTTGAACATTTACCTTCATAACCTTCAAAACTCAAGTCTGCTGGTGGTTTGCACTGTAAGTTCTCCCTTCATCTGCAGGACCCTCCAGCACTGACCACTTGATGCACTGTGTCACACCTCCCCACATAAATCTGGTTGAGTGTAGTAATATGTCCTCTTGATTTCCTGCAGTTAGAATAACTGGCCTCATGCTTTTTTGCATGTTTCCTTGTCAAATGTCCCCGAGTCTATGTGGTGCAGTAGAGTGCACAGGACAGCTTCGGTGTCAGATCCTTTGGTACAGATGTGATAGACTATGTAGGCTATAATTGACTCACTCTTCCTGTGTTGCTTCCTTTGCACTCAGCAGTTTCACATTAGGTGCATTTTATTTGCTTCTAAATCTGAAAGCTAGTGTCGTCTTCAACTACTTCCTTTATGAAATGGTGAACCCAACAATGGTGTGGTATTACATCATGGCCCCTAAAATGTCATTATTTAAACAAATATTTCCCCCTTTGTTTGGGGAAAAAAACCACAATATATCTCTGTCCATACGATAACACAAAAAACGCCAAACTCTCAAACAAGCATGTTTGGCCAGTAGGTGGCGATAAAGTCTATATCAAGGATGAACAAAGACCTGTGTTTAAAATTTTTTTAGTTTAATCAACTGAAAAAAACAGTTTGTGTGTGGACAAGAGGCTTAATTTTACAAAATATCCGCATGAGTGTGGACAGGGCCTGAGAGGGGTCAGCTGTAGGTTTGCCTCGGTGAAGTAGGTCAAATTACCATATGAGAGAGACAAGCATCCAGTAATACGCAGAATTACCTCTTTGAACCATGTTTACAGGTAACATTTATACGAGTGTAACTACCATAGCACGAAGCATCATGCTATGTTGTTACAGTTAGTTTTGTCCATTGAGATATTATGAAGTACATTTAAACATTTTCTCCAAACACTTGTAGCTTTGCCTTGACTGTCTCTTGTTGACATTTGCAGGTGCCGTCAGTGATGTGGAAATGCAGGAGCACTATGATGAGTTCTTTGAGGTGAGTGACCTTTTGTGCTTGTTACTTGTGTCCATTCCACATGTTGCAGGACACAACCTCACTGCTGCGTTATCTGCCCCTTGTGACACTTTGTTGCTGAAAGGTTCAACACTTTCTTGCCACTTGCCAAAATGTGTCCAGCTTTTTGCTGACGCAAGAATCCTTTATTTGGTCTGAAGCAAATATTTACACAGCACGAGCTGGAAAAACTTGACCTCATGGAAAATTTGGGATAAAGTTAATGGAAAAAAATAGATTGATTGTTGTTATATTTTAAAATAAATGTTGTATTTTATATTCATGAGTTTGCTGCATGCCTGCTGCGTTCACACCAATTATGCTATTTAAATTTTATTTATGTCATAATGATGCCATTTGACATCATTCCCTTGTGATTATGAATAAATGATGAAAATGATCCATCAGATGTCACATGGGGAATCATTTTCTGATCATTATAAGCTTTTGATTGATTTATTATTTGTAGTGATCTCTAAAAGTTTGGTAATCCATTCGTGTAGAATCCATACGGCTGCTGTGAGGACAAATACAAATGAAACAAACCAAGGACAGAAAATAATCATATAGGATGGTTGATGTGTGAATAGACACTTTAACTGAATCACTCTCAAATATGCTGTATGTTGCTGTGAACGTGTTGCACTGGATTATTCATTTAATTCCACAGGGTTAACCCACCAGTCAACTGGATTGATTAATCCTTGTTGATGGCTTTTTTTTTAATTAATGATAAAAACAAATGGTTGGACAGTTTGTTTATTTTTCTCTTTTTTAAAAAACAGGAGGTGTTCACAGAGATGGAGGAGAAGTACGGAGAGGTGGAGGAGATGAACGTGTGCGATAACTTGGGCGACCACCTCGTCGGCAACGTCTACGTTAAGGTTGGTGATGGATTTTAACTAACTACAAGAGAAGGAAGGTAAATATAAAAATAATTTAAAAAATTTAAAAGGTAATATGAGTTCACTTAAATGTAGCATTTAAAATCTTAACAAAAATGTTTTACTTTCATCTTAGAACTGTTTCATTTTTGCTCTAGGTACAATTCCATAAAGTTAATTATTAACAGTCTCCAGTTATTGCCTAAGTACAGTATCCTCTGCGTGTAGTTTCGTCGCGAGGAGGATGCAGAGAAAGCAGTCATGGACCTGAACAACCGTTGGTTCAATGCTCAACCCATCCACGCAGAGCTCTCCCCGGTCACTGACTTCAGGGAAGCTTGCTGCCGCCAGTATGAAATGGGGTGAGTGACACGAGGAAAATTGTATTTTATTAAGATTAAAAACATGATAACTGACTTAAACATAATGAAATACATTCAAATTAAAGAATATTTATTTTATAATGTTTCATTTCATAATTATTTCTGTAATGTCAAAGGTATTTCCTGTCGCAAGTCCCAGAACCAAAACTTTTTTTTTTATCATGGTTTTTTAAATGAAGAACCAACCCTGTGCTGACCCAGCTTTAAAACTCTTTGTCGCTATTTTACCATATTCTTATGCCGAAATACTGAACATTTAAAAATAATCAATAACCGAAGGTTGATTGTGTTTGAAGATCGATACATTTAAAATTGTTTTTGTAAAACAAGACGTACCTTTGTTTTCATTTTCATTTCTTTACATTGGCTGCATTGTACCAATACCCTGACAGAGGATTTCTGAATTATCAGCAGCTATAAAGCCCCAGTAATAGTGTCCATGAACTCACATGTAGCTACAATGCAAAACATTACTAAAAGTGATGTGCTGCTGCGACATCAACAGCAGGTGATTCAGTACAATATCATAGAGGTGCCTGCTGAAAGAGAAATGTTGTATTAAGTTTATCTGAGAAGCAAGTTTGTGTTAAAAGGCTTGTGTGATGCCACAGGATAAAGTCAATAAAAACTTGTTGAATCTGCAGCAAGACGATCCAAGATAAAGCTCCACTTTTTACCCTGTAACTAAAGCTGATTTACAAACCAAGAGAATCAGTGTGTTGGCCTGAGGCTCCAGAATATCTGGAACTCTGAAACCTCCAGGTTTTACTCTGGGCTTATTAAATATGAATATACACCACCTGAAGCACAGAATCCACTGACATGAAAAGGGCATAAAGCATTCACCTTGTTTGTGTGCTGGAGCAGCAAGGCACTGAAACCTCTCCAGCCTCACGTGCACGATGTGGGATATCACATTTTCTTTTAAATGCAAAGATAAACTTCTGACCCTCTCTTTTATGAGTGTGAGTTTGTTTGCTCTGCCAATGAAAACAAACTGTCGAGGGAAAGATCTGATGTTTTTCTTGTCCCGCTCGCTTGCTCCTCAGCTTTCATAACTAAACCAGCTTTCCTTGTGGCACTGCCTCACCGAATACAAGGCTGGCAGGTTTTAACTCTTGATGGACTGTCTTCCTACAGAGAGTGCACCCGAGGTGGTTTCTGCAACTTCATGCACCTGAAACCAATATCACGAGAACTTCGAAGGGAGTTGTATGGCCGCCGGAGGAAAAGGTATGGGAATCCAGAAAGTGAAATTTTTTTTAGAGGATAGGTTTTAATTTGGAAATTAATCCTTATTTTTCTCCCTGAAGGCACCGCTCTGGCTCGCGCTCCAGGGAACGACGCTCCCGCTCCAGGGATCGACGGCGGGACCGTGAAAGGCGGAGGTCGAGGGATCGGGAGCGCTCTGGAAGGTTCTAAAGGAAGCCAAGACTGTCCCAATGTTCCCACAACACATCCTTCCCTCTTTACCCCAGCAGTGATGACAGTTACTTTATTTTTGGTGAATTGTTCAAAGTGTTTTTTTTTTTTTTTCTTTCTTTCTTTTATTCCCTTTTTTTAAGACGAGCTTGTGTCGCTTTCTCAATAAAACAGATTTGTAACTCAGATGAACATTACTTTATTTCTTATGTAGTGATGTTTACAATTGGTTGGTGAGAGCTATTCTTACAAATACACACGTTGAAACCAGTGGGGAAAGAGTAATTACATCAAGTAACAGGAAATTTGATCAAATAAAACTTTAATTTATGACTTTTAAATGCCCCTTTAAATTCTCTAGATCTGGACACTGAAAAATATCAGTTCCCTCAACATGTCTGATTTTCTCCATCACGATCCATGAATTATTTTCAGAGAAATCAATAAACACTCTGTAACACAATGTAAAAGAAAGTTTCTGGCTTTAGTAGATGTTGCATTATCCAGTTGACAAACAAACAGACAAAAACATAACCTTGGTGGAGGTCATAAGAAACGTTAGAGGTACATTTCTACACAGGGTCCAAACATGGTCATGCTGACTTGACATCGTACCGAACAAATTTCCAGCCAATCAAACTGATCGATAACAGGGAAGGTTATCGATTATTCTTGAAGGTGTAGAAACACCTGTCTAAACACAGGAAATGACGTATCTCTACATTTTTGGGCAAAGGCCAATAGAAGAAACTAAGATTTAAAATGAACTCAAAATAATTTCTGAACAAAATCCTGTTTTTTATTGGCACGTGTGAACAACATAGAGGTAAACAAGTGGTCACGTGTTTACGTGCGGAGAGTGTTTGGTCAATAAAAAGTAAACATGTGTCGTGCGTGCGCTTTTTCCCAGACGCCCTTTTGGATGGGAACCCCTGCGCTGTGATTGGCCGAGCGCACCAAACAGACGCCCTCACCGCAGCCAATGGGAGGCCGCCGTGAATCTTTACCCACGTCCTCCCACGTATGTCGTCACGAAAGAATCCGCAGCCCTCGCGCGGACGCTGTTCACTCCTGCGGGACCGTCTCACCAGGAGCCACGCGCTTTCCCCCCTGTATATTTTCGTCTTTGAATCCAAGGCTTTTTGGACAAGTCACCAGGTGAGTGGGATTTAAACTAAAAGGGAGAATTTCACGCATCCACACGGAGTTTTGTTTATGACGTTTGGTGCGTGACCGCGGTTCCGCAGATGCGTTTTCTGATGCAACACTGCAACCGCACAGCATTGATGATGCGATGTTGCGTGTTGTTCCGCCGATGACGAAAATCAATACCTTTAAATCCCGTGCGATTGTTTTCTGTGAATTCCTCCAGTCACGTGTGTGTTTCTCTTTATTCTCCTCCATTAAATCGGAGCCGGATCGTGTGTGTTTCTCCATTTTCATCCTTTTATCGATCTCCTTTCATTCTGTCACGTGTTTGTTCTGTTACACTTCTATTGACCAGGCAGATAATCGATCATTTACTGTAGGGCTGCTACTATCGATCTATTTACCATTTATCGATTGGCCATTATTATTACCCAGAAACCCCTTTGTGACCAGGTTGATACCCCAACCACATTTACTTGCTTATCTTTTACAGTTTAAACTCAGAGTTGAGGAGCTGATCACAATAGAACTCATTTAGAATATTAATAAAACATAAAAATTGAATGATCGCCATCAGCGATGCCTTTGACCATCTAATCAATCAGATGATTATTGAGCCACACTGTTGTATCTATTATCTCTCATCTCCTCACACTTTAGCATGGGAGTTCAGAGGTCATCATAATGTGACCATGTGGTGTGTGACTTTCAGGTGTTTGATGTCAGGGTCTCCAGGGCCATGCATTCCTGCTGCTCACATTTGGCCCCACCATTTGTTATGGCTGAGTGGATATCTATAGCCATGCTCTTCTTGTGCTGCTGTGCCTCCCGTGTTATGGTGAGCAGCTGATAGAGCAACCCCTGTGCCACTTATTGGAAAAATCTGACACGGGGAAAAGTCTGAGAAAAGGGGGAGCTGTGAACATACCACAGGAGATTAGAAATGCCAGAGTTTAAGCAGATAACCAAGTCTGATATGGTAAGAATATTACAAGGGGTTTTTCATTAGTTTGGATTTAATCTTGCCAGGCTCGGATCAGGTGATTTTTTTTCTGACTTATTGGCCTGGTAGGTATTTGAGGATTCTGGGCTCAAGTGAGGAGAATTAGAGAAATTGAAGTTTCTCCTTCCCATGAGTCTTTTTTACTGCCTGGGCTTGGTGCCGCATGTGCATTGGCAGAGGATCATGTAACCCACTTGAACCCCGAGGGGTCACCGCATATCACCAACACTCTCCAACTGAGCACGGCCGAGCCAGTATAACCTGAATTAGCAGCACGACTGGCCCTGCCCTCGGAGATCTGACACCAAGAATTTAACGTGGGCAGGAAAGGAGGGTTAATGCCGAAGATTGAGAGCAGATGGTGATGGAGGTTGCAGCTTTAACACCGAAAACACTCAACTCATACAAGATAAACAAGATACCTGATACCACACCAAACTGCTCTTTCCTTTATCGTGTCATTTGAATGTGGTTTTCAAAGTCTTCCTTTGCCGTGGTGACCTCGAGCTCCTGTGAGTGGCAACACTAGTGGAAGCTGAAGTCCTATGGTACAAGAAGCCATATTACTTGGGGGACGTCTTCATCGCCAACTTAAAACCATTATGAAGAAGAAGTGATTTCTGGGAAAAGAAAATTCCAGTTTAAACAGGGTGACACAAATATACTTTAAAGATGTTGATACATAGATTTGCAATCTTTCTGAAAGCCAGCATTTCTGATACTGGTATACAACATCTGTTTGCAGTGATGCATTCTGAGGAAGAGTCATTGTTGCAGAAGTTGCAGACTAGCACTGGTGTTCTGTTTGTTTTACTGTGTGGACGTGTCTGAACATGTGGTGCTAGTCCACAGGAGTCACCAGCAGATGACTGATGTTGACTTATCTTTGAGAACAAGTCTGAACAAACGGCGGAGCCATAAAAAGGGGCCCGCAGTTTAACAGCTGGCCCCAGTGTACACTGTGGGTTATTAACGCTTCATGGGACCATCGAGAAACCTAATGCACATCTTATCAAGTTAAACAGAGATGATGATGCATAAACAGATGCAAAGAAATCTTGTTTTTCTTTGGTTTTCGTTGTTTTGATCTATTAAACTGATCCGTGAATTTAAAGCTAAAACTAATGATATCTGTCATCTGTGATTAATTGTCACATGATTTTGTCAGTTAATGGATAAATTAATTGAAGATTTGACAGCTTTGTAGATTTGACAAACAAAACAGCAACTTCTCACATTCGAGCAGCGAAAACCTGGAAGATTTCTGGCATTTGTTTCTCCATAAATGATTATAATCAGTTAAAAACTATGAATTCAACTATAAAAACATTAGCCAGTTTATTTCCAATCAGTTGACAAACTTTTAAATAATTATCCATTTCCCAGCCCCTCACTGGACGACTGATTAGTAATATTTATCACCAGGCAGCACCACTGACCTCCACTTTAGGATAATGTTTAACATTTAGCTCTATATGTGTGAGTTTTACAACATTTTATTGCTGGTCACAACCAGTGACTGAGTCAGTTTAAGCTTTACATTCACAAACACAGATAATCTGAGATGGACGTGCACGGCTGCAGTGGACTGTACATTTTTTCTTAGATGACTGATGTTATCGATTCTGTGCGGGATTGAAACCTTGTCAGAAAACAACAGTGTTCTGCCAAATCTCCTGGTAAAGAATGATTTGTTGGTACTAACATGACTCTGCACTAAAAGAAGGAAGGGTGGTGCAGTGTTTCTGTTTTACTGGCTTCTGATGTTACGTAATACGCTCGTCTTTAAGAAGAGGTTGTGGTATAAGAGTTATAGTCGAGTTTCTCTCTGTGCTGGTTGACAACTCGTTACATTAAGTGCAGACAAATGTCTGGAAGTCAAAGACAAAGTATCGTCGGAATTGGCGGAATTAGTCCGATTATTTTGTAAATTAAGCCTGTCCTGTGTTTCCTGGGTTGTTTCATCTTTTTTGTCTCTCAGATCTAATGTTTAATGTTGAGATCTCCTCCACAGTGAATAAAACTCACCTGAACCAATTCTTCTACACCAATATGGGCTCAAACCCTTCTTTATTATTGAATTCATTTTCAGTTGTAAACCTTCACTAACTGTGGACAAACTGTGCTATGTCACTATTTTTTCTATTTTCAAAAACCAGGTAGAACACAGTACTCCTCTTTTTTTTCATCAAGATCCACTTATGATGCAAAAAACACCTCTGGAATTTAATGAGTTCTTTCTTGGCCCTTGTGCCATCCCTCCAACAAGTCTTGTGGAAAACCATTCAGTAGTTTTTGTGTAATCCTGCCTACAAACGGGAGTGAAACCTTAAACTCAAATGTCAACGATAATAACATATTTCCCTGTTTTCCCAGGATAAGCCATGCCGTCAGTTCCTTCCACCAACGAGACTGCCGTCAAAGGCCCAGTGTGCCCTCACGCTACCAAGCTGCACAACCACAGTAATGGAGATGCCAAACTGCGGGAGGGCTCGTTCCCGCTGAACGGGGTGGACAAGAAACCCTTGGGTGTGGACACAGAGGAGTCGCACAAAACCATTCAGATCAGCACAAAGAACGCCTCACCCGAGAGGAAGTGGATCCGGCCCGACCTTCCCAGCCGCTGCAAATGGACCCTGGGAGCCTCGGGAGCCGAATCTCCTCACACGCAAGTTCCAAGGTCAGTGTGGTGATGACTTTCAAAAGAAACAACAATTTTCAATCCAATGCACACTGCGTGAGGACTGAAGCTTTGTTGTTAAAGCCAGTGAAAACCAATTCAAACAAATAACTGAGAAGTGACGCACGCAAGTGTCACAACCACACAATTACACCTTTGCGGTGGATATGCACACAAACACATGCTTTATCTGACTTAATTTCTCTTTCCTCCTGCTTCATCCTCCCAGAAATGTCGCCCCAACCATTCTCCCAAACATCCTACACAGGATCGGCGACACTCCCTTGGTACGCATCAACAAAATCCCCAAACTGTTTGGACTGAAATGTGAAATACGTGAGTCACCCATCACTCAAGCCTCACATGACACACTCTCAGATAAAACCAAAGGTGTGACTGATACGTTTGATTCATTGACACAATGCAAACACACAACTGTTGAGAGAGGCTAAAGGCATGGTGTCATGTGGTTCAGCTCAGAATTGATTCTATCCTGCACCATTTAATCATAAACCTGCAACAAATCTCTCTGTTCTGTTGTGTGTTTTTCTTCAGTGGCCAAGTGTGAGTACTTTAATGCCGGTGGCAGCGTGAAGGACAGGATCAGCCTGCGGATGGTGGAGGACGCTGAGAGAGCCGGGCTCCTCAAGCCTGGAGACACTATTATAGAGCCAACCTCTGGAAACACCGGTGAGTAGAGAGATTCTCAGTGGAGCGTGTGCCTCCGCCAGTCCCCTTCAATTCAATCAAACCTTGTAGCCAAACAAGCTAGACGATGCAGATCATGATTTCCATAGTAGAAGAATAAGTGGATGAAAGGCAAATTAAAGCCAAACCCCTTATGAAACCCCTCATTATGCCGGTTTTAATCAAGATAATTATCCTCTGAGAACGTCCTGTCTCTGAATGTTAAAAAACAACCGATCTGCTCCTGTTTGGATCCTCAAAACAAAAATTAAATGGGTTCTTTCTTGGGCCGTGACTCATCATTAACTGGTCATTTAACCAGCAGTGTTGTAAGACGTGTCTGTGTGTGTGTGTGTGTGTGTTTGTGTGTGTGTGTGTTTGTATAGGTATTGGATTGGCCCTGGCTGCAGCAGTGAAAGGTTACCGCTGCATTATTGTCATGCCAGAGAAAATGAGCATGGAGAAGGTCAGTGTGTGTTTCATAGTAAACAAAGTCCCTACGGCATCATGACATCTCATGGTGTGTTCATGTCCTATAAATTAATGGGGGGGGGCAGCTTTTCAGTCAACTTGTGTTGTTTTTGAGTTCAGTTTTCTTTTTTTTTTTTACTGATTCATTGCGAAAATTATTTTTCAACCCATTATTTGAAAATGAAATCTACTGAAATGATTAAGACAAAAGCTGATTTTGATCACTTTTTCTCAAAATGTTTTCTTGGCTTATTGAAAACAGCAGGTGACACCACTGAAACTCGATGCAGGAGATGTTCACATGTTTCCTTTTACTGCTTGACCTCTTGTTTTTTTTAACCCAGCCTGTTTTAGGCATTGCTGGTTGTCAAAGACAAAGAATTGAGCTCCATTAAAAGATAACACTTATGCAAAACTCTAGAGGACAATCTATTAATAGAATCACTTTGCAGAGTCAGTTTCAGTAACGAAGACCTTTTAAATCTAATGGGATTTTTAATGTTGGTTATGTCATGGTTTATAATCCTTAAATTACACATGTTGCACATCTGCTTTCATATGGAGCTTACATTCATACATACCTGCACAGAGGTCATGTGCAGTACATGAGATACATATAATCATCCCTGTTTGAATTGTTCACTTCAGTCTGCCCATGTTTTGATGCTCGTCAGGAAGAATCTCAGCATCATAATTGCCCTTTATTTATTTCCTTTGTTTCTGGCCAGGTGGACGTGTTGAGAGCTCTCGGGGCCGAGATCGTCCGCACTCCCACCAGCGCTCGCTTCGATTCGCCAGAGTCTCATGTGGGCGTTGCCTGGCGCCTCAAAAACGAGATCCCCGACTCCCACATTCTGGACCAGTACCGTAACCCGAGCAATCCACTGGCTCACTACGACACCACCGCCGAAGAGATCTTGGAGCAGTGTGGAGGTATGAAAGCCCTTGTACCCAAAAGCAATTAAAATCTAATATAAAATATAAATCGGTTCCTTTGACACAGCTCACAACTTTCAAACTAGATTTCCCTTTTTGTCTTAACTTCAAATCTCGACTCGTCCCCTCCCAACAGGTAAAGTGGACATGCTGGTGGCAGGAGCAGGCACAGGGGGGACGATCACAGGTATTGCCCGCAAACTGAAGGAGAGATGCCCCAACGTCAAGGTGAGTCGTCTGTCATAATTATTTTATTCTCCACGGCTGAAAGGAGGTGGAATTACTCTCTGCTGAGCATCTCATTATTTTTATATGGTTTGTGCAGATTGTTGGTGTCGACCCAGAAGGCTCCATCCTGGCTGAGCCTGATGAGATTAACAAGACCGATAAAACCCAGTATGAGGTCGAGGGCATCGGGTACGACTTCATCCCCACTGTGCTCGACAGATCAGTGAGTTCCAGTTTACTTCTTTTCTTTTTTCTTAAGTTTATCTGATTCACAACCGCTTATTTCAATCTTTTACTGTTTTATTCCCAGGTGATTGATACCTGGTACAAGTCCAATGACGAGGAGTCCTTCAACATGTCCCGTATGCTGATCAGAGATGAGGGTCTGCTGTGCGGTGAGTCATCGTGTCTGTGCCCGCATCTGTGTGAAGCTGCAAAGTCGGAATCTCTAACTGGACGAGTTTGAATCCATCTCACGTGTCTGCTCTTTTCTTTGACAGGAGGCAGCTCTGGAACGGCCATGGCAGCTGCGGTTAACGTCGCCAAGGATTTAAAGGAGGGGCAGCGCTGCGTGGTCATCCTGCCCGACTCCATCCGCAACTATATGTGAGTCCCACCTCCGCAATAACTAGAAACCTCTGTGTCTCGAAATCAGATGCTTTGCTAGTATTCTGGTTTTGTTCCTTGTGTAAATATTAACACGGCTCTTTATTTCCCACCCTCCAGGTCCAAATTCTTGAGTGATAAGTGGATGGTAGATAAGGGTTTCCTGCGGGAGGAGGACCTCATGGTGAAGAAGCCATGGTGTGTGTAATTTAAGGGTATTTTCCTACTCTTGTGTGGTTGTGTGAAACCTGAACCCTGGTTTCTCTCCGTGCATCAGGTGGTGGAACTTGAAGCTGCAGGGTTTGAACCTGTCGGCCCCCCTCACTGTGCTGCCGACCGTCAGCTGCCAGAAGACAATCAAAATCCTCAAGGACAAGGGATTCGACCAGGCTCCCGTCGTGGATGAGGCTGGGTGAGGGCGAACTGTCGAGCTGAAATACTTCATATCTGAAGCCTTTTTCTTCCTTTGTGTTGTATCGCACAACCACTCGGCTCCTTGCCTGCACAGCAGAGGTTTAACTTCAACCTCTGTGCGTGTCTTTGTGCAGGTTAATTCTAGGTATGGTGACTTTGGGGAACATGTTGGCCTTGATTCTGGCAGGGAAGATCAAGGTGTCAGACCCAGTCAGCAAAGTACTCTACAAGCAGTTCAAACAGGTCAGACAACACATCAAACATCTCTGGTTGAACAGTTTTCATTTGTTCATTCTTAATCCTGATTGGATTCCCACAAAGCAATTGGTGACTGCTGATCAAACGCTGATTCTTTTTGTTGACGAGCTACAAAATTGGACAGCGGAAAATCCGGCTAAAAATCATGTGAACTCTGCTTTACAGGAATTTGAATAAATCCCTCATTAGTGAGTCTACCTGATGCTGAATGAAAACTATTTCTCAGCTCTAAAAAGTCTGAGAAAATACCCATGTTTACTTTCTGCTAAAAAGCTTTTTTTGCGTCCACAGATCCGTCTGACCGATAACTTGGGAAAGGTGTCCCGGATTCTGGAGACAGACCACTTTGCCCTGGTTGTACATGAACAGATCCAATGTGAGTAGAGAAACATTTTCACAAACATGCATGCAAACACACACACACACACACACCCTTGATGTACGTGTTCTTGTTTGCCAAAGCCCTGTGGTAAGATGTTAAAATGAATCTAAAGAGATCATTTTGATCGATGGAATAATTTGAAACAGTTATTTCATAAATCAGTCCTGTCTTTAATTAATAGATTTTAATTTATTCACATTTATCTCAAATCACTTGTTGAGTGTTGTTATCTTCAGCAGTTTAGACTGAATGAGCATGTGCAGGGTCAATGTCTGTCTCAAGGACTCATTATTGACCGCTCTTGAATGCAGCACGCCATCACAACCACGTTTTTAACCAATACTGTTTGAATCAGCATGTCACTGATTGTTCCTCTGATATATGAGGAGCAAAGTCCGGCCGGATGACAAGAAACCCAGAGATAAACTGATTTTGGTCAACTCTGCTGTGTCATAGTCACAATTCAGCTTTGTGTGTGTGTGTGTGTGTGCGTGTGTGTGAAAACATGGAGCTAAAAGTATGCTAAATAGATGCTAATGTTGCTTCATAGTTGCTCGATGTGAAAATAGGCAAAAGTTCCTCTTATCAACAAGAGGTGAAAATATGTCAGTTGTTTAAAGTGTATTCTGCTGCCCTCAAGTGGCCAAAAAGTATACTAACACTGCTTTTTATTTTTTAAATAAATTGTCGACATGCAATAGGCTCACATACAATCAAACACTGTTCACTTGAATTATAGAATGTTACAGGAAAATAATAATTGTCAATAATTAAAGGTCAACACAGTTCTCCCTTTCCTTCTGTCCGTCCACCAGACTTGACAGACGGCTCTCCCAGCCTGAAGCAGATGGTGTTTGGGGTGGTGACGGCTGTTGACCTGCTCAACTTTGTCACAGGGCGGGAAAGGAGGGAGCGATCCATGTCAGAGTCGAGCTGTGATTGACAAGCTGAAACATACACAACAAACATTGCACCACGTTTAGTAGCCTTTAGTGTCTGAGGGATGATGAAATCATTTTAAGCTGAGCTATTGATTGAGGTTAGCTAATTTCTTTCCATTTTTTAGAAAATTATTTTTTTTTATGTTTAAATTTAAGTCTTACAATATAATAAGCAAATTATGTTGTGCCACTTGGTCGTTTTATGATATTTCCTATTTGGGGCACTACTTATTATAGATGCTAGTAGTGCTCAAAGCAATATTTTGTAAGTTCAGAAACTTGCTTTTTCTTTTGTAGCCTTGAAAAGAGGCCTCCTTATTCGTCTATTTGTTGAAGTACGTGACTGTTTCTTTACGGCCTTGTGTACCAATCAAACATTAGAAATAATAGAAGACCTTCATCTCATATATCAAGTTTAGACAACTAAACAGTTGCTGTATATATAAACTTATGATTTCCAGTGTTGCTCACTATGTGCTGCTTTTTCATTTGAGTATGTGTACACAGGATGGAATACATTTGGGGCATAATCGCATTTCTTTCAACGGCCATGCAGTGGTGTTCCCCGCTCCGTTTTCAACTCAGTGCCTGCGATGTTACTTTAAAGTGACTGTTGAATCTTAGCTGTGTCTAGGATAACCACTTTGTATTGCATCAGGTTTCCCTCATGAATGTGTATGATACAATAAAATTTAAAGAAAGTCTCTGAACGGTTGTCACAGTAATTGGAAAAAGAACAGTATTAACATCATTCCTGATATCCTCAGTACTGAAGGGCAAGGAAATCAGCAAGACTGCTAAATATATGTAGAAATAAGTGAAAATGTTAAGGGACATATTTACCGACAAATGTGTCTTTCTTTTCGTCACAAAAAGAGCAGACGGGTAAGCAATATACAAACTATCTATTTCTGTTCCTCACATTTCTGTCTTTGTTTTATAACTCAGGCTTTTAAATATCCTTGTAATGAAACTGTATGAAAAGTTAAACATAAGATACAGTTTGTTTGATCTGCTCATGGCAAACAAAACTTTATTTCAAGTGGTTAAAAATAAATAATGACTTTAATAAATTTAGTACAGTGGCCCTGAAGTGCAAATCACAACAACAAATTTTATTGGTGAAACCTATACTGACAAATCACAATTAGAGCTAAAGAAAAACAAGTCACATAACACAGCACAAAATAAAACACAACGCAAAAAATAAAACACTGACAAATTTGCACTAAATTACAGAGTTTACCTAAACACACCCATTGAAAAAAATCAAAAAACTACAATTATTCAATGATATGGAAAACAATCAATGTTAAATAATACATAGTGGAGTTAGCTACATTATATTTGAGTTAATCAAATCTTAACTACTTGTTTTTTTTACG
Source organism: Paralichthys olivaceus (assembly GCF_024713975.1). NCBI lineage: Eukaryota > Metazoa > Chordata > Actinopteri > Pleuronectiformes > Paralichthyidae > Paralichthys > Paralichthys olivaceus. The sequence continues at coordinate 964,159 of NC_091116.1, forward strand.
ACAAAATGACTAATTGGTTGCATTAATCACTTTTTCCAATTTGCACCAAGGTACGTGAACGCAAATATTGACAGTCACTGTGTTTGTGTGAGCCATGTGGGTGGTGGCGCATGTTTTACGGCTCTGGCAGCACCGTGCGAGCGGGGAACCGTCAGATCAACCCTGTCCTTCGGTCTCCGCCCCCCGGTCAGCTCCTCGTCGGTGTAACCCGGTGAGCTGAAGGAGCGGGGCGCCTCGCAGTGGCCTCGTCCAATCAGCGCTGTCATCGGGGACGTATGTGTTGTGTGGCCGCGGCGACGAGCGGGGCCACACGGGCAGTATGGCGGAGGAGTGCGGTGCGAACGAACCGGAGGAGCTGGGGACGCGGCTGCACGCTCTGTCCGGCCGCTACTCGAGCGAGGAGCTGCGGGCCGACAGCGGAGCCTTCTGCGCCGACTTCTGCGAGGTAAGGAGCCGCGACGGGAGCTGGTGTCCGGGCCCGTTGTCGAAGAGACGGAGCGGGTATGCTGGCCGACTCCCCTCCCCCAGAAATGCTCGCTCCGCGGCTAGCATTAGCTCCCAGCCTCGTAAGCTCGGAGCTAAGGTCTCGCAGTCGACCAAAACACCCACAAATCAGCGTAACGCCTTGTAAATAACACGTCCAACGACGTGGGCTCGTCTTCTGCTGGTGTTAGCGACAACACGGAGTCTGTGGATGAGTAATATTGTGCTAATTATTGTTCTCTGCACAGCAAGCTAACTCGGCTACTCGCCAGCTGGCCAGCTAGCCCAGGATTTAGTTAGCCTGAGCCACGGACTGGACAACTCTCTGCAGCCCAAACAGTTGATGTAATCACCGGCTGTGTGGCTGGTAGCATGTTAGCTTCTCCTCTCTAACCACAGGTTGGTCCTGCGATTGTTAGCGTTCGTTATCGACATGTTTCGTAATGACCCCAACAGCAACAAGACATGGACCTGTAGGTGCATCCCCAGATGAGGTTACAAACTCCTGACGGACAGTGGAGATGGTCAGTTAAACTACTGTCACTGCCAAGATGTTGGTTTTTATTTAATTACAGGGCCAGTGGCGTTAAATTCAGTGGTTAACTCGATATATTGGCACTGATCAGGGACAATTCAAGAAGCACAATTCGTGTGTTTTGACTCAGACAAGCTGACTTCGAAAAATTCCAACTTCGAAATGTTTTTGAAGTCTTATCTGGCCCTCCCTAACAACAAAAACACATGGACTTGTAGATGCATGCTTGCAGAAATGGATAACAACATTTCTGGTATCACAACATGTCCTCACACACTGAAGTTTTCATGAGACAATAACTTTGGAGGATGAGAATCAGTCTCTTTGGACACTAAGCAAATGGAATTCATGAACCACAGCTGTGTTTAAACAGAGATTGACTGGTGGTAGTTCCTGTATAGCACAACTTAGAAATGTTTCTTAATGAACAATGTTAACCCCCCCAACAGCAACAAGACATGTGCCTGTAGATGCATTCTTGCAGAAATAAAGCACACTGTTTCTTATGTCTCTAATTGTCTTCTAATTTTTCAAATTACAATAACGTTTGAGGATCCAAACAGAAGAGAGTCACAGATAAGGTTATCCCCTTGTTGCACATGGAAATGGTGAAACCACAATATTTATTCTTATTTCTCTATTGGGACACAGACATTAAAGTCAGTGCTTTACTCAACATACAAGCACAGTTTGGGGACACATGAGGCACAACTGGTTTGGTTAATCCTTGTTTTAAATCTGATAAACTGCCAAACATAAACTGATGCTTTGCAACTTCCTGTTGTTTAATTTACAAGGAACTGTGTGTAGAGGCCCGAGGATTAACAGTCACAATGGTGCACAAGAGCAATGTCTTGGGTGTCCATCGTTGGAGAGCAATACAAGCAAATTGTATTGTATTGCAGACAGGCCCCTGCCTTACATAGGTTAATATTGTGCACTGTAATTACATGCTGTCATGGGGATGGGAAAATATAATTAAAAATATGACCAGGCCTTACTGATGATTCTCATGGTAATCAGTGACTTACACAGCTGTCTGTTTCCTCTTGGTTTTTAATAATAATAATAATAATAATTTATATTTAAAGTTATTGGTTGAAGGGCTGCAACTAACAGTTAATCTAATGATTATTTGTTGTTGATTTGTGTGTCAAATCTTGGTCTGACCAACAGTCACCAAACTATATTACATTTGCAACATAGAAAGGTTGGAAATTAAAAATGCTTTTTATTGGCAACACTGCACAAATTGAACCTGTTGAAACACCAAAGTACCTACAACTACAGTCAAAACACCTAAAACCCCTGCAGACGGATACAAACTGGAAATTGTCCTTGTCATTTTGTTTTTACGTGTCTGATTTGCCTTTTCTCCCTGCAGCTGGTGGAGGAGTTTGCCTCTCGCTGGCAGGTGCCACTGCCTCAGCTCAGGATCTTAGAGATAGCTCTCCGCTACTTTTCCAGATCCTCTACCTTCTTCGCGTCAAACTGTGATCATGTGCTCCACACACTCAGTAGCCTGGCATTGTGAGTACACACACCTCCTGAAAGAGCTGGCTTTCTTGGTATAGAAGATAGTTAAATCAATGTGAAATACCCCTGCACGTTTTACCACAAGTTTACGGTGGTGACTTATCACTAAAAATAATAAAAGTCAACAAATAACCACTTGTCTCTTGTCAACATTTCTTGCCTGAAATGTAGTCACAGATCAACCAGATAGATCAACACAGTGATTTAACTCTGTACATGTTTTGATTCCTGCTTTTTTCCAGTTTTACACCACTAATATATACACAGAATATATATATAACACTTGCCAGTGGTGGCATTTGTAGTTTCAAACCAAATACATGCAGAACAAATTTGATTATTCACACATGCTAAATAAAACCATTCCTTTATGTATTTGTTCACCAACTCATTTTGGTGATTTTCTGGGCTGCTGGCTGCAACGTTTATGGAACCGAAGGTTGATTGTGTTCGCTGGCTCACACAAGCACATTTGTGAGCCAGGAAAGCCTCTGGAGTTCTGCCAGCTGGAGACCCAACTCCATCCATTAACTCTCTGTCCTCTGTCCCCCAGGGTCTCCCCTCAGTTTCCTAATTAACTCTTTATCCCAATAAAGTGTTTGGATCCATATAAACAACTGAACAGATCAGTAATAGGACTTTGTTGGTAGAAGCTAATGCCTTTCATCCCCTGACAGGAGTGTTTTTGAGTTGCTGCTGTTCTTTGACCAGAAGGATTTCCACCAGGAGCCACTGAAACATTTCACTGTCACATTCCAGGTAAGAAGGAACAGACAATTATTTTATAGTTTCTCAGTGTGCTTTACTTCTCAGAACAGATCAACTGGTGGGGGCAGTATCGCTGCATGAAAACACTGTTACATCTCTAATAATCATTGCTTTTTCCTCCCTCATCCTTCCAGGAATGTCATTCGGTCCTTGCGAGATATCAGAATGTTCACTTACTTCAGGTGGAGCGTTTGGTTCAGGGCCACGGGCCTTGGTCCAACTCAGTCTTACAGGGGATCCTCAGTGAGTCCAGTTTACCTCAGAATGACGGTAGGCAACATTTTTAACAACTGTCTTTGCACATTCCATATAATTGACCCTAGTTTCGTACGTCGCACAGGGAGAGTTTTTATTTTCTAAGAACATTTTCTCTCTGGTTGTTCATTGTAAGGGTTAGGGTTAACCCAAATGTTTGCATCATAAATCTCTCTTTTCTGGCTTGACCTCTCCTTAGTGGATGGGTGCATCACCGCTGAGCTGCCGGTGTTCTTTGAGCTCCGGGTGCGCTACCTTTTGTCCTGTGAGCGGGTCAGTGAGGCCATGGCCTTGGCTAGGTGTTGTGCTCGGCATCCTATGGCAGGACGACACTTGTTCTTTCTCCAGGTCTACCTCACGTGGCTCTACAAAACGTCAAAGCACGACCGCCTACATAAAGAGGTGGGTTGAGTAACTGTTGTTTACTGAAGATTCTGTCTGAATTTAGCTTAAGTACCACACAGAGCAGTCGTTACAATGATACTTCCATTGTCCCCTGATTTCAGGTGGATGATGTTAATAGCAAAGATGCTGTTCACATCATCTGTAGTTTGGAGTGTGAGGAACAGGATGACTTGTTACTTGGCCTCAGCAGAGCCTTCCTCTCCCAGCAGCTCCGCAGGGGAGACATGTACTATTTGTGGTAAGTGGACGCTAATGTAAATTGAAGGTTGTGTATAACATCAGCTTTAAAGGGTTTTCATTTATACAAATATCTTAACTCTTTTCATCTGCAGTGATCTTGTCTTCATATGGAGTAAACTTCACAGTCGGTTAAATACATCCAAGCAAGCTCTATGGGCGGAGAGCCACCAGCTGATGCTGTGTGCCACCAATGTCAACTCAATCTTTCCATTCATCAGAGCCATACTGCAAGAGGTGAAATATATTTGAATTGTAGTGATTGAGTCTTAATTGAGTAGATTTATTAGTGTTTAATCCTGTGTTGGTAATTTTTTCTAGCTGGGTGAAGATGGTAGGCAGTTCTGCGTGGAGCTTTGTACTAATGCCCTGGAGTCTTGCCTTCCCTGTGATGTCGTCACCAAGTCCCTAATCTACAAAACCATTGCTGGCCTGCTTCCCAACGACCTGGAGGTTTGCCGGGCGTGTGCTCTCCTTGTTTTCTTCCAGGAACGCACAGTTGAGGCCTACAAGAGGGTGTACCTTCTTTACATGCATCCCGATCAGGAGTACCACGTGGAGTACAGCCCCATCAGGAATAATGTTCGCTTTGAAATGCTGCAGGTAGAGTTTCTTTTTTGGCCAATCATGTCATCGAAAAAGCACAGTTTGAGACTCTCAGACCACGTTCAGGCCTGGTGTTAACATCTGTCCTGAGTGATCCGATCGCAGGAGGTCAGCTCTAAATACAGGTGTAAAATCTCTCAGGACTGATATTCATACCAGGTCAATTCAGATTAGCTGTGCTTTGTTGTTGTTGTAATCTTTCCATATTGGAGTACCAAAAGAAATGTTCCTTATCTCCTCAGGTCTTGAAGAAAGACCTCTACTTCGACCCAGAGTTTTGGAACCTCATTGCTTTGCGGACCAATTGTTTGAAGTTGATGAGCGAGAAAGTGGTTAGTGCTGCCCTTGAAGAAATCATGGAGGACAAATGGATCTCTAACTATTCCACCAAAGAGCCTGCTTCACGGTCAAGTTCATGTCGGAGAGGAAAGAAAGGGGCACTTCAGGCAGCATCAAAGAAGCGGCACCAGAGAAACGATACGGACACGGCATCCAAAAGACTAAAGGTGGGCCCAGACAAAACACAACTGAATGATGATCATGCTGTAAAGAAGAAAGGTACCCATGGGTTAAGACCTTTGAAGAACAAATCATCTGAACCTTTGAGACGTTCATTTTGGCGGCTGGACAGAATACAAGACAACGTCACCATTAGGTATGGAGAACACAGACGCATCACGCGACTCTCAGAGAAGAACCCTCCAAAACGAAGTATTAGAAAACCCAGGTGGCTTCTGGAAGACTCAAATACTCTTCAAAAGAACAACGTTCCTCCCAATATCAAAAAGCACGAGTTGAGACATCAGCAGCATCATCGATCTTCGGTCATGAAGAGGCCTGAAACCGGTCAGATCAAGAACAATGCAAAACACAAACCACCAGTAAACTCGCATTTAAGCACAAAGGACATCAGCAAGCACCAGAGAGAATTTTCTTTGGATTATGTTAAACCAGCGCCGCCTCCACAAGTCATTCTTGAGCTCTCCTTACCAGACAATGAGCTGCTGGGTACGTTTACTGAGGACTCTTGCAACAGACAGAGAGGATTTCCCCAAGTGCTTCTTTACAAACCCACAGTGAAGCCTTCTGCCACATCACAACCCGTGAAGACTGTCCATCGCAAGGAAGTTGTTCTAAGAGCGCGGGATGCCGCCATGTTTGTAAAACAACTGCACTGTTACGCTCGGCGCCAGAAAGGAAAAGGACATGGATTGAATGTTCATGGCTCAGTATCAACTATCACACGTTCTTCTGTGCAGGGAAGTCCTCCTAAAGATGCACCAAGAGAGCACTGCAAAAAGCCTGAGGGGAAAGGTGCCTCTCGGACACTATCTGAAGTTAATTCACCCCCAGTTTTAGAAAAAGTCCATCCAGTTTCACAAAAGACGTCTGCAGCAAGAGAGTCTGCTGATGCCCCACAGACACCAGCAGGGGCAAAAGTGACTAAATCTCCAGGGTCAGACAAGGTCACTCAACCTGCAAGCAGAGGGAAAGTGTTACGCGGTGTTACTTCAGCAAGAGATAAATCTGCGGTTGAAATGAAAGCCACCACTGCGTCACAGACATCAGAAGAAGCTGAAGGAACAGGAAACCCAGTGTTGGATAAGATCATGCAAGCTCAGACAACTTCAGCAAGAGAGCTCTGTGAAGAACCTGCTGTTGAAATGAAAGTCACCATTGCCTCACAAACCTCCTCAGCAGCCAAAGTGCCACAGTCCCCAGGTTTAGGTATATGTAAACCACAAAGTGTAGAAGACCTCTCAAAAATCACTGCTTCGGCCGAGGGTTCACAGACGACATCTGCAGACAACACTCAGAGTATAGTTAACAATGAAACCCCCCCCTTCCCCGATATAGCCAATAATTCAAACACTGCCGATGCAGATCCTTTGCCCTCTCGGACCCAAGATGTTGTTCTCAGAGATGGTGAAAAAGACCTCAAGTCACCCTCCTCGCTGGCTGAAAGAATTCCTGCTGCCAAAGCAGAAGCAGACACCCCAGAGGTGCTAAACACAGTCTGCAACAGAATCACTGAGGCGGACTTACACACACCTTGTGAGAGGGACGCAATCCCCAGAGGAAACATGGTCCCTCTTAGTAAAGCATCAGAGCCTCTGGCTACTTATTCGCCTCCAGACCAGGACGCTATGAATGACATATCTGCTCTGACGTTAGTAACGGAGATGGTTACTGAACTTGCACCTGAGGCACTTGCTCAAGATCTGGAGAATGACAAACAGCGAGCTCCAGAGAATAGTGCCTACAAGGATTCAACAGCTAAAAGTAAAACTAAAGTACCTCACAAAATCCGGTCTACCTCCAGCTGCTCTGTACCAGCACAGGAAGCCTCCACAGTCAGTGATGTGCAACTAAAGAAAGGGACAACAGACACTCAGGATATTGATTCAGATGCATCTGAGAACAGTGAGCCAGAAACTGAGGAATCCAAGTTGGAGTTCAACTGTACTTTCTGTGACAAGTTCTTTAAGGGAAGTCGTGTTGTGGCACATGCAATGTTCCATTATCGAAAAGATGAGTGCATGTTCTGCAGGACGATGTTCAAAGACGACCTCTTAGCCATGATGCACCTGTCAGATCACATAGAGAAGCTAAAAAAGAGCAAAGACCAAGAAAACAGGGTCTCTGAGACCAAAGGTATTTCCACACTGAAAATCTCCGCCAAAGACAACGCCACGAACATGTCGCCTGCTCGTCGTGGAAGGGGGAGACCGAGGAAATCTGCTGTTGTTCCTGAATCAGTAAGTCTTCAAGATCCAAGGCCCCATGAATCCAGAAAGTTGAGATCTAAAGAAAAGCCAGCAGATGAAAAACTTTCACAAGAAAAGAAACAAAACACTTCAGAGCACCTTCGAAGTGAAACTCCTGTTCATAAAGTCAATGGGCATGTTGGAAAAAAGAAAGAACTTGGACACGTTGGCAAAAAGAAAGGGATTGTCAGAGCGAGAAAGGATTTGGAAGCCAAGCCACAGCAGGAGAAATCCCAGGAAAGAACAAGTAATGGATCTGAGAATCGTGAGTTGTCAGAAAAAGATAAAAAGATAAAAACTGGATCCCTGTCGTACTTGAAGGCAACCACAAAAAAGAAAAATGTGGAGCCACAAGAGAAAGTTTGTTGTCCTGTGGATGGATGTGTTTGGTTTAAAGATTTGTCAAAAAACCGTGTTGCGCTCCTGTACCACGCTCTGGATGACCACTACGGTGAGCTCAAACCTTTAGAACTGGCATTCCGCGTGGGAAACAGTAGATGCTCTATTTGCATGAGGGTTTTGTGGAGCTTCAAACACTTTCAGCATCACGTCGAAAGGCACAGAGTCTCTCCTCGCCATCCTTGCCTTCATCAGGGGTGTCCGGCCCGGTTCAAATCAGGAATGGAAATGAGACGCCACACCAGGAGGCACAGTCCGCTGCAGGCAGTGTGCTGCCTCCCTGGGTGTTCTCAACTATTTATTTGTCTCTGGGCACTAAACCTTCATGAACGAGAGCACTACACTTCCAAACCCACAAAACCAGACAAGATAACTAGTGAACAAACGAGCGACAAACATAATAAAACAGCGGTTGGGAGGACACAGCAGGATAATGAGCCAAAAGATGCAGGTGCTCTGAATAAGACTGTGAGTTTAAAGGCTTGTAAATTACGAAGACGGGCTACACATAAGTCGTCATCACGAAAACACATGAAAGCTCCTCCTTTCTCCAGGGTCAGAGAATTTAAAGAGAGAAATGAAACCGAGGATTCAAATGTCTTAAAGAATTTGTCCAACAAAGACACTACAGCACAGCCTTCTGTTCCAAATCTGAGATTAAGACAAACATTAAGAAAAGTGCAAATAACAAATACGACCATGGCAGCTCGTAAAGTCATCTCATCATCGTTAAAACGCAACAACAAAGTGAGGCACAAGTTCAAGAAACACCAGGTGAAAATAAACACAGACGTACCGAAGAGAAGAGGTCGTCCTCCCAAATTAAAGAAATCTGTGCATGATGAAAACACTTCTACTGGTCAAAACAGTGAAACCGTAAAAGAAAAAACTGCTCTGCAAAAAGATCCGAAGGCTCCTGCTGAGCTTTCAAGTCCAAGTCCTAAAGCAGCAGCAGATGTTGGCGACGGTACAAAAGAACATGAAGTTAACAAAACTACAAAAACATCAGACAATGAATCAAAGTGTAAGAAATCTGTGAACAAGCAGATTAAGAAGTGTCACATTAAACAAATGGTCTTGCATGATCCCCAAACATCTGCTGTGACATCCAATAGTTTAAATCCATCAATCAGCAGATCCTCAGTAGACAAGACACGGAAGTCGACCACTGACAAAGTGAAGAAAGTCAACAAAGCGAAAAGGCGCTCCTCTCTAGAAAGTGGTTGCCAAAGTGCTGCTTCAAATTCCAATGAGTCAAAGAAGTGCAAGGTTAAGAAAGGCAAATTCGACACAAAGACAGAGTCTGCTTTGAAAAAGACAGTTGAATCTAAAGCAGTCGTCGTAGATGAGGATGGAAAAGCAAAAACAGAAAACAAAGATACTGTGCCTGCTGTTGCATTGGACAGTTTAAATCAGGCAACTTCACCTTCCACCACATCTGGAGTGACAAACGAGGAGAAATCATCGAAATCTCAGTTCACGAAAAAAGAGAGACCTAAAGAGAGCAGTGCTAAAACGACTTCTTCCGACGCTGACAAGGTAAAAAAGAAGCAGAAGGATGTTATTAAAAAAGCGGACAAAAAGACAGTCAAGGAAAAACAGCCATGCAAGGACCCAAGCAAAACCCCAGTGAAAAAGAAATCAAAATCTGTAGTTCAACAAGAGGAGGGGACTAAAGCAGTTGCAGCATTGGACAAGAGCAATCAGAATGAGGAGGGCACAGTAAAGGACGAAGCCTCAGATGCAACTCTTTCCAGCTCTGGTTCCTCCGTACCTGCAGATACCAGCAGCTTAAATGAGAAGACGTCTGCCACTGAAGAGAACACGCAAAAAATGAAAGAATTAAAGAAAAACTCTGACCCAAACAAAGACAGTAAGAAGCACAAGAGTATTCATAAAGAAGGTGATGCAAAGAGTTTCAAAAAATCTAAAGGTGATGATGCCCCATCAGCAAAACCCTCTAAAACAGAAGTCAAACCACTCTCTGAGGTCAAAGCCAAGGTCGAGGAGAGCTCTGTAGGCCAGGAGGGAGCAGCCTTAGCGGAAACACCACCGTGTCCAATCAGCAGCTCTGGTTACTCTATCATGAACGGAAAAGCGTTGGATCGAGTTGTGAAATCGACTGTGTGCAAGGACACGCTGGCCATGTACGGTAAGAAGCCGTACATGCGTCTGCCACCCACGGCGTACCTCGATGAGAAGTACATCACCATGCCAAAGCGGAGGAAGGAGATGACGCTGTTCGAGTCCTCTCAGAGGAGCCCACCTCCTGGACAGGCCTGTGTCGCAGCGGCGCAGCAGCGACAACGATGTGCCAACTGTTTCGCTACCTTCAACAGTGCTGAGGATCTGCAGGGTCATCTCCAACTGCAGAGGTGCTCCAACCTGTTTGGGTTCGACTCTGATGATGAAGGTGAGTAAGAAGCCTTTGTTATAGATTAGTCAAATCGCAAGCGTCAACACAGCAGCTCCTCTTTTTCCAACAGGCTTTCATTTATTTTATGTATTGACTAAGTAAAATTAGTCCAAACATAATTTAGTTCTTATATATGTAGTCTTGAATTGAAACATGTATCAAAACTTAACCTCCAGGGCAGAGGTAATAACACAAGCATACAGGTTCAATTTTTTAAACAATCTCTTTTCTGTTTCAGGCAACAGTTGAACAGATGTGATTAAGTCAAAACGGATTATCGTCTCAAACGCAAAGCGGACCGACCTGTGGACCTGCATGAAGCCCCTGGACGGATCATACCTCAACAGACTCTTCTCTGATTGACTTGTTTTTTTTCATTTGGGCAGAGACTACTGCTTCAGGCGTTAACGCAGGGAACTGAAATTTGTGCGAACTGACGTTTGCTGCAGCATGTGCCTGTAATGCAAGGCCAGGGAGCGGCCAGAACACACACAGCCAATCGGTGAAAAAAGACTACTGACCTGGATCCCAGTCAGACTGTTAGCAGACAGCTTGTACTGAAGTGCCTGCTCTGGCTGTTTCAAGCGGCTTCGACTGGTTTGGAGATGAAGCGTTTAAGGCAGGGCTCTTGAAATCTGTGAAAAAGAACTGATGCTTGATGAAAAGGCTGCTCGTGCTACCACTAGGATACATATTGTTCACATCAGTAAGCCATAACATGACACTTTTGCTTTTTGCACTCTTTTCATAAATTATCTTCACTTTTGTTCAGCTGAAATTCTTTTATGTTATTTTAACATCCTGAGGTCACACATTTAATGTAGAGTCTAAACTTTGAATGATGTATGATTTCTATTATCAATTTCTAATTTGAAAGGTTTTTAAGTATAATTCTTGTTTGAATCATTTCTAATGTTGAGTCGCCCTCGGGGTTGATTAGGTTCTGCTTGTTGTCATCATGAGTAACCAGTAGGGGTCAGCGTGCAGCAATCTTCCGATCCTCATCATGATAATTTAACACATTTCTTTTAACATTTTATGAAACAATTTGATCATGATGATATACGCATTTTCTCAGATTTATACATAGACATGAGATTAATTGCATTTATTTCAAGAAATGCTTTGTCTTCCAGTCACATCCATTGACGTTTATTTCTTTTTGCAGAAACAACTTCAAAATGTGCCAGTATCCCACTAATACTCTGCTGGAGTCTGTCACTGATCCGCTCTGCTATTGTTCACCGTCAGAGGAGAAGCTGACATTTTGGCTTCTGTGATATTTTCTCACTTTGATATAGATCTTTTGTTTCCCCCCAATCTTTACTGAACTGTACAAGACCATAGAACCATTGTGAATTCTCTGTTAGGCTGAATGTTGTCTTTCAGGATTCCTCCAGAGAGGAAGAGAGACGTGGCAGTAAAACTACCACAGTTTTAAGTGTAATTAAGGAGGAGGTTGCGCGAGTCTTTAATGAGCAGCAGGTTATATTTATTTATGTTATTTTCTATCTTTTGTAAATATTTGAAGAGTTTCGATGGCTTATTATAAAAATGGGATGTTGGAGTTGGGTTTATATTTTGTCCTTTGAAGAAAAACAATAAAACTTATTTCAATTCTGTGTGGCCTTAAAGTGTTTTTCAATTACATAAAAGTACAGGGTTTAATCAGAGTAATGGGCAGTTTATTCCAACAGTAGGGAATGAAACCAATAAGACAGCCTCAGCTGCAGAGATGAGAGAGAATACTAAATTATGTCCCTGCTCTTCAGAAAAGTTTGCAAGCCAACACGTGAAGCTAATGGATAAATCCAAGATGGGAACCCAGCTGCCAAGTGTGCATAACCCAGCAATAAAAGATTTCAAATAAAAATACTTAGCTGGCAGTGTTTGGCAGCCCTTGACACCAGAGTTGTTTTTGGTTTCAAATATTGAAGCTATGAACATTTTCTTATGACCATAGTGAAAACGTGTGGCAAAGGCACGGCCGGTAAAACTTTAAGTTCCCCATCGTTAATAAATCTGCTTTTCTTTTCTTCTCTCCTAACTTAAATGTTCTGAGACTAGAAAAATAGTTGAAATGACAAGAATATCCATCAAAGCAACTTCAGCTCTATAAAACATACTTGTTTTAATTAATTGAGGTTGATTGTGATTATTCTATAATTTTAATGACCTTTTTTTCAGATTTTTAAAGGAACTGAACTCGCACCTGCAGCCAAAACACCTGGATTTCCACCTTCAGGCTCCGATTCTTCACCATGGACTTCACTTCTGGACTATGAGCTGAGTATTCAGAGTGACAAGAAGCATTAACTCAGAAACAAACCCAATTTCTTCCTCATTTTTTAAATGAGGGTACAGCTGAATCTCAGCTGTATCATCTCTTTCGAATTACTCAGATCTCTGGCTTGGTTGTGAGTCATTGCTACTCTGCATTAGTCACTGTTAAGCAGCCTAACGATTCAGACAAACAAGTGTTTTGGCAGGTTAATAAGACAGACAGGGGCCAGACTGAAAGGCGATCACTCCATTTTCCATCTGAGTCTGAAGAAGAAACGGGAGTAAGCAGGAAGAGTCAGGTTCCCGCTCACAGGTGGGTGCATGTGGGTCTGTTTACTGGCAGGTGGAGGGTTGTTTTTCCACTGTATTGTAATTTGAAACTTGAGCAAGGTAACGTGTTTTTTTTATCACGCAAAGGAGCAGTGACATGTTTGGAACTCATTGTATCTGTTAGAGTTGGATTATGTGTGTTAGGATACCACATACTACATTTATGATGTGTATAAATAAAAGCATACCTGTTACTTGACCTAGGGGATATAACTGAAAGAAAAAAATGACACATTTGTAATTCTATGAATCAAAACTCTCATCGGCAATGGGATAAATTACAATTCAGTGCGTTATATTTGGGGATTTTGCTGCTACTGACTCTACAGAATAAAATATAAGAAGTACATTGATACTGAGCAAGTTGGCAAATGAATTAACTCTTATCCACTCGTGCTGTTGTTACAATAGCTGAACTTATTTAGCAGTTGTAGCGTTCAACATATAATTGTGAGACAGGAAAAGTAACAGTGTTGCATGAAATGGCAAAATACAATCTGAAATTCTGATATTTTTTTAAAATACTGTGAAAATTCCACAGAGATTGGTTGGTGGAAAATCAAACATGTCCTTTGTGGGTTGAGTTATTCTGGGAAAATTAATTTCACAGCCTTTTTATGCCCTGAAAATGGCAACAAGTACGCAGTTGACTCACAAAGCGTTTATTTATTTTGTGTTTCACTTGATAAAATTATTAAAACAGTGTTTATACTGTGACCTTATCCTCAAGAAAGTGCAATAAGATTAGTCAACATGAACAAAACTGGGACAAAAACAGGAGTCTGACGATGCTTTTAATCAACACTTCAGAACTACTTTAAATATTTAATCATAGGAACGATATTTTTCTCTACGTCCATAAAGCACAAACACTACAATCATTTCTACACTGCAGTAAATCTTCATCTTAACATTTAGGGTATTTCTGAGTTGGAAGATTGTAACATTTGAAGCTGAGGCGTCTTAAGAGACTTATTAACATACATTTTTTGCAGTGCAGGAAAAGTTGATGGGTAAAATTTCAATTACTCCATCGTAATTAAAACTAGCGGAGTACAAAGACATGTAGGCAAAACAATATTTAGTTATGATGCTGACTTAAATACAGAATTTTACAACAACGCAATTCCATCCTCAAAATATCACTGTTTTAAATATGAAAAAAAAGATTTAAATATTTACAAAATATTTTACATAGAATGTGTAAAGTTAAATTATAGGATGAACTAAAACTACCCAAGTGTTGCCATCCATTGTGAATGGATTCAGCCATGTATAAAGGCAATCTTCAAAGAGCAGCACTACAGTAGAGGCAAGTAGAAACTGGAATATAATAACTGTGGGGAGTGTTTAAATTAGCTTTTAATGAAACAGGTTCTGGCATTAAACAAATTCTCTCTTCTTAAAAAAATGAAAGAGGCTGCACCAAATAAGTCTCCTGATTTAAAAATCCACTTTTTTCTCATGTGCCAGAATAAAACCCCTCAGGTGCAATAAGAGATTCACTCAATCCCTTTTAAAATAGACACATTCATCTATTGTTGGAAATTGTCTCTGGACCAATAAAATATATTATCACCGTTTCCACCTCTGCTCAAAGAGGGGATACGAGCAAGAACTCTGCAAAAGTAAATCCTTCAACCTCTCAAATATGTCACGACTCTACAGCTTAATCTGGGAGGGGGGGGTGCAGCCTGTTATTATCCTGTTCCACTTTCCATTTCACACGGTCGTGGTTGAGTTTCTTGCTCAAACTCGCTGCAGCAGGGATGAATGCTGACTAAGGTTCTGGTTGGTCCATCCCGCCCACCCCTGTCGCTCTTTGCAGCTTAGTTTTTAGGCAACGTGACAGGTCGTTTCCAGTCAGTCATTGGCCAAGAGAGTCAGATATCTCCTCATTTCCTTGTCTTTTTACTGGTTTTACTGCATGTGGTTGGACTTATTGTTTCATTGGGAAAAGAACCAGTCTCCTTTAGCTTAGAGTGTTAGAGCACGGGCTGCCTTATTAAAACTCCTCCAAGTGCTCCTTGTAGTCTGCTGTAATCCAATAGAAGTTAATGTAGTTCATGTCCTCCTGTCAAAGAGTTACGTCTGCTTCCTTTGTTTTCTGGCCAAAGAGTTTGAAGCCTCAGGTCAAAGGGCATCACTCCTGCTCCACTGTCAGGCCTGTGATTGGTTAATTCCACTCAGGCCTCATGTAATTGGGGATGCACTGGCAGACCTGGTGACTGTAGTAAAACCCAGACGGGCACACACGTCTGGGATTTCTGCACGGCAACCTGTAACAACTGGACGAGAGGGAGAAGAGGGAGCACAGTGTGAGTGAGGGCCAGAAAAGGCAAGATCAAGAGACGGATGAAAGGAGGGGAAATAGAAAAAAAGAAAAGAGTGGAATTAAACGAGGAGGATTTTTGAAGGAAAGAGGAAGAGAGAGGAGCAGGGGAGAAATCAAAGAGATGACACAGGGGAGATAATATTCTCTTGGCATGCATACTATTGATGATTCAGATCTTCACATCCCTTCTGGATACACCCTAATCCAAGTTTTGTTTGTGGACGCATCAAAAGATTCTGTGTGTGTGAGTGTGAGTGTGAGTGAGAGGGCAGGAATTAAGGCCACATTCTGGGAACTCTCCCCTTCAAAATCACAGTAGGTGTATGGTCTTCTGTGCACCGCCTACCGTGACCAGATGTTGAGTCAAACCAAAAACTAGACAAAACAATGAATAGAGTGAGGGAGAGGAATAATACTAATATCCCACACTGACCTCATATATCACAGAGATGGACTGGGTGGTACCAGCTACTTGTATGTTCATGTACAAGTATACAAAAGTCAAACCTTCTATAATCCTATGCATAATATGTTTGGTTAGGGATTCAGGGTACGTTTTTCTTCATGTGAGTTTAATATTTTTTACACAGCCTTTTACTTTAACTAATACTTTTGCTTTTATTTGGACGTGATTATTAAGTGATACATTCCATCCATCCTATATTGTTCAGGCTAGATCTAACTTGTACTTAATACAATCCAATGGCTATTTACAAAAATGGAGGACGCATCTGCATTTCAACGCAGTTTTAAAGTTTAAATATCTCGGATACAGGCGCCGCCATGTTCTACCCTGGTGACGTCAGTCGTCGGAGTCTGCGCAGTAGACAGACCTCGCTTTCTGACGTGTGTTCCCGCCAATGAACCCGCGCAGCCAATCGCCAGGCAGCATTCACCTGTCACTCACAAGGTACCGCCCCCTAGTTTTTCTACCTACTTAATCAGACCAAATCATTTTTCTCCGCAGTTTCAGTCGTCGTCTTTTTTAAGGTGGAACAAGTGGAAGTGACGCTCAAAGCTTTTTACACCAACCCTGAAGAAAAAGAAGACTTGAAGAAGAAGTTTCTGGAAACCTTCGGGACTGAATGGCTGATCGTGTCTGTGACCCACCTGAGGTGAGTTAGCATCCCCTGGTTTTCTTGCTACACTTAAGCTAACCCGCCATTTTAGGTTTTCAGTTTCAGCTTTCATTTGGTTGCCAAAATGTCCTTTTTGTTCTCAACAGCTCCACTCGTGTCTTCACGTGAAAATATGTCGTGATAAAATGTTTAAATGTGTCTTAATCATTATTAAAGGTTTTTTTATCAGCTAACATGAGACATTTTATAAGCTATCTCCTGCTAATTCTTGCTGCGTCACTTCATTGATGCTAGTTCTGTGTGGCTAAAAATGGTGATTAGCAGGTGCTAATGCTTGTCTAGCTGTAGTAACAAGTATCGTTTGATCTTATTATCACTTCACATTGTAATAAAAAATGTTTCAGTTGTTAAAAAATATGTCTTAATCATTATTAAAGGTATTTTATCAGCTAACATGAGACATTTTATAAGCTATCTCCTGCTAATTCTTGCTGCGTCACTTCATTGATGCTAGTTCTGTGTGGCTAATAATGATGATTAGCAGGTGCTAATGTGTGTCTAGCTTTAGTAACAAGTCATTTTTATTGAGAACTAATTTTTTTAATGGGACTTGTTTTATTCTTGAACACCACATTTACTTTTACAAATTGAATTTGAAATTAATTTAAATGTTTCAGTCGAGAAAAAGTGTCTTAATCATTATTAAAGGTATTTTATCAGCTAACATGAGACATTTTATAAGCTATCTCCTGCTAATTATTGCTGCGTCACTTCATTGATGCTAGTTCTGTGTGGCTAATAATGGTGATTAGCAGGTGCTAATGTGTGTCTAGCTTTAGTAACAAGTCATTTTTATTGAGAACTAATTTTTTTTTAATGGGACTTGTTTTATTCTTGAACACATTTACTTTTACAAATTGAATTTGAAATTAATTTAAATGTTTCAGTCGAGAAAAAGTGTCTTAATCATTATTAAAGGTATTTTATCAGCTAACATGAGACATTTATAAGCTATCTCCTGCTAATTCTTGCTGCGTCACTTCATTGATGCTAGTTCTGTGTGGCTAATAATGGTGATTAGCAGGTGCTAATGTGTGTCTAGCTTTAGTAACAAGTCATTTTTATTGAGAACTAATTTTTTTAATGGGACTTGTTTTATTCTTGAACACCACATTTACTTTTACAAATTGAATTTGAAATTAATTTAAATGTTTCAGTCGAGAAAAAGTGTCTTAATCATTATTTAAGGTATTTTATCAGCTAACATGAGACATTTTATAAGCTATCTCCTGCTAATTATTGCTGCGTCACTTCATTGATGCTAGTTCTGTGTGGCTAATAATGGTGATTAGCAGGTGCTAATGTGTGTCTAGCTTTAGTAACAAGTCATTTTTATTGAGAACTAATTTTTTTTTAATGGGACTTGTTTTATTCTTGAACACATTTACTTTTACAAATTGAATTTGAAATTAATTTAAATGTTTCAGTCGAGAAAAAGTGTCTTAATCATTATTAAAGGTATTTTATCAGCTAACATGAGACATTTATAAGCTATCTCCTGCTAATTCTTGCTGCGTCACTTCATTGATGCTAGTTCTGTGTGGCTAATAATGGTGATTAGCAGGTGCTAATGTGTCTAGCTGTAGTAACAAGTCATTTTTATTGAGAACTAATTTTAATAAGACTTGTTTTATTCTTGAACACCACATTTACTTTTACAAATTGAATTTGAAATTAATTTAAATGTTTTGTTTGAAAAAGTGTCTTAATCATTATTAAAGGTATTTTATCAGCTAACATGAGACATTTATAAGCTATCTCCTGCTAATTCTTGCTGCGTCACTTCATTGATGCTAGTTCTGTGTGGCTAATAATGGTGATTAGCAGGTGCTAATGTGTCTAGCTGTAGTAACAAGTCATTTTTATTGAGAACTAATTTTAATAAGACTTGTTTTATTCTTGAACACCACATTTACTTTTACAAATTGAATTTGAAATTAATTTAAATGTTTTGTTTGAAAAAGTGTCTTCGTCATTATTAAAGGTATTTTATCAGCTAACATGAGACATTTTATAAGCTATCTCCTGCTAATTCTTGCTGTGTCACTTCATTGATGCTAGTTCTGTGTGGCTAATGTGTGTCTAGCTGTAGTAACAAGTCATTTTTAATGAGAACTAATTTTTTTAATGTGACTTGTTTTATTCTTGAACACATTTACTTTTACAAATTGAATTTGAAATTAATTTAAATGTTTCAGTCGAGAAAAAGTGTCTTAATCATTATTAAAGGTATTTTATCAGCTAACATGAGACATTTATAAGCTATCTCCTGCTAATTCTTGCTGCGTCACTTCATTGATGCTAGTTCTGTGTGGCTAATAATGGTGATTAGCAGGTGCTAATGTGTCTAGCTTTAGTAACAAGTCATTTTTATTGAGAATTAACTTTCTTAATGTGACTTGTCTTAATCATAAACACCACATTTTAGTTTTATAAAGTGAATTTCAATGCAACTATTTACTACTTCACTTAAGTTTTCTTAAGGTTTGGTTCTGTTTTTCTCCATGTAAGTAGTTTTTTCACACAGTCCTTTACTTTTACTCTTATTTTTGGATCTGTGAATTTTGTAAACAACTGTGAAATTAACAAATAATAAAAAATATATGATTTATTAGTTCTTTGCTTGCTTTTGATCTAATGTTATAAAAACCTCTGTAATCCAATGCACAAAATGTATGGTTCTGAATGTTGGGTATGTTTTTCTCCATAAATACAGTATTGTTTGGTAACAGACTTTTACCAATACTCTTGCTTTTATTCTAAACCTTATTTTTGTTATCAGTGAATTTTGAATACAACTGTAAAATTATAAAACCTCTAATTTTTCTTCCTTGACAGAAATACACAGTAACTGGGGGCTAATGTTCAACTAAGGCAATGTACTCGTAGGCCTGATATGAACTATTTCACAAGGTATAAGAAAGTTCCATCAAAGGTCTTGTGTATTTCTGTGAACTTAAAGTGAATTTGTAAAAGCCACGACTATAAATCACTCCTATGAAGTTATGTTTTTCTTTTTGCCTGTCACTCCATCTGTCTCTGAGCCTGTCAGATGGCTGCTCTGTGCACTGTCATCAAGTTCACTCCGTCTCTCCGCAGGCCTCTGGGTTCAGAGGAAGGTTGATCTCTTGCAAGCTTGCTGTGGGAACCGCAACATGCGTGCTGAAATGAACACGCAGCTGAGACCGTGGTTGAATGTTTAGGGCGCCCTGTGTCCATAAAAGGTTGTGTGGAAACTTGTTGGCAAAAGTAAATGGAGAAAGAGTTTTTCCTTCTTTAGTTTGGAATGTTTGACATGTCCATTGAGATTTTGCTTGTTTTCTCCCCCTCTGACTTTCTCTGATGCTCAGTTGCTTTCTTCGCTCCCAGGGTGAAAACTTGTGCTGCAAGGACTGACCAGCCAAACTAACCCCACAAGCACAGGAACAGTTTTCCCACTGGTTGACAGAAATTTTGCATTTGAATTAAAGGTTTTTCATGTGTATATCACATTTCTCTGGTCCAGTGGAGAGGTGAATCTGTTCATATGTCTTTAAGATATCTCTGTAAAATGTTTTTCAATAATTGCTAAGTATGCTATCTACTGTGTGTGTGTGTGTGTGTGTATGTATGTATGTATATATATATATATACACACACACACACACACGCGCCTTCTCAAAACCAGTTACTGTGTCTTTGGCCATACTGAGGTACATACAGTACATTATTGGGTCAATGTAAAATTTTATGAGGGAAATACTTTCAATATTGGTGTAATACATAATTTTGAGTCCAGAACAATTTTTTTTAAACAACTAATGTGTTGGGCAAATACAAAAAAGCAATGCAGTCATTACAAATGTATTTGCGTTATATTTAACAACAATTTGTCCACTTAAACCTAATATAAATTGGATTCTATGAATTTTATCTGGTTGCTCCACCTGACAAATATGCTTAGTGATTGTCTTTTGAAGTGTTGCAGGACGATGACACGATAAGGTCTTAATCTTGCTCTTTAAAATGCCATAAGATAATGTTTGAGCGCTATACAAATAAATTGACTGAATAAATATGCTTGTTACAAAAAATATTTAATTAGGTGCTCTGTAATAGATTCTGATAAAACATGATTTAATCGTCTTATTTTGATGCACAAACAATTGAAAATGGAATCTCAAATGTCAATACAATAAAATTATTAATATTTTAAAACAAATGCAATTATTTAGTCTCATGATATGCTTCTCTTGCAGCGTGTTAATTTTGTATGTGCTCCTTGTGTTGTGCTAATTTGTCTTGATAGTGTCATCTAAATGTAATTCATATTAACATTAAAGGTGTAGTTCACAGAAAAGTGAAACTTCACTCATGAGAGTCCACAAAAACACATTCTCAGCAGTACACAGTGTTGCGGCCAAAGTGACTCCTTAAGACATAATAAAACAGAAGATTCCGTCATTGACCCGAATGCAGAAGAAACATGTTTATGACAAAAGTGTGTTAATACTTTTTTTTACTTGGTGCAGAGGGGTTTTCAGTTTGGCAGAGATCCAGACTGGATATTTGCATCCCCAAAGGAGGCATTCGCATTACTTGTCTTTCTCCACAGGAGATTAGAAGACAGGGATGAGAAATTGGATGTTTTTGCTGAAGGACTCTTGAACTGGTTGCACATTTGCTGAAAATAAGCCTTGAAACATTCTCTGTTGGCCTACCTGCAGGTGTCTGACTTGAACTTCTTGCCTTGCCGAAGACACGACTGTGGACTCTCTCTGCACTGACAGAGGCAGGTATCAGGGTTGAGGGGCTGATTCCCAGGACAGTCAGCCGCACATACACAGCCACACAGGTCTTCATCCCACCGCTGGCCGGCAGGGCACAACTTCCCTTCGCCTTGACCTTCACACTGGCATTCACCTGAGAGATTGACATAAGGAGAAAAACAAACATGAAGATGATTTAATGAGGTTTGTCAGTGCAGTTGGTCATGTTTTTACTTGTTTAATATTTGTATAAACTTCCAAACCCCCCTTTTTTTTTGGTGTTACTCCATTGCTTTCAGACAAGGTCTTAAAATTTTGGCAAATAAGGTTGCCATTTTGGACAATTTTGCAATTCTAGACTACCCACATTTTTTATTTTAATCTCAGCTTGTAATTCTGTAAATGCATAAGTAAATATTGGTATTGTCATTAAATTGCACTGCATTTACTGTAAACTGATCTTTGTGAAATCTTTTTCTTGAAAGCAGCACCTGAACTGCAGCCAGACATCAGATTTCCATGCTGCAGTTGTCTTCCCTCCAGCATCATCATTGTCACCCACCCAGATAAGTAGGCCATCCTGGCCAATTCAGGATTCAAGACAGTTATATTTAGCAGATGGTAACGTTATGACCGTGTGCAGGTTTTTGAACAATGACTTGCTTCTGATTTGTATTTCACAGCAGATAATATTTTGTTAGAGAATGTCTATTAAGTTGTTAAGCTCTGCCCATCCCACCTGGCCTGCTCCAGCCTCTGCTGACACAGCCTGAAATCAAGTGGTCAAGCATCACTGAGCAAAGTGTTAACCAGCACCTGACAGATCTGGTGCCATCTTGCCTCAAAAGAGAACCACCCCAACATACAGAGGGCCCATGCCTGTGATGCCAGCCTCCAGCTCTGTCTCCGGAGGAGTCTCACTGATGTCCCCACTCTGATGCCTGCCTTTCGCTAGACCACTAAGCTCCAGAGAGATGTCGTCAAGAGCGTGTCAGGCCAGTGACGCTAACATCAAACCCTGTCTCCCTAAGGAATGAAGAGTTGTGCCCAACCTGCCTCGCCTCCAGCCACTGCTGGCACAAAACCATGGATCCATCATTATCTGTCTCCTGAGAAGTTTCACTTGTTCTCTGTTGGCCTCTCGTACGGACTCCCTGGATCATGCACTGGTGTCAGCTGTTTCCAACCCTGCCTTGCCGCTGCCGATACACAGCCTGGGATCCAATGGTCTGCCAGTATTGAAGCCTGGACTAACCTGTTGAAGACTCTGATGCCTGCTTTTTGACCAGACCACTAAGATCCAGAGACAACTCAACCATCGCCACATTCCATCCTCCAGAGGCTCTCTGACTGACCGAGGCATCCTGCCGTCTCTTAAAAGGATAGTCCACAGATGAAAGAGATTTGCTCTTTCTATTCACCACTATGCTGTTGGAGGGGTGGGTGAAGTGTTTGAGTCCACAAAACCCTTTTGGAGTCTCAGGGGTAAACGGTGCTGCAGCCAAATCCAATCCAATTGAAGTAAACGGTACCTCTTTTTCAGATGTAACAAAAGTACAGAAATAACACTACATGTCTCCATTCTGCTCGTATGGCGTCACCCAAGTGTCCGGAAGCCCCCTTCATTTATTGGCGACTCGAAATGGCGTCATATACACCATGTTTTCAGACTAAATATCCTCCCCGGAGCCGCGCTCACGTTTACACGCACCGTACACACCTCAACAAGCCCTCGCCCAAGGGCACACGCGGGGTTCGCGTCAGCATCGCCACTTCCCGTAGTGGACTTTTAGGCTCAAGACAAGATGTAAATGACGCTGTTACGTGTCGAATATGAATGTCAGGGGTTTCCGGACGCATGGATGTCATCACACTAGCAGCACGGAGGCATGTTGTGTTTTCTTTTTTTCTGTTTTGTTACCTTTGAAAAATTGATCACCAGTGCTTCATTTCTATTGGATTTGACTGCAACACCTTTTACCCCTGAGACTCCGGAAGTGTTTTGTGGACTTAAGCACTTCACCCACTCCTCCATCAGCATAGTGGTGAGTGGCTAATGAGGGAATTTCCTTTATCAGTAAGCTATGCCTTTAGGGGGCTGGCCTTTTGTTTCACCCCTACGATGGACCTGCAGTTACACCGTCTGTTGCCAGCCTGCTCTCAAGACCACCCCAGCAGCCTCCAGAGAGAACTAGCACCAGTTGCTGCTGACACAGTTTACAATGGAAGTCAACATGCAGCCGAATGTTCTGGTACCGCTCTCAGAGAGAATTGGCTCACACAGTAGCCTTCCATTTCATCAAGTGGATGATGCCAGCCTCCAGCTCTGTCTCACGTACGTCCCCACCAGCCTCTCTTGTCTCCTTGGGACATGCACCAGTGGCAGCTGTTCCCACCCAGTCTGGCCACCAGCTACTGTGGAGACACAACCTGAAATCCAGTACACCGCCTGTATTGCCGCCTACGCCAACCTGTTGTTGAATGCTTTGATGCCTGCCTTTTACCAGACCACCAACAAAGAGAAGTCATCAATGCTAATGCCTCCTGCTGAGGGATTGAGGAGCTGATAGTATCCTGGCTGGTTTACTGATGACGTGTTTTTTTCTGTGACGCCGTCCTCAAACCCTGTCTCCCTAAGGCATGACGTGCTGTGCCCAACCTGCCTTGCCTCCAGCCACTGCTGGCACTAAAACCCTGGATCCACCATCACCTGAGAGTTTTTGGCCTTGCAATCTCCTGAGAAGTTTCACTTGCCACCACGTTGGCCTCTGATGGGGATTCCCTGGGTCATGCACTGATGTCAGCTGTTTCCAGCTCTGCCTGGCTGCTGCCGATTCACAGCCTGCAATCCAGTGGTCTGTATGGAAGCTTGGACCAACCAAGCTTCCTGACACTAACCTCAGACCTTGTCTCCCTAAGGCATGAAGTGTTGTGTCCAGCCTGCCTTGCCTTTCACAGCCAGTGGTTCGTAGTGAGTAAAACTGTAATAAGAGAGAATGCCATTATATACGTAACCCACATGTTTTATTTAATCTGAGCGTGCGATTTTGTAAATGCATAGGTAAATATTGGTGTTGTCATTAAATTGCACTGCTTTTACTGTAAACTGATCTTTGTGAAATCTTCTGTCTTTGACAGCAGAACTTGAAACAGATGTACCACTCCTGAACTGCAGCCAGACGTCAGATTTCCATGCTGCAGTTGTCTTCCCTCCAGCATCATCACTGAAGCCCACCCAGAGAAGTAGGCCATCCTGGCCAATCCAAGACCTAATTGTCATGCGCACAATAATTATATTTAACAGTCATAAGTGCAGGTTTTTAAACAGTGATTTGTTTTGCTCCTGACTTGTCTGATTTGTATTTCACAGCACATAATATTTTGTTAGCGACCGTCTATTAAGTTGTTTTTAAATTCTTGTTTTTATATGCTAAAAAAATTAATACAAAAAATGTAATAAAATATATAAAATAAAACATAAGTATTAAAATACAATATAATAAAATGTATATGTAAAAAAATGATTGCAAATATTGTAAGGTGCAGAGTTTGCAGTAATTATTGCAGATTGGAGGAGTTTACTGCACAGTCTGGCCCCCGGTGGCTGCCCACAGTTTACAATCCAAGTCGACATGCAGCTGAATGCCCTGGTGCCACACCCCCCTCAAAGACAATTGGCTCTCACAGTCACCTTCCATTTCATCGCATAGAGTTTATAGGCCTGTGATGCTAACCTCAAGCCCTGTCTCCCTAAGGCATGAACAAGTGGAAGCTGTGCCCAGCCTGCTTGGCCTCCCCCCACTGCTGGCACAAAGCCCTGGATCCACCCGTCACCTGAAGGTTTGCCTGATATCCAATAGCGAGCCTGTATTGCCACCTACTCCAACCTGCTGTTGAATGCTTCGATGCCTGCCTTTTATCGGACCACCACCAGAGAGAAGTTATCAATGTTATTGCCTCCTGCTGAGAGATTGAGGATCTGATAGTATCCTGGCCAGTTTACTGATGTGGTGGTTTTTTCCCTTTGTCTTTAGGTCCTGGTTCTGCTGTTACTGAATGATCGGGAAGAGACTTGAGTACAGAGCTGAGAAATGTGGCGTCTGTGGTTCTTCGTGAGTAAAATTATAATGAGAGAAAAACAATGCGTTTCTAGACTCTACCCACATATTTTAATTAATCTGAGCTTGTGATTATATTAATACATAGGTAAATATTGGTATTGTCATTAAATTGCACTGCTTTTACTGTAAACTGATCTTTGTGAAATCATCCATCTTTGACAGCAGCACCTGATATAGATGTACCACTCCTAAACTGCAGTAATCCATTTAAGATTTCCATGCTGCAGTTGTCTTCCCTCCAGCGTCATCATTGACACCCACCCAGATAAGTAGGCCGTCCTGGCCAATTCACGATTCAAGACTTTAATGTCACGAGCACAACAATTATATTTAGCCGATGCTAACGTTATGACCGTGTGCACATGAGTGCAGGTTTTTGAACAATGACTAGTTTTGCTCCTGACTTGTCTGATTTGTATTTCACAGCAGATCATATTTTGTTAGAGACTGTCTTAGTTGTTTTTACTTCTTTTTTCATATGTTAAAAATAGAATATAATTTTTTTTTATATATATATAGAAAATAAAAAAAAGCTAAAGTATTAAAATACATTATAATAAAATGTACACCCAAATTAGTGCAAATATTGTAAGGTTTAGAGTAAGTGATGCAGATTGGAGGAGTGCACTGCTCAGTCTGGACCCCAGCGGCTGCTAACAGTTTGCAATCAAGAGTCAACATGCAGCTGAATGTTCTGGTGCCGGCCGCCTGAAAAGAGAACCCACTCACACAATCATCCCAACATACAGAGGGCCCATGCATGTGATGCGAGGCTCCAGCTCTGTCTCCTGAGGAGTCTCACGGATGTCCCCACTCTGATGCCTGCCTTTCGCTAGACCACTAAGCTCCAGAGAGATGTCGTCAAGAGCGTGTCAGGCCAGTGACACTAACATCAAACCCTGTCTCCCTAAGGAATGAAGAGTTGTGCCCAACCTGCCTCGCCTCCAGCCACTGCTGGCACAAAATCCTGGATCCACCTGAGTGTGCTTGCCCTTGCAGTCCTCCAGTCTGGTCTCCTGTTGCTGTCTTCCAATTTAGTCGACTGTGTTTCCTCTGAAAATCACACCAGAGAGCCTTTGCCTGTGATGCCAGCCTCCAGCTCTGTCTCCGGAGGAGTCTCACTGATGTCCCCACTCTGATGCCTGCCTTTCGCTAGACCACTAAGCTCCAGAGGGATGTCGTCAAGAGCGTGTCAGGCCAGCGACACTAACATCAAACCCTGTCTCCCTAAGGAATGAAGAGTTGGGCCCAACCTGCCTCGCCTCCAGCCACTGCTGGCACAGCCTGAAATCAAGTGGTCAAGCATCACTGAGCAAAGTGTTAACCAGCACCTGACAGATCTGGTGCCATCTTGCCTCAAAAGAGAACCACCCCAACATACAGAGGGCTCATGCCTGTGATGCCAGCCTCCAGCTCTGTCTCCGGAGGAGTCTCACTGATGTCCCCACTCTGATGCCTGCCTTTCGCTAGACCACTAAGCTCCAGAGAGATGTCGTCAAGAGCGTGTCAGGCCAGCGACACTAACATCAAACCCTGTCTCCCTAAGGAATGAAGACTTGGGCCCAACCTGCCTCGCCTCCAGCCACTGCTGGCACAAAATCCTGGATCCACCTGAGTGTGTTTGCCCTTGCTGTCCTCCAGTCTGGTCTCCTGTTGCTGTCTTCCAATTTAGTCGACTGTTTCCTCTGAAAATCACACCAGAGAGCCTTTGCCTGTGACGCCACTTTCCAGCTCTGTCTCCTGAGGAGTCTCACTTGTACCCCACCAGGCTCTCCTGTCTCAGAAAGGCATGCACCAATGTCAGATGTTCTCACTGTGCCTGGCCTCCAGTCGCTCCCGAAGTACTGCCTGCTGCAATCCAATGGCCCACTATGATTGTGCTACGTGTCAACCTGCATGTTCTGGTGCCATTTCGTTTCCACACCTGGAAAAGGGTTTCCGTTGACAACCCTTAGTGCTTGAAGTCCTGGCTCTGCCCATCCCACCTGGCCTGCTCCAGCCTCTGCTGACACAGCCTGGAATCAAGTGGTCAAGCATCACTGAGCAAAGTGTTAACCAGCACCTGACAGATCTGGTGCCATCTTGCCTCAAAAGAGAACCACCCCAACATACAGAGGGCCCATGCCTGTGATGCCAGCCTCCAGCTCTGTCTCCGGAGGAGTCTCACTGATGTCCCCACTCTGATGCCTGCCTTTCGCTAGACCACTAAGCTCCAGAGAGATGTCGTCAAGAGCGTGTCAGGCCAGTGACGCTAACATCAAACCCTGTCTCCCTAAGGAATGAAGAGTTGTGCCCAACCTGCCTCGCCTCCAGCCACTGCTGGCACAAAACCATGGATCCATCATTATCTGTCTCCTGAGAAGTTTCACTTGTTCTCTGTTGGCCTCTCGTACGGACTCCCTGGATCATGCACTGGTGTCAGCTGTTTCCAACCCTGCCTTGCCGCTGCCGATACACAGCCTGGGATCCAATGGTCTGCCAGTATTGAAGCCTGGACTAACCTGTTGAAGACTCTGATGCCTGCTTTTTGACCAGACCACTAAGATCCAGAGACAACTCAACCATCGCCACATTCCATCCTCCAGAGGCTCTCTGACTGACCGAGGCATCCTGCCGTCTCTTAAAAGGATAGTCCACAGATGAAAGAGATTTGCTCTTTCTATTCACCACTATGCTGTTGGAGGGGTGGGTGAAGTGTTTGAGTCCACAAAACCCTTTTGGAGTCTCAGGGGTAAACGGTGCTGCAGCCAAATCCAATCCAATTGAAGTAAACGGTACCTCTTTTTCAGATGTAACAAAAGTACAGAAATAACACTACATGTCTCCATTCTGCTCGTATGGCGTCACCCAAGTGTCCGGAAGCCCCCTTCATTTATTGGCGACTCGAAATGGCGTCATATACACCATGTTTTCAGACTAAATATCCTCCCCGGAGCCGCGCTCACGTTTACACGCACCGTACACACCTCAACAAGCCCTCGCCCAAGGGCACACGCGGGGTTCGCGTCAGCATCGCCACTTCCCGTAGTGGACTTTTAGGCTCAAGACAAGATGTAAATGACGCTGTTACGTGTCGAATATGAATGTCAGGGGTTTCCGGACGCATGGATGTCATCACACTAGCAGCACGGAGGCATGTTGTGTTTTCTTTTTTTCTGTTTTGTTACCTTTGAAAAATTGATCACCAGTGCTTCATTTCTATTGGATTTGACTGCAACACCTTTTACCCCTGAGACTCCGGAAGTGTTTTGTGGACTTAAGCACTTCACCCACTCCTCCATCAGCATAGTGGTGAGTGGCTAATGAGGGAATTTCCTTTATCAGTAAGCTATGCCTTTAGGGGGCTGGCCTTTTGTTTCACCCCTACGATGGACCTGCAGTTACACCGTCTGTTGCCAGCCTGCTCTCAAGACCACCCCAGCAGCCTCCAGAGAGAACTAGCACCAGTTGCTGCTGACACAGTTTACAATGGAAGTCAACATGCAGCCGAATGTTCTGGTACCGCTCTCAGAGAGAATTGGCTCACACAGTAGCCTTCCATTTCATCAAGTGGATGATGCCAGCCTCCAGCTCTGTCTCACGTACGTCCCCACCAGCCTCTCTTGTCTCCTTGGGACATGCACCAGTGGCAGCTGTTCCCACCCAGTCTGGCCACCAGCTACTGTGGAGACACAACCTGAAATCCAGTACACCGCCTGTATTGCCGCCTACGCCAACCTGTTGTTGAATGCTTTGATGCCTGCCTTTTACCAGACCACCAACAAAGAGAAGTCATCAATGCTAATGCCTCCTGCTGAGGGATTGAGGAGCTGATAGTATCCTGGCTGGTTTACTGATGACGTGTTTTTTTCTGTGACGCCGTCCTCAAACCCTGTCTCCCTAAGGCATGACGTGCTGTGCCCAACCTGCCTTGCCTCCAGCCACTGCTGGCACTAAAACCCTGGATCCACCATCACCTGAGAGTTTTTGGCCTTGCAATCTCCTGAGAAGTTTCACTTGCCACCACGTTGGCCTCTGATGGGGATTCCCTGGGTCATGCACTGATGTCAGCTGTTTCCAGCTCTGCCTGGCTGCTGCCGATTCACAGCCTGCAATCCAGTGGTCTGTATGGAAGCTTGGACCAACCAAGCTTCCTGACACTAACCTCAGACCTTGTCTCCCTAAGGCATGAAGTGTTGTGTCCAGCCTGCCTTGCCTTTCACAGCCAGTGGTTCGTAGTGAGTAAAACTGTAATAAGAGAGAATGCCATTATATACGTAACCCACATGTTTTATTTAATCTGAGCGTGCGATTTTGTAAATGCATAGGTAAATATTGGTGTTGTCATTAAATTGCACTGCTTTTACTGTAAACTGATCTTTGTGAAATCTTCTGTCTTTGACAGCAGAACTTGAAACAGATGTACCACTCCTGAACTGCAGCCAGACGTCAGATTTCCATGCTGCAGTTGTCTTCCCTCCAGCATCATCACTGAAGCCCACCCAGAGAAGTAGGCCATCCTGGCCAATCCAAGACCTAATTGTCATGCGCACAATAATTATATTTAACAGTCATAAGTGCAGGTTTTTAAACAGTGATTTGTTTTGCTCCTGACTTGTCTGATTTGTATTTCACAGCACATAATATTTTGTTAGCGACCGTCTATTAAGTTGTTTTTAAATTCTTGTTTTTATATGCTAAAAAAATTAATACAAAAAATGTAATAAAATATATAAAATAAAACATAAGTATTAAAATACAATATAATAAAATGTATATGTAAAAAAATGATTGCAAATATTGTAAGGTGCAGAGTTTGCAGTAATTATTGCAGATTGGAGGAGTTTACTGCACAGTCTGGCCCCCGGTGGCTGCCCACAGTTTACAATCCAAGTCGACATGCAGCTGAATGCCCTGGTGCCACACCCCCCTCAAAGACAATTGGCTCTCACAGTCACCTTCCATTTCATCGCATAGAGTTTATAGGCCTGTGATGCTAACCTCAAGCCCTGTCTCCCTAAGGCATGAACAAGTGGAAGCTGTGCCCAGCCTGCTTGGCCTCCCCCCACTGCTGGCACAAAGCCCTGGATCCACCCGTCACCTGAAGGTTTGCCTGATATCCAATAGCGAGCCTGTATTGCCACCTACTCCAACCTGCTGTTGAATGCTTCGATGCCTGCCTTTTATCGGACCACCACCAGAGAGAAGTTATCAATGTTATTGCCTCCTGCTGAGAGATTGAGGATCTGATAGTATCCTGGCCAGTTTACTGATGTGGTGGTTTTTTCCCTTTGTCTTTAGGTCCTGGTTCTGCTGTTACTGAATGATCGGGAAGAGACTTGAGTACAGAGCTGAGAAATGTGGCGTCTGTGGTTCTTCGTGAGTAAAATTATAATGAGAGAAAAACAATGCGTTTCTAGACTCTACCCACATATTTTAATTAATCTGAGCTTGTGATTATATTAATACATAGGTAAATATTGGTATTGTCATTAAATTGCACTGCTTTTACTGTAAACTGATCTTTGTGAAATCATCCATCTTTGACAGCAGCACCTGATATAGATGTACCACTCCTAAACTGCAGTAATCCATTTAAGATTTCCATGCTGCAGTTGTCTTCCCTCCAGCGTCATCATTGACACCCACCCAGATAAGTAGGCCGTCCTGGCCAATTCACGATTCAAGACTTTAATGTCACGAGCACAACAATTATATTTAGCCGATGCTAACGTTATGACCGTGTGCACATGAGTGCAGGTTTTTGAACAATGACTAGTTTTGCTCCTGACTTGTCTGATTTGTATTTCACAGCAGATCATATTTTGTTAGAGACTGTCTTAGTTGTTTTTACTTCTTTTTTCATATGTTAAAAATAGAATATAATTTTTTTTTATATATATATAGAAAATAAAAAAAAGCTAAAGTATTAAAATACATTATAATAAAATGTACACCCAAATTAGTGCAAATATTGTAAGGTTTAGAGTAAGTGATGCAGATTGGAGGAGTGCACTGCTCAGTCTGGACCCCAGCGGCTGCTAACAGTTTGCAATCAAGAGTCAACATGCAGCTGAATGTTCTGGTGCCGGCCGCCTGAAAAGAGAACCCACTCACACAATCATCCCAACATACAGAGGGCCCATGCATGTGATGCGAGGCTCCAGCTCTGTCTCCTGAGGAGTCTCACGGATGTCCCCACTCTGATGCCTGCCTTTCGCTAGACCACTAAGCTCCAGAGAGATGTCGTCAAGAGCGTGTCAGGCCAGTGACACTAACATCAAACCCTGTCTCCCTAAGGAATGAAGAGTTGTGCCCAACCTGCCTCGCCTCCAGCCACTGCTGGCACAAAATCCTGGATCCACCTGAGTGTGCTTGCCCTTGCAGTCCTCCAGTCTGGTCTCCTGTTGCTGTCTTCCAATTTAGTCGACTGTGTTTCCTCTGAAAATCACACCAGAGAGCCTTTGCCTGTGATGCCAGCCTCCAGCTCTGTCTCCGGAGGAGTCTCACTGATGTCCCCACTCTGATGCCTGCCTTTCGCTAGACCACTAAGCTCCAGAGGGATGTCGTCAAGAGCGTGTCAGGCCAGCGACACTAACATCAAACCCTGTCTCCCTAAGGAATGAAGAGTTGGGCCCAACCTGCCTCGCCTCCAGCCACTGCTGGCACAGCCTGAAATCAAGTGGTCAAGCATCACTGAGCAAAGTGTTAACCAGCACCTGACAGATCTGGTGCCATCTTGCCTCAAAAGAGAACCACCCCAACATACAGAGGGCTCATGCCTGTGATGCCAGCCTCCAGCTCTGTCTCCGGAGGAGTCTCACTGATGTCCCCACTCTGATGCCTGCCTTTCGCTAGACCACTAAGCTCCAGAGAGATGTCGTCAAGAGCGTGTCAGGCCAGCGACACTAACATCAAACCCTGTCTCCCTAAGGAATGAAGACTTGGGCCCAACCTGCCTCGCCTCCAGCCACTGCTGGCACAAAATCCTGGATCCACCTGAGTGTGTTTGCCCTTGCTGTCCTCCAGTCTGGTCTCCTGTTGCTGTCTTCCAATTTAGTCGACTGTTTCCTCTGAAAATCACACCAGAGAGCCTTTGCCTGTGACGCCACTTTCCAGCTCTGTCTCCTGAGGAGTCTCACTTGTACCCCACCAGGCTCTCCTGTCTCAGAAAGGCATGCACCAATGTCAGATGTTCTCACTGTGCCTGGCCTCCAGTCGCTCCCGAAGTACTGCCTGCTGCAATCCAATGGCCCACTATGATTGTGCTACGTGTCAACCTGCATGTTCTGGTGCCATTTCGTTTCCACACCTGGAAAAGGGTTTCCGTTGACAACCCTTAGTGCTTGAAGTCCTGGCTCTGCCCATCCCACCTGGCCTGCTCCAGCCTCTGCTGACACAGCCTGGAATCAAGTGGTCAAGCATCACTGAGCAAAGTGTTAACCAGCACCTGACAGATCTGGTGCCATCTTGCCTCAAAAGAGAACCACCCCAACATACAGAGGGCCCATGCCTGTGATGCCAGCCTCCAGCTCTGTCTCCGGAGGAGTCTCACTGATGTCCCCACTCTGATGCCTGCCTTTCGCTAGACCACTAAGCTCCAGAGAGATGTCGTCAAGAGCGTGTCAGGCCAGTGACGCTAACATCAAACCCTGTCTCCCTAAGGAATGAAGAGTTGTGCCCAACCTGCCTCGCCTCCAGCCACTGCTGGCACAAAACCATGGATCCATCATTATCTGTCTCCTGAGAAGTTTCACTTGTTCTCTGTTGGCCTCTCGTACGGACTCCCTGGATCATGCACTGGTGTCAGCTGTTTCCAACCCTGCCTTGCCGCTGCCGATACACAGCCTGGGATCCAATGGTCTGCCAGTATTGAAGCCTGGACTAACCTGTTGAAGACTCTGATGCCTGCTTTTTGACCAGACCACTAAGATCCAGAGACAACTCAACCATCGCCACATTCCATCCTCCAGAGGCTCTCTGACTGACCGAGGCATCCTGCCGTCTCTTAAAAGGATAGTCCACAGATGAAAGAGATTTGCTCTTTCTATTCACCACTATGCTGTTGGAGGGGTGGGTGAAGTGTTTGAGTCCACAAAACCCTTTTGGAGTCTCAGGGGTAAACGGTGCTGCAGCCAAATCCAATCCAATTGAAGTAAACGGTACCTCTTTTTCAGATGTAACAAAAGTACAGAAATAACACTACATGTCTCCATTCTGCTCGTATGGCGTCACCCAAGTGTCCGGAAGCCCCCTTCATTTATTGGCGACTCGAAATGGCGTCATATACACCATGTTTTCAGACTAAATATCCTCCCCGGAGCCGCGCTCACGTTTACACGCACCGTACACACCTCAACAAGCCCTCGCCCAAGGGCACACGCGGGGTTCGCGTCAGCATCGCCACTTCCCGTAGTGGACTTTTAGGCTCAAGACAAGATGTAAATGACGCTGTTACGTGTCGAATATGAATGTCAGGGGTTTCCGGACGCATGGATGTCATCACACTAGCAGCACGGAGGCATGTTGTGTTTTCTTTTTTTCTGTTTTGTTACCTTTGAAAAATTGATCACCAGTGCTTCATTTCTATTGGATTTGACTGCAACACCTTTTACCCCTGAGACTCCGGAAGTGTTTTGTGGACTTAAGCACTTCACCCACTCCTCCATCAGCATAGTGGTGAGTGGCTAATGAGGGAATTTCCTTTATCAGTAAGCTATGCCTTTAGGGGGCTGGCCTTTTGTTTCACCCCTACGATGGACCTGCAGTTACACCGTCTGTTGCCAGCCTGCTCTCAAGACCACCCCAGCAGCCTCCAGAGAGAACTAGCACCAGTTGCTGCTGACACAGTTTACAATGGAAGTCAACATGCAGCCGAATGTTCTGGTACCGCTCTCAGAGAGAATTGGCTCACACAGTAGCCTTCCATTTCATCAAGTGGATGATGCCAGCCTCCAGCTCTGTCTCACGTACGTCCCCACCAGCCTCTCTTGTCTCCTTGGGACATGCACCAGTGGCAGCTGTTCCCACCCAGTCTGGCCACCAGCTACTGTGGAGACACAACCTGAAATCCAGTACACCGCCTGTATTGCCGCCTACGCCAACCTGTTGTTGAATGCTTTGATGCCTGCCTTTTACCAGACCACCAACAAAGAGAAGTCATCAATGCTAATGCCTCCTGCTGAGGGATTGAGGAGCTGATAGTATCCTGGCTGGTTTACTGATGACGTGTTTTTTTCTGTGACGCCGTCCTCAAACCCTGTCTCCCTAAGGCATGACGTGCTGTGCCCAACCTGCCTTGCCTCCAGCCACTGCTGGCACTAAAACCCTGGATCCACCATCACCTGAGAGTTTTTGGCCTTGCAATCTCCTGAGAAGTTTCACTTGCCACCACGTTGGCCTCTGATGGGGATTCCCTGGGTCATGCACTGATGTCAGCTGTTTCCAGCTCTGCCTGGCTGCTGCCGATTCACAGCCTGCAATCCAGTGGTCTGTATGGAAGCTTGGACCAACCAAGCTTCCTGACACTAACCTCAGACCTTGTCTCCCTAAGGCATGAAGTGTTGTGTCCAGCCTGCCTTGCCTTTCACAGCCAGTGGTTCGTAGTGAGTAAAACTGTAATAAGAGAGAATGCCATTATATACGTAACCCACATGTTTTATTTAATCTGAGCGTGCGATTTTGTAAATGCATAGGTAAATATTGGTGTTGTCATTAAATTGCACTGCTTTTACTGTAAACTGATCTTTGTGAAATCTTCTGTCTTTGACAGCAGAACTTGAAACAGATGTACCACTCCTGAACTGCAGCCAGACGTCAGATTTCCATGCTGCAGTTGTCTTCCCTCCAGCATCATCACTGAAGCCCACCCAGAGAAGTAGGCCATCCTGGCCAATCCAAGACCTAATTGTCATGCGCACAATAATTATATTTAACAGTCATAAGTGCAGGTTTTTAAACAGTGATTTGTTTTGCTCCTGACTTGTCTGATTTGTATTTCACAGCACATAATATTTTGTTAGCGACCGTCTATTAAGTTGTTTTTAAATTCTTGTTTTTATATGCTAAAAAAATTAATACAAAAAATGTAATAAAATATATAAAATAAAACATAAGTATTAAAATACAATATAATAAAATGTATATGTAAAAAAATGATTGCAAATATTGTAAGGTGCAGAGTTTGCAGTAATTATTGCAGATTGGAGGAGTTTACTGCACAGTCTGGCCCCCGGTGGCTGCCCACAGTTTACAATCCAAGTCGACATGCAGCTGAATGCCCTGGTGCCACACCCCCCTCAAAGACAATTGGCTCTCACAGTCACCTTCCATTTCATCGCATAGAGTTTATAGGCCTGTGATGCTAACCTCAAGCCCTGTCTCCCTAAGGCATGAACAAGTGGAAGCTGTGCCCAGCCTGCTTGGCCTCCCCCCACTGCTGGCACAAAGCCCTGGATCCACCCGTCACCTGAAGGTTTGCCTGATATCCAATAGCGAGCCTGTATTGCCACCTACTCCAACCTGCTGTTGAATGCTTCGATGCCTGCCTTTTATCGGACCACCACCAGAGAGAAGTTATCAATGTTATTGCCTCCTGCTGAGAGATTGAGGATCTGATAGTATCCTGGCCAGTTTACTGATGTGGTGGTTTTTTCCCTTTGTCTTTAGGTCCTGGTTCTGCTGTTACTGAATGATCGGGAAGAGACTTGAGTACAGAGCTGAGAAATGTGGCGTCTGTGGTTCTTCGTGAGTAAAATTATAATGAGAGAAAAACAATGCGTTTCTAGACTCTACCCACATATTTTAATTAATCTGAGCTTGTGATTATATTAATACATAGGTAAATATTGGTATTGTCATTAAATTGCACTGCTTTTACTGTAAACTGATCTTTGTGAAATCATCCATCTTTGACAGCAGCACCTGATATAGATGTACCACTCCTAAACTGCAGTAATCCATTTAAGATTTCCATGCTGCAGTTGTCTTCCCTCCAGCGTCATCATTGACACCCACCCAGATAAGTAGGCCGTCCTGGCCAATTCACGATTCAAGACTTTAATGTCACGAGCACAACAATTATATTTAGCCGATGCTAACGTTATGACCGTGTGCACATGAGTGCAGGTTTTTGAACAATGACTAGTTTTGCTCCTGACTTGTCTGATTTGTATTTCACAGCAGATCATATTTTGTTAGAGACTGTCTTAGTTGTTTTTACTTCTTTTTTCATATGTTAAAAATAGAATATAATTTTTTTTTATATATATATAGAAAATAAAAAAAAGCTAAAGTATTAAAATACATTATAATAAAATGTACACCCAAATTAGTGCAAATATTGTAAGGTTTAGAGTAAGTGATGCAGATTGGAGGAGTGCACTGCTCAGTCTGGACCCCAGCGGCTGCTAACAGTTTGCAATCAAGAGTCAACATGCGGCTGAATGTTCTGGTGCCGGCCGCCTGAAAAGAGAACCCACTCACACAATCATCCCAACATACAGAGGGCCCATGCATGTGATGCGAGGCTCCAGCTCTGTCTCCTGAGGAGTCTCACGGATGTCCCCACTCTGATGCCTGCCTTTCGCTAGACCACTAAGCTCCAGAGAGATGTCGTCAAGAGCGTGTCAGGCCAGTGACACTAACATCAAACCCTGTCTCCCTAAGGAATGAAGAGTTGTGCCCAACCTGCCTCGCCTCCAGCCACTGCTGGCACAAAATCCTGGATCCACCTGAGTGTGCTTGCCCTTGCAGTCCTCCAGTCTGGTCTCCTGTTGCTGTCTTCCAATTTAGTCGACTGTGTTTCCTCTGAAAATCACACCAGAGAGCCTTTGCCTGTGATGCCAGCCTCCAGCTCTGTCTCCGGAGGAGTCTCACTGATGTCCCCACTCTGATGCCTGCCTTTCGCTAGACCACTAAGCTCCAGAGGGATGTCGTCAAGAGCGTGTCAGGCCAGCGACACTAACATCAAACCCTGTCTCCCTAAGGAATGAAGAGTTGGGCCCAACCTGCCTCGCCTCCAGCCACTGCTGGCACAGCCTGAAATCAAGTGGTCAAGCATCACTGAGCAAAGTGTTAACCAGCACCTGACAGATCTGGTGCCATCTTGCCTCAAAAGAGAACCACCCCAACATACAGAGGGCTCATGCCTGTGATGCCAGCCTCCAGCTCTGTCTCCGGAGGAGTCTCACTGATGTCCCCACTCTGATGCCTGCCTTTCGCTAGACCACTAAGCTCCAGAGAGATGTCGTCAAGAGCGTGTCAGGCCAGCGACACTAACATCAAACCCTGTCTCCCTAAGGAATGAAGACTTGGGCCCAACCTGCCTCGCCTCCAGCCACTGCTGGCACAAAATCCTGGATCCACCTGAGTGTGTTTGCCCTTGCTGTCCTCCAGTCTGGTCTCCTGTTGCTGTCTTCCAATTTAGTCGACTGTTTCCTCTGAAAATCACACCAGAGAGCCTTTGCCTGTGACGCCACTTTCCAGCTCTGTCTCCTGAGGAGTCTCACTTGTACCCCACCAGGCTCTCCTGTCTCAGAAAGGCATGCACCAATGTCAGATGTTCTCACTGTGCCTGGCCTCCAGTCGCTCCCGAAGTACTGCCTGCTGCAATCCAATGGCCCACTATGATTGTGCTACGTGTCAACCTGCATGTTCTGGTGCCATTTCGTTTCCACACCTGGAAAAGGGTTTCCGTTGACAACCCTTAGTGCTTGAAGTCCTGGCTCTGCCCATCCCACCTGGCCTGCTCCAGCCTCTGCTGACACAGCCTGGAATCAAGTGGTCAAGCATCACTGAGCAAAGTGTTAACCAGCACCTGACAGATCTGGTGCCATCTTGCCTCAAAAGAGAACCACCCCAACATACAGAGGGCCCATGCCTGTGATGCCAGCCTCCAGCTCTGTCTCCGGAGGAGTCTCACTGATGTCCCCACTCTGATGCCTGCCTTTCGCTAGACCACTAAGCTCCAGAGAGATGTCGTCAAGAGCGTGTCAGGCCAGTGACGCTAACATCAAACCCTGTCTCCCTAAGGAATGAAGAGTTGTGCCCAACCTGCCTCGCCTCCAGCCACTGCTGGCACAAAACCATGGATCCATCATTATCTGTCTCCTGAGAAGTTTCACTTGTTCTCTGTTGGCCTCTCGTACGGACTCCCTGGATCATGCACTGGTGTCAGCTGTTTCCAACCCTGCCTTGCCGCTGCCGATACACAGCCTGGGATCCAATGGTCTGCCAGTATTGAAGCCTGGACTAACCTGTTGAAGACTCTGATGCCTGCTTTTTGACCAGACCACTAAGATCCAGAGACAACTCAACCATCGCCACATTCCATCCTCCAGAGGCTCTCTGACTGACCGAGGCATCCTGCCGTCTCTTAAAAGGATAGTCCACAGATGAAAGAGATTTGCTCTTTCTATTCACCACTATGCTGTTGGAGGGGTGGGTGAAGTGTTTGAGTCCACAAAACCCTTTTGGAGTCTCAGGGGTAAACGGTGCTGCAGCCAAATCCAATCCAATTGAAGTAAACGGTACCTCTTTTTCAGATGTAACAAAAGTACAGAAATAACACTACATGTCTCCATTCTGCTCGTATGGCGTCACCCAAGTGTCCGGAAGCCCCCTTCATTTATTGGCGACTCGAAATGGCGTCATATACACCATGTTTTCAGACTAAATATCCTCCCCGGAGCCGCGCTCACGTTTACACGCACCGTACACACCTCAACAAGCCCTCGCCCAAGGGCACACGCGGGGTTCGCGTCAGCATCGCCACTTCCCGTAGTGGACTTTTAGGCTCAAGACAAGATGTAAATGACGCTGTTACGTGTCGAATATGAATGTCAGGGGTTTCCGGACGCATGGATGTCATCACACTAGCAGCACGGAGGCATGTTGTGTTTTCTTTTTTTCTGTTTTGTTACCTTTGAAAAATTGATCACCAGTGCTTCATTTCTATTGGATTTGACTGCAACACCTTTTACCCCTGAGACTCCGGAAGTGTTTTGTGGACTTAAGCACTTCACCCACTCCTCCATCAGCATAGTGGTGAGTGGCTAATGAGGGAATTTCCTTTATCAGTAAGCTATGCCTTTAGGGGGCTGGCCTTTTGTTTCACCCCTACGATGGACCTGCAGTTACACCGTCTGTTGCCAGCCTGCTCTCAAGACCACCCCAGCAGCCTCCAGAGAGAACTAGCACCAGTTGCTGCTGACACAGTTTACAATGGAAGTCAACATGCAGCCGAATGTTCTGGTACCGCTCTCAGAGAGAATTGGCTCACACAGTAGCCTTCCATTTCATCAAGTGGATGATGCCAGCCTCCAGCTCTGTCTCACGTACGTCCCCACCAGCCTCTCTTGTCTCCTTGGGACATGCACCAGTGGCAGCTGTTCCCACCCAGTCTGGCCACCAGCTACTGTGGAGACACAACCTGAAATCCAGTACACCGCCTGTATTGCCGCCTACGCCAACCTGTTGTTGAATGCTTTGATGCCTGCCTTTTACCAGACCACCAACAAAGAGAAGTCATCAATGCTAATGCCTCCTGCTGAGGGATTGAGGAGCTGATAGTATCCTGGCTGGTTTACTGATGACGTGTTTTTTTCTGTGACGCCGTCCTCAAACCCTGTCTCCCTAAGGCATGACGTGCTGTGCCCAACCTGCCTTGCCTCCAGCCACTGCTGGCACTAAAACCCTGGATCCACCATCACCTGAGAGTTTTTGGCCTTGCAATCTCCTGAGAAGTTTCACTTGCCACCACGTTGGCCTCTGATGGGGATTCCCTGGGTCATGCACTGATGTCAGCTGTTTCCAGCTCTGCCTGGCTGCTGCCGATTCACAGCCTGCAATCCAGTGGTCTGTATGGAAGCTTGGACCAACCAAGCTTCCTGACACTAACCTCAGACCTTGTCTCCCTAAGGCATGAAGTGTTGTGTCCAGCCTGCCTTGCCTTTCACAGCCAGTGGTTCGTAGTGAGTAAAACTGTAATAAGAGAGAATGCCATTATATACGTAACCCACATGTTTTATTTAATCTGAGCGTGCGATTTTGTAAATGCATAGGTAAATATTGGTGTTGTCATTAAATTGCACTGCTTTTACTGTAAACTGATCTTTGTGAAATCTTCTGTCTTTGACAGCAGAACTTGAAACAGATGTACCACTCCTGAACTGCAGCCAGACGTCAGATTTCCATGCTGCAGTTGTCTTCCCTCCAGCATCATCACTGAAGCCCACCCAGAGAAGTAGGCCATCCTGGCCAATCCAAGACCTAATTGTCATGCGCACAATAATTATATTTAACAGTCATAAGTGCAGGTTTTTAAACAGTGATTTGTTTTGCTCCTGACTTGTCTGATTTGTATTTCACAGCACATAATATTTTGTTAGCGACCGTCTATTAAGTTGTTTTTAAATTCTTGTTTTTATATGCTAAAAAAATTAATACAAAAAATGTAATAAAATATATAAAATAAAACATAAGTATTAAAATACAATATAATAAAATGTATATGTAAAAAAATGATTGCAAATATTGTAAGGTGCAGAGTTTGCAGTAATTATTGCAGATTGGAGGAGTTTACTGCACAGTCTGGCCCCCGGTGGCTGCCCACAGTTTACAATCCAAGTCGACATGCAGCTGAATGCCCTGGTGCCACACCCCCCTCAAAGACAATTGGCTCTCACAGTCACCTTCCATTTCATCGCATAGAGTTTATAGGCCTGTGATGCTAACCTCAAGCCCTGTCTCCCTAAGGCATGAACAAGTGGAAGCTGTGCCCAGCCTGCTTGGCCTCCCCCCACTGCTGGCACAAAGCCCTGGATCCACCCGTCACCTGAAGGTTTGCCTGATATCCAATAGCGAGCCTGTATTGCCACCTACTCCAACCTGCTGTTGAATGCTTCGATGCCTGCCTTTTATCGGACCACCACCAGAGAGAAGTTATCAATGTTATTGCCTCCTGCTGAGAGATTGAGGATCTGATAGTATCCTGGCCAGTTTACTGATGTGGTGGTTTTTTCCCTTTGTCTTTAGGTCCTGGTTCTGCTGTTACTGAATGATCGGGAAGAGACTTGAGTACAGAGCTGAGAAATGTGGCGTCTGTGGTTCTTCGTGAGTAAAATTATAATGAGAGAAAAACAATGCGTTTCTAGACTCTACCCACATATTTTAATTAATCTGAGCTTGTGATTATATTAATACATAGGTAAATATTGGTATTGTCATTAAATTGCACTGCTTTTACTGTAAACTGATCTTTGTGAAATCATCCATCTTTGACAGCAGCACCTGATATAGATGTACCACTCCTAAACTGCAGTAATCCATTTAAGATTTCCATGCTGCAGTTGTCTTCCCTCCAGCGTCATCATTGACACCCACCCAGATAAGTAGGCCGTCCTGGCCAATTCACGATTCAAGACTTTAATGTCACGAGCACAACAATTATATTTAGCCGATGCTAACGTTATGACCGTGTGCACATGAGTGCAGGTTTTTGAACAATGACTAGTTTTGCTCCTGACTTGTCTGATTTGTATTTCACAGCAGATCATATTTTGTTAGAGACTGTCTTAGTTGTTTTTACTTCTTTTTTCATATGTTAAAAATAGAATATAATTTTTTTTTATATATATATAGAAAATAAAAAAAAGCTAAAGTATTAAAATACATTATAATAAAATGTACACCCAAATTAGTGCAAATATTGTAAGGTTTAGAGTAAGTGATGCAGATTGGAGGAGTGCACTGCTCAGTCTGGACCCCAGCGGCTGCTAACAGTTTGCAATCAAGAGTCAACATGCGGCTGAATGTTCTGGTGCCGGCCGCCTGAAAAGAGAACCCACTCACACAATCATCCCAACATACAGAGGGCCCATGCATGTGATGCCAGCCTCCAGCTCTGTCTCCGGAGGAGTCTCACTGATGTCCCCACTCTGATGCCTGCCTTTCGCTAGACCACTAAGCTCCAGAGAGATGTCGTCAAGAGCGTGTCAGGCCAGCGACACTAACATCAAACCCTGTCTCCCTAAGGAATGAAGAGTTGTGCCCAACCTGCCTCGCCTCCAGCCACTGCTGGCACAAAATCCTGGATCCACCTGAGTGTGCTTGCCCTTGCAGTCCTCCAGTCTGGTCTCCTGTTGCTGTCTTCCAATTTAGTCGACTGTGTTTCCTCTGAAAATCACACCAGAGAGCCTTTGCCTGTGATGCCAGCCTCCAGCTCTGTCTCCGGAGGAGTCTCACTGATGTCCCCACTCTGATGCCTGCCTTTCGCTAGACCACTAAGCTCCAGAGAGATGTCGTCAAGAGCGTGTCAGGCCAGCGACACTAACATCAAACCCTGTCTCCCTAAGGAATGAAGAGTTGGGCCCAACCTGCCTCGCCTCCAGCCACTGCTGGCACAGCCTGAAATCAAGTGGTCAAGCATCACTGAGCAAAGTGTTAACCAGCACCTGACAGATCTGGTGCCATCTTGCCTCAAAAGAGAACCACCCCAACATACAGAGGGCTCATGCCTGTGATGCCAGCCTCCAGCTCTGTCTCCGGAGGAGTCTCACTGATGTCCCCACTCTGATGCCTGCCTTTCGCTAGACCACTAAGCTCCAGAGAGATGTCGTCAAGAGCGTGTCAGGCCAGCGACACTAACATCAAACCCTGTCTCCCTAAGGAATGAAGACTTGGGCCCAACCTGCCTCGCCTCCAGCCACTGCTGGCACAAAATCCTGGATCCACCTGAGTGTGTTTGCCCTTGCTGTCCTCCAGTCTGGTCTCCTGTTGCTGTCTTCCAATTTAGTCGACTGTGTTTCCTCTGAAAATCACACCAGAGAGCCTTTGCCTGTGACGCCACTTTCCAGCTCTGTCTCCTGAGGAGTCTCACTTGTACCCCACCAGGCTCTCCTGTCTCAGAAAGGCATGCACCAATGTCAGCTGTTCTCACTGTGCCTGGCCTCCAGTCGCTCCCGAAGTACTGCCTGCTGCAATCCAATGGCCCACTATGATTGTGCTACGTGTCAACCTGCATGTTCTGGTGCCATTTCGTTTCCACACCTGGAAAAGGGTTTCCGTTGACAACCCTTAGTGCTTGAAGTCCTGGCTCTGCCCATCCCACCTGGCCTGCTCCAGCCTCTGCTGACACAGCCTGGAATCAAGTGGTCAAGCATCACTGAGCAAAGTGTTAACCAGCACCTGACAGATCTGGTGCCATCTTGCCTCAAAAGAGAACCACCCCAACATACAGAGGGCCCATGCCTGTGATGCCAGCCTCCAGCTCTGTCTCCGGAGGAGTCTCACTGATGTCCCCACTCTGATGCCTGCCTTTCGCTAGACCACTAAGCTCCAGAGAGATGTCGTCAAGAGCGTGTCAGGCCAGTGACACTAACATCAAACCCTGTCTCCCTAAGGAATGAAGAGTTGTGCCCAACCTGCCTCGCCTCCAGCCACTGCTGGCACAAAATCCTGGATCCACCTGAGTGTGCTTGCCCTTGCAGTCCTCCAGTCTGGTCTCCTGTTGCTGTCTTCCAATTTAGTCGACTGTGTTTCCTCTGAAAATCACACCAGAGAGCCTTTGCCTGTGATGCCAGCCTCCAGCTCTGTCTCCGGAGGAGTCTCACTGATGTCCCCACTCTGATGCCTGCCTTTCGCTAGACCACTAAGCTCCAGAGGGATGTCGTCAAGAGCGTGTCAGGCCAGCGACACTAACATCAAACCCTGTCTCCCTAAGGAATGAAGAGTTGGGCCCAACCTGCCTCGCCTCCAGCCACTGCTGGCACAGCCTGAAATCAAGTGGTCAAGCATCACTGAGCAAAGTGTTAACCAGCACCTGACAGATCTGGTGCCATCTTGCCTCAAAAGAGAACCACCCCAACATACAGAGGGCTCATGCCTGTGATGCCAGCCTCCAGCTCTGTCTCCGGAGGAGTCTCACTGATGTCCCCACTCTGATGCCTGCCTTTCGCTAGACCACTAAGCTCCAGAGAGATGTCGTCAAGAGCGTGTCAGGCCAGCGACACTAACATCAAACCCTGTCTCCCTAAGGAATGAAGACTTGGGCCCAACCTGCCTCGCCTCCAGCCACTGCTGGCACAAAATCCTGGATCCACCTGAGTGTGTTTGCCCTTGCTGTCCTCCAGTCTGGTCTCCTGTTGCTGTCTTCCAATTTAGTCGACTGTTTCCTCTGAAAATCACACCAGAGAGCCTTTGCCTGTGACGCCA
Organism: Paralichthys olivaceus; assembly: GCF_024713975.1. Lineage (NCBI taxonomy): Eukaryota > Metazoa > Chordata > Actinopteri > Pleuronectiformes > Paralichthyidae > Paralichthys > Paralichthys olivaceus. Next base: position 1,008,714 of record NC_091116.1, read on the forward strand.
CTTTCCAGCTCTGTCTCCTGAGGAGTCTCACTTGTACCCCACCAGGCTCTCCTGTCTCAGAAAGGCATGCACCAATGTCAGATGTTCTCACTGTGCCTGGCCTCCAGTCGCTCCCGAAGTACTGCCTGCTGCAATCCAATGGCCCACTATGATTGTGCTACGTGTCAACCTGCATGTTCTGGTGCCATTTCGTTTCCACACCTGGAAAAGGGTTTCCGTTGACAACCCTTAGTGCTTGAAGTCCTGGCTCTGCCCATCCCACCTGGCCTGCTCCAGCCTCTGCTGACACAGCCTGGAATCAAGTGGTCAAGCATCACTGAGCAAAGTGTTAACCAGCACCTGACAGATCTGGTGCCATCTTGCCTCAAAAGAGAACCACCCCAACATACAGAGGGCCCATGCCTGTGATGCCAGCCTCCAGCTCTGTCTCCGGAGGAGTCTCACTGATGTCCCCACTCTGATGCCTGCCTTTCGCTAGACCACTAAGCTCCAGAGAGATGTCGTCAAGAGCGTGTCAGGCCAGTGACGCTAACATCAAACCCTGTCTCCCTAAGGAATGAAGAGTTGTGCCCAACCTGCCTCGCCTCCAGCCACTGCTGGCACAAAACCATGGATCCATCATTATCTGTCTCCTGAGAAGTTTCACTTGTTCTCTGTTGGCCTCTCGTACGGACTCCCTGGATCATGCACTGGTGTCAGCTGTTTCCAACCCTGCCTTGCCGCTGCCGATACACAGCCTGGGATCCAATGGTCTGCCAGTATTGAAGCCTGGACTAACCTGTTGAAGACTCTGATGCCTGCTTTTTGACCAGACCACTAAGATCCAGAGACAACTCAACCATCGCCACATTCCATCCTCCAGAGGCTCTCTGACTGACCGAGGCATCCTGCCGTCTCTTAAAAGGATAGTCCACAGATGAAAGAGATTTGCTCTTTCTATTCACCACTATGCTGTTGGAGGGGTGGGTGAAGTGTTTGAGTCCACAAAACCCTTTTGGAGTCTCAGGGGTAAACGGTGCTGCAGCCAAATCCAATCCAATTGAAGTAAACGGTACCTCTTTTTCAGATGTAACAAAAGTACAGAAATAACACTACATGTCTCCATTCTGCTCGTATGGCGTCACCCAAGTGTCCGGAAGCCCCCTTCATTTATTGGCGACTCGAAATGGCGTCATATACACCATGTTTTCAGACTAAATATCCTCCCCGGAGCCGCGCTCACGTTTACACGCACCGTACACACCTCAACAAGCCCTCGCCCAAGGGCACACGCGGGGTTCGCGTCAGCATCGCCACTTCCCGTAGTGGACTTTTAGGCTCAAGACAAGATGTAAATGACGCTGTTACGTGTCGAATATGAATGTCAGGGGTTTCCGGACGCATGGATGTCATCACACTAGCAGCACGGAGGCATGTTGTGTTTTCTTTTTTTCTGTTTTGTTACCTTTGAAAAATTGATCACCAGTGCTTCATTTCTATTGGATTTGACTGCAACACCTTTTACCCCTGAGACTCCGGAAGTGTTTTGTGGACTTAAGCACTTCACCCACTCCTCCATCAGCATAGTGGTGAGTGGCTAATGAGGGAATTTCCTTTATCAGTAAGCTATGCCTTTAGGGGGCTGGCCTTTTGTTTCACCCCTACGATGGACCTGCAGTTACACCGTCTGTTGCCAGCCTGCTCTCAAGACCACCCCAGCAGCCTCCAGAGAGAACTAGCACCAGTTGCTGCTGACACAGTTTACAATGGAAGTCAACATGCAGCCGAATGTTCTGGTACCGCTCTCAGAGAGAATTGGCTCACACAGTAGCCTTCCATTTCATCAAGTGGATGATGCCAGCCTCCAGCTCTGTCTCACGTACGTCCCCACCAGCCTCTCTTGTCTCCTTGGGACATGCACCAGTGGCAGCTGTTCCCACCCAGTCTGGCCACCAGCTACTGTGGAGACACAACCTGAAATCCAGTACACCGCCTGTATTGCCGCCTACGCCAACCTGTTGTTGAATGCTTTGATGCCTGCCTTTTACCAGACCACCAACAAAGAGAAGTCATCAATGCTAATGCCTCCTGCTGAGGGATTGAGGAGCTGATAGTATCCTGGCTGGTTTACTGATGACGTGTTTTTTTCTGTGACGCCGTCCTCAAACCCTGTCTCCCTAAGGCATGACGTGCTGTGCCCAACCTGCCTTGCCTCCAGCCACTGCTGGCACTAAAACCCTGGATCCACCATCACCTGAGAGTTTTTGGCCTTGCAATCTCCTGAGAAGTTTCACTTGCCACCACGTTGGCCTCTGATGGGGATTCCCTGGGTCATGCACTGATGTCAGCTGTTTCCAGCTCTGCCTGGCTGCTGCCGATTCACAGCCTGCAATCCAGTGGTCTGTATGGAAGCTTGGACCAACCAAGCTTCCTGACACTAACCTCAGACCTTGTCTCCCTAAGGCATGAAGTGTTGTGTCCAGCCTGCCTTGCCTTTCACAGCCAGTGGTTCGTAGTGAGTAAAACTGTAATAAGAGAGAATGCCATTATATACGTAACCCACATGTTTTATTTAATCTGAGCGTGCGATTTTGTAAATGCATAGGTAAATATTGGTGTTGTCATTAAATTGCACTGCTTTTACTGTAAACTGATCTTTGTGAAATCTTCTGTCTTTGACAGCAGAACTTGAAACAGATGTACCACTCCTGAACTGCAGCCAGACGTCAGATTTCCATGCTGCAGTTGTCTTCCCTCCAGCATCATCACTGAAGCCCACCCAGAGAAGTAGGCCATCCTGGCCAATCCAAGACCTAATTGTCATGCGCACAATAATTATATTTAACAGTCATAAGTGCAGGTTTTTAAACAGTGATTTGTTTTGCTCCTGACTTGTCTGATTTGTATTTCACAGCACATAATATTTTGTTAGCGACCGTCTATTAAGTTGTTTTTAAATTCTTGTTTTTATATGCTAAAAAAATTAATACAAAAAATGTAATAAAATATATAAAATAAAACATAAGTATTAAAATACAATATAATAAAATGTATATGTAAAAAAATGATTGCAAATATTGTAAGGTGCAGAGTTTGCAGTAATTATTGCAGATTGGAGGAGTTTACTGCACAGTCTGGCCCCCGGTGGCTGCCCACAGTTTACAATCCAAGTCGACATGCAGCTGAATGCCCTGGTGCCACACCCCCCTCAAAGACAATTGGCTCTCACAGTCACCTTCCATTTCATCGCATAGAGTTTATAGGCCTGTGATGCTAACCTCAAGCCCTGTCTCCCTAAGGCATGAACAAGTGGAAGCTGTGCCCAGCCTGCTTGGCCTCCCCCCACTGCTGGCACAAAGCCCTGGATCCACCCGTCACCTGAAGGTTTGCCTGATATCCAATAGCGAGCCTGTATTGCCACCTACTCCAACCTGCTGTTGAATGCTTCGATGCCTGCCTTTTATCGGACCACCACCAGAGAGAAGTTATCAATGTTATTGCCTCCTGCTGAGAGATTGAGGATCTGATAGTATCCTGGCCAGTTTACTGATGTGGTGGTTTTTTCCCTTTGTCTTTAGGTCCTGGTTCTGCTGTTACTGAATGATCGGGAAGAGACTTGAGTACAGAGCTGAGAAATGTGGCGTCTGTGGTTCTTCGTGAGTAAAATTATAATGAGAGAAAAACAATGCGTTTCTAGACTCTACCCACATATTTTAATTAATCTGAGCTTGTGATTATATTAATACATAGGTAAATATTGGTATTGTCATTAAATTGCACTGCTTTTACTGTAAACTGATCTTTGTGAAATCATCCATCTTTGACAGCAGCACCTGATATAGATGTACCACTCCTAAACTGCAGTAATCCATTTAAGATTTCCATGCTGCAGTTGTCTTCCCTCCAGCGTCATCATTGACACCCACCCAGATAAGTAGGCCGTCCTGGCCAATTCACGATTCAAGACTTTAATGTCACGAGCACAACAATTATATTTAGCCGATGCTAACGTTATGACCGTGTGCACATGAGTGCAGGTTTTTGAACAATGACTAGTTTTGCTCCTGACTTGTCTGATTTGTATTTCACAGCAGATCATATTTTGTTAGAGACTGTCTTAGTTGTTTTTACTTCTTTTTTCATATGTTAAAAATAGAATATAATTTTTTTTTATATATATATAGAAAATAAAAAAAAGCTAAAGTATTAAAATACATTATAATAAAATGTACACCCAAATTAGTGCAAATATTGTAAGGTTTAGAGTAAGTGATGCAGATTGGAGGAGTGCACTGCTCAGTCTGGACCCCAGCGGCTGCTAACAGTTTGCAATCAAGAGTCAACATGCGGCTGAATGTTCTGGTGCCGGCCGCCTGAAAAGAGAACCCACTCACACAATCATCCCAACATACAGAGGGCCCATGCATGTGATGCCAGCCTCCAGCTCTGTCTCCGGAGGAGTCTCACTGATGTCCCCACTCTGATGCCTGCCTTTCGCTAGACCACTAAGCTCCAGAGAGATGTCGTCAAGAGCGTGTCAGGCCAGCGACACTAACATCAAACCCTGTCTCCCTAAGGAATGAAGAGTTGTGCCCAACCTGCCTCGCCTCCAGCCACTGCTGGCACAAAATCCTGGATCCACCTGAGTGTGCTTGCCCTTGCAGTCCTCCAGTCTGGTCTCCTGTTGCTGTCTTCCAATTTAGTCGACTGTGTTTCCTCTGAAAATCACACCAGAGAGCCTTTGCCTGTGATGCCAGCCTCCAGCTCTGTCTCCGGAGGAGTCTCACTGATGTCCCCACTCTGATGCCTGCCTTTCGCTAGACCACTAAGCTCCAGAGAGATGTCGTCAAGAGCGTGTCAGGCCAGCGACACTAACATCAAACCCTGTCTCCCTAAGGAATGAAGAGTTGGGCCCAACCTGCCTCGCCTCCAGCCACTGCTGGCACAGCCTGAAATCAAGTGGTCAAGCATCACTGAGCAAAGTGTTAACCAGCACCTGACAGATCTGGTGCCATCTTGCCTCAAAAGAGAACCACCCCAACATACAGAGGGCTCATGCCTGTGATGCCAGCCTCCAGCTCTGTCTCCGGAGGAGTCTCACTGATGTCCCCACTCTGATGCCTGCCTTTCGCTAGACCACTAAGCTCCAGAGAGATGTCGTCAAGAGCGTGTCAGGCCAGCGACACTAACATCAAACCCTGTCTCCCTAAGGAATGAAGACTTGGGCCCAACCTGCCTCGCCTCCAGCCACTGCTGGCACAAAATCCTGGATCCACCTGAGTGTGTTTGCCCTTGCTGTCCTCCAGTCTGGTCTCCTGTTGCTGTCTTCCAATTTAGTCGACTGTGTTTCCTCTGAAAATCACACCAGAGAGCCTTTGCCTGTGACGCCACTTTCCAGCTCTGTCTCCTGAGGAGTCTCACTTGTACCCCACCAGGCTCTCCTGTCTCAGAAAGGCATGCACCAATGTCAGCTGTTCTCACTGTGCCTGGCCTCCAGTCGCTCCCGAAGTACTGCCTGCTGCAATCCAATGGCCCACTATGATTGTGCTACGTGTCAACCTGCATGTTCTGGTGCCATTTCGTTTCCACACCTGGAAAAGGGTTTCCGTTGACAACCCTTAGTGCTTGAAGTCCTGGCTCTGCCCATCCCACCTGGCCTGCTCCAGCCTCTGCTGACACAGCCTGGAATCAAGTGGTCAAGCATCACTGAGCAAAGTGTTAACCAGCACCTGACAGATCTGGTGCCATCTTGCCTCAAAAGAGAACCACCCCAACATACAGAGGGCCCATGCCTGTGATGCCAGCCTCCAGCTCTGTCTCCGGAGGAGTCTCACTGATGTCCCCACTCTGATGCCTGCCTTTCGCTAGACCACTAAGCTCCAGAGAGATGTCGTCAAGAGCGTGTCAGGCCAGCGACACTAACATCAAACCCTGTCTCCCTAAGGAATGAAGACTTGGGCCCAACCTGCCTCGCCTCCAGCCACTGCTGGCACAAAATCCTGGATCCACCTGAGTGTGTTTGCCCTTGCTGTCCTCCAGTCTGGTCTCCTGTTGCTGTCTTCCAATTTAGTCGACTGTGTTTCCTCTGAAAATCACACCAGAGAGCCTTTGCCTGTGACGCCACTTTCCAGCTCTGTCTCCTGAGGAGTCTCACTTGTACCCCACCAGGCTCTCCTGTCTCAGAAAGGCATGCACCAATGTCAGCTGTTCTCACTGTGCCTGGCCTCCAGTCGCTCCCGAAGTACTGCCTGCTGCAATCCAATGGCCCACTATGATTGTGCTACGTGTCAACCTGCATGTTCTGGTGCCATTTCGTTTCCACACCTGGAAAAGGGTTTCCGTTGACAACCCTTAGTGCTTGAAGTCCTGGCTCTGCCCATCCCACCTGGCCTGCTCCAGCCTCTGCTGACACAGCCTGGAATCAAGTGGTCAAGCATCACTGAGCAAAGTGTTAACCAGCACCTGACAGATCTGGTGCCATCTTGCCTCAAAAGAGAACCACCCCAACATACAGAGGGCCCATGCCTGTGATGCCAGCCTCCAGCTCTGTCTCCGGAGGAGTCTCACTGATGTCCCCACTCTGATGCCTGCCTTTCGCTAGACCACTAAGCTCCAGAGAGATGTCGTCAAGAGCGTGTCAGGCCAGCGACACTAACATCAAACCCTGTCTCCCTAAGGAATGAAGACTTGGGCCCAACCTGCCTCGCCTCCAGCCACTGCTGGCACAAAACCATGGATCCATCATTATCTGTCTCCTGAGAAGTTTCACTTGTTCTCTGTTGGCCTCTCGTACGGACTCCCTGGATCATGCACTGGTGTCAGCTGTTTCCAACCCTGCCTTGCCGCTGCCGATACACAGCCTGGGATCCAATGGTCTGCCAGTATTGAAGCCTGGACTAACCTGTTGAAGACTCTGATGCCTGCTTTTTGACCAGACCACTAAGATCCAGAGACAACTCAACCATCGCCACATTCCATCCTCCAGAGGCTCTCTGACTGACCGAGGCATCCTGCCGTCTCTTAAAAGGATAGTCCACAGATGAAAGAGATTTGCTCTTTCTATTCACCACTATGCTGTTGGAGGGGTGGGTGAAGTGTTTGAGTCCACAAAACCCTTTTGGAGTCTCAGGGGTAAACGGTGCTGCAGCCAAATCCAATCCAATTGAAGTAAACGGTACCTCTTTTTCAGATGTAACAAAAGTACAGAAATAACACTACATGTCTCCATTCTGCTCGTATGGCGTCACCCAAGTGTCCGGAAGCCCCCTTCATTTATTGGCGACTCGAAATGGCGTCATATACACCATGTTTTCAGACTAAATATCCTCCCCGGAGCCGCGCTCACGTTTACACGCACCGTACACACCTCAACAAGCCCTCGCCCAAGGGCACACGCGGGGTTCGCGTCAGCATCGCCACTTCCCGTAGTGGACTTTTAGGCTCAAGACAAGATGTAAATGACGCTGTTACGTGTCGAATATGAATGTCAGGGGTTTCCGGACGCATGGATGTCATCACACTAGCAGCACGGAGGCATGTTGTGTTTTCTTTTTTTCTGTTTTGTTACCTTTGAAAAATTGATCACCAGTGCTTCATTTCTATTGGATTTGACTGCAACACCTTTTACCCCTGAGACTCCGGAAGTGTTTTGTGGACTTAAGCACTTCACCCACTCCTCCATCAGCATAGTGGTGAGTAGCTAATGAGGGAATTTCCTTTATCAGTAAGCTATGCCTTTAGGGGGCTGGCCTTTTGTTTCACCCCTACGATGGACCTGCAGTTACACCGTCTGTTGCCAGCCTGCTCTCAAGACCACCCCAGCAGCCTCCAGAGAGAAATAGCAGGTCCTGCCTGGCAGGAACAAGGAATACTTCAGTCCAGTCGTTTGCCTCCGTGTCTACATGTATTGCTCTGTACCTGGCTTTTGCTGTTTTAATAAACCTCCTTTTCACTCCCTGTTGCGTTTCCCCACCTTGTCCCGTGTCAATATTTGTGTACTGAAAACTGAAACACCTTAATTTCTGCTTTAAACAATATATTAACCAAAAAATGTAGCCTTTCTTACAGGTGTTGTGGTCCAGTTTCCAGCCTGGGTCGCAGCTGTCCTCGGTCAGTCCGTTTCGACAGACGCAATCACAGGTGGATTCCTGCAGAACCCTATTGGGCCCACATAGAGCCAGAAGACCGGTCTCCACAATATCTGCATGCCACATGGGAAGGAAGTCAAAATATTTTATTATTTTCTACCATCATTTAAAGTTTTCAATATATTTTATAGCCGAAACACTTTAACATAAATTTGGCGCTTCTGTGTAGACCTAAGGAATATACTTAATTTGTCTAAATTTATATTATATTAGTGTTCGTTGTTTTGAAATACTTTTTGCAGCAGAATTCCCAATCTTTTACTAATCATTCAGGCTCTCATCTGTTTTCAGTCCTTTCTGTTAAACATGTGATATGAGATTTTTCAGCTTATTAGGAAATGAAATGTCAATGGGAGCCATTGTGGTTCACTACGTGACTGTACAAGTCACATTTTACAAAGAAACTGGCTTTTCATATTACAGTTGAATAAACATTCCCTCAAGGGAAACTTGTTTAATATAATTTTATATGCTGCCCAGGCATAGACGGATTGTGGTTGTGGCAGTGCACTTTTAAAAGATAGCTCGGCTGAAATCTTGCACACTAAATTAAAACATTACTCGTGTAAATGGGGTTTCCAGGTGTAGCTATGTTTAAGATGACACTGCTTTCTGGTACAGATTTGTGGGGGGGGGGGGGGGGCACCTTGTCTCAAACAGAACTGCAGTAGATAATTTCAACTTCAGTGAAATCACCTGGTGTTGTGTTTTCTGGTCTCGTGCCAGATTTCCAGTCCTGAACCTGCTGCATTGACATGAAACACATCTAAACGCTGGCCTTAATGCAGTATTTTACCTGCAAGGTAAATCTTGGTTTTCTTTTGCAATATATCTTGTTCCCAACGTATTAGGATTGCAATATTGCAGTTTTATGTCTTAATTTTGTACTTGCAGGATTTGTCTTTTACCTGTTAGCATAGAGTTTGAGTTAAAGTGTAAAGCTTGATTGTCCTGGCTCAGGACCCAGAACTGAGCCAGTCTTAAGAGTTTTCCTGATCTCTGAGAGATCCTGTTTCCCCTTAAAAAAAATTTTTGTCCTCATGATAAACTGAATCTGCTTTTCTTAGTACTCTGAGAAGCACTTTTGGTTGCAACTGGTATGAAATGTGCTAGATTATCAAATTCATTTTGCACTTTCTTAATCATACATTAACAGAAACTAAGAATATTTACCCGTCTCTCTCTCAGAGAAGTTTATGACGTTTGAAGAGAGACACACACAATTCACTGGATCCCACAGTGACCCTGAGGCACAGGGAACGTCAGGAGGGGAACACCTACAAACAGAAACACACTGAATACGAGAACACTGACTCACAAATAACTTTAACTGAACACATGTCACTTTGCTGTCACTCACAGGTGATCTGTTGCGGCTCGTCTTATGATGGAGTGGAGAGGACGCTTGGGGAGGCATTCACATGAAGTGTGGTTGACAAAGGTAACCATGACGACGGAGTGATCCATCCTGGGAGGGGACAGTTCCATCAACTGCCAGGAAGCGAGATGAAGATTAGAGTTGTGTATAAATTATAAGCTGTAAGAAAATAAATGAAATAATTCTTTGATTATTTCCTGAGGTTGTTGTGTCAAGGAGGTTGTTTGCAACCCTGCCCATTTTTCTTATTTGACTGGTTGGTTTGTCAGCAAGATAACAAGCTGCAGGATGGATTAATATTAAACTCTGAATTATTCAAAATGAGTTATTAGTGGACTGCTAAGTGTGAAGTTTGGTGCATCTTGACTGAATTTAAGGGGACTGTTGGCCATTGGCTGAGGTACGTTGTCTATTTAATCCCACTGTAGTTTTCAACTACAACAACTATTATTATTATCACCAACAATACTTACTATGATTATGACTAGTCTATGAATTGTTGCTTCTATTGTTATCAATAACGTCATTACACATGTTATTGTTTTCATTTTAACTAGTCGTGCTGATACCTGAAGTTGATGTTGTTGTGTTCCCGGTGTCTCTTGCCTCTTTCTCCTCTCCTCCCCTTCCCCACTATCTCTTCTCTCCCCTCTTTTCGACCCATCTCCCCTCTCTTCCCCAACCGGTCGAGGCAAATGACCGCCCACATTGAGCCTGGTTCTGCTAGAGGTTTCTCCCTGTTAACTAGGGAGTTTTTCCTCTCCACAGTCGCCAAAGTGCTTGCTCATTGTGGGAGCTGTTGGGTTTTTCTATATTAAATAAGATTTTAAGGTCATGTATATCATGTTCCGGCTCTATACAAATAAAACTGAATTGAATAGAATACATCTTGAGTGTTTTAACTATTGACTTAAGTGTTGCAGGATTGTGTATGTGATGAGAGTTTTATGGTCTGGATGTCCAGTTGCAGCAAGGCGGGATGTGATACAGACAAGCTTATTACATAACTGGCTGAATTGGTTTCTTTCCTCTTTCTTGAGGCAATTCGAGGTATAAGAGCAGAAAATACCAAAACAATCGTGCAATGGAACAAAGTGTGAAATAAACCATAAACACACACTTAAAAAAGGCAGGAGATAATCCAACACTTACGGTCTTGTTTATGAGCGAGTGACTTGTATTTGCGCAGTAATAGCTCTCGGTGCAGCATCCACCGCACCGATGCAGCGCCACACATCGAGGGAGGTACATCTGACCGGTAGACTCTGGATATTCTTTTGCGACCTCCACACACACCTCTCTGGGCTGGCACAAAATCCGTTGCATCTCCTCTAGGATGACTGAAAACATGTGTACAATGGGTCCATGAAGGCTTTGTGGCAATGGTAGGAAATCATTGTCATGAGTAGTTTTAATGTTTCCAGTAATTTTTTTCAATGCTGAATTAAAACATGATTTCTCTGATTATATCACCAGTGCTCTGATTTGGAAACCTTTTGGCACTTTGCTTTTTAAAATACTGTAGAGAGGAGAATGAAGAGGGAAGAAATGTGAAGGTTTAAACAGATTATAACTTGACAATCTGCTTGATTAATATGAGCGTTGCTCCATAAACTTGGATTCAAATGTGTTCTCTCAGTCACACTCGTCTGCTTTTCATTGAAATTTAACAGTTTGCAACTGAATAGTTTTTTTTTCTCAATGTTTACCTCCCAAAGTCCCGTCAACTTTGTGAAGAGCCTCCTCCCTTGGCTGACCCCAAAGATCTTCATCGTAATCCATAGGGCTCGCTGAGGTGGCTGAAAAAGATTGGGGTGAGGAGGCGTGCCATGACTTCTTCTTCAGGCAGTGCTGAAGCAAACTGTATTCTGGGTACAGAAGCTGTAATAGCTGATCCATAGTTGTAACTGTGTCCAAAGTTGGCTGGTCATTTGACAACGCAGGAGCCTGGAACACAGGAAACATTGACTTAAACACCAAATCCCCCCAATTGTACTTCTTTGCTTGTTGTGACCAAGTTTTTTTAATTCAGGAGGTAAAAGTAAACACATCATACTATTTACATTTTGAAATGTTAGAAACAAGTCTAATTAGTCTTGAGTCCTGCTCTTCTGAGAAAAACTATTAGATGCTACAGTATTTACAGCATCGGCTTTGCTGCTTTGAGTTGAATAAACAGTAAATACCTCAGCTACCAATGTGTTGTAACATGTTGTTGGCTACTGTTAGTTATTATGGTCATGTGTCATCTCAAGTCGTTGCGTTATCATACATAAGGGGCCTGTAAGGTCTGTTTCCTCAATGCCTCTCCCTCTATGCTTTTATGGTTTATTTATAACAGCCGAACTGCGCTTAAAAAATGTAACCTCAGGCAAAGTGATAAAATTTGAAAGAACCTGCCCTTCTTCTGCAGTTCCTTTTGAGATGCTGTAATCTGACCCAGTTTACCCATGGGCTTAAATTTTTGCAGCAGCATTTCCTTTTGAATGAGAACTTCGTGCTACCCCATTCTGAATCAGCCCTCCGTTAAAAGTTCAACCTTGATCTTGTACCTTAGAGCTTTAGAGGGGCCCTGAAATAAAGCACTCTTTAATGGACCAGAGTGAAGATTCTCTAATTCAGCCAACAACAACATTATGGTTATGGTACAATGAGGGCTTTATGTGGTAGATCAGGTCCAGGCAAGAAATCCCAGTTTGCTCCAGATTTCGCTCTATAAACCATCCCCTCTGTGCGTCATGCCTGTAATGATTTTTCTGCCATCATGATGGATTAATTTTTTTTTTTTTTTTACTCCATACAGATACAGTGGATGAATGACAAAACGTTAATTGTGTAATAGATTAGCGAATAGCAGCCGCTGTATCATCTGTGAGGGACTAAGCGTCAGCTGGGAGTTTGAGTGTCACATGTTAATTCTTCCTCCAGGGAGTGCGAGTGGTTGTTTAACTTCCCAGGCTGAGAAGGAGCAAACTGGCACAGCTGGTATTACCTAAACAGAAACCAGATCTCCCTGCGTCCTTATCAGTCTGATCATTTATCTCTTTCTCCCCAACTCTCTCCCTGCCTCCCCCTCCCCATCCATTTGGTCCATCCATCTCCTCTGTCTCAACGTACATATTCTGTCCTCCCTTTTCTATCAGTCTGACAGTTCTTTACTTCTGCTCTATCTTATGGTCAGCTGTGACATTAAACATGAAATTCTTCTTTCAGGGTGACTTTTACAAATATTGTGAAGAAGAGTTGTGTATAAATGAGATTAAATTGAGGACGAGACTGACTGTAAGGCTTCTTGCTTTGTTTGTACCAAATGTATTGGCATTACGTCCAATAGTTGGACATTTTACTCAAGCTACAAAGTTAAAGTTCAGAGGTCAATTAAAGCAGACCTCAAATTGAATGACAAATCTTACAACTGACTCAATTAATTCTGGCTCACATGGTATTAAAATACTGGCACATTAGAGGAAATTTATTTGGAATTCCGGTGAAGTTGGGTCAAAAATAACCAAATGGATTCGTAAACATAGTGTTAATCTGTCTCAGCAAAACCCAGAACACATAGTTGACTTGTTTGTGGTGTCTTGGCAGGAAACGAAAAATACTTATTGGATTGTTGTCAGTCATGATTGAAGGCGCAGCTTCAGTTTCAATAGTTTGTCTGCTTGAAACAGGAGACGTGACGATACAGATAAAGTATGTACTTCATGAGATAAGTATTCTCTTTTTAATGTACCTTTAAAATTGGTTATGAGCTTTTCAAGCAGTTATCGATCATATTGATGATGACTCTCCCTCTTTTTTGTTGTGGTTCCACTCTCCTTCGTGTTAGGTGGTCACATGACATGAGGTCATTGCTCTGGGAATAGTGAGGTCATGATGGACCAGTCATTCATCCATTACACTGGGGTGTGTCTATCATTAGATACTGCTGGCACACAGACACGCACATGCACACACCCATGCATTTGTTACTCAATCTGTTTCCTTGTGTAAAAACCTTGTGTGGAGCATTCGTCTAATACGTACACACAATTTCTTTTACATTTCTCTTTTTGGCCAGGGCCTTCAAAATATGATTAGTAGTTCAATTCAATTCAGTTCATTCAATTCTGGGACGCTTGTAACTTGAGATATTTTCTTCTGTATTTTGAAATGGTGGTTAACAAACTCCTGGCAGTGCACTAATGCTGTTGTTATGTTAACAATACATGACAGCGAGTACCATGTCTCACCTCTGTTTAAGACATTAGTGGTTGGACAAACACGATAAAAGCTTGGAACTTAAGTTTCCTGGCTGATTTGTAAATGGTAGGTACTCAAAAGTGATGTCCTCTAAACTAACAAATTGACAGGCCTTGAATGAAACTTGGCTCCTACTGGCTTATCTGATTGGGTTAAAGATACAACTAGTGTTGTTATAATTAATAATACACTTTATTAAAATGTTTGGATCACTGTCATGTGGATCTTGCAACGTCCATTTCTGGTGATACCATCTTCTTAAATACAGAACAAGCCTTGTCTACATACTTATCTTTTACTTAAAGGGTTTCCTAAAACACCAAACAGATATATGCAATTAACAAGAGCAGATCTCTTAGATCTAATGATTTCCTAACAAAGATTGTATAATTGTCATAGATATTCTAGGTATTGAATCGATATCTGGTGACAGCAATGTTTCTAAACTCACTTAGAAGAGCACAGCTGTCCTTTAATTTCACCCACATGTAATCAAATCCAGACTTAAATTGACAAGTTGTAAAAATTAGTAAAAGCCTTTGGTAGTTTAATCAGAAGCCAATGATGAATGGTCCAGCCTTATATAACCCTCGAGTTCTGACTAAGCACACATTTACAGATGATAGAGAAATTAAATGTCTCACCACAGTGCCCATGTCTCCAGTTTGATAATAGTCCATATAGTCTTGTCCTGAGCACAAATGGCTAATGTTAAGCACCCATAGGAGCAAAGCTGGTATCCACATAGTGAGGAGATGGAGAAGTGAGGAGAGGAGATATCAGGACACAGGAGGAAGTTGGTTACTTTAAAGAAGGAGAGGAAAGTGGTTGAGTCTAAGGTGAAGAGGAGGAGGAGCAGCAGGGTATCACAGACTCGGCAGGTTTCACTTTGGTCCTCTCTTCATTCTATCCGGGGACGAAGGTGCTCTTCTTGCGCAAGTCCTTTGAATTGTGTTCCGAACGAATCATGATGAGAGAATCGTCTCTTCTGTATCAAACACGGCTCTTGTTCCTTAGAAGATTTCTTTCCTCCTCTGCTGCATGTCCATTCTTGCTGCGGATTGGATGTTCCTAAAATCGTTGTCCTCTTTATATCCACAAGTCCTCAGTCTCTGCCTTTTTTTTGTAGATTTTCATTTATCCCCCTCTTCCTTTCCAACCGTGTTGTCCTCTTCAGTCTCTTCTCCTTGCCCTTCACACTGGTGCACCTCCTTTCTTTATCTATATTTTCCCTTCACACACCAGCTGTGCTCTTCCCTCCCTCTCTCTCTCTCTCTCTCTCTCTTGCTCCCTCCCTCTCTCACAAATTATTGCTGGTTCTTTCTGTCTCCTGTTTTTTCTTCAAACCTTCAGGGCAAAGCACTCTCTCCTTGGACTTTTTTGCTGCTTTCTAAATCTGTCACAACTTTTCTGTTGGGCTCAGTGATCAAAGAGAGAAAAAAAGAGGAAGAAAATCCTGTTCTGCAATGTAGGTTTTTGAAAAAAAGGATGCAGCAGGTTTAAAAAAGCTCTTGGTATTAAGTTCTCATCCAAACAGGGGGAATGTGCATCCTGCTCAAAGATGTCCTAATCGAGTGAATGAGGAAAAAAGACAAGAATGGAAGGATTGTCTCTCGTGGGTGGAGTGAAGGATGTGACAGATGAGTCTTGTGTTGTAGCTGATTATACTGAAGCGCTCCCCTCCCAGAATTGCAGACCATAGTGTATGCTGTAGCAGACTCTCATCATATGTTCCACCCACGTTACTTATCGTAATTACTCTTCCTTTTCTCGCACATTCCTGATCCTCGCCATCTTTGTAATTCCATGGAATGGGAGCAGCTGCCACTGATGTGTCTGAAATGCGTGTTCAGTAGCAGCCAGTGGGGATGAATGTATGAGTTGCCTTCCTAAGGGAATCTTTATGAGCTGCTAATACCTTTGCCGTCTTTCTCTTCTGTTTCTCTTCACTTCACCTCAGTAATCTCTGATTTCAATGTTAAGCGTCTGTGTGTGTGTGTGTGTGTGTGTCTGACTGAACCAGAGCCAGAAAACTGGTCTAACACCTGCAGCTCCACACTTTTTCAACCTTTTCCCTCCCCCTCTCCCCTCTTGTTCTCTCTCACTGTCATCTGTCGGTTCAAGGTCCCAAAAAACTTTACATACCTCCTTAACTATAGTGCCCCAAGGCTTTGTGTCACAGAGGGAGAGGGGAGGGTAAGGAGAGGTGAACAACTTTGTCTTGATTATGATATACTTTTTTCCCCCCTCTCCTAGGGCAAAGGTGTTACCGACAACTGTAAAATAAATTACGGAGAAAACGGACAGGGAGGCGAGAAAGGAGACGGGAGGCCACAACAAGGAGGGAGAAGGAGGTGTGTCTGACTCGAATGAGAAAACATCCGATTTTTGGACCAGTCACTGCCAGTCTTTTTGAGGGATTAAAGACGCACTAACACGCATGCACCCGGTGGCAAGTGTCTGCTTGCAGTAGCTTTATGTGTTGAAATCCATGCAACCAAATTCCACATTCCAGTCATTGTTTTCTCCATTTCATCATGTGAGTTCGGAGCATAGAATTGGTGATGATAGAGAGGTTTATCAGTCATGTAATTCCAGGCTTGATGCTGTTAGATATCAAACCAAAAGGCCTCCTGGTGCTACTCTTTTCATAAGAGTCAAAAGCAAACAGAATCCCCTGCTGCTTCAATATAAACTCTGTACATGTGAAGGAAAGGATTAACTTCCCTTGTCAAGGTAAATGGAACAATTTGAACTTCTGATAAAATATTTATTGACCATAGTCTTTGCCATGAACAAACAAATTGTAGTTTTATTTGCAATTTGGCATTATTTGGGGTGGTTTTCATTAAGCCTGGAGCCAAATGAAACCTCAAATACAGTCTGTTCCTTTTTATAGCAGATTTTATTGGACCAGATGGTTTCTTTTATAAAAATCATACCTTAAAAAAAGATGAGATGCAGTTAGTCACTGTTGTCTGAAACAGAGAAAACTTGTATGTACAAGAAAGTTTTATTTCCTGGAGGCAATATGTCCCCAGACACACGACTCCAACATTGACAACTTCATTATCTATAAAAAATGCAAATAGAGCATTTCAATTTTTGATTAATGATGCAATGCAGAAAATAATCCCGTTAAAGCTCAATTTAGGCCAAAAATTTTCATTCACGCTTGCATGTGTCACATCCAGTAAATGCCAGTTCATAGGTGGTGAGGCTGTTGAGTAGCTGCCAATTTCTTTGTTTGGTTTATGCACCTTTGCCAATGTCATAATATTCAGGGAGAATACATGTTGTTATCATGGGTACTATTATAACACCTGACCTTCACAAGTAAGAAGTTATGGTTCAGTTTCTGTAACCCCAGCTGTCCTTGCTCCACGTCGTCTCTTTATCAAACGCTGTCCACATCATGTGCCCTGCAGGAGATAAAGCGCTCTTTGCGCCAGACAGTCGCTAAAACTCACACAGCGGAGCCATTGTCCTCCATAACTGTGGAAAACTGCATTCGTTTTTACACTTGTATATTAATTTTTAACTAATTCATCTTAAGAGTAAGTGTGGCAGCAAAGCTCATACCGTGTGATCATTCCACTTTCAACCAGTGTTTGAAGGCAGAGGCGGAGTGGACTCTTTGGCGATATTGGAGAAAGCAGTGACGTGTTCTTTGGTTACACTCAGGAGCTGTGACAACCAAGTTCCGTTCACTGTGAATACTCAGAACATTTCCTTACAGCACAAGAGCTCAAGGTTATGTTTGATCCTTTAATGATCAATGAGGCATCAAACCTGCTTGTTGTGGCAGAGTTTCTGACAACAGATGAATAGCCTTGGATTTGGCTTATGCTTTGACTAACACTTCTAGGGCCTCACCTTGAAATAACATGTAAATTAACAGGAGATTTGTTTTGGATTTGCTTTATATATGAGGCTTTCAAACCTTATTTGTAACCTTCCTCTTAAATCTCAGTATTCTTGAAAGTCCCCAAGTTTGATTTGTTTAAATCTGAGTCACAAGATGCTCATGTAATGTTGTTACAAAATCTGCAGGCATATAATTAAATGCCTTGTGGATTTAGGGTAATGAGGGGCCTAAGTCCTAAGATGCCAATACCTTCAATTACATACTTTGGGAAAGTGGTCTCAGATTTTTGGACCTTGCTCTACATGCATGGGAAACTCTCACTTCTAGTTGTTTCTTTAGGTCAAAAGTAAAATACATCAACCAGCAGCTTTGTTTATCTGCTCGACAAAGTTTATTGCCATATCCGAGTACCCCCAGACTTCTACGCTCGGCGAGCTGGTTGTTTTTGTAATGATTCATCCATAGTTTTGGGATGTGGAGTTCAGTTCCCTGAAATATCAGGACAGTCATGGTTGTGCTTTTCTCGAGTATTTTACCCAAAATGAAACTTGTATGTCTTTGGTGACTGGTTGATGGAGAGGACAATGTTAGAATCAAGAGACTTCTGGCCCTCAGAGTCCAGAGAGCATCACAAGTTGGGTTTGAGGTACTTATCACCCTGTTGTAACATCAAACTATCCGGCAGTTGCACAAATCAGTATTCACATATCAGATTTTATGGAAAGATTGATCCTTTTTACCCTGGAACAAAATGAATGTCACTTCAGTCCAAATTCAATTCATCCACAAACTAAAAAGTGTAAATAAATGAAACTGTACATGACGATCTGAACAGAAATATGGAAAATGGATTTGTTGACATGTCCCTACATTGAACAAACCTTACACATTTTGTTTGTGTTTTTAGTTTTGCAGTTTAAACCAATACCTTTGTGTCAAATACCAGTAATTTTGGTGAGCGGGATAGATTACTAAGAGTCAGTCATTATTCTCAGTCATAACTGAGGTGAAGCTAAAGATGTGTTGCTCACGTCTTTGATTTCATAGCAGACCAGAATGAAGGCCAGTCGATGTGCTAGTATTTCACTTCTCATACCAGTGAACCTCCTAAAGGTTCATGGATTCTCTTGACTTTACTTTTGCTTTTGATGCTATTGAAGCTATCCCTTTGTTTTTATAGGTCGAGCATGAAGACAACCCTCGTCATACACATGGTGGTTTCACATTCTCCTGCCACAGACAGGATGACGGTGTTCATTGGTGAGTGGGAGGCCCATTGCTGCCAGACCCAAGTCGCCCACAAGCTGGGCTCAGTCCATTGGGAGTTGTTGAGACGGGAAATCACAGTGGAGTTGTTTTATTACACACACTTCCTGTATTTTAGTTTATTTCCTGCATGTATGACGTCTTATTGATTATAGTAATGACTGTCCAAGTACTTTTTTGATAGGAAATTAAACGCCCTTGGTGGAAAGTAACTACTTGTTTAGAACTTCACAACATTATTACTCGTTATAAGTACAATAGTTTAATATGATTGTTGTTAAAGGTCCAGTGCGTAAGATTTAGGTGAAAAGGAACTATTGTCAGATATTGAATGTAGAATAATCCTGTTTTCACTAATATGTATGAATGTAAATTGTATGAATTGTAGTTTTCTTTACCCCAGAAAAGGCCCGTTATATTTAAATACTTTATATTTAAATACTTTATATTTACATCGAGGGGCCCCTCTCTACGGAGGCCGCCATGTTTTTTACATTAGTCCAGAGTGGACAAACTAAACACCTTTTGAGTTTTTATGACAACTGAAGCTACCACTGGTTCTCTGTCATGTTTGGAAGGAGAGGGTGAGGTGAGGGGTGTTCAGCTGCAACATGCAATTTCAACACTAGACATCACTAAATTCTACACACTCACTGTATCTTTAAAGGTTTGACTTTATTGATCCCCAGCGATGACTGCATATAATAATGTGATTCCATTTATCCCCAGTTATACTACCTGCAGAAAAGTGTTAATCCAATAAGTTGGCAAATATTTTTCTGCCTAAACTTTGTGTAGAAGTTTGTATATTTACATTTCTACTCCTCAACTGCATAGCTCATCTTTCGCTTTATCCATTACAACGACTTAATACTGTATAGAAAATGAAATATTTAGCAACCAGCCCAATGATGCTTGTTGGAGCCTGTCTTTATATACAGTCTATGAGCCTGACGCAGACTCATTAACTTTAAAACGGAGCCACCACTTCAGCACAATGTCAGCAACACATTTTAAATCATTTGTCAAATTATTTAATTGTAAAAAGAATTCTATTTGTCAGGTTTAAAGATTGTACTCTTTTTCAACATGATTGGCTGTTATGCAACACTGCCACCTAGTGCCCAATGAAATCTTTTGTGGCCAGTGGTAAAATAATTGCCAACAACCTTTCAAGGCCTAGATGCACACATACATTTTTATATCGCACTTTTAACAATGCTAAGACATTTAAATAGTGTCAGCTTGAGCAGAGCTAATTTAGGAGAGCAATGCTTTCAAATGCAGGGATGAAACAAATTACAAGAACTGTTTATTTTATTTATGTTTACCTGCCACATGTTTGTCAAAGGAGGAAAAATATAAAGTAAATAAATGTCTAGTGCTCTGCTTGGTGTGTGAGTTTTTTAGTGAACTTTTTATTGAAAGAAGCAAACTCTCTTTAATCACAATATAAAATCTAACATGACATAATGTTATTTATAAATAGTATTCTTTACAATAGCGTGTCTTATCAGTGTTGTATTTAGTGAGTAATATTGCAATCATGCACAATTAAACCACTAGTATGTGTTGAATATATATTAGATATATCTTCTAATATTAGAATAGAAAGCAGCATATTTTTACATTGCAAAGTACAGGGCGTAAATCAGAGGGTTCATGCAGGAGTTCATTAACATGATCCAAGACAGAACAGCAAAGTATGAAAAGTTATTTGAAGTGTTCTGACCTGCAAGAGAGGGATAGTAATATGGGCAGAAGCACATTAGAAACACAGCTATCACAATCCCGAGAGTCCTGGCTGCTTTCCTCTCTGAGATCTTTGCAGTTTTACCTGATCTCGCATTAGCAGCAGCAGTGTGTGCCTGAATTAAACGCACTTGAGAAATAGCAACCACAAACACCCGCACGTACAGAACCACCATGACAGTACAGGGCCCGACAAAGGTGAAGAAGAAGTCAACAATTCCTGAGATGAAGCTAATGACCATTAAACACTCCCCGTGGCAGGAGTTGTATCTGTCCGGCCACGCTAAGTGTCCCATCAAGATTAAACCGTTATAGAGAAGAGAGCAGGCCCAGGACAGACTGATTAAGATTTTAACCCTGTTCAGTGTGATCTTAGAAGAATAGAGCAGTGGGTCACAGATGGCCAGGTAGCGGTCTATCGATATGAGCACCATGTTGCCCAAAGAGGCAGAGAGCAGACAGTAGGACAGATAAGGAGTCAGAGCGCACATCAGCCTCCCGAGCAGCCAACATGTCTCCATGTGACGCAGGCCCTCGATGGGCATCGCCAGCAGCCCCACCACCA
This sequence comes from Paralichthys olivaceus, assembly GCF_024713975.1. Lineage (NCBI taxonomy): Eukaryota > Metazoa > Chordata > Actinopteri > Pleuronectiformes > Paralichthyidae > Paralichthys > Paralichthys olivaceus. The sequence goes on from NC_091116.1 coordinate 1,029,914, forward strand.
GGTCGGACACGGCCAGAGACAGGAGCAGGGAGTTGGTTGGGGTGTGGAGCTGCCTGAAGTGAGAGATGGAGATGATGACAAGCAGGTTGAGTGTCACGGTGAGCAGAGAGACGGAGGCCAGCAGAGTGTAGAGAAGAGCAGCCTCGGAGCGGGGCCGCCGCAGCAGATGCCTGCAGGAGGAGTTCAGGCTGGGGAAGCAGAGCGGGGGGGCCCCAGCATCTTCCATCAGGGAGGAGTGGAAGCAGGGAGGAGATGGTGGTCAGCTTTAAGAGTCTAAAGAGTCAGTAAAAAAAATTACTAAAAAAAAATTGTGAGTGTTTAAGAGGCACGGATGGCACAAGGCTGCCTGCTGCTGGCTCAGTTCACCAAGCAAGTCTATAAACCAATATGGGCAGTTAAAGGATATTGCTTTGGCTAAGTAATGTGAGATTGTGTGTGTGTGTGTGTGTGTGTGCGTGTGTGTGTGTGCGAAAGAAACCAAAAAAGACTTGTAGAAGTAGAAAAAAAAGGCAAACATGCTTTTAAGCTACATATGGTTTTGGCTGCTACAATATATAGACATACAGCAGCACTTAGGCACAGGGGCTGAAAATATATAATTCAGTCCAATGCAGCCCTCTTGAGACTTTCTTGGTTTGATATAAACCAAGAAAGTGTCTTCCCTCTTCCCATCATAGTTCTCTGATAATATATCTATATAATATAATATATAATATCATCACTGGCTTGTAACATTTTAGTGTATATCTGCTCTTGGAATCTTTAAGTCATAAAGTATGACACAAACGTTTCATATTATGATGAGGCATAAAAATGTAAAATAGTACAGTAAACCATAAAATCATCAAGAGATGAATCGTATATTAAGGCAAAAGAACGCAAAAAACCCCATCATTGTATAGTAAGATATACAAATTAAATTAAAAAGCCCAAGTGCAGTAAGTGTACATACTTTTCAGAGTAGTAACATCCCTGAAGATCAATTATAATAACTTTATATCATCCTGTCAATGGATGTGCTCATGACGGATGAATAACATTAAAAAATGAATGAAATAAACAGAATGTGATATTGTATTATATCATATGATGTGCTATATTTTTTTTTAAATCGGTCATGCCCACGAGTGTTTTGAAATTGTTTATAATATTTATTGTTTGAGTTAGATAAAGAAACTGCACCCCCGCGAGTCTACCTAACTTGGTCTATTCGAAGTTCCCCTTCTCAATATATCCCATTGGACTCCTCCTCTTCCTGTTTGCCAGTCGGTACTTCCGCTTGGATCCGGAACTGCGTGGATGCGGAGCCCATAGATCTTCATGATGTAAATACTCTTTCAAATATCAACCCAGTTATTCGATCTTCTGTGTGTTCGACGTGTCGCTGCACATGTGTCATTGTTCACTTGTGTTTTAGAGGAAAACTCGTCTCATTAGTTCCTAACGTCAATGCTTAGCTGAGCTAGCATCACAAGCTAACCGAACCTGAGCGTGTGTGAAATTCTCATGTAAACACTTGATCACTTGTTTTGTCCTAAACTAACTAAAGTACGTCCAGTTGACTCTGAGGAAACATCTGGAGATGTATCTTCATATAATATATAATAATATACAATAATGATCAGCTTTTCATTTCCATCAATATCAAAGTAACACAAGTTCAATACACATAGTTGATTTCATAGATTTGTATTGTGTGAACTCAGTGAGGAGAAATAACACAGGATTGATCTACATCATTCAAATACAGTGTTTCCCGCAGAAAATTAGTCAGTCAAGGTGGTGAGGGGCGTGGCACTGTAGTTCCCACGATGACGACAGGCATGCTATCCGGTTGTCAGATTTAGCTTCTTTCCCGATAAAAAAAGAAATGTTGGCCTTGCCACGCAGTTACAGCAGATGATAGATGGCTTAACATATTTAACCTACAGATGCCGCTATTCCGCCTCATTGCGATGCGGCCTTATTTTAACCTACTGTCTATGCGGAATATTTATTTATTTTCGGGGGACGTAGTCAAGGCGGCCGCCTTAACTATAAAGCGCTACGGGAAACCCTGAAATATTCTGAAAATGTGAATTTAAACTTAAAATTATAGTAATGTAACATTTAACGTGTTTTTTATATTGAAATGTTTTTCATAATTTATTTATATTATTATTTAGATATAATTGATTAACTTTAAAAACTAAATAAAAACATTTTTCTAATAACTAATGTGGCATTTATTGGGATCATTCTCTGTGAATCTTATCAAGAGAAACAAGTTCACATCAGTTTATATCAACAATTATCTCCATTAATGTCTCATTATTATTTGTTGAGCTGTTTTGCTCCTGAATGAGGATTTTGCTTTCAAACACTTGATAAATATGGGCTATACAATTAGAATTTGATGGATTGATTGAGAACGACAAACACTCGATAAATAGTACAACATTTTACAGACATGACGCAGATCTACAATGTGTTTTACCTCCTCGTTGTTTTCACAATGCATAACCATTATATTGATATATATTGGACATCATTATTGATATTCTTTTATTGCTCAGCCCTAATTTGACCTTTATTAAAATGTAAATGTCACCGTTTGAGCTCCATCTAAATGTGTTTTATATGAACTAAAGTGACTCAGTTGAGTCACAAAGACATCGATAGACTCAATTTAATATGTTAAAGTAGAGTCTATCTATTCTATGAATATCCTGTTATAATTCAGCTTCTTACTGGACCAGATGGACATTTTGCCCAAAAGTTGAACTCTTTCATTTCCTATCCCTGTGGTTGTAGTTTATATAGGAACATTTGTCACCACCTAAAATGGAACAGCAGTGTGTTAGCTTGTAAAAGTAAAATTCAACTGTAATATTTGGATTTGAATTATTTTATAATTGTATGATTATAATTGTATGTGAGATTGTTAGATTAGCTCAAGCATGAAAAGTCAGTCAACAAAAAAATGTTGTTTTGAGCCAAGCAAGTTAAAAGTGGAAATGCTGGAAATGTGACACATTTAACACTCAGAAGATCTAATCAATGGTTTGTTATTTTAGGTAAAGCAGTTACAGAGGAGACCCCACACGGAGCCACCAGGAGCCGGAGCTTCTGCCAGGAGCCACCATGAGGTGACCACTGCATAAAATAGCTAAACATTTATAAGATGTATATTATGTCGTTTAAAATATGAAAAAAAAGTCATAGGTTAGTATGTCATCTAAAATATGAAAAAAAAACACATAGGTTAGATAGATAGATTACTTTATTCATCCCCGGAGGGAAATTAAGTCGTCATAGCAGCTCGCATATCAGAAAACAGCAAAACACAATACAATAGAACAAAACAAAACATTGAGGTAGAAAGAACGAAAACAGAAACACAAGATGAATAGGCAGACAAGTAGTGCAGTGGCAATATGATGGTAATAGTACTGATGATATGATGGTAATGTTATTGTTAGACAGTATATAAAAATAGTAGTACAGTATATATATATATATAGTATACAATATAACATAATATATATTTATATGGATAGTAATTATACCAATATAATAGCAGTATATAGTAATAATGGCAGAAACAGTATATATAATAATAATAATAGTAATAGTAGCAGTAATAATATAATAATAATAACATGTACACATGTATAAATATGTGTATATAGACTTATATATACGAAGAATATACAGAGTATGATATAATATGATATGATATATAGTATATAGTAGGGTATAAATATTACTTTACTATACAATATACTATCAGTGTAAGAATATGTAGACATATTAGTATGTCGTCTAAAATATGGAAAAAGAAGTCATAGGTTAGTATGTCGTCCAAAATCACCTAAAAAAGTCATAGGTTAGTATGTCGTCCAAAATAAGATTAAAAAAGTCATAGGTTAGTATGTCGCCCAAAATATGATAAAAAAAGTCATAGGTTAGTATGTCGTCCAAAATCACATAAAAAAGTCATAGGTTAGTATGTCGTCCAAAATAAGATTAAAAAAGTCATAGGTTAGTATGTCGCCCAAAATATGATAAAAAAAGTCATAGGTTAGTATGTCGTCCAAAATCACCTAAAAAAGTCATAGGTTAGTATGTCGTCCAAAATATGATTAAAAAGTCATAGGTTACTATGTCGTCCAAAATATGATTGAAAAGTCATAGGTTAGTATGTCGTCCAAAATATGATAAAATAGTCATAGGTTAGTATGTCGTCCGAAATATGATAAAAAAGTCATAAGTTAGTATGTCGCCCAAAATATGATAAAAAAAAGTCATAGGTTAGTATGTCGTCCAAAATATGATATAAAAGTCATAGGTTAGTATGTCGTCCAAAATCACCTCAAAAAGTCATAGGTTAGTATGTCGTCCAAAATATGATAAAAAGTCATAGGTTAGTATGTCGTCCAAAATATTATAAAAAAAGTCATAGGTTAGTATGTCGTCCAAAATATGATAAAAAAGTCATAGGTTAGTATGTCGCCCAAAATATGATTAAAAAAAAGTCATAGGTTAGTATGTCGTCCAAAATATGATATAAAAGTCATAGGTTAGTATGTCGTCCAAAATCGCTTAAAAAAGTCATAGGTTAGTATGTCGTCCAAAATATGATAAAAAAGTCATAGGTTAGTATGTCGTCCAAAATATGATAAAAAAAAAGTCATAGGTTAGTATGTCGTCCAAAATATGATATAAAAGTCATATGTCGTCCAAAATATGATAAAAAAGTCATAGGTTAGTATGTCGTCCAAAATATGATATAAAAGTCATAGGTTAGTATGTCGTCCAAAATCACCTCAAAAAGTCATAGGTTAGTATGTCGCCCAAAATATGATTAAAAAAAAGTCATAGGTTAGTATGTCGTCCAAAATATGATTAAAAAAAAGTCATAGGTTAGTATGTCGCCCAAAATATGATAAAAAAAAGTCATAGGTTAGTATGTCGTCCAAAATATGATAAAAAAAGTCATAAGTTAGTATGTCGTCCAAAATATGATAAAAAAGTCATAGGTTAGTATGTCGTCCAAAATATGATAAAAAAGTCATAGGTTAGTATGTCGTCCAAAATATGATAAAAAAGTCATAGGTTAGTATGTCGTCCAAAATATGATATAAAAGTCATAGGTTAGTATGTCGTCCAAAATATGATAAAAAAGTCATAAGTTAGTATGTCGTCCAAAATATGATAAAAAAAAAGTCATAGGTTAGTATGTCGCCCAAAATATGATAAAAAAAAGTCATAGGTTAGTATGTCGTCCAAAATATGATATAAAAGTCATAGGTTAGTATGTCGTCCAAAATATGATAAAAAAGTCATAGGTTAGTATGTCGTCCAAAATATGATATAAAAGTCATAGGTTAGTATGTCGTCCAAAATATGATAAAAAAGTCATAGGTTAGTATGTCGTCCAAAATATGATAAAAAAAAAGTCATAGGTTAGTATGTCGCCCAAAATATGATAAAAAAAAGTCATAGGTTAGTATGTCGTCCAAAATATGATAAAAAAGTCATAGGTTAGTATGTCGTCCAAAATATGATAATAAAAAAGTCATAGGTTAGTATGTCGCCCAAAATATGATAAAAAAAAGTCATAGGTTAGTATGTCGTCCAAAATATGATAAAAAAGTCATAGGTTAGTATGTCGTCCAAAATCACCTCAAAAAGTCATAGGTTAGTATGTCGCCCAAAATATGATAAAAAAGTCGTATGTCGTCCAAAATATGATAAAAAAGTCATAGGTTAGTATGTCGTCCAAAATATGATAAAAAAAAAAGTCATAGGTTAGTATGTCGTCCAAAATATGATAAAAAAGTCATAGGTTAGTATGTCGTCCAAAATATGATAAAAAAGTCATAGGTTAGTATGTCGTCCAAAATATGATATAAAAGTCATAGGTTAGTATGTCGTCCAAAATATGATAAAAAAGTCATAGGTTAGTATGTCGTCCAAAATATGATAAAAAAAAAGTCATAGGTTAGTATGTCGCCCAAAATATGATAAAAAAAAGTCATAGGTTAGTATGTCGTCCAAAATATGATAAAAAAGTCATAGGTTAGTATGTCGTCCAAAATATGATAAAAAAGTCATAGGTTAGTATGTCGTCCAAAATATGATAAAAAAAAAGTCATAGGTTAGTATGTCGCCCAAAATATGATAAAAAAAAGTCATAGGTTAGTATGTCGTCCAAAATATGATAAAAAAGTCATAAGTTAGTATGTCGTCCAAAATATGATAAAAAAGTCATAAGTTAGTATGTCGTCCAAAATATGATATAAAAGTCATAGGTTAGTATGTCGTCCAAAATCACCTCAAAAAGTCATAGGTTAGTATGTCGCCCAAAATATGATAAAAAAGTCGTATGTCGTCCAAAATATGATAAAAAAGTCATAGGTTAGTATGTCGCCCAAAATATGATAAAAAAAAGTCATAGGTTAGTATGTCGTCGAAAATCGCTTAAAAAAGTCATAGGTTAGTATGTCGTCCAAAATATGATAAAAAAGTCATAGGTTAGTATGTCGTCCAAAATATGATATAAAAGTCATAGGTTAGTATGTCGTCCAAAATATGATAAAAAAGTCATAGGTTAGTATGTCGTCCAAAATATGATATAAAAGTCATAGGTTAGTATGTCGTCCAAAATATGATAAAAAAAAGTCATAGGTTAGTATGTCGTCCAAAATATGATATAAAAGTCATAGGTTAGTATGTCGTCCAAAATATGATAAAAAAGTCATAGGTTAGTATGTCGTCCAAAATATGATATAAAAGTCATAGGTTAGTATGTCGTCCAAAATATGATAAAAAAGTCATAAGTTAGTATGTCGTCCAAAATCACCTCAAAAAGTCATAGGTTAGTATGTCGCCCAAAATATGATAATAAAAGTCGTATGTCGTCCAAAATATGATAAAAAAGTCATAGGTTAGTATGTCGTCCAAAATATGATAAAAAAAAAGTCATAGGTTAGTATGTCGTCCAAAATATGATATAAAAGTCATAGGTTAGTATGTCGTCCAAAATATGATAAAAAAGTCATAAGTTAGTATGTCGTCCAAAATATGATATAAAAGTCATAGGTTAGTATGTCGTCCAAAATATGATAAAAAAGTCATAGGTTAGTATGTCGCCCAAAATATGATAAAAAAAAGTCATAGGTTAGTATGTCGTCCAAAATATGATATAAAAGTTATAGGTTAGTATGTCGTCCAAAATATGATAAAAAAGTCATAAGTTAGTATGTCGTCCAAAATATGATAAAAAAGTCATAGGTTAGTATGTCGTCCAAAATCACCTCAAAAAGTCATAGGTTAGTATGTCGCCCAAAATATGATAAAAAAAGTCGTATGTCGTCCAAAATATGATAAAAAAGTCATAGGTTAGTATGTCGCCCAAAATATGATAAAAAAGTCATAGGTTAGTATGTCGTCCAAAATATGACAAAAAAGTCATAAGTTAGTATGTCGTCCAAAATCACTTAAAAAAGTCATAGGTTAGTATGTCGCCCAAAATATGATAAAAAAGTCATATGTCGTCCAAAATCACCTAAAAAAGTCATAGGTTAGTATGTCGCCCAAAATATGATAAAAAAGTCGTATGTCGTCCAAAATATGATAAAAAAAAAGTAATCGGTTAGTATGTCGCCCAAAATATGATAAAAAAGTCATAGGTTAGTATGTCGCCCAAAATATGATAAAAAAAAGTCATAGGTTAGTATGTCGTCCAAAATATGATAAAAAAAGTCGTATGTCGCCCAAAATATGATAAAAAAGTCGTATGTCGTCCAAAATATGATAAAAAAAAAGTAATCGGTTAGTATGTCGCCCAAAATATGATAAAAAAGTCATAGGTTAGTATGTCGCCCAAAATATGATAAAAAAAGTCATAGGTTAGTATGTCGTCCAAAATATGATAAAAAAAGTCGTATGTCGTCCAAAATATGATAAAAAGAGTCATAGGTTAGTATGTCGTCCAAAATCACTTAAAAAAGTCATAGGTTAGTATGTCGCCCAAAATATGATAAAAAAAGTCATATGTCGTCCAAAATCACCTAAAAAAGTCATAGGTTAGTATGTCGTCCAAAATAAGATTAAAAAAGTCATAGGTTAGTATGTCGCCCAAAATATGATAAAAAAAGTCATAGGTTAGTATGTCGTCCAAAATCACCTAAAAAAGTCATAGGTTAGTATGTCGCCCAAAATATGATAAAAAAGTCATATGTCGTCCAAAATCACCTAAAAAAGTCATAAGTTAGTATGTCGTCCAAAATCACTTAAAAAAGTCATAGGTTAGTATGTCGTCCAAAATATGATAAAAAAGTCATAGGTTAGTATGTCGTCCAAAATATGATAAAAAAGTCATAGGTTAGTATGTCGTCCAAAATATGATAAAAAAGTCATAGGTTAGTATGTCGTCCAAAATCACCTCAAAAAGTCATAGGTTAGTATGTCGTCCAAAATATGATAAAAAAGTCATAAGTTAGTATGTCGTCCAAAATATGATAAAAAAGTCATAGGTTAGTATGTCGTCCAAAATATGATAAAAAAGTCATAGGTTAGTATGTCGCCCAAAATATGATAAAAAAGTCATAGGTTAGTATGTCGTCCAAAATCACTTAAAAAAGTCATAGGTTAGTATGTCGCCCAAAATATGATAAAAAAGTCATATGTCGTCCAAAATCACTTAAAAAAGTCATAGGTTAGTATGTCGTCCAAAATATGATAAAAAAGTCATAGGTTAGTATGTCGTCCAAAATCACTTAAAAAAGTCATAGGTTAGTATGTCGTCCAAAATATGATATAAAAGTCATAGGTTAGTATGTCGTCCAAAATATGATAAAAAAGTCATAAGTTAGTATGTCGTCCAAAATATGATAAAAAAGTCATAGGTTAGTATGTCGTCCAAAATATGATATAAAAGTCATAGGTTAGTATGTCGTCCAAAATATGATAAAAAAGTCATAAGTTAGTATGTCGTCCAAAATATGATATAAAAGTCATAGGTTAGTATGTCGTCCAAAATATGATAAAAGAGTCATAGGTTAGTATGTCGTCCAAAATATGATAAAAAAGTCATAAGTTAGTATGTCGTCCAAAATCACCTCAAAAAGTCATAGGTTAGTATGTCGCCCAAAATATGATAAAAAAAGTCGTATGTCGTCCAAAATATGATAAAAAAGTCATAGGTTAGTATGTCGTCCAAAATCACTTAAAAAAGTCATAGGTTAGTATGTCGTCCAAAATCACTTAAAAAAGTCATAGGTTAGTATGTCGCCCAAAATATGATAAAAAAGTCATATGTCGTCCAAAATCACTTAAAAAAGTCATAGGTTAGTATGTCGTCCAAAATATGATAAAAAAGTCATAGGTTAGTATGTCGTCCAAAATCACTTAAAAAAGTCATAGGTTAGTATGTCGTCCAAAATATGATAAAAAAGTCATAGGTTAGTATGTCGCCCAAAATATGATAAAAAAAAGTCATAGGTTAGTATGTCGTCCAAAATATGATATAAAAGTCATAGGTTAGTATGTCGTCCAAAATATGATAAAAAAGTCATAAGTTAGTATGTCGTCCAAAATATGATAAAAAAGTCATAGGTTAGTATGTCGTCCAAAATCACCTCAAAAAGTCATAGGTTAGTATGTCGCCCAAAATATGATAAAAAAAGTCGTATGTCGTCCAAAATATGATAAAAAAGTCATAGGTTAGTATGTCGCCCAAAATATGATAAAAAAGTCATAGGTTAGTATGTCGTCCAAAATATGACAAAAAAGTCATAAGTTAGTATGTCGTCCAAAATCACTTAAAAAAGTCATAGGTTAGTATGTCGCCCAAAATATGATAAAAAAGTCATATGTCGTCCAAAATCACCTAAAAAAGTCATAGGTTAGTATGTCGCCCAAAATATGATAAAAAAGTCGTATGTCGTCCAAAATATGATAAAAAAAAAGTAATCGGTTAGTATGTCGCCCAAAATATGATAAAAAAGTCATAGGTTAGTATGTCGCCCAAAATATGATAAAAAAAAGTCATAGGTTAGTATGTCGTCCAAAATATGATAAAAAAAGTCGTATGTCGCCCAAAATATGATAAAAAAGTCGTATGTCGTCCAAAATATGATAAAAAAAAAGTAATCGGTTAGTATGTCGCCCAAAATATGATAAAAAAGTCATAGGTTAGTATGTCGTCCAAAATATGATAAAAAAAGTCGTATGTCGTCCAAAATATGATAAAAAGAGTCATAGGTTAGTATGTCGTCCAAAATATGATAAAAAGTCATAGGTTAGTATGTCGTCCAAAATATGATAAAAAAGTCAAAGGTTAGTTTGTCGTCCAAAATATGATAAAAAAGTCATAGGTTAGTATGTCGCCCAAAATGTGATAAAAAAAGTCATAGGTTAGTATGTCGTCCAAAATATGATAAAAAAGTCGTATGTCGTCCAAAATATGATAAAAAAAAGTCATAGGTTAGTATGTCGCCCAAAATATGATAAAAAAGTCGTATGTCGTCCAAAATATGATAAAAAAGTCATATGTTAGTATGTCGTCCAAAATATGATAAAAAAGTCATATGTTAGTATGTCGTCCAAAATATGATAAAAAAGTCATAGGTTAGTATGTCGTCCAAAATATGATATAAAAGTCATAGGTTAGTATGTCGTCCAAAATATGATAAAAAAGTCATAGGTTAGTATGTCGTCCAAAATATGATAAAAAAGTCGTATGTCGTCCAAAATATGATAAAAAAGTCATAGGTTAGTATGTCGTCCAAAATATGATAAAAAAGTCAAATCAAATCAAATCAAATCAAATCAAATCAAATCAAAGTTTATTGTCACATGCACCAAATAACTTAGCGTCATCAGAGCAGTGAAATTCTTGTGACATGGCAGGCAACATCTACGCAGTAGACGGGAAATACAAGATAAAAATTAAAATATAAAATTAAAAATTAAAATTAAAAAAAAAATATATACTAACATATGACATATAACGTAGTAACATATAACATTTAACATAACACATTTAACATAACACATTTAACATAACACATTTAACATAACATTTAACATTAACCTAGTAAATAACATTTAACATTAACCTAGTAAATAACATTTAACATAACATTTAACATATAACCTAGTGACATATAACATTTAACAAATAACCTAGTGACATATAACATACAACATAGTAACAACATATAACTTTAACATATAACATAGTACAACAGTTTAAATTTGAATTTAAATGAGGGGCTAGCAGCAGTTTACAGGGTGAAGGAGTGCGGGATATTAAATTAAGTATAAAATTAAATAATATATGTGTAGTAAGTGTAGTTGTATGAATGAGGGAGCAGAATGTACATGGTGATGCGACTGTTCAGTGGGTCAGTGTTGCTGGTTCAGAAGCCTTACGGCCTGGGGGAAAAAGCTGTTTGTGAGTCTGGTAGTCCGTGCTCGGATGCTCCGGTAACGTCTTCCAGACGGCAGCAGTGTGAGGATTCCATAGCCTGGGTGGCTGTGGTCCTTTATGATGTTCCGTGCTTTTCTCAGGCATCTTGTGTTGTAGATGCCTTGCACGGAAGGGAGATGGCAGCCGATGATACGCTCCGCTGTCTTCACCACCCTCTGCAGGGCCTTACGATCAGCAGCGGAGCAGCTACCATACCAGGCAGTAATGCAGCCTGAGAGGATGCTCTCAATGGTGCATCTGTAGAAATTAGTTAAAGTTTTGGCAGACATGCCAAACTTCTTGAGTCTCCTCAGGAAGTACAGGCGTTTTTGGGAGGTTTTGACCGCCGAGTCCGCTTGTCTGGACCAGGTAAGGTCATCCTTGATGAACACACCGAGGAATTTGAAGTCGGAGACTCTCTCCACTACAGCTCCCTCGATGTGTATGGGATCGTGACCCCCCCTCTGCAGCTTCCTGAAGTCCACGATCATCTCCTTGGTCTTGCAGACGTTGAGAGACAGGTTGTTGACTTGGCACCATGTTACCAAGCCCCTTACCTCATCTCTATAAGCGCTCTCATCGTTGTTAGAGATGAGACCCAGGATGGTAGTGTCGTCCGCAAATTTCAGGATGATGTTAGAACTGTGTGTTGCTACACAGTCCTGCGTGTACAGGGAGTACAGGAGGGGACTGAGTACGCAGCCCTGAGGGGCCCCGGTACTCAGGGTCAGTGAAGAGGAGGTGTGGTTGCCCATTCTCACCACCTGGGGTCTGCTCGTCAGGAAGTCCAGGATCCAGTTACACAAGGGGGTTTTAAGACCCAGGCTCCTGAGCTTGGGGACGAGCTTGGCAGGCACAATCGTGTTGAACGCTGAGCTGTAATCCACAAACAGCATCCTCACATAAGTGTTCGCCTTTTCCAGGTGGGAGAGGGTGGTATGTGTTGTGAGGGCGATAGCATCATCCGTGGACCTGTTTGTACGGTATGCAAACTGCAGGGGGTCAAGGGTGTTCGGAAGGGTCGAGCAGATGTGGGTTTTGACCAGCCGCTCGAAGCACTTCATGATGGTGGAGGTCAGTGCTACAGGGCGATAGTCATTTAAACAGGTGATGGATGGTTTCTTGGGTATGGGGATGATGGTGGCCTGCTTGAAGCAGGTGGGGACTGTTGACAGTTGAAGGGAGAGGTTGAATATGGAGGTGAAGACCTCTGCTAGCTGGTCGGCGCACCCCCTGAGGACACGGCCTGGAACTCCATCGGGCCCAGTTGATTTACGAGGCTTCACTTTTTGAAGCTCTCGCCTCACGTCAGCCACGGTCAGGGACAGAGTGCAGTCATCATCTCGGTCCTCGGCCAGTCTCGCGGATGGAAGGATGTCGGTTGTCTCAAACCGTGCGTAGAAGGTGTTGAGGTCATCAGGTAGAGAGGCGGCGGGCTGATCATCACTGCTATTTCTCCCTTTATAGCCTGTGATGTGTCGCAGGCCACCCCACAAGCGTCGGGGGTCAGAGCTGAGGTAGTTGGATTCCAGCTTGTCCCTGTATTCTCTTTTTCCATCTCTGATAGCCCTCCGCAGGTCCCATCTGGACTTCCTCAAGGCCTCTGGGTCACCGGAGTTAAAGGCAGAGGACCGTGCTCTGAGCTTAGCACGGACATTACCATTTACCCAGGGCTTTTGGTTAGGGAAAGTCCTGACACTGACCCTAGGGACGACATCATCAATGCATTTGGAGATATATGAAGAAACAGTGTCTGTGTATTCGTTGATGTCCCCATCCGCTGCAACACAGAACATCTGCCAGTCTGTTGTTTCAAAGCAGTCCTGGAGAGTGCTAATGGATTCAGCACTCCAGCGTTGAACTGCCCGAAAAACCGGTTTTTCCTGTTTTAGGCGCTGTCTGTAGGTTGGGATTAGCATGATGGAGGTGTGATCCGACTTCCCAAAAGCGGGGCGGGGGAGGGGTTTGTGGCTGTTCCGTATTTGTGTGTAACAATGGTCAAGAGTCTGGTCACCCCGGGTGGGAAAGTTAATGTGCTGATGATATTTTGGCAAAACTTTCCTCATGTTAGCCCTATTGAAGTCACCAACAACAATAGAGGCTGCCTCAGGGTGTGCGTCCTCAAGTCCATTGATAACTCCATACAGATCGTCTAACGCGCACGTTTTGTCTGCCTGCGGAGGAATGTAAACAGCTGTGATGATGACGGAGCTGAATTCACGGGGCAGGTAGAAGGGGCGCACTTTTATCGCCAGCAGCTCCAGGTCTGTCGAGCAGCGTGTAGAAAGCACAACAACATCCGAGCCCCAGCGAGAGTTCACCATGAAGCATACCCCTCCACCTCTGCTCTTACCCGACTCGGGGGTTCTGTCCTGCCGGTAGATGGAAAAAACCGGCCGGAGTAACGGCCGCGTCAGGCACCATGGGATCCAGCCAGGTCTCCGTGAGCGCCAGCACACAGCAGTTTGCGATGTCCCGCTGAAAGTTAATCCGTGCGTGTAGTTCGTCCATTTTATTGTCCAGGGATTGAACATTTGCGAGCAGAATGCTCGGCAGCGGGGGATTGCAGCATCTCGTCCGAGATCTGCAGAGGATACCGGCGCGCTTCCCTCTCTTCTTTCTTCTCCGTCGGCGTATTGGTAAACATAGCGGCGGTAGAACAAAGGGGCCGCAGCAAGCACTCCGGTAAGTTGAGAAAAACTCCGTATTTAGCGAAGAGCGTATGTCCAAAAGTGCGAGTCGATCATACTGTATGAGCGACAGTGCAGTGTGTACAAAAAAGCAAACAAGAAAGAGCGAAATAAACATAAAACTGCGTAGTGCGTGCGGAGCCATTGTCAGTGCGACCTTTCTCTACGGCGCACCGAAGATATGCTTCACCTGTAACACCATCTGTGTGAAACTGTAACTGTCACAGGTTAGTATGTCGTCCAAAATATGATAAAAAAGTCATAGGTATGTATGTCGTCCAAAATCACTTAAAAAAGTCATAGGTTAGTATGTCGTCCAAAATATGATAAAAAAGTCATAGGTTAGTATGTCGTCCAAAATATGATAAAAAAAAGTCATATGTCGTCCAAAATCACCTAAAAAAGTCATAGGTTAGTATGTCGCCCAAAATATGATAAAAAAGTCATATGTCGTCCAAAATCACCTAAAAAAGTCATAGGTTAGTATGTCGTCCAAAATCACTTAAAAAAGTCATAGGTTAGTATGTCGTCCAAAATATGATAAAAAAGTCATAGGTTAGTATGTCGTCCAAAATCACTTAAAAAAGTCATAGGTTAGTATGTCGCCCAAAATATGATAAAAAAAGTCATATGTCGTCCAAAATCACCTAAAAAAGTCATAGGTTAGTATGTCGCCCAAAATATGATAAAAAAGTCATAAGTTAGTATGTCGTCCAAAATATGATAAAAAAGTCATAGGTTAGTATGTCGTCCAAAATCACTTAAAAAAGTCATAGGTTAGTATGTCGTCCAAAATATGATAAAAAAAAGTCATATGTCGTCCAAAATCACCTAAAAAAGTCATAGGTTAGTATGTCGCCCAAAATATGATAAAAAAAGTCATATGTCGTCCAAAATCACCTAAAAAAGTCATAGGTTAGTATGTCGCCCAAAATATGATAAAAAAGTCATATGTCGTCCAAAATCACCTAAAAAAGTCATAAGTTAGTATGTCGTCCAAAATATGATAAAAAAGTCATAGGTTAGTATGTCGTCCAAAATCACTTAAAAAAGTCATAGGTTAGTATGTCGTCCAAAATCACTTAAAAAAGTCATAGGTTAGTATGTCGTCCAAAATATGATAAAAAAGTCATAAGTTAGTATGTCGTCCAAAATATGATAAAAAAGTCATAGGTTAGTATGTCGTCCAAAATCACTTAAAAAAGTCATAGGTTAGTATGTCGCCCAAAATATGATAAAAAAGTCATATGTCGTCCAAAATCACCTAAAAAAGTCATAAGTTAGTATGTCGTCCAAAATATGATAAAAAAGTCATAGGTTAGTATGTCGTCCAAAATCACTTAAAAAAGTCATAGGTTAGTATGTCGTCCAAAATATGATAAAAAAGTCATAGGTTAGTATGTCGCCCAAAATATGATAAAAAAAAGTCATAGGTTAGTATGTCGTCCAAAATATGATAAAAAAGTCATAGGTTAGTATGTCGTCCAAAATATGATAAAAAAGTCATAGGTTAGTATGTCGTCCAAAATCACTTAAAAAAGTCATAGGTTAGTATGTCGCCCAAAATATGATAAAAAAAAGTCATAGGTTAGTATGTCGTCCAAAATATGATAAAAAAGTCATAGGTTAGTATGTCGTCCAAAATCACCTCAAAAAGTCATAGGTTAGTATGTCGCCCAAAATATGATAAAAAAAGTCGTATGTCGTCCAAAATATGATAAAAAAGTCATAGGTTAGTATGTCGCCCAAAATATGATAAAAAAGTCATAGGTTAGTATGTCGCCCAAAATATGATAAAAAAGTCATAAGTTAGTATGTCGTCCAAAATATGATAAAAAAAAGTCATAGGTTAGTATGTCGTCCAAAATCACTTAAAAAAGTCATAGGTTAGTATGTCGTCCAAAATATGATAAAAAAGTCATAAGTTAGTATGTCGTCCAAAATATGATAAAAAAAAAAGTAATCGGTTAGTATGTCGCCCAAAATATGATAAAAAAGTCATAGGTTAGTATGTCGTCCAAAATATGATAAAAAAAGTCATAGGTTAGTATGTCGTCCAAAATATGATAAAAAAAGTCGTATGTCGTCCAAAATATGATAAAAAGAGTCATAGGTTAGTATGTCGTCCAAAATATGATAAAAAAGTCATAGTATAGTATTCTGTCCAAAATATGATAAAAAGTCAAAGGTTAGTTTGTCGTCCAAAATATGATAAAAAAGTCATAGGTTAGTATGTCGCCCAAAATGTGATAAAAAAGTTGTATGTCGTCCAAAATATGATAAAAAAAAGTCATAGGTTAGTATGTCGTCCAAAATATGATAAAAAAGTCATAGGTTAGTATGTCGTCCAAAATATGATAAAAAAGTCATAAGTTAGTATGTCGTCCAAAATATGATAAAAAAGTCATAGGTTAGTATGTCGTCCAAAATATGATAAAAAAGTCATAGGTTAGTATGTCGTCCAAAATATGATAAAAAAGTCATAGGTTAGTATGTCGTCCAAAATATGATAAAAAAGTCATAAGTTAGTATGTCGTCCAAAATATGATAAAAAAGTCATAGGTTAGTATGTCGTCCAAAATATGATAAAAAAGTCATAGGTTAGTATGTCGTCCAAAATATGATAAAAAAAGTCGTATGTCGTCCAAAATATGATAAAAAAGTCATAGGTTAGTATGTCGTCCAAAATATGATAAAAAAGTCATAGGTTAGTATGTCGTCCAAAATATGATAAAAAAAGTCGTATGTCGTCCAAAATATGATAAAAAAGTCATAGGTTAGTATGTCGCCCAAAATATGATAAAAAAGTCATAGGTTAGTATGTCGTCCAAAATATGATAAAAAAGTCATAAGTTAGTATGTCGTCCAAAATATGATAAAAAAGTCATAGGTTAGTATGTCGTCCAAAATATGATAAAAAAGTCATAGGTTAGTATGTCGTCCAAAATATGATAAAAAAAGTCATATGTCGTCCAAAATCACCTAAAAAAGTCATAGGTTAGTATGTCGCCCAAAATATGATAAAAAAGTCATAAGTTAGTATGTCGTCCAAAATATGATAAAAAAAAGTCATAGGTTAGTATGTCGTCCAAAATATGATAAAAAAAAGTCGTATGTCGTCCAAAATATGATAAAAAGAGTCATAGGTTAGTATGTCGTCCAAAATATGATAAAAAGAGTCATAGGTTAGTATGTCGTCCAAAATATGATAAAAAAGTCATAGTATAGTATTCTGTCCAAAATATGATAAAAAGTCATAGGTTAGTATGTCGTCCAAAATATGATAAAAAAGTCAAAGGTTAGTATGTCGTCCAAAATATGATAAAAAAAAGTCATAGGTTAGTATGTCGTCCAAAATATGATAAAAAAAGTCGTATGTCGTCCAAAATATGATAAAAAAAAAGTAATCGGTTAGTATGTCGCCCAAAATATGATAAAAAAGTCATAGGTTAGTATGTCGCCCAAAATATGATAAAAAAAGTCATAGGTTAGTATGTCGTCCAAAATATGATAAAAAAAGTCGTATGTCGTCCAAAATATGATAAAAAGAGTCATAGGTTAGTATGTCGTCCAAAATATGATAAAAAGAGTCATAGGTTAGTATGTCGTCCAAAATATGATAAAAAAGTCATAGTATAGTATTCTGTCCAAAATATGATAAAAAGTCATAGGTTAGTATGTCGTCCAAAATATGATAAAAAAGTCAAAGGTTAGTTTGTCGTCCAAAATATGATAAAAAAGTCATAGGTTAGTATGTCGTCCAAAATATGATAAAAAAGTCGTATGTCGTCCAAAATATGATAAAAAAGTCATAGGTTAGTATGTCGCCCAAAATATGATAAAAAAGTCATAGGTTAGTATGTCGTCCAAAATCACTTAAAAAAGTCATGTTAGTATGTCGTCCAAAATATGATAAAAAAGTCATAGGTTAGTATGTCGTCCAAAATCACTTAAAAAAGTCATAGGTTAGTATGTCGTCCAAAATATGATAAAAAAGTCATAGGTTAGTATGTCGCCCAAAATATGATAAAAAAAAGTCATAGGTTAGTATGTCGTCCAAAATATGATAAAAAAGTCATAGGTTAGTATGTCGTCCAAAATATGATAAAAAAGTCATAGGTTAGTATGTCGTCCAAAATCACTTAAAAAAGTCATAGGTTAGTATGTCGCCCAAAATATGATAAAAAAAAGTCATAGGTTAGTATGTCGTCCAAAATATGATAAAAAAGTCATAGGTTAGTATGTCGTCCAAAATCACCTCAAAAAGTCATAGGTTAGTATGTCGCCCAAAATATGATAAAAAAAGTCGTATGTCGTCCAAAATATGATAAAAAAGTCATAGGTTAGTATGTCGCCCAAAATATGATAAAAAAGTCATAGGTTAGTATGTCGCCCAAAATATGATAAAAAAGTCATAAGTTAGTATGTCGTCCAAAATATGATAAAAAAAAGTCATAGGTTAGTATGTCGTCCAAAATCACTTAAAAAAGTCATAGGTTAGTATGTCGTCCAAAATATGATAAAAAAGTCATAAGTTAGTATGTCGTCCAAAATATGATAAAAAAAAAGTAATCGGTTAGTATGTCGCCCAAAATATGATAAAAAAGTCATAGGTTAGTATGTCGCCCAAAATATGATAAAAAAAGTCATAGGTTAGTATGTCGTCCAAAATATGATAAAAAAAGTCGTATGTCGTCCAAAATATGATAAAAAGAGTCATAGGTTAGTATGTCGTCCAAAATATGATAAAAAAGTCATAGTATAGTATTCTGTCCAAAATATGATAAAAAGTCAAAGGTTAGTTTGTCGTCCAAAATATGATAAAAAAGTCATAGGTTAGTATGTCGCCCAAAATGTGATAAAAAAGTCGTATGTCGTCCAAAATATGATAAAAAAAAGTCATAGGTTAGTATGTCGTCCAAAATATGATAAAAAAGTCATAGGTTAGTATGTCGTCCAAAATATGATAAAAAAGTCATAAGTTAGTATGTCGTCCAAAATATGATAAAAAAGTCATAGGTTAGTATGTCGTCCAAAATATGATAAAAAAGTCGTATGTCGTCCAAAATATGATAAAAAAGTCATATGTTAGTATGTCGTCCAAAATATGATAAAAAAGTCATAGGTTAGTATGTCGTCCAAAATATGATAAAAAAGTCATAAGTTAGTATGTCGTCCAAAATATGATAAAAAAGTCATAGGTTAGTATGTCGTCCAAAATATGATAAAAAAAGTCGTATGTCGTCCAAAATATGATAAAAAAGTCATAGGTTAGTATGTCGTCCAAAATATGATAAAAAAGTCATAGGTTAGTATGTCGTCCAAAATATGATAAAAAAAGTCGTATGTCGTCCAAAATATGATAAAAAAGTCATAGGTTAGTATGTCGCCCAAAATATGATAAAAAAGTCATAGGTTAGTATGTCGTCCAAAATATGATAAAAAAGTCATAAGTTAGTATGTCGTCCAAAATATGATAAAAAAGTCATAGGTTAGTATGTCGTCCAAAATATGATAAAAAAGTCATAGGTTAGTATGTCGTCCAAAATATGATAAAAAAGTCATAGGTTAGTATGTCGCCCAAAATATGATAAAAAAAGTCGTATGTCGTCCAAAATATGATAAAAAAAGTCATATGTCGTCCAAAATCACCTAAAAAAGTCATAGGTTAGTATGTCGCCCAAAATATGATAAAAAAGTCATAAGTTAGTATGTCGTCCAAAATATGATAAAAAAAAGTCATAGGTTAGTATGTCGTCCAAAATATGATAAAAAAAAGTCGTATGTCGTCCAAAATATGATAAAAAGAGTCATAGGTTAGTATGTCGTCCAAAATATGATAAAAAGAGTCATAGGTTAGTATGTCGTCCAAAATATGATAAAAAAGTCATAGTATAGTATTCTGTCCAAAATATGATAAAAAGTCATAGGTTAGTATGTCGTCCAAAATATGATAAAAAAGTCAAAGGTTAGTATGTCGTCCAAAATATGATAAAAAAAAGTCATAGGTTAGTATGTCGTCCAAAATATGATAAAAAAAGTCGTATGTCGTCCAAAATATGATAAAAAAAAAGTAATCGGTTAGTATGTCGCCCAAAATATGATAAAAAAGTCATAGGTTAGTATGTCGCCCAAAATATGATAAAAAAAGTCATAGGTTAGTATGTCGTCCAAAATATGATAAAAAAAGTCGTATGTCGTCCAAAATATGATAAAAAGAGTCATAGGTTAGTATGTCGTCCAAAATATGATAAAAAGAGTCATAGGTTAGTATGTCGTCCAAAATATGATAAAAAAGTCATAGTATAGTATTCTGTCCAAAATATGATAAAAAGTCATAGGTTAGTATGTCGTCCAAAATATGATAAAAAAGTCAAAGGTTAGTTTGTCGTCCAAAATATGATAAAAAAGTCATAGGTTAGTATGTCGTCCAAAATATGATAAAAAAGTCGTATGTCGTCCAAAATATGATAAAAAAGTCATAGGTTAGTATGTCGCCCAAAATATGAATAAAAAAAGTCATAGGTTAGTATGTCGTCCAAAATCACTTAAAAAAGTCATGTTAGTATGTCGTCCCAAAATATGATAAAAAAGTCATAGGTTAGTATGTCGTCCAAAATATGATAAAAAAGTCATAGGTTAGTATGTTGTCCAAAATCACCTAAAAAAGTCATAGGTTAGTATTCGTCCAAAATATGATAAAAAAGTCATAGGTTAGTATGTCGTCCAAAATATGATAAAAAAGTCATAGGTTACTATGTCGTCCAAAATATGATAAAAAAGTCATAGGTTAGTATGTCGTCCAAAATATGATAAAAAAGCCATAACTTAGTATGTCGCCCAAAATATGATAAAAAAGTCATAGGTTAGTATGTCGTCCAAAATATGATAAAAAGAGTCATAGGTTAGTATGTCGTCCAAAATATGATAAAAAAAGTCGTATGTCGTCCAAAATATGATAAAAAAGAGTCATAGGTTAGTATGTCGTCCAAAATATGATAAAAAGAGTCATAGGTTAGTATGTCGTCCAAAATATGATAAAAAAGTCATTGGTTAGTATGTCGTCCAAAATATGATAAAAAAGTCGTATGTCGTCCAAAATATGATAAAAAAGTCATAGGTTAGTATGTCGTCCAAAGTATGATAAAAAAGTCATAGGTTAGTATGTCGTCCAAAATCACCTCAAAAAGTCATAGGTTAGTATGTCGTCCAAAGTATGATAAAAAAGTCATAGGTTACTTTGTCGTCCAAAATCACCTCAAAAAGTCATAGGTTAGTATGTCGTCCAAAATATGATAAAAAAGCCATAACTTAGTATGTCGCCCAAAATATGATAAAAAATTCATAGGTTAGTATGTCGCCCAAAATATGATAAAAAATTCATAGGTTAGTACGTCGCCCAAAATATGATAAAAAAAGTCATAGGTTAGTATGTCGTCCAAAATATGATAAAAAGAGTCATAGGTTAGTATGTCGTCCAAAATATGATAAAAAAGTCATAGGTTAGTATGTCGCCCACAATATGATAAAAAAGTCATAGGTTAGTATGTCGTCCAAAATATGATAAAAAAGTCATAAGTTAGTATGTCGTCCAAAATATGATAAAAAAGTCATAGGTTAGTATGTCGTCCAAAATATGATAAAAAAGTCATAGGTTAGTATGTCGTCCAAAATATGATAAAAAAGTCATAGGTTAGTATGTCGTCCAAAATATGATAAAAAAAGTCATAGGTTAGTATGTCGCCCAAAATATGATAAAAAAAGTCGTATGTCGTCCAAATATGATAAAAAAAGTCATATGTCGTCCAAAATCACCTAAAAAAGTCATAGGTTAGTATGTCGCCCCAAAATATGATAAAAAAGTCATAAGTTAGTATGTCGTCCAAAATATGATAAAAAAAAGTCATAGGTTAGTATGTCGTCCAAAATATGATAAAAAAAAGTCGTATGTCGTCCAAAATATGATAAAAAGAGTCATAGGTTAGTATGTCGTCCAAATATGATAAAAGAGTCATAGGTTAGTATGTCGTCCAAAATATGATAAAAAAGTCATAGTATAGTATTCTGTCCAAAATATGATAAAAAAGTCATAGGTTAGTATGTCGTCCAAAATATGATAAAAAAGTCAAAGGTTAGTATGTCGTCCAAAATATGATAAAAAAAAGTCATAGGTTAGTATGTCGTCCAAAATATGATAAAAAAAGTCGTATGTCGTCCAAAATATGATAAAAAAAAAAGTAATCGGTTAGTATGTCGCCCAAAATATGATAAAAAAGTCATAGGTTAGTATGTCGCCCAAAATATGATAAAAAAAGTCATAGGTTAGTATGTCGTCCAAAATATGATAAAAAAAGTCGTATGTCGTCCAAAATATGATAAAAAGAGTCATAGGTTAGTATGTCGTCCAAAATATGATAAAAAGAGTCATAGGTTAGTATGTCGTCCCAAAATATGATAAAAAAGTCATAGTATAGTATTCTGTCCAAAATATGATAAAAAGTCATAGGTTAGTATGTCGTCCAAAATATGATAAAAAGTCAAGGTTAGTTTGTCGTCCAAAATATGATAAAAAAGTCATAGGTTAGTATGTTCGTCCAAAATATGATAAAAAAGTCGTATGTCGTCCAAAATATGATAAAAAAGTCATAGGTTAGTATGTCGCCCAAAATATGATAAAAAAGTCATAGGTTAGTATGTCGTCCAAAATCACTTAAAAAAGTCATGTTAGTATGTCGTCCAAAATATGATAAAAAAGTCATAGGTTAGTATGTCGTCCAAAATCACTTAAAAAAGTCATAGGTTAGTATGTCGTCCAAAATATGATAAAAAAAGTCATAGGTTAGTATGTCGCCCAAAATATGATAAAAAAAAGTCATAGGTTAGTATGTCGTCCAAAATATGATAAAAAAAGTCATAGGTTAGTATGTCGTCCAAAATCACTTAAAAAAGTCATAGGTTAGTATGTCGCCCAAAATATGATAAAAAAAAGTCATAGGTTAGTATGTCGTCCAAAATATGATAAAAAAGTCATAGGTTAGTATGTCGTCCAAAATCACCTCAAAAAGTCATAGGTTAGTATGTCGCCCAAAATATGATAAAAAAAGTCGTATGTCGTCCAAAATATGATAAAAAAGTCATAGGTTAGTATGTCGCCCAAAATATGATAAAAAAGTCATAGGTTAGTATGTCGCCCAAAATATGATAAAAAAGTCATAAGTTAGTATGTCGTCCAAAATATGATAAAAAAAAGTCATAGTTAGTATGTCGTCCAAAATCACTTAAAAAAGTCATAGGTTAGTATGTCGTCCAAAATATGATAAAAAAGTCATAAGTTAGTATGTCGTTCCAAAATATGATAAAAAAAAAGTAATCGGTTAGTATGTCGCCCAAAATATGATAAAAAAGTCATAGGTTAGTATGTCGCCCAAAATATGATAAAAAAAGTCATAGGTTAGTATGTCGTCCAAAATATGATAAAAAAAGTCGTATGTCCGTCCAAAATATGATAAAAGAGTCATAGGTTAGTATGTCGTCCAAAATATGATAAAAAAGTCATAGTATAGTATTCTGTCCAAAATATGATAAAAAGTCAAAGGTTAGTTTGTCGTCCCAAAATATGATAAAAAAGTCATAGGTTAGTATGTCGTCCAAAATATGATAAAAAAGTCATAGGTTAGTATGTCGTCCAAAATATGATAAAAAAGTCATAAGTTAGTATGTCGTCCAAAATATGATAAAAAAGTCATAGGTTAGTATGTCGTCCAAAATATGATAAAAAAGTCGTATGTCGTCCAAAATATGATAAAAAAGTCATATGTTAGTATGTCGTCCAAAATATGATAAAAAAGTCATAGGTTAGTATGTCGTCCAAAATATGATAAAAAAGTCATAAGTTAGTATGTCGTCCAAAATATGATAAAAAAGTCATAGGTTAGTATGTCGTCCAAAATATGATAAAAAAAGTCGGTATGTCGTCCAAATATGATAAAAAGTCATAGGTTAGTATGTCGTCCAAAATATGATAAAAAGTCATAGGTAGTATGTCGTCCAAAATATGATAAAAAAAGTCGTATGTCGTCCAAAATATGATAAAAAAGTCATAGGTTAGTATGTCGCCCAAAATATGATAAAAAAGTCATAGGTTAGTATGTCGTCCAAAATATGATAAAAAAGTCATAAGTTAGTATGTCGTCCAAAATATGATAAAAAAGTCATAGGTTAGTATTGTCGTCCAAAATATGATAAAAAAAGTCATAGGTTAGTATGTCGTCCCAAATATGATAAAAAAAGCATAGGTTAGTATGTCGCCCAAAATATGATAAAAAAAAGTCGTATGTCGTCCAAAAATATGATAAAAAAAGTCATATGTCGTCCAAAATCACCTAAAAAAGTCATAGGTTAGTATGTCGCCCAAAATATGATAAAAAAGTCATAAGTTAGTATGTCGTCCAAAATATGATAAAAAAAAGTCATAGGGTTAGTATGTCGTCCAAAATATAGATAAAAAAAAGTCGTATGTCGTCCAAAATATGATAAAAAGAGTCATAGGTTAGTATGTCGTCCAAAATATGAATAAAAAGAGTCATAGGTTAGTATGTCGTCCAAAATATGATAAAAAAGTCATAGTATAGTATTCTGTCCAAAATATGATAAAAAGTCATAGGTTAGTATGTCGTCCAAAATATGATAAAAAAGTCAAAGGTTAGTATGTCGTCCAAAATATGATAAAAAAAAGTCATAGGTTAGTATGTCGTCCAAAATATGATAAAAAAAGTCGTATGTCGTCCAAAATATGATAAAAAAAAAGTATATCGGTTAGTATGTCGCCCAAATATGATAAAAAAGTCATAGGTTAGTATGTCGCCCAAAATATGATAAAAAAAGTCATAGGTTAGTATGTCGTCCAAAATATGATAAAAAAAGTCGTATGTCGTCCAAAATATGATAAAAAGAGTCATAGGTTAGTATGTCGTCCAAAATATGATAAAAAGAGTCATAGGTTAGTATGTCGTCCAAAATATGATAAAAAAGTCATAGTATAGTATTCTGTCCAAAATAGATAAAAAGTCATAGGTTAGTATGTCGTCCAAAATATGATAAAAAAGTCAAAGGTTAGTTTGTCGTCCAAAATATGATAAAAAAGTCATAGGTTAGTATGTCGTCCAAAATATGATAAAAAAGTCGTATGTCGTCCAAAATATGATAAAAAAGTCATAGGTTAGTATGTCGCCCAAAATATGATAAAAAAGTCATAGGTTAGTATGTCGTCCAAAATCACTTAAAAAAGTCATGTTAGTATGTCGTCCAAAATATGATAAAAAAGTCATAGGTTAGTATGTCGTCCAAAATATGATAAAAAAGTCATAGGTTAGTATGTTGTCCAAAATCACCTAAAAAAGTCATAGGTTAGTATGTCGTCCAAAATATGATAAAAAAGTCATAGGTTAGTATGTCGTCCAAAATATGATAAAAAAGTCATAGGTTACTATGTCGTCCAAAATATGATAAAAAAGTCATAGGTTAGTATGTCGTCCAAAATATGATAAAAAAGCCATAACTTAGTATGTCGCCCAAAATATGATAAAAAAGTCATAGGTTAGTATGTCGTCCAAAATATGATAAAAAGAGTCATAGGTTAGTATGTCGTCCAAAATATGATAAAAAAAGTCGTATGTCGTCCAAAAATATGATAAAAAGAGTCATAGGTTAGTATGTCGTCCAAAATATGATAAAAAGAGTCATAGGTTAGTATGTCGTCCAAAATATGATAAAAAAGTCATTGGTTAGTATGTCGTTCCAAAATATGATAAAAAAGTCGTATGTCGTCCAAAATATGATAAAAAAGTCATAGGTTAGTATGTCGTCCAAAGTATGATAAAAAAGTCATAGGTTAGTATGTCGTCCCAAAATCACCTCAAAAAGTCATAGGTTAGTATGTCGTCCAAAGTATGATAAAAAAGTCATAGGTTACTTTGTCGTCCAAAATCACCTCAAAAAGTCATAGGTTAGTATGTCGTCCAAAATATGATAAAAAAGCCATAACTTAGTATGTCGCCCAAAATATGATAAAAAATTCATAGGTTAGTATGTCGCCCAAAATATGATAAAAAATTCATAGGTAGTACGTCGCCCAAAATATGATAAAAAAAAGTCATAGGTTAGTATGTCGTCCAAAATATGATAAAAAGAGTCATAGGTTAGTATGTCGTCCAAAATATGATAAAAAAGTCATAGGTTAGTATGTCGCCAAAAATATGATAAAAAAAGTCATAGGTTAGTATGTCGTCCAAAATATGATAAAAAAGTCATAAGTTAGTATGTCGTCCAAAATATGATAAAAAAGTCATAGGTTAGTATGTCGTCCCAAAATATGATAAAAAAGTCATAGGTTAGTTATGTCGTCCAAAATATGATAAAAAAGTCATAGGTTAGTATGTCGTCCCAAAATATGATAAAAAAGTCATAGGTTAGTATGTCGCCCAAAATATGATAAAAAAAGTCGTATGTCGTCCAAATTATGATAAAAAAAGTCATATGTCGTCCAAAATCACCTAAAAAAGTCATAGGTTAGTATGTCGCCCAAAATATGATAAAAAAGTCATAAGTTAGTATGTCGTCCAAAATATGATAAAAAAAAAGTCATAGGCTAGTATGTCGTCCAAAATATGATAAAAAAAGTCGTATGTCGTCCAAAATATGATAAAAAGAGTCATAGGTTAGTATGTCGTCCAAAATAGGATAAAAAGAGTCATAGGTAGTATGTCGTCCAAAATATGATAAAAAAGTCATAGTAATAGTATTCTGTCCAAAATATGATAAAAAGTCATAGGTTAGTATGTCGTCCAAAATATGATAAAAAAGTCAAAGGTTAGTATGTCGTCCAAAATATGATAAAAAAAGTCATAGGTTAGTATGTCGTCCAAAATATGATAAAAAAGTCGTATGTCGTCCAAAATATGATAAAAAAAAAGTAATCGGTTAGTATGTCGCCCAAAATATGATAAAAAAGTCATAGGTTAGTATTCGCCCAAAATATGAAAAAAAAGTCATAGGTTAGTATGTCGTCCAAAATATGATAAAAAAAGTCGTATGTCGTCCAAAATATGATAAAAAGAGTCATAGGTTAGTATGTCGTCCAAAATATGATAAAAAGAGTCATAGGTTAGTATGTCGTCCAAAAATATGATAAAAAGTCATAGTATAGTATTCTGTCCAAAATATGATAAAAAGTCATAGGTTAGTATGTCGTCCAAAATATGATAAAAAAGTCAAAGGTTAGTTTGTCGTCCAAAATATGATAAAAAAGTCATAGGTTAGTATTCGTCCAAAATATGATAAAAAGTCGTATGTCGTCCAAAATATGATAAAAAAGTCATAGGTTAGTATGTCGCCCAAAATATGATAAAAAAGTCATAGGTTAGTATGTCGTCCAAAATCACTTAAAAAAGTCATGTTAGTATGTCGTCCAAAATATGATAAAAAAGTCATAGGTTAGTATGTCGTCCAAAATCACTTAAAAAGTCATAGGTTAGTATGTCGTCCAAAATATGATAAAAAAGATCATAGGTTAGTATGTCGCCACAAATAGGATAAAAAAAAGTCATAGGTTAGTATGTCGTTCCAAAATATGATAAAAAAGTCATAGGTTAGTATGTCGTCCAAAATCACTTAAAAAAGTCATAGGTTAGTATGTCGCCCAAAATATGATAAAAAAAAGTCATAGGTTAGTATGTCGTCCAAAATATGATAAAAAAGTCATAGGTTAGTATGTCGTCCAAAATCACCTCAAAAAGTCATAGGTTAGTATGTCGCCCAAAATATGATAAAAAAAGTCGTATGTCGTCCAAAATATGATAAAAAAGTCATAGGTTAGTATGTCGCCCAAAATATGATAAAAAAGTCATAGGTAGTATGTCGCCCAAAATATGATAAAAAAGTCATAAGTTAGTATGTCGTCCAAAATATGATAAAAAAAAGTCATAGGTTAGTATGTCGTCCAAAATCACTTAAAAAAGTCATAGGTTAGTATGTCGTCCAAAATATGATAAAAAAGTCATAAGTTAGTATGTCGTCCAAAATATGATAAAAAAAAAGTAATCGGTTAGTATGTCGCCCAAAATATGATAAAAAAGTCATAGGTTAGTATGTCGCCCAAAATATGATAAAAAAAGTCATAGGTTAGTATGTCGTCCAAAATATGATAAAAAAAGTCGTATGTCGTCCAAATATGATAAAAAGAGTCATAGGTTAGTATGTCGTCCAAAATATGATAAAAAAGTCATAGTATAGTATTCTGTC